>NC_140124.1:107310429-107993763 GCF_964035555.1 Netta rufina
AAACCGCTTTCCTTTCTGAAATCCCACGGAGATGCGACTAATTAAAGGAGATCCCCCCACCCACCCCCTGATTCATATCAGAGGCCTGAATCTCATTTGGAGATTATCATTTTGGGGGAGCTCTCAACATACACTGAAGGGTAAGCCTGATTTACCCAGTTCCTTGCAGCAGAACGAGGGTGCAGCGTGGGAGTGTGTTGGGCTGCAGTTCTGCAGCCAGACAGGGCAGCAGCCTTCATGTGGCTGGTCCCACCGTGGGCAGGAACACTTTTAGCTGCTCCCCCAGAGAAGGGAATGAGCAGTGCCTCCGAGCACCGTGATGCAGCAGAACCTCAGCTCCCAGAGCTACTCCTGGCCCTTGTAGCCAGATGGCAGGGAGCTCAGTTATGTGCTCTAAGAGCAGCTACCTATTTACCAAAATGAAATGGTGCAAGTCAGATTATCCCTTCCCGAAGGGCTTTGGTGCACACTCAGAATCTGTGACGCTTCCTGACGTGTGTCGGGTTGTGGTTTGTGTTGCGTTAGGCGCACTAGCAAAACTCCAAAGTCATCTTCAGTGTTACATCGCCCTTTATGGCTCAGGAGCCAATGTGCACTAGGACCTGTGTTTCTTTCTGCTTTGGTGATGATGTTGAGTGAAATAGGGTCCAGATTTTGAAAGCATGTGGTTTGTCACTTGAAATTAAAATCTAGAAGGCTGATACTCCCCCTCCCCAGCCAAAATCCCGCAGGTCAATCAAAGCCAGACCTTGTCAGCATCCAGCTTGCTGGTTTTAAATTCACAGGCAGCCTCCTTATCGTTTGCAACTGCAGCAGCTAAACTTCTCCGCAGAGCAGAAATCACTTCACTGAGCCAAAAACCGGCCGGACCCTCCCGGGGTGCAGGTGGGGCTCCTTGCTCTGTGCATGGGGTGCATCCCCTCAGCGCCCCCCTCTTCCCCCTGCCAGCATCCAGCATTTGCCTTTTTTTTTTTTTTTTTTCCCCTTGGCGTGAGCTTTTTTTTTTTTTTGCCTTTCCTTTTTCCCTCCCTCTCTCCGGAGGAGCCTGCACAGCCCTGATTTGCTGCGGAGCGGCGGAGCGAGGCTCGCCCTGGGCAGAGCCGGGCTGCTGCTGACGCGTGGCCGCCGCCGCCGCCGGGAGCAGCCCCGGTGCCACCGCCACCGGTGCCACCACCCCCGGCACCGCCACCAAGGTACCGCGGAGCCCCTGCGGCACGGGGAAGCGGAGGGTATGCCCGGGTGTGTGTGTGTGGGGGTATTGCAGATTGCACACACCCCCCCTCCGATTTTTTCTATCTTTTTTTTTTTTTTTCTTTTTTAAATCCACCTATTTATATAGAGAGGCGGAGAAGCAAGCCCCGCTCCCAGGAGCCATTTTTAAGTTGGCAGCCGCGGATGGGGGGGGGGGCCTGTGCGGGATGCCGGGGGGGTGCTGGGGGCCGGGGGGTGTGCGGGATGCTGGGGGAGGCGGCGAGCGGTGCCCCCGTGATGGGAGCCGGAGGGTTGCGGGGGGGCGGGGGGGGGGGGAGCTGCGCCCTTGTGGCTGGGCCGGAGGGGCTGTGTGTGTATGTGTAGGGGGGGGAATGCAATTTTATTTATATTTAGAGCATTATTTTTGTAGCAAACTTCACCAGGCGGCACAGGCGCCGCGGGGGGGGTGGGTGGGGGGGGAGGCGTGGAGTGGTGGGGCACAGGCGGAGCCCCCCTTATCCTCTCCGTGGGGCGGGGCGGTGGGGCTGCCCCCGCACGCACACACACTCTTCTCCTCTCCCGTTGCCTTGCGGTGGCTGGGGGGGGGCTGTTTCCCTCCTCCCCCCCCCCGGGCCGTGGCTTCTGCAATGCGGCGGGTGTGGTTATGCACGGAGCTCATCGCAGCCCCGGCCCGCTGCAGTGCCTGCGCCGCGCCCCCCCCCTCCCCGGGTTCCTTCCCCCCCTTCCCTCCCCGGGAGGCAGCGAGGGGTCCCCCCTGCTTTACTCTCCCTTTTGGGGGTCGCAGACGCCGGGCCGGGGCTGCCCTGCGGAGAAATCACGCGTGGGGGGCTGCTTGTCACTCCCAGGTGTGGTGTGGAAGTGGCGGTGGCCAGGGGGAGATGGAAAAATAAAAATAACAAACCCCTAGGGCATCCCCTGGGAGACCCAGCCTGCGGGTGCGGGGGGGCTCCGTAGCTCTTTTTTCTTCCCTCAAAGAGCTGAAACTTTGTCAGATGAAGGGAGAAGCCTGAAAGCTCGCACCCCTGTCATCGTTGCAAGTAGCAGAGTGCGTCTGATGTGGCTTTGCACTTTCCTGATTTATTTTTTTCTTGGAAGCGGAGGGCGTCCTGCTTATAGCTCCGAATGCCGTTTTGCAGCCTGTGCTTGTGTTTGAGGCAGAAAGTATTTCCCGAGCTCGACGTGCATGTCAGTTAGAAGTAGAAGGAAAACTACCTGCTTCATTGGAAGTCTTTGCAGTCAAAATAAATGCAAGTCAGAGGTTGTGCTTGCCAAAGAAAATCTCTAGGCTAGGTGTGTCGCACGTGCGTCCGTCTCTTTGCAGTGTGGCAAGCTGAACTCTCGCCCTTTCATTTTACTTTTAATAATATCAGCGTTTTCTTTGTCACCAGAAAGCAAAAAGACTTATGTGTATATATATATATAAAAAAGTATCAATCTCGTAGAAAATAAGCAACTAAGCAAAATATGCTTTTGACCAGCAAAGATTCATCAAATTTCGTCAAGTATGTACTTTTCCTCTGAAACTACAGAGAAAAACTCCTCTGTGGAGCAGAGCATGGAACGACAGACACATGGTCTGATTTTTAGAGTGCTCCTTTGGGGACCCAGGAGTTGGGCTCGATGGTCCGTGTGGGTCCCTTCCAGCTCGGACATCTGTGATTTTATGAAAGCTCAAGCTCATCCTGCTGCATCAGCACTGTGATTGAATTCACCGGTCTTGCTGCACCTGTATGTGTACTCCTATGGTACACAGAGAGGTGAATGCTGCTGTGCTGCTCTCCTTGGGCTGGAAACTTTCAGCTCTGCTGCTAGGATGAGACCTGTACAGCAGTAAGGGGAGAAGACAGCTCGAGATCCCCGCATTAGGGTAGGAGCTGTTGGAAGTTTTTTTGCAGCGCTGCCTGAGCAGGAATGGAGCCCACGGCATGCCAGAGCCCTGTTTGCTGCAGCAGCGAATAACCAGACGCAGTGAACTGGCGTGCATTAAAAATACATCGCCTTTATTTCATCGGGCCAGCACGGCCCGCGCCTCTCCCCGAGCTAACTCCGCGCAGCCGCATCCCTCCCATCCCTCCGTCAGCAAGGCAGCCGGTGGCCTTTTTCTCCCCGGAGGCTGCCCCGCGTGACGGGGAGCTCGTCGGATGCGTGTCAGGAGCTCAGCCGATGGGAGCCAGCCTCTGCGGTGGGCAGGTTTAGCCTTTGGAGGAGGAGAAGAGGAGGAGGAGGAGGTGGGGGGCAGCAGGGTGGGGCACCCCTCCCCAGCATCCTGGGCAGGGCAGGGCTGTGCCTGTCTTCGGGGGAACCACAGCGAAAGGAGAGAGTGTTGATTTTAGTTTGGGTTTTCTTCTCTCTTCCAAGAAGGAGCGAGTGAAGGTGAACCTCCGACTTACGTAATTCTTTGCATTAAAACAGGGTGAGGTCTTTTTTTTTTTTTTTTTTTTTGTCTGAAGGGGAAACCTTTAATAAGAAAGTTACTGCTCATGGGTTTTTATTTGAAGGCTGAGATTTTGGTTTGTTTTTTATAGATAATACAAGCTCTGATGGTAGGCTTGACCCACGGTGGCATGCTCTCACCTACGTTTTGTTAGATTTGTTGTCCGGTGCGTTTGTTGCGAATTCCTTGGGGGCAATGCATGGCGGCTTTTTTAAATATGTAAAATGTCACTTCTGTGTATTTCAGGCGTGATCTGGAGTTAACAGAAACTTCTTGAAATGTGTTAAATGTGCTATTCACAGCGGGTGACATTCAGGCTTGTTTCATGGAAATCTCATGTACCAGTAAAGGGCTGTCTGTTGTCTCAGAGAAGACATCAAACCATTTACAAGTGGTTATAAAAGAATACTTGTTTCTCATGAGATGAAGTATCGTTTTTTTCTCCCAAGCTTTAGCCTTATCAACATGAGAGCATTTATAACTGTTTTTCACATTGAAATACATCCTGCAGTGTGAATCTGGGTACGTTCAACGCGTGTTCACTGTGTGCTGGTCTTTGAAAACAAAGGGTCAGTCCACGCAGGGAAGGCTCTTTCATGAGTCTGCAGGAGCTGTGCTTTTCTCAGTGTGTATTATGGCCCTAGGATATTGTGTTGTAGGATCTGACTTGTCACATTTTTAACTGGAAATATGATTGAAGAGTTTGAATTGTCAAAGTATTTTGTTCAGACATAACTTCTCTCTTATGAAGTGAAAACAAATGTGTGTATAACTGAGAAATATGATTGCTGTCAAATAGGCTGAAGATTAAGCCAAAAACATTTTTATTTTGTTTTATTATTATTGTTTTTTTTCTGAAGGATCATGATGGATTGTTTTTATCTGGTACAAAAGTTAGAGTATGTAAAGTAGTGTTACCAGAACTAGACTTCAGGAAATATCACTACGCATTTTGAACAAGTACAGTAAAGGAAATTTTTAAAAGAGGAGAAATACCGAAAAGTTGGAAGATTATCTTAGTTTTAAAGCATCTCTCTTCATTTTGCATATCCAGCACATGTCATTTCCAGTGATGAGGTAGTGGTCCAGGTCTAAATGTGGATGCAGCTGCATAGCCCTTACTCTCACATTAGCTGGCTGGAAACACCCAAAGAGAAATGCTTGTTTTCTTTGGGAAGATCTCCAGCCAGTGAAAGGAACAGCACCAGCAGCGGAGAAGAGGAGCATAACCACTTGTCTTGGTGTCAGTAAGAGAGTCCTATAGGCCCTTTGCTCCTGCGCCTGCCATTATCAGTAGTCGTCACTGTAAGCATCAGTGCAGAGGAAACTCAGGAGGATTGCTGAGAACTAGGTATCCATGGAGAAATGGGTCAGTATTTGGGACAACCGAGTTAATCTGAGACAATGTGCCGTACAGCCAGCAAGCTCCGTATCTCCTGCTCGCTTCCTGAATAAGTGATGTCATGAAATGTTGAGTAATGGTCAGCTTTTTGTCTCTGGAGCAAAATGAAATCTTTACTTCTTATTTGGTCTTTATTTGAATGTATCAGCAGAGCTGCTCATTTTTAAATAAAGTGGATAAAACCTGGAAATAAATTAATCTTCTAAATCACAAATCTATTTGCATCCTATAGGACACAGTGTATGAAAAGGCAACATGTAAACGAAAGTTTAAAAAGCACACAAAAATAAAAACGGGGAGGAAAACCCCTTTTTATATGGACCCCTTCCAGTTTTACCCTTTCCTTTATAGACCTTGGAAGTACTTTGTGTGCTGCAGACAGAGAACCCCTTTCAGTGGCTTTGCTACCTATCAAAAGTGATCTGTTCGCGAGCCGAGAAACAAAAGCAGTACTGAAGTGCATGTGAGGATCACCCACCAGATGTTTGATCCTGCTGAGGAAAGCCTTTAGCTTGGAGGGTTAGAGAAGAATGTGGAAGCTGGGGACTGGGAACGTGTGTGTGTGGGGGGCAAGGGGTGGAATAAATTGAAAGCATCTGTGGATATAAAGAAAATCTGGGGGAAAGGGAGGGGAGTGTTAGCGAGATCTAGTGCCGGCTACATGCACGCACGCATGTATTGGTATGAAATATGTGCTTACTGACAACGTGGTGGAAGTGATAAGTCATTGCGCTGCCTTAACGGGTTAGAGACAATGGGCAATGGTTGCTGTTGCACGTTAAAAACCCAGCTACTGAGGCACAGCATGTGTCCATCCGTCACTTGGCTTTTACTGCAGCCCGTCCCCCAAAGCAGGGGCTGTGTTTTGGTCTCAGCAGTACTGGCTGGGAGATGGGCAGTGAGGGGTGAGTTTTTTTGACGTGGGCATGGATGCCTTGCAGGCTCTTTGTCCGCGCTGTGTTGTTGGAGGATGAGCCATGTGGTGGGCAAGAGGAGGAGAAATACATGCCCCCAGGCCCCTAGCAGAGCAGTGGCTTTGCCTGGCTCCCAGCTGCCCTCTCCCCACCTCCACATGTCCCCTTCCCATGGCTGTGGTCACCACTGGGGTGCCCCTTCTTCTGGGCTCACCAGTTGGGTCCCCAGGGCATTGCTGGTGGCAGTGGAGCAGGAGTCCCTGGTGAAAAGTCTCCTTGTTTACTCCATGTGAACATGAGGGCAATTATGTCTAACGCCTCCTGGTTTCCTAGGACATACTGTCTGCAAATAAAATCTCCTTTAATAAGCCAGAGAATGCAAACAGGCTGTGAAAAAAAAAATGCTCTACCAGACCTAGAAAACATATGTTTATGCTAGCTGAGAGACCTGTTCTTGCACCCCTACTCGCATCGGATAGCGTCTTTGTCTGCGAGCCTTCCCACGGAAATCGGTAAGCCTGCCCATGAAGCAAGGCTTGATCTGGGTTAGATAGAAACATCAAGATCCAACCCTACAAACTGTAGCTTAGGTCAGGAAGCTGTAATCTCTCAGAGGACCCCGGAGATGATTACTTCACCACGTCTGCTGAATTCATCACTGTTTTCTTTCAATTGAATTACGGCTGTTGCAGAGCAGGGCTTTGGGCGTGCAGCGCTCCGTCCCTCCGCTCTCTGGTGCTATGGGGTTGCTGCAGGCACCCCACAGCTGCATGTGGGTGGGTTCCTGAATGTATGCATCTGTGCAAACCGAAACAATGCCATGTGGGAAATGTGTGCACCAAGAAACCCAGTATCTCTGGTTTATTCCTCATAGGTGATGCTTAACTTTATGGTATCAGTAAATACGAGGTTTGGTTTGAAAAACAGAAAAATGTGCTCTCAAAAGAAAAAATTCTTTTCAGTTTTGCTAGATGGTCTTGGTAGCCGAGGCACTGCACAAATTAAGGGGCTTGTGTGGGGAATTTAGCATCTGTCTTGGCTGAAGGGGTGCAGGGATGGCTGGGAGGAGTGCAGCATGACCCAGCACATCACCCTGTGCCTCAGCAAGGAGTAAAACAGAGGTTTCAGTCCCGCTTTAGACACTGGCACTAGACAGAGTTGCCTCTTGCTGAGTAGTTTTCTATAACAGGTAACTAATTTTTTTTTTTTTTTTTCTGGTACTTTGCTGGTTTAACCATTTATCTCATAGGCAAATACTGATGTAAAATCTTGTGGGTAGAAAAATACAGAATGGTAGGCCCAACTGCAGGGCTTAAAGATGAAATGAAATTGCTGATTTTTATGTTGGAACTCACATTTTCCATTTTTTCTCTCCAGTGGATCATTCCAGAATACTGAAAGTTTTGGTTAATTATATGTGCTTAAAGGAAAACACTATAATGTAGTTTCCATGTACTGGAGCATTATTCTTGTACAGCTGGAGCTGGCAGCCTTTCATTCCCTTACCACCTCCTTTTTCTCCTAAAAATAGCAGCACACTACAGTGGGATTACAGGAGAGGCAGAAGAACGTTTCCTGAGCAACAATTTTTGCCGGATGGTAGTTGAGGTAGCACCATGAGCAGATTTTGG
Source organism: Netta rufina (assembly GCF_964035555.1). Classification (NCBI taxonomy): domain Eukaryota; kingdom Metazoa; phylum Chordata; class Aves; order Anseriformes; family Anatidae; genus Netta; species Netta rufina. The sequence goes on from NC_140124.1 coordinate 107,318,023, forward strand.
AGGAGTCAGAGGGAGATAGGAATAGGAATAGATTGAAATCGGACAGAGGCAAAGCAGGGTGGAGAGGATGAGGGTGGGTGGGTGGGAAGCATACTGTAGTGCCACCAAGATGTGCTGGGCTATGTCACAGTTTGCCTGGGGAATCAGGAGAAGCCTCACCACTTGAATCATTTAGAAGTTGCTGAGACAGAGCACTCAACAGCACAACATGGGGAACAAACTCACGGCGCGCGTAGGAGACACGGGCAAAAATGACCTAATTTCCATCTCTGATTTTTATGATTTATTAAAGAGTTTTTTCAGGCTTTCTTCTAGCAGGCTTAGAGATGGAATTTGAGGCACGGCAATTAGGAGAGTCCTTTAATTCTGTGCCAGCACGCTGTCGGCTTTTGATCACTTACTTGCCGCGGTAGCATGCGAAGCAGTGGCAATTCTCCACTGCAGCACACACAGGTAGCAGATGGGCCCTGCTCTGTGTTAGTGCCCTGGTTTTGTCCTGCCCTCAGTGCCACTAGTAGTGTAGATAGATCGTATATGTGTGTGTGTATAGAGATTGTACAAGTATGTGTAAGAAAAATAACTTATTAATGTTATAGAGTAGACATTTGGAAAAAGTAACAGTAAAAGAGAGAGCTCCCCCCCACCAAGAAAATACACTTACCATGCCACCCTCTTCACTGACACCCTGAAGAACTAGAGAATAGTCGATTTGTTTCAGTTTATAGCAGTCCTGGGAATCCCTTTCTTCCCATAATGGGTTAGCAAAGAAGAGCCGGCAGATAATGCTGCCCCCCACGCTGGCTGGCCAAGGACGGGAGAAAAGGCAGCACCCAGCTCCTCCATGAATGTATTAAACTATATTCAACTTTTTGTCCACATAAAGTGCGTGCCTACTTGCATTTGTATGTAATTAAGTGTGCCACATAATTAATTATTGCTATAGTGAAATACTATTATCACCAATTTTCTTTGAAAATCCTGCCTTTCTCTTGAATGTTGGTGTCGAGGTCATTATTTCTGTTCAGTACCCACTGGCCAGAATTCTTGCAAAACCAAACCAAAATACTCAGAATTTCACAATGTTTAAAGTTCAAAAGTATTTTATCCTCATTCGCTACTGGTGTGACACATATTTCTTGACTTGCTCTTCAATGTGTGAACCCATAACTATTTTTCTTAGATTCATATCATATATGAAATATGAATATACTACTTTGCAGCTTCTCTACTAACATGGTAGTGCAGAGCAGTAAAGCCACTCCTTTCCTCAGCCTGAGGGGACAGTGATTGAATTAAGGATGCTGAAGTGAAGAATAATAAAAAAAAAAAATCCTTCTCTTTCAATTTTTACCATCTTTCTGCTGCTTTGCTATTGGAAAAGACATAAAATGTCTCTTTCCGGTATATGGCAAATGGTTTGGTTTTGGGGTTAATCCTGGAATCAAGGCAGTTTTAGTTTCTGCATTGCACTGGCCAAAGGAATACAGGCACTTCTGCAACAGGAGTGCCTGCATTAAAGTAAACTCTCTGCCTTGTTTTGTACTTGCTGTCTCAAGGTCCACTTATTTTTGCTTATTCCATATGCAGACACATTTGTTGTGTTTTCCACAGTCCTTTGTTATTCCAAATCCTCCCACCACACTAGCAGTTTGGTTATTGCTCTTTATTTTGCTGTTTGCATGTGTCTTGCATTTTCCATGGTCTAAAGCAATGTTTTCTAACTCTTGCTGGTGTTTCTTCTATCTAATAGCAAGGTAGCTGGTATGAAAGGAGATGTTCCCTGTGACCTTCTGATCCTCAGATATTGTTTTGAAGAATGCAGTCAGTGTAGTTTTGCTTCCTCCTTCTGACCAATTTGTGGAAATCGATACAAATGCTTAGTACCTCTGCAGACTTGTAAGAAATCTTGTTCTGCTCTTTATTCGAAGTGAAAAATGTCGATGTGTAATAGATGATGCAGTAACAAGCCAGTATGTGCATTATAAAGTTACAAATTACCATAAGAAGATATGCCATTTTCTGACTTCCAAGCAGTTATAAAGGGATAAAATAGACGCATTTAGTTTACTAAAAATGCTTTGCTACATTCTTTTAGGTCACTCCAGGACTATCTGTGTTCCTAACTTGCAGAATTACAAGTTTGCTTCCTTAGTAGTGTCCTCTGTGCCTGTGATATTGTTAAAAGAAGAAAAATCACTGCAGGATGGAACTTGGCACACAAATCAAGGACTCAGCCAAGGAAATGCATTGTCTGTTAATTTTCTAAACAAAACTAGTTCAGCTGAATGCAAGTGCATTTGCCTGTTTTGTATCTGATTTCCACTGGTTGTATTTTGATTTTTGTAACATAGACATGATAAGCAATTATTTCTGCTTACGTGGCATTGTTTAAAAAATACTAATGGTTAAATATTTCTTAATTAAATGTTGGCTACTGAGCCTGAAAAAAAACTGTTCAGAAATTCAGAAGGGGTAGTACAAACATGAACAAGAGTCCGAGTAAGTGTTGGAGTGATAAACAGGATTATTTCCTACTTAAAAACATACCAGTTTGAGAAGTTGGCTGGGAAAAAGCCGCTCTTCGACAGGGCATGGTTAAGGCCAACATCTTGAGATTCTCAAGAGAGGAATCCTGCTTTCTAGTGGTGTTTGGCCTTTGTTTTAAGACCTTGTAAAATCTCTAACCTAGTATTCTGAAATTACAGTATATGGAAAACCCATTTTAAGTTACTCTGGAAATTTTTAGAACTTTATTTCTTTCTGAGCTCTAGTTAAACATGCAGTAGGGAAATTATTTATCAGTAATATTACAGAGATATGAAATTAGTGCTGAAGTGCAATATTTAATGTCACTTAAGATAGCAGCTCTGCAAACTGCATGGTATCGTCAGGAAATGGAACGGTGAGGCAGGACAAGTTTTTCTGTTACTCACGAAGAATTGGCATGTGTCATTGCTGGCAGTGGGTACTCAAATGGCCCCACAACCTGTTATGTCACTCCTCATGACAAGGAAAAGGCAGCTACTTGAAAAGTTAGTGGGAGCTTGGAAATATGTATGGCCTTCAGTGGGGAAATGAAGGAGTGACTGATAGCAGGTGAGGCTTCCACTCACGCATAGGTGAAAAGCTCCAGAAGTCCTTCTTGCCAAAATCCCTTCAAGGTGTAGATGAAGCCCTCAACAGTGTTCCAGTCTCCTTCCTAGCAAAACACGGTGTTTCCTATCAATGGATTTGCTCAGGGTCCTGCCCTGCTTTGGAAAACCTCTTCTAAGCTATGAGTGAGAGATGGAGGATAAAGGTCCCGGCACCCTCCTTGCTGCAACTCCTGCGAGGAGAACTGTTTCACCCCAGGATGCCGAGGCTTCTCCTTCCCCACCTCCAGACTTCCCTGTAGTAGATCTGGTGGGTAGGTGGCTGTCTGTGCCGCTTGATCCTTTGTTGTAGACACCACAAAGATTAATAATTCAGTTTGTCAGGTGAAAATTTAAATTGCTGCAGTCACACCTCTTGTAGAGTTATCCTGTGATTAAAACTGACAAACAGTTTTCATTGAAATGTTGTTTTTGCATGTTCCTAACCTTTCAAAGCATTTGTGTTTGAAGCTTAAACATGCCATCCGCACTCTTCAAAATTCACCTTTAAAAATATGTTTAATATAAGGAGGGAAGAAAGTTTCACCTATGGTTTAGAGAGAACTGAAAGTGTGTTTGTTTCTACTTGAAACTTTGACCCTTCTTGCCTTGCTGCTAGGAACAAGCCATAGCTGTCCAAGCTTTGAATTTTTACACCTGTCTGGTGTGATCTCTTCACTGAGGACTGATGCTGTTAGACTTGATGAAACCAGAATGATTTATCTTCTGGTAGTCTCCTAAAATAGTCTTAACAGTGGTTGATAAAGGCTGAGCAGTCATTGAAATATTTTGCAACACTAAAACCTTAAGGCATTTAGCAGAAAGTCAGGAAGAAAATCAGCAATCTCGAGCCGCAGGATAAAATTTAAACTGAGTGCATTCCTTTCCTACGCTCCCACTTTGTTTAAATAGCAGATAACTTTCTGCAAGGGTGCAGCCTTCATCTTGTATGAAACCAGCCTGCAGCTTCAAAACCACAAAAGCTGCATCTGAAGAGCTTGCTTTATCTCTGCCACGTGAGGCAAAATGCAAGGCCAAAGCACGTCGTGACTCCCAAACATGTTAAGAGGAAACAAGAGGGAGGCTGACCCGCAGCGTTCCAGGGTTTCCAGCAACAGGCGACGTGGTTGCTTCAGGACCATGTGGTATTGGGAATGCTGATGGACCCTTGCCAGTTGTGTTATGAATGGATCTTGCTTGCTGTTTGCAGCAATAGCACTGCGGCAGCTGAGCAGACGTTGCCTGCTCTGGAACAGATAATATTTGGAGATGGGGGGGCCTGTTTTGCTTTGTGGGATCGAGGGTGCTGCATGTGGTCGTCCAGCCTTCATACTTGAGGGTAGGGGAGCTTTGGACTCTGCAGGTGTCTCAAACTGTATTTCCACTGGGGCTAAGTGTAACATGAGTTTGTGGATATTCAGTGGCATTTTTTTTGCCACCAATCCATGGGGGTTATGGATCATCATCCTCCTGCAGCCTGCGGTGTGAGCATGCCGGGCATTAGTCTGCTCCAACCTGATGTGCTTGTCCCAGTGAGGCCATGCAGTGCTGTAAAAAAACTACAGGGCTCACTTCAGACATCCTCTCTTCTTCTTTTTTTTTTTTTTTTTTTCAACTGGGAAGCCAGAGATTTTCTTATAAAATATTGAGTCCTCTTGAACACCACAGCAACTGCATCCAACAAAAACAGTTGCCAACCAACTCTGTGTAGAAAGGTAATCATTTACATGAATGTGAAAAACAGATTTTCAAGACCAAATTGCTGACCTCGATTTAGCATTGCAATCCAAAGTAAGATGCTTGGTTTTCACTGTGTTTATTCAAAAGATCTTTCCAAATCCTAATTCTTTCATTGTAAACTCTGGGATTGGATCAAGCAGCTGTGTAAATCCTGGTGGATACGCAGTTCTTGGCAGTGGATTTGCCATGCAAAACGTGTGAGCACTTGTAGCTTTCACCCATCAGTCTTCAAGCCCTTTGCACTCCACCTATTGGCACTATAAAAAGGTATTAGTTTAATTACTTGCTCATTTAATTTCCTTGATAAAAGATGAGACAACTTGTAAGTAAATTGAAGGGTTTGGGCCTAAAACCTGTAAGCATAAGAGGCTTTGGTCCTAGCCCGTAGTCCTAGAACTTGGAAAAAGAGCTTTTTAGGGACTGCTTAGAAATAAATGATGCATATTAGTGCCATCCCTGAGTGTGGCAGCTGGAAAGTTTAATTATAGGCTGGAAAGTCAGTTAGGGATTAGGGAAAGTGTTAGCAGAAGGGGTGAATGTTACTGACAGCTGTTTGCTGTAGGCCTCAGAGAGGCAGCGGATGTACAGAACATAAATAAAGTGCAGAGCCAAGCATATGCAGGCTTTGAACACTCAGGATCTCCAGGTCACTTGTTCCTTGACACATGAGCCTGATTGGTGTGAAATCATATTAATGGCTTACATGCATAAAGATGGGTGGTGGTGGTGGGGAATTCACGTGTTTGTTTAGGAGTATTGTGCATGGGCAACATCGTGTTCACTGCTCGAAAACTGCACCAGCACGGGGGCTGGGGATAAATGTAGAGTGGGAGAGAACAGAGGGATCATGTCCACATCAGGCAAGGGGCATAAGCCCAGAAGAAGGAGACCTGTGCAATGAGATATCAGGTGCCACGTCTGTTTTGGCGCATGCACTTTGGCCTGGCTTTACTCTGGTCTCTGCCAGCATGTAGGTGGTGCCTGCTGAGACCAATCCTCATTGGGAAGCAGAGAAAAGGGGATGGGGCTGGAGATGTGCTTCAGATGTGCCTGGATCAGATGTGCTTCTCACTTCCACTGCAGTTAAAACAGGCTGGAAAACACATGTCACTGAGAGCGGGGCTCTCCTTTTTTAAGCGTACTGCAACCGGTGTTGCAGACCTGCACCTCTAGTTTGAAGGAATAGTCCAGATCCTTTCACCTGGATATATTTCTGCATCTGCGTAGCACACCTGTAAGTCCTGTTGTGCAGCTCAGGCAATGGTGCTGAGATCAGTAATGTTATGAATTGCTACGAGAGTTATGGCAAATACAGTGTTAAAAATTAATCAGTCTTTTCTGTATTTTTTTTTTCTCAGGATTGGAGTTTTTTCATTCAAGTACATTTGGTGTGGTCTGAAAATAGCATTTTTTCTTCTTCTGTGAAACAGGTTTTCCGCTATGTATGTTTTGTTGGAATGAGGAGGAGTTGGGAGGGATGTGTGCCAGACTTAAGCTTGCTAGGTGCATATGTGACTTATGAAATCTGCTTTTTAACACACTGCAGTTACCGGAGGCCATCCTTGGAGAAGACAAAGAATGATAACAACCACCTATGGAGGAAAAAGAAAAAAAAATGAAAAAAAAAAAAACACTCCACGGAAAAATACAGATAATTTTTTTGGAGGGTGCTTTAAACAGACATGTAATAGTGACATTTCAGTGGATTTTCCATTCTTATGTAGAAGAGTAATAGCATATATGGAGAAGTTTGGATTTATCTCTGTTGGATGTGAATTTTAAGGCTGCCTTTTACTCAGCTGCAGTAATAGATCTGGTCCACCTCACAGACTGCTGTGGCCTAATGGTATACTGTCCTGAGCATTAAAGGAATAAAATAAGGAATAGCTTTATAAAAATAAAGTCAAGCTAATTTGAATATTTGAGCTTATTTATAACACATGTAATAATTTTATAGTTGTACATGGTCTTCTTTGACAACCCAAACTTGTAGAGCAAAAAAATGTGTGTCTAGTTTAATAAGCTACAAGTGTCCCATATGAGACTTACAAATGTTGTGACACCATAGTTGCAAAAAAGCAGTAACTCAGCCTTTCCATACATAATTCACTATGACTGATAAAAACTGCTGTATGGCTGCAGTATATAAGATCGTACAGCTGGCTTCTTGAAAAAGAGCTGTGTGATACTAATACCAAACATTTGCAGCTTTTGCACACTTGCTGATACCAGCTCCAGCTCTGTTTGCTGGTGCAGTTAGGCAGCTCAGTGTCCACCTGATCTGAGTTTCTGTCCTTGCTGGGCTCTGCATGCACTCACGTGAGTGGGGACAGAAGGCTCCAGCCAGCATCCCAAGCTGGGTCAGTATTATGCTGCTGGGGGACTGCTGGCACTGCAGCCAGTGCCACTGCTTTCCACTTGACAGGAAAGGACAAAGGTATTTACACCTCTCTTTCTTGAAGAGCTTGTGTTCCTCGGGGAGCTCCCTGGCAATAGAAAGCAATGCTGGACAAGAATTCACAGCAGGAGTTTCCTGTCCTCCAAAGTGTGAGCAGAAAGAGAGAGAGAGAGAAGCTAATAAAATGCAGTTCATTTTGGGGATGGTGGAATTATATTTCAACCTGTTTTACTTACAGTTATGTTAGCATAGGTCAAGCAATGCATGGAATTGCAGGTGAAATAATAGGAAATAAAAAGAACCCTTATCTTTCTGAACATGGCATGACTTTATGGGACCATAAAAGATTACAAATGGGGTAAAGTGGGGAAGCGCCTTTGGGTGTGTGTTTTGGGAGTTTTGCCCTTTCTATTATGCTTGCATGTGGGTGTGCGTGAGTAAGACAAGAAATCCTTAACTTGCTTAGTGTGCAGGCTGCTGATTTTTTTTTTTTTTTTTTCCATTTGACTTTTCTTCCCCTCAGCTTGGAAAACCCATTAATTACAGCTGTAATTCTGAGACTTAGATGCCGGTTAGGGCACAAAGGCCCCTGCCATGTTTCTGGTCTTATTTAGTACTAATGGATTAGACAAAAATCTCAGAACCCCACCCTGAAATCTTGCAAGCTGCTTTTCTTCTTAAGAACTCCTGCATATCCAAGCCCACACTTGTATCTACTTAAGCCAGCTGGAACTAGCTTTTCTGTTAAATTTTCAGTCGTCTCAATGCCAACCATTGTCTAGCAACTGGTTTGCTACTTCCATGAAGTGGTGTCATATAGTTGCCTATCAGCCAGTTCCTTGGTCTCTTTGACCCAATGGCACATTGTCTGCTGTGATGGAAAGAGCAGATGTTCTCCTTGGTGGTATCGTAGGTTCAGTTTTTGTTCTTTCTTGGCTCTCTCTGCTGCAGCCTCTGCAGGGGGCCGTATGGCCTATAACTGCCTGGCTGTGCTCCTGCAAGATGTTTGGACCTCGTACATATCCTCTTGAATTCCTCTCCACTTTTCCCTCTGAGTGGTATGAAGTTGCATCTGTTGTGTTGTTCCCAAAAAACTTATTTGCTCTTGCACTGAAAAAAATGCAATAAGAACAATGCAGTTGCTTTATTTACAGGGACATCTATGCTTCACCTGCTTGAAATGCTTGGGCAGCTTGCACAAAAGATAAGAAATCAACATCAAAGCTGTTCTTGAAATACAGGTTAAAAGAATCCCCCTCAATCAGTCTTTTGGCTTTCTGTTTTTCATTGGTAAATTCATTTCATGAGCATTTTAAGATGCCCTGATTAACATGAAAACACAGTCTTTAAACACCATTTAACTTTTGGTTCATAAGAGTTGAACCAAGCATTTGCCAGCATATTGGAAGGGAGCTGACACTTCTATTGCAAATAACTTTTCCCCACAAGCACTACTTGTGTTGAAACAGTTTGAGTTCTGGCTTCCAGCCATAGGTTCACCTAAGCATGTTACAAGAAGTGACAGGTAGACAGAAGTAATACATATTTTAATGTGCTTGACTCGGCTAGAGACCATAAAATGGAATAGACTTTCCTTTGCTTTGCTAGCAGATGTGAGCTTGCTCCCAATTTATTAATAAGTTATGGCACTGCCAACACTGCCACTCAGGTCACCTTAATGTCCCAGTGGCTCTTGAAATCAGATGAGAAATTAGAGTTCCTGAGTTTTTTTGTTTGTTTGGTTGTTTTTTTTTTTGTTTGTTTGTTTTGTTTTTTTTTGTTTTTTTAAAGATGCCATCAACTCTTGTGAAAATGTGCTGAGGTGTCAGCCCATCCAAACAATTGTTAATGACTCTAACAGTACCCAATACCAAGGTGGGTATTTCTTGAGTGGTTGTTTCAGCAATGGATGGAAGCTGTAAGTGAAACTGGAAATATTTCCTGTTGGTATTCCCTTATAGTTTAATAAACAAAAGATACCATGACTTGAATGTACTTCTGATACTGGGAGCCACAGTTGTTCTAACATAAATCATGTGCAGTCTGTCACTGAAACTAGATCTTGTACATCAACAAATACTTTACTTGTTTGAATGATACTGGGCTCAAAAGAAGGAACTTCGTTATTTGATTTTTTACATTTTCCATTTAAAAATATCTACCCAGTAGATTTTTTTTTGCTTACTTTTTATTGAAAACAATGTAGTTAAGATGGCTTTTTTTCCACTTGGGAGATCTTTAGCCAAGAGTTTGTAGAAAACAATGTAGGATTACAAATCAATCACAGGTTAAGACTAAGTTGGTAATGTCACGATGTTGTGAAGATGGTGGACTTTTTAATACCGGGAGGCATGGAGTATTGTTTTAAGACACAAAGCACTCCTTACAATCTATTCAGAACCAGTAAGTTCAGTTGATCCTCAGCTGAAACTACTGTTTGGATACTACTGCTCAGAAAAGCAGTGGACTGATCAGAAAGAGAATAGATGAGGGAGAGGAGAGTCTAAGAGAGGGCTAAAAATAGTGTTTGCAAGAAGAGGCAGAGGAGAGAGTAGTCTAAGGGGAGAACAGCAGCCGTCTGCAAGCTGCAGAGCCATTTCACACATCCACCGTCATCAGGACAAGGAGTAGTGTGCTTACGTTTCAAGTAGGAAGAATTAGGTCAGACATTTGGGAAAATTTTCCTCAACAGTAAGGCACAGGAGTCAATGTAATTCCCTGTGGAGAATATGGAAACTTCATAATTGTGGGACTTCAGTAGTAAGTGGCATAAATAAATATCACAGTGAGTTTAGAGAAGGGGTCTGGAAGGGGACTGTGAAGACACTTCAAAGAGACGAGTAGCCTAATAAAAATCCAACACATATATCTGATGTACTTGTTTTGTTGTTGGTGGTTTTTGCATACTTTGTATTGCTGTCTGTCCATCCCCTCCCTATACCCAAAAAATTTCAGTTTCTGCTGTTGTAGGAATATTTAACGCTTTTCTGGAGCTGGGAGTATTATTTATTTTTTCTTCTCTGCACATCCTGTTAAAAATGATTTTGTAAGTGTAAGGATGGTTTGTGTGGCCCCAGCTGTAGTGAAACGCGTGCATATAGTGCACACTGTGGAGAGCAGAATCAGTCGGACCCCAGCTGCAGGGCACCACTTCCCCAGGGCATATATGACATCTAGGGAGTGGGTGGATTACTTCATTCATTTTTTAGTTCAGATGTAATAACCATATGAATATTGGCATGGAGATTTCTGTCCCCATAGAAAACAGGCTGCAAAACAGGGGAAGGAGAGGTGAAATTCAACTCTGTCCATTATCTAGCATCAACCATAACTACCAGAACACATTTTTGGTTGTTGAACTACAATTTACTATGAAGTAGGGAGCAATTCTTTCTATTTTCTGAATGTTTAGTAACTCTTGAGAATGCTGAATTGTACATTAAGATACCAAAATTGTTGGATAAGTTAAACATCAAAATTGCAAATGCCTTCTTGGGCAAATCTTTCCTGTATGTATTGAGAGAGTTCCCTTATCCCCACGCTTCCATGTAGTGTAGAATATAAATAAGTTGAATTTCACATGCTGTGATCTGGAGGGTGCTGAAAGAAATGGATTGGCATAAAATAATCAGTAGATATAATGCACAGCAGTCCTTTGTCACATGCCCAGGGAATTCTGCATTGGCTCCAGCACAAAGTCAGTGAGAAGGATGGAAAAACTCACTGTTTGTGCACCTATGTAACTGATTTGGGCATTTTCCTGCTTAATACAAGTGACGAGTTTGAAATTCAGCACACGGAATACACACTGAAGTCTTTCACTTTATTTCTTAATTGTAGGATTCTTCCTTAAATTAATGTAGATAGGAGCTACCAAGTTAGTGGTTTTTAACCTTCAAAGCACACAATCAAACATTAACCGGGGCTATCTATAAGAAAAAGGAAATGGGAAAGGAAACAATTTAGGTTATATAGCCATGTATTCCTGAGTTAGGAAATACCAACATCTAACTTAATTACCTTCATTTCTGGTTTCAAATAATCAGCTTGACATAGAATCAATTATCATTTATTTTTTTAATTTATTTTTTAAAGTTCAACTTGTGCTGAGAAACTTAGAATGACTTCCAATAACTTTTTTTTTTGACTCCTCAATGATTTAAAAGCTGTAAAGAGCTTTCCTTCTTCCTTCTATTCCAAGTTAGTCCATTATTTCCCCCTCTCATTCTTGTGACTAAGCTGCATCACTGCCAATTTCTTCCTTATCCTCTCCTTTCTCTCTCCCTGCACCATTTTTTCTGACCACTGTGTAGTGGGGCACTGCAAGCCACCTGTCTGTCCTCATTATTTAACCCCTTCTGTCCTTTCAGAGCTGTTGTCACTTCTTCATGACTAAGTTCAAGATGACTGTAGATGTTGAGGAAGAATTGCCGGATCTAGTGACATCCATCTTCAGAGGCAGGAGTCATGAGTACATGATGTAATTAGAGCTGTACGTGTAGCATTTGAGGGTATGATAACTGAAAATAGTTAAATCACCTTTAAAGATAACAGTTTTCATTGCCAGGCAGTATTGGGTGTTGGTCTTCACCTTCTCATGGTTTAGAGCAGCTGCACAGATGATGAAAGGTTTTGGCTTTATTGGGATGTTGTAAGGATACTGTATGCTTGCTCTTAATTAGCTGTGGGTTCATCGTGCAAAGGATCCTCAAGACACAACTACTGTGCATGGAAAAACATGTGCATGAGCTTCCTGTGTTTTGGAAACGTGCAACTAAAATGGCCCCAAAACACTTAACTAAAGTGTAACCGAAGCTGGGAGAGAATCCTGCTTACTCAGTGGTTTTAAGTTAGATTGCTCTGTGCTGCAGATGCCTGGATCCTCCGTAAATATCCTCGTCATCTGTGCATTTATTTCCATGATGACCGACTCGTTCCTAGAAGTCTGCACTCCCACCACACCATCTGTAGGGCTTGGTTTGCATCCAACAAACTGTTCAACAGCTGGTGATTTGGGGAAGCTGAATGGGGAGAGCTGTCTTTTTGACAGTGCACAGGCAGCAGGGCAGACTGCCGATATCTGCGCTTGAGATTTTTGGGAGGGTTGGGGGACACTGTGAAATGTATTTTTTGCATTTCTCCCAGTTTGATCATCTGGTAAGTTGCTGTCTGGCTAGGGCTGGAAGCATGCTTTTGCAGTGACAGCGTTAACCTGGTGTCACGGGCTTGCTGTCTGTGCCAAATGAACGGTGGTTTTGTAGTCTGCAGCAGGCCATAACGCACTGGGGAGCATGGGGGTCCCCGAAGGGTTTTGGTATAAGAAGCTGACTGTCTGATGCCATGGCTTTGGTTGTTTAGACTCGCAAGGATTTAATTTGTTTGGGAGCCAGTGGTTTCCTGACATGGTGCTCCCAACTGGAAAGTCTATCACTTGATATCGCAGGGTGTGTTTTACGTTAAAAAGCAACGTGTACACCCAGGAGGTTAAAATCAAAAGACAAAGTAAATAATCTGTTTCAGAAAAAGAAAAGTTATTACTGCTAAACACACTATCATGCCTTGTAATATAGCCTGGCTGTGATGGATCCGTTTAATGCCTCCGAAAGCTGAAAAACGGGATGTAAAATTGGTGTGGTATTTGGAGAAGAACAGAGCCAAATGAAGGTGGAGGGCTCTAGGCCCCAGGCCTCAGACTGCTCCGCTCGCACAGAGCACCCTTTATTTAAGTAGGGCCCAACGTGGATTCAGGGTTTGTTCATCTGTTTTATTTTTTCACTGCCTGTAACTTCTTTCTCCCCTTTGTTTCTACCTAAGTTTAACATCCTCCTGGTTATTGTTATTCCCTGCTCACAAAAATGCCTGGAAAGCAGCCTGCAGTTCCCGAGTGCTAATGGGGGATGCTGTGGAGTAGGTCTCTCAAACTGCCAGGCTTGCATCTTTCCTCTGGAAATTGAGGAAGAAACAACTGATATAAACAAAGTAAATACAAACAAACAAACAAAAAATAGTTCTTGGCAGATTTTCAGAAAATATTGCAAAAAAGAAAAAAAAAAGTAATATGATATTGCGAAGGTACCTTATGATCTTCTACGATAATACTGTGAATATTCTTGCAAGTAGTGGGCTGGTGAGGGCTTAGCTCAAGTGTGAGCAGCCCTGTGGGGTTTTCTCATGTGCCACTACATAAAACAGAGTAAAACCAACTAAATTCTTCTCTGAATTGCAGTTACTAAATACCCAAGAAATCAGAAAAGCTATGCTGGCATTTTGAGCTTATATTCCATCTTTTCTTTTGTTTGTTTGTTTGTTTTTCTTCATGGACTTTTCCATTATCTGAGCTGGAAAGATAAAATGCCTGGTAGGACAGAGCCCGTGGAAGAGAAGGGCTTGATGCTCTGGTCTGCACCTTGCCTGTCTGATAACCGTCTTCATATGAGGTTGAGAGCACAGCCTGGTTAGGTACTGTATGAAACAGAAAATATTGTGCACAGGTGCTACAGCATTTTGGCCTGAGGGTAGAGTGATAATCTGCCACACCTGTCATGTGTCAGCAGCTTGTGCAGCTCTTTTTATTTTTTTTTTTAATCCAAAATTGATTCTGTTTTCTGCTTCCTATAAGAAAATACGAACTTTATAGATCTATGCCTGAAGCACACTCGGGCTCTGTAGCATTCAATGCAAGTTTTAAATAGTGAATGATGCACAGGGGACTGCATGTGAATGTTTGGCTCCAGAGCAATTCAGAAAGGTCAAAACCTCATGTAAATGTAACCCAAGTAATCAAAGTCACTTCTCTGCAGAAAATCAGAGTATGCCATTGAGGGTTCTTTCATGCTGTTTTAGTTGAGTATTTATCAGTCAGTTGTAATCACAACACTACAAGCAGCTTTGCTGTATTTTCATTTGCCTGGATTTTTTATTTTTTATTTTATAAACTGAAATGAGGGAGAGGCGAGGTTGGAGTTTTTCATGTGCAATTATGATCATCATTTGTTGGATTCTGCTCTAGTCTCTGTTATTGGTTCCTTCGTTTCTTTCTTCTCCTCCTCATACGTCTGCTTCCCCTCGAACCCTGTAATTCCCCACTGTTTCTCAGCAGACTTTGGGTGCAGGGAAAGGGGCAGCAGCAACTGGAGACTTGTATAGAGAGTTTGGTGTGTGTTTGGCAGAGTAAAGTTTCTTTCTTCCTCTGGCAAGTCCCTGTCTGTCTGTGGGGAAAAATGTTTGGATCAGCAGGATGGGGAAAAACAGCAGAAATATTTATGGTAGCCTGATTTTTCTTATCTGTTCAGAAATTAGGGTAGCTGGAGGAGGGGTGGGGGGGGTGTTGCTCTAGGTGATAAGGCCCCAAAAGACAATCTGGTGTATTCAGGGAAGTGTGTGTTGGTCATATTCATTGTAAACCTTGTATGCAGGAGAGGCATAAGAATTTGCAGCCATTCTGGGTTTATTGCTGTGGAAGCCACCCATTAAAAAAAATAAACAGGGCCGAGTAATTTCACTAATTCATAGAACTGAAAGGTAAACAGGAAATAAGGTTGTTATCCCATTCATCCAGTGCTCTGAAGTGGAAACAAATACATGCATCTTGTGAATTTGGAGTTGCCACCCTGGCTGAAAAGAGTAGCAAAACCAACAAAATGTAAATGTTTATGCTTTATAAAGTGGGAAATGGAGAATTTCGATGCTGCTCTTTATCTGTGCACAAGTTTCTAGTGGTGACTGCACACGGTTATAGACAGCCTCTTCTTGACTGTTGCTGTAGTTGGTATGCCATCTACACTAAATCCCACTCAATGCCAATCAAGTTCTTGCTCTGCTGTCAGCGAATACTTGATTATTTTCTGTCTGTAAGAAGCTTGTGTGTATTGCAAGGTTCTTATCAGTTCCCCTCTCTCTGTTCACTTTCTCAGAGTAAGCAAATTCAGCTCCTTAAACCTTTTTCCACTCATCATATTTTTCTAAACCTCATACCATTCTTCCTACTTTCTTTTTGACACTCTCTAATACATACTTTTCAAAGAAGAGGAGGCCCAAAATGAAATACAATATACTGTATACTTCTCCCTGGTGCTGAAGAAGGCAGAATAGCTCCAATAGCAGATCCCAGAATGAAATTGGTCTTGTTTAATGCGTGGCTTCAGACCCTTATGCTGCTTCATTCCTGCCACCTGGCCGGTTATTCCTCATAGCTTTTCAGTTGTGATGTCCCCATTCTTGTTGCAGTTGCCGTTACAGAATGCACTCCGATTCAGCCTATATACAGTTTTCTTTCAGACTGCTTTCCTGGTCTTAAAGCTGACTGAATATTGTGATAGCATGCCCCAGTCTCCCTTGGTTCAATGCTCAGCACAGCTCGGATACTTGCCATTCATTCATTAATGCTCTGGAGTGGGCTGTGATACCTCAACTGATGCATTCTCACAGGTTGTCATCATGCTACTGATAAGTATTCATGGCATAGGGTTTGGGTTTTTTTTAATCGCTTGTGCACCCATTTTTTTAAATCATTTAAATTGTTTCTGTGGTTTGCTCATGAAAAAGTCATGCAGGACTGCTTTAAAAGCTCTACTAAAGATAGGCTCAGTCATCTGCACTGCTTTTTCCACCTTCTTTTTATCAGCTGGGACAGATGCCCTGTCAGAGAGAGCAAGAGAGACATTACGTTAATTTGACATCACTTTTTGATAAATTCATGTTGATTTTATTTTTTTTCTAATCACATTATTTTTACAGGATTGTAAACCCCTTAGTAGTGTGTTCCACTGACTTCTCTGTTATTAAAAGTACACTATAATTTCTGTCTTCTTCATCCGTACTTTCCTTTGTAAGATCAGGTTGGGTCTTTTAATTTCTTTTAGACCTTACCTGGCCTCTCTGGCTAATGGTTTACGGATGGTTGCTGGCAGTTCCCTAAGCAGTATAGGGACATTTTCAGTGCTTCCTGCTGACTTGAAAACCTGTAATTTACTGATGTCTTAATCTCTTCTTCTTTCATTATTCCAGCCTGCACGTGCATATCCTATATGTTAGGCTGAAAGATGTGCTGAATATCTGGTCCCAGATAGCCTCTGTGAAATGAGGCATTGAATAATTCAGCCTTTCCTGTGCCACATTTGTGTTAAATAATGGACCTGTTTTTTTCAGTTTGTATTTATAGAATCTCTTCTTATTGTTTGCTGTGTTCCATGTTGATTTTAAGCCACTTTGTGTCTTAGCTGTCATCTCTTCTTTTACATGTAAGCCTATGGTGGTCTTTTATGTCCATCATATGAGTCATGTGTTCTTGATTCTGCTTCGGAGTACAATCCAGTACAATCCCTTTTTGTTTCTGTGTTTTTTTTGTTTGTTTGTTTGTTTTTTTTATTCTCACCTGTCATTTAAACCTCTTGACATTTCACATCTCCGCACTCAGTAAGCAGAGCACAGTCTCTCCAGAAACCCTTGGCTTAATTTTCTTTCAGCAGCCCTTGTGGGACATAGCCGTAGAGAGGTCTACATGTACATGGGATGGGGGAGGTTTGGGTCCATGGGGACAAGTGTGCCATCACTTTTTTGTCCCCTCTGAGGGATATATTTGTTGGTAGGTCAAAAGTGTTTCCTCCTGATTACCCAATTCTTCTTCACATATTGCCTTTGTTTCCTCTTCTTTCATCTTCATCAAGAAACTTTAAAGAAATCTGTATCATGCACCTTCCTATGCAGCCAGACTAAAAGTTCAACTCATGCTGTATCTTGTAACACCTCCACCCAGCCTTTTCTATTGTAATTTATGAATTCCTGCCTGTTTTTCCTGAAGTCTCGCCTGAACATATGCTTTGGGTCTGTGACTTCTGCCACCAGATCTGTTGAATCATTTACCTATGCCATACTGTGGTTGGAGCTCATCCTGATAATTCCTCATGTTTAGCAGCTTTCTCCAAAGATTTTCCTCTTGTCTCTTTTGCTATTACCTTTTTGACACTTCTTGTGCATTTGTGTGTGTGTGTGAACTGATTCTAATATGTATATGTCTTTAGGTTATATGCATACATAATTTTTTATATTTAAGATGTAATCTTAAACTCGTAAATATGACCAATGCATTTATAAGTATAGGGGTTGCACATCCTGGGCTGGAGTCTCTGTGCCATTTTAGACAGCCAGACAGAGAGTCTTTGCCAGGCTTTTTGTGGCCTAGGTGCCTCCACCATGTGAGGGCAAGATTAATGCAAATTAAAGGCATCAAAAAAAAAAATCCTCCTTTTCCTGCTGACAAATTAACTGGAATGAAAGAAGCTGAGACTTAAAACATTTTAATGGAAACAGTTTATGTTTCAAGTTTAGAAAACAGTGGTCTGGCACATACTCTTTTCTTGAATCATATATTGACGTTTCTGTTACTGCTCTTAGTGGCAATGTTCTCAATATGCTCTTCTCATCAGTATCTCATTGTTATTGTATAAATATGTATCTTGTTATGTGGAACATTATTTTTAAAGTATGGAGTCATTATTTTATTATGTAACTTTGCAAGTTGGACCTTTTGCAATGATTTATAATCATCTTCAGGAATTGTTGTAATTAAAGAGGAACTTTCCACAAAGAGAATTAATTAGATCACAGAAGCATTTAAATATAAATCATTAATCTTTGCATTACAGGAAATAGTTAGTGGCTATGTATAGATCATTTAATTATACTTGGTTCAATTTTATTTTGTCACTGCACCGCAATTTGTTTTGGAATTAATTTCCAATTTCTTCAGTAATGTGATTTCAGTTTACTTAATGTATCAGACACATATAAATACATGCTAGTGAAAATAAATAAAGGTTTATTAATGACCGTTGGGCCAATTAAGCCATGGACTCTGCTGTCAATTAGCTGTGAATTCAATTGCTCAATAGATGGGTGAGACAGAAGATCTGCACTCTGAGAATGGAAAGTGAGGAGTGAACTTGTTGAACATATAGATATATACAGTAGATTGTGACTGTCACTTGCTGGAGGGGAACCAGATGACATAGCTTGGGCTTGGCCTGATAAGAGAATTCTTAATAGAGCACAACATAATTCTGGTTCCAGTATGGAATAAAGGAAGTTACCAGCTTTCTCTTAGTCCATGACAATTAATTGGTAATGGCAGTAGCACTCTGTCAACTGGCAATACATTGGTATCTCTAGGTAATAATGACTGGGTGTGCTGAAAGGTTTTAGGGTGCAAGCTCTGCGCAAGTGTTTTGCAGATTTTGCACTCCAGTGTTTTTACGTTGTACAGTGTAAAGGTATGAAAAGATACCTTATCTGTAATTTGATCTATTAAAAATTATTCTAAAATATAATTTGTAGGTGGTTTTTTTTTGAAAGTGCTTTTAATACCTTGATGGTATATTAATATTCTCTTGATTTTAATTTTAATATTCTTCTACAGTGCTCTGAAACCCTTATATTTTAAACCTTTACACTCCTTGAAAGTGCATACATTTTAAACTTAATTTTTGGGTGGACACTACAGATTAAATTAGCTAGTTCTGTGCATTATTTTTCTTTAAACAATAAAGATTTGATTCTCATTCTGATTGAATTCTGCATACAAATTGACTTTAGACTTAGAGTATCCAGCATTAGCAGCATCTGTATTAAGTTTGGACTGAACTAATCTTTTGGAATCTTTAAATACGGGATTTTAAGCCAAAACTTGTATATCCGAGAGCACATCTGGGTTGCATAGTATTACCTCATTTGTGTAAGGTAGTGTTCCTAGTTTCTTTTCATTAGATTGTTTTCTGTTGGCTGGAAAAAGGAATTTGATACAGGGATTGTTCTGGCAAAAGAAAAAGTTTAAGGAACTTTAGTGATGCCTTTCTTCCTGTATTGAAATTCATATTAGAAGTCATGATTTTGGTACATAGCTAGATATAGTAAATAAACTAATAAAATATGACTAAGAAATGCTCAGCCAATTTAATATATTTGATGAGCAGGCAGAAAATACTAGCTGTTCTGTCAAGTACAAATTGCATACAAACAAAAGTAGAATAATATTTATATTGTTAGATTTCTTAAGATTGCTGTTATATCTTCCAATAAGTAACAATCTCTTCCTATGAAAATTATGATGCCATTTATCAAAAAATAAAAAATGAATTGCTTGAAAAGTTCTTTAGGATAAGCAATTGTTTGGTAAGGAAGGCAAAGAAGCCTATTGGTATGGATTAAAAGAGAGGGCAATGTTGTTTTTTCATCTTGTAGTTTCGGCATTTTCTGCCTGTGCTAGATGGAATGAGATAGATCTCAAAAATACAATCTTCTTATAAGTGCAGAAGAAATTGGATTTAAAGTATGTTTGCTTTGATTCTATTTACATCTGTAAGATAACAGCATGAAATTAATAGTATTTTGTTTTCAGTATTTGTCATTAAACATATTAGTATGCGTAGGGAAATAGAGAAGACATTTGGAAATGGGTAACCTTGGGTTAATTAAATCCATCTGGTGGCTGACTAATGACAGGAATATTGTATCCAGGGAATCACTTAATGCTACAAGATTTGATAATGCACAAGAAGTTTTCTAACAAAGCAGTCTTAGAGCAAGCAAAGACTCGCATGTAACTAGGGTGAAAACCAGTCCCACAGAGCAACTCACAGAATTGCAAACCTCTGTTTCATGCAGTATATCCCAGAAGAACTGAAGAACTACATTTGTTGCTCCTTGAGATGCAAAATTATAAATGACAAATGAAGTAAAGCTTGTTTTCAGTTCATGCTACGTATAGTTGACTTTTATGGGACTAATTTAACTGGATATGTTTCTGTGCCTACAACAGTCCAGGACAAAAAAAATAATAATAAAATAAAATAAAATAAAATAAAATAAAATAAAATAAAGTAAAATAAAATAAAATAAAATAAAATAAAATAAAATAAAATAAAATAAAATAAAATGCTCATTAGGAAAGAACCTGTATAGGGTGTGAAAATTAGCTTCTATGGTGAAAACTGAAGAAAGGCAGGCTTGATTTGTGTCAGCTGGCAATCGCATTTTATATAGATCAACACCTGAAGATACTTGTCTCTGTGTATTATACTTTGTATTGGTCATCTGTGCTGTTTGGAGTTGTTTTATCCATGATTTAGTAGCTGAAAGTTACTTTTTTCCCACTTGTTACTTCATAATATCTGGAAAAGAAAATACCATGCATAGTTTGCGATTATTGATCTAATTGTTTGATTAATTTGCATTTAATGTTTTTGTGCATTTGTACAGAATATGATGTGGAGGTGGGGGAAGAAAACCCTGAAGTTTGTGTAGTCTTGGATACTTTTAAAGCAAGCCATCCATGATAACATCAGATGAATAATAGGTCATTATATGTTGGTCTGACAGATGGGCAAAACAAAACTCTGAGAGATTAACTTTATTCCACAATTTAATTTTTAAAGCATACAAAAAGAGTGGCTTAATAGAATTGAGTATGGGGAATGAGAGTTTGCTCTACATCTGAGGAACTTGTCTAAGCTTCCTTTGTAACGAGTAGAACAAAATAGTGCTAGTAAGTGATTTATCTCAGCTTAAAGCAGACATCTAAAATAGGTCAGATGAATCACTCCCTGAAATGTCTTTCTCTTCTGTATGTGGTGAGTTTAAAGTGACCATCTCAGATGCGTACATCCAGAGTTCGATTAGATGAACACCTCCCACACTGTCACATTTTAAAAGACAGAGATAGTTACTGCTTTTTGTAGATGCTGAAGAAAATGGTTTAAATAGTACATTTTTCAGAGGCATTTTTCATTCAACTGTATCAGCTTGAGTGTAACAATTTATGATGTATTCCTCAGTAGGTGTGTCATATGTTAGGATTTTGAAAGTACGGCCTGAAATATAAGTTTACCATATATGTTATATTTCTCGCTTGTGAGTGTTGGTGTACAGAAGGTTGGACCATAGACCTACCTCCACACATGTAGTACAAAGACTGAGCACATGCTGAGTGCTGAGAACTTGCTTGCTGTACAGAGTATTCACTGGAGAGCTTAGCCTTGAGAGCACGCAATACGTAAACGAGTTTGAAAATATTAATTGACCTAATTTAAAATGTTGTCTGTCAAGCAATGTAGCTTATTAAGCATTCTAGCAAAAGAAAAAAAATTGCCCGTAATTTTTGTGTAATCTTCAGCAAATCTGTTTCTACTAGTAAACATTGTAGCGTATGTTAAGAGTTGATAGTGACTTCATAGCAGATGAATTAGCAGATGTATATTCTGTGAAACTGCTTATAATTACATAGTAGCTATGGTTACCAGGTTAAAGAAATTACAGCCTGATGATGAACAGAAATAGATTGCAGCAGACTGATTTGTTGTTGAGTTGCTTAAAAGCAAAATGCTTGAGTACATTCTGAGTCATCATGGTGCTGTACAAGTAACAAAAATATGAGTATGCTCTATTTGCTGAACTGGCACGGTGTCTGCTTTTTCAAATCCTGGTTTTCATGTGGAATTTCAGTACCTTCTAAATTTGCATTCTGCTTCTATGTAGTTTGAGAATTGGGTGTCAAGCACATATTTCTAATGAAACTATTTAAATTCATATGTCAAGAGTCTGAATGAATATTGCTAATATTTTCATTTTGATTCTGTACTGGACAAAGCTAAGTTCAGACATAGGCATTTCATATTCAATAAAAAATTGTATTCACTTTTTCTGAAATCTAACTCTTAGAATGACTTACTGGAAGTATTTATCTTTTCTTTTGCATACTCCAACACTTAGAAAGAAATGACAGAAGTGTGGGTGAATGCAAGTGGGAAGGGTAGAAATGAACACAAGGACATTATTGCACTGATCTTGGTGGGCCCACTTCAAATGCTTCCAGCATATATATTGCCTAGAAACATCAAAAGTACTTGAGTCTGTTTCCAAAAGCAATGCAGTTGTTGAGGAGTTCAAGCTCTGTTGACTTAAATGTTAAGAACAAAAGATTGAACATTTTTAAGTTTCCACATGCTCATGGTTTGGAAACCCAGGCTACGGTGAATTGTGTTGGATTTAGGACGCTTAAAGTCACACAAGCTTTTCTCAGTATGTTACTCTGTTTTTATGAATTACAAACTATGAAGAACTGCATTTCTACATTTAACTTCAACTTAATTCCTGCAATGTTGTCTGTATGTGATAGTGTAGAATAAGGTTTTATGGCATCGTGCTCTTCTTTATAGTACAGATTTAGACTTACTCCTTTGCACAAGGAAAGCTTTCCCAGTGATTCTCCTTGGGCCAGTGTAATAGTCACTTCAGGTTTACAGGCTGGATGTACTAAGGCTAAGACTTTGTGACTAATGATTCTCTATTCT
Organism: Netta rufina; assembly: GCF_964035555.1. NCBI lineage: Eukaryota > Metazoa > Chordata > Aves > Anseriformes > Anatidae > Netta > Netta rufina. Next base: position 107,340,633 of record NC_140124.1, read on the forward strand.
GTAAGTGTAACTTACCAGTGAATGGCTACGTGATCATACTCAGTAAATCTGCTCTCCTTGTTTTACAGAATAACCAACCATGACTACAGAGTCGGGATCAGATTCTGAGTCCAAGGATAAAGAGCAGGACCAGCAAGAAACCCCTGCACAGCCAGGGGCGGCAGAGGTCCAGCCACAGGACCAACAGCAGCAGCAGCAGTTGAGCGAAGAGCAGCAAAACGCACTAGAGCAGTTTTCAGCTGTGGCAGCACACAGCACACCAGTGAAAAAGGAACAGGTAAGGGAGTCGTGCATTATTCCTCCTGGGAAATAATGAGCCTGTTTCATTAGGATTGGAAATATATACTCAGATTTGTGTGGAAGCTGTTTTGATGGTTGTAGGTTTAAATTGGTTGGTCTTTTGCATTTAAACATAATAGCCTTTGTAAAGAATGTTTGGAGATTCATGTCAGATCTTTCAGCCTCCAGTGCTTAACTGTAAGGCCAGTCTTATTAACTAAGTGGGAAACATTTTCCATTTTGCATATGCATCAGGTAGTAAACAGTGCCAATTTTTAAGAAGCTGAAAATGTTTTTAGAGTTCATTTCATCTTTGACACCTGCTGAAAACTGATTTCATGCTTGCTTGTCTGATGTGTGAGCCATAAAGAATCTGTGGTCTCTTAAGCTTCTTGTAGTTCTGAACTGACTACATTATAATTACTTTAACTTATCATGTAATAGGTTTTAGAAGGGTTGTCACACGATTTTTCCATTTGGTTCATTGTTGCACTTATTAAATTTGTGGCAGCAGTTTTCTTTTTCCCATTAACAATTTCCAGTCAATAGGATTAACAGGCATTGTTCTTCATGGGTAAGTGAAACAAAATTAATGAGGTACCTGCAAATCACATCCCTTTAGATCCATAAGGTTATGACTCCCTTCTGATGGCATTCACTTTTGTAGAGTGGAATAAGTCAGTCTTGCTCCTCGTCTACCCTTAAAAATAAATAATAAATAATAAATAAATAAATAAATAGGTACTTTGAAGTGAGGTCCTGTTGTTTAACCTAGCTGGGACGCAGTGCTGGTGAAGGAAGCAGAGGTAAGGCATTACTTAATATCGTTGTGTTTCCCTGGGAACTGCTTGGGACTGCCTGTGCTTTTGGGTTTTAAGCTTTTTTCCTCAGAAATACAGCCCAAATTTGCTGTTGCTGAGGAAAAAATGAAGCATAAGCAATTTCAAATACAAGCAAAGCCTTCTGTTGTATCCCTTATTTAGGGATGTATTACCTCAAAGTTTAGAATGACAAATATTTCAGGGATCAAATTGAAAGAGGTGTCTGATTTCTTATACCCCAAGAAGCAGACATGGCAAAGCAGGGTTTCTGGTGTTTATAGCTACTGAAGATCAACCATTGGAAGAACTGCCTTTTTTTTTTTTTTTTTTCTTTTTGATTACTGACTATTTCTACCACTGACAAACTCTGATCAGCTCTCTATCCCCACCAAAGACCTTTCTGCTCTTGTTCCCATGCCTACAAATTATGTATTGGGAGAATTTCAGTCTCTGAAGTAGATCAAAAATTGTGTTTAGTTAGTCTGGGGAAAATAGGAAGGGCTGCTTGTCAAGGAGAAAAGACCAATACACAAACAGTTCATTAACGTAAAATTCAATTATGCCAGGTATAGGCATAAGTATTACCAATTTTGTTCTTCCAGACATCTTCACTAATCTTTGCTCTTGAAGTTTCTTCTGATTTTCTTTTTTAAAACAAAACAAAGCAACAACAGCAACAAACTACAATAACAAAAAAAGCCCCTAGGCACCAAACTGTCCATCTGCGTTTATGGAGGTGTGAGCATGGAGACCTGAGATGCCCTTGTGCGCTGTGTGATCCTCTTTCTTTCCCACTTGTGCTCAGACATCTGTACAGCCTTGATAGATCTGAGTTAGTGAAGAAATACGTGAAATTTCCCATGTTGAGATTACCAGTGTGAAGCCCAAATTCTCTTGTCAGATAATTGCCAGGTCTAGCAGTGATGATCTGTCCAGTATATTTTGTAGTAGCTTAAGTGTCTGCATCACAGGAAAGAACTACTTAAAAGCAATACTAACCAACAGAACTATTGGCAGTGACATCATTAAAAAGGCCAAAAATTGTAGGATCAATGGATATAATTTTCTCTCTTGCTGTCATTGAGCATACTGTGTATGATATATTAATATAGATGAAGATGAGACAGCTTATACTCAAAAAGCAAACCCTGAGACAACTTGCGATGCACTAGAATTTAGTCCGTAGCATTGAAAATACTGCAAAACTGTGGTCTGAGGGAGGGAAACAGGATGGGGGGAAGAATGCAACAATGTTTATGGAGTTCAGAATAATCCACTGAGTATGTGGAATTTTCACTGGCCTTTTTTTTTTTTTTTTTTTTTTTTTTTTTTTCCTAGATACCACAATGTCAGGTTTCTTTAGGAAGAAGAAGCTTAATTCGCTCTGAAAGTATCTCAGTGCCTAAACATGTCAGCATAGTTCAGGAGATCTTCTCTAATAGTTCTCGGCATGTTTTGTTCTTCAGACAAATGGGAGTAAAACCATTCTATGATTTTAACCTAGACAGATTCCTCTGATCTTAATGTAGACAGGAACCTAATAAACAAAATAATGTCAATACTGTTTTTGTTTTTTTTTTAAATATATGTATTTATAAATAAATTAATGTCTTTTGAAGTCTTGAGTTAAAAGTGTCTTCATGAAGGAAAACAATCACCAATCTAAGGATTCAAAAAATTTGTTTTCAGGCAGAAAACGTTTCTAAAATTTAAATGTCTGAAGGGTACCCTTGCTATCACGGGCTTTTCTCTCAAGAAGCTTTCCTATTTTCTTTAAAAAGATTAATTCCATGCATCTGTTTTTTGGTTTGGTTGGTTGGGTTTTTTGGGTCATGGGAAGGGTTTAACTCTTACATGAACCACCTGCAGTGATGGTATAATGCCTCCAGCCCCAAAATGACTTTTGTACATGCAGATGTGCATATGTACTTTCCATCGTAGATTTCCTTAAGAAAACATGTAGAAATCATGAGAGTCCCTCTGCCCATCAGTGGCAGGGGTCCAAGGAGAAGATATCTCGAGTCTTGTTTTCCTCTCAGTGCAGTAGGTTGAACTGGTTGCCAGCTGGTCCTCGTGGTTGTAGGGGGGTAACTGGCCTCCAGCCTTGCGCTGAGCCTGGAGGGACTCTCCCCCTTTGTCATGGCCACTGTGAGCATTAAATCCTCAGCAAACAGCTAATCTTGTGACATATGCTATGCCTTCATCTCCCGCCAGCCTTCAAAGTGTACAAGGACCTTGATGTCTGAATGCAGAGCTGGCGTCCAACTGCTGGGAGGAGGAAATCCTCCAGGTCTGGAAATAGATGGGGGAAGAGTCGGTTGGTGGGTTATGAAAGCAGCTTCTTTGTCCCTCTTTGCATCTTCATAGTCACACTTTCTTCTTATCTCCCCACCCAGGAAATCCCAGGAGACCTTCTTGGCTGTGCCCTCACCTGTAGGGAAAGGAGGAATGTGGGGTCTTGCCTTGCTTCTTCGCAGCTGGGGCTTTGGTGGGAGATGGTGCTGTGGATGACTCCAAATGTCCCCTTTCACATAAATGAAAAAGGAGAGCTTATGGCTTGCTTGTATTAAATCTCTTGAGGAAACTTCCCTGTGATTTAGTGCCATGCTGTTGTTGCTAGTTACATGATGCAAGGTTGTTTTGGTCTCAAAGCAGATTAAAGCCTTTGGACGGATTTGCTCCATTCTCATGAAGGCTTATTACGTACAGTGAATGGAAACAGACTTGGAGGATTAATTTACAATATTACTTCCAGTGATTCTTGTTGCTTCTTACATGAAAACCATTTGGAGCCCAAACGTTTGTTTATTTTTTCCTTGTAGCAATATATATATATATATATATATATATAGAGAGAGAGAGAGAGAGAGAGAGAGAGAGTATATATATACTCTATATACTCTAGCTTAGATATTACTGCACTCCTGATGAGGTTTTGTTTGGATACTACCAGGGGCATAACTGATTTGAAAGATAATGTCTGCAGCATAGCACTGTTGCTAGGAAGGGCAAAATGCTGTAGAGCTGTTCTGGCTTTCATCTATTGCAGTGAAAAGGACCACGAGCTGTGCTGCGTCATGGTAACTCTTCAAATGGTCTGACCCTCAGATAAACCCAAGGAAAAGTAACCATGATTGTTTCTTCTCTCCCCTTCCCCCTGCAGTATATTTGTCTTTCAAATAGAACCTACTTCTTGCCAGCTTAAAGGACTTATCGAGCATCTGCAGAGAGCAAAATCCAGCCTCTTGTCCTGTAGTTATCATCCATTAGCCAGCCAGCTGCACATAAAAGATGTTTGGCCTCTTATTTCCATCCTGTTTGTTTAAACCTTTGCTCAGGCATTTGGGGAGCCTTTCGCTCTCAAAGGCACACCTCACTGATATCAAAACTAGTGCAAACCTAATGGTCTTTTCCTGTTCCACATGGAAACATGAAATGATTTAATAGATACAGGACTTTAAGGTAATATCAACAATCTTTAGGAATGTCTCTTCATTGCAACGTTTACTTATTGTTCAGCATTTCCAATAGATGAAAAAAGGGTCTGAGAGTGATTTTGTAACTATGGAAAAAGAAGAAACCTAAAGTATTTTCCTGCATGTCCTCCCTCTCTGGGTGTTCTGTACCTTTGGAGTGAGGTGAGAGTGTTGGGGGGAACACAGGGAGTCTTTTCAATAGGTAGAGTCTACACTGCATCATGGGCCCTCTCATCCAAGCCCCATGCTTGACCCACCTTAAATTTTGGTGTGCAGAAAGCAGGGTGCATACTGTACTGTGTTGCATGATCAGATTGTCTAACTTAATTTTTTTCTCTTTCTAGGCCACAGACAAGGAACAAGAATTTGCAGCTGCAAGCGCGAAACAGCTGGAATACCAGCAGTTAGAGGACGACAAGCTCTCTCAAAAGTCATCCTCTAGCAAACTTTCCAAGTCTCCTCTAAAGATTGTCAAGAAGCCTAAAAATATGCAGTGCAAAGTGACACTCCTGGATGGATCTGAATATGCATGTGAAGTAGAGGTACGTTGCTTCTTCCTGTTTAGTTTTGTTTGTTTGTTTGTTTGTTTTCTGTCTGGAGGAAAATATTTAGAATAAGACTTGTAGATTAAGACAAAAAACAAACAAACAAAAAGTTTTGTTTTCTTTTGTTTTGTTTTTTAAAAAAAGACAAACTATATTCCTAGTTTAAACAAAAGTATGAATGGCCGGATATTTCACCAATGCCATGCACAAAACTGCTTCCATTGTTTTATCTGGAGATGGAAGAAGTTGCACAGATTTGAGCTCCAGTGAGGACTAGTGAGCAGTCCCTGGAACAGCCAGAGACTGGGGATTAATGTTATGTCAGCACATGCCACAACAGAATGCAGAAAATAAATTATGGGCAGTAAAGCCCATAAACAATGAAGGATTTTGATCTCACAGGACTTCTCTTTTCCCTGGTACTCCGTTGAACAGGGACTCACATGGAGTCACTATCTAAACAGTAGTTTTGACCATCATGAGATGAGTGGGGACACAAGAGATGCCCAGAGGAAATGTCAGAAGCAAATAGAAGTTAGAGTGGGGAATTTTATGTGCTTCTCCACTGTGACTGGGAATCATAATTGCATGTAATCATCACTGGTGTAAAGTTGCTGGTGGTTTTCTGTAAGGAAACTCACCTTCTGGGTCCCTGCCAGGAGCCTCCTTTGGGGAGGGACAGTCTTCACTGCATTGTCACTTATGGTCTGTGATTGCTGACAGAGCCATGCTGAGAGCTCAAGGATGTCTTGCCTTGAACTCCAGAAAGCCATAGAGAAGTAAAGGTATGAGCAAATTTAGCACCTTAGGGTGGACCTGTTTCTCCATTCAGCCACTCCAGCCATGTCACTAAGGTGGTCCTTGGGCAGTGAACCTGTCTGTCCTGAGCCTGCTTTAGGTTAGGAAGCTACTCATAGAAGGTAAGCCTGAGCCCCAGCCAGAGCAACATCCTCCTGGTAGGGGAAGGATGTGTGTTAGAGGGATCAGCATTGCCAGCCTTCCTTTGAGTAACTGCAGTGTGTGGTGGAAAAGTCACCCAGGGAGGACAGAAGATTTAAAAGGGAGGGATGGGATAGTCTGTACACTTGAAAGGGGAATCCACAGGAATAAAAAGGAGGAGAGCTCATGTTGGGGACAGAGTGGGGAGGACAAGAGTAACTGGTTGGGAGCTAGTTTCTGACATCCTTGCTCAGATTTCACTCAGCTGCTCTCGTTTTAAGTGCTCTGGAAAGTGATAGTTGAAAAAGAAGGTTTTACAGTTTGGGCCAAATATTGCTATGTTAGAAGTTAGCTCCAAAGAGCAGTTGTGATTAAGTTGCTTGTATAGCAGTTTAGCAGTCATGCTTTTGACTATTGTTTAGTTTAGGTGGCCAAATCCTGTATTGTTTCCATCAGACTAGCAATAGCTTTCTGGTTGTGTACTTTGTGACTATTAAATTGTCATTTCTTGACCTGTATTCCCACTTTTATCTGTTAAAGATAGTGTGCAAACCATTAACCTGGAAGAATGATTCTGCTGGCTTTGATGGAAAGAGTGATACTTGTTTCAGCTTTTGCCACTCGAGTGGAAAATCTGAGTCATTTTTTGGAATACAGTCAAGCAAATTTTACAAAATAGGAGTTCTGTGGAAATCTTGTCTACAAGGCTGAGTTTTATGAGGATATAAGATGGAGCGGAAGGGGAGATTTATTATGTTAGACTCTCACTTATGCAAAAAAATGCTATGAATAATGCTTTATTTTAGGAAGTTTCACTTTTCCTCTGAACTTAGACTCTTTTGGAGTTGAAATGTCAGAATGCTAGCATATAGAAACCATCATGTTTTACTGCTTGTCACATTTGTCTGCTTTGTAAGTTCTGAATAACTCTTGAAAAATATGTCCTATATAGATTTTGTATACATTTTCTCTAGACTGCTGAAATATCTTGCAGTTTTATTGAGTGTCATCAGTAACCACTGCACCTGCCTCTAAGATGGTTAGAATTCCTCAGGAGAGTGTAATATTGATGAGAATAGGGCTCCCAAAAGGATGAATCCTCAGATGACAAAGCTGTAATACTATGATGATGAGCAGGCCATTAAGTGCATTGAAACAGAATTTAGTAGTGAAAAGTCAAAAATATTTCAAGGCACAAGTACAGCTGAAATGACGTGTATTTACACCCCTTAAATGAATGACCCAGACCTTGCGTCCTTCATAGGTGGTATTGTTAGCATATGGTACGCATTGAGGATGCAACTGCAGGTACCTCTCCAGGACACCCTACTCTTTGACCCCTGGGCAAGTCTGCTTTATATGTGCACAAAGTTCAAAAAGAGTGAAAGGAGTCCATGTCCAGCCAAGACAAACGAAGTAATGTTTGCAATGCTTTTTATCCAGGGGAGAAAAAGTGTATACAAAGAGATTTAGTAGGCTGGGGAGACTGAGGATCTGTCACAGGAGACATTTCAAAAAATCATGTAGGATTTGAAGATGAAGTTTTGTTACAGGAATTCTGCATAGGGAGGTTCAGGTTGGAAATGAGGAGAGATTTCTCAGAAAGAGCAGTCAGGCACTGGAACAGTTTGCCCAGGGAGGTGGTAGCGTCACTGTCACTGGGGGTGTTCAAGGAAAGGTTGGATGTGGTGCTTAGGGACATGATTTAGTGGATGACATTGGTGGTAGGGGGATGGTTTGACCAGATGATCTTGGAGGTCTTTTCCAACCTTTATGATTCCTTGAAATAATGTCATATTTAAAAGAAAAAAAAAAAAAGAAAGAGCAACAACAACAAAAAAAAACTATTATTTTAAAGATGGCCCACAAGTAAGCTTAATATATACTTTTAAACTGAAAAAAATACATAAGCATGTTCAAAGATCTAAGAAATTATGGAGGTCAGTAAATTCCCCAAGGTGGACCCCTTAAAAAGAAAAGTGGGCAGGGACATGCCAATCAAATATCTAGTGTTCCCATTAATTGAGTTTTATCCACGTAACTATAACTCTCAGTGTGGACAGCAGCCCAGGGTAGGGATGTGACAATCAGTGGATGTGAGTCAGAAATGCCATCCTGTGTTGCCAGCTCTTGTCTTCCATCTCTGTCTGTATGCCATGCTTCTGCCTACTGAAGGCTAAAAAGCAGTGTAATCTAGAAGGACAGGAAATTTAGAAACCTTCTTTTGGGCTAGAATACCAGCTCTGTCAGTGAATCTTAATTTGGATGTATGCCAGTTATTTATCCCTCTGGAAGTGCATTCGCTAGTCAGGGGGATCATTATAGAATCCATCAGTTGCTCTATAGAGTGCTCTGCAAAAGACAAATGCTTTTATATACATTAAATATTCATATCATTTAAAGAAGCTTATTGCTCTCAAGTAGGGCACAACCTACAGCTTATCAATTATGTGTTCATCCAGTTAAAGACCTGACAGCCAAAATTACACTTGCTCACAGATTCAGATGCTTCTGAGACAGGTTTGGTTAATCCATTATCCCCTTGCTGTTCTTTGTTTCACAAACCCCTCTTTCCTATTCCCTATCCAATACTGAGAATCTTTACCGCCTTCCACTGTTCCTTTCTGTCTCTCTCATGCCCAGTACATCGCAGACATGGCACCAGGGGCTTTTCATATTGTATGAGATGTATCTGTAGAGGAAAGTGTAGTGGAGGTAATTTCAAAGAGGAGGTTAACAGCAGTTTATCTAATGTGGTACTCTTTCGTTGAAAAGATCTTAAGCAAATGCCAGATAAAAGATTCCTCCTGTCACCCTGCACTGTTATTGCCAGTGTGTTGTATCTATCCTGACCCAGAAAGTCTTTCATGCAGTAAGACATTACAAGCCAAAACCAGGTTAAATAGCTAATGCAACCTGTTAATTCATCCTCATCCAAAAGCCAAAACCAGAAGTGTTACCATCTGCACTGCTACTGCAGTTCTCGACTGGGAGCCTGTGGATGGTAGCAGCAGGCTTATTTAAGAGGATTGTTTCCTTTCCGAGGTGGGATGGCTACCTAATGGGACTTCACCTGTCCAGGAACAGCTGTTGGCTTTTGGAGTGGAGTTGTTTGTTGTATGCTGATGTTGTCACCAGCAGAGCAGCCTTGGGTTCAGTCCATGCTTCCCTCGTGTCCTGAAGCAACTGGAGGTTTCTCAGGGATGCTCAGACACAGCAATTGTCACAGCCTGCTCAGATGGATGCTGGCCTGTGATTTCAAATGAGGTGCCCACCCCTCCTGGAAGCAGTTCTCCTTGTGCTGCTCATTGCGCTCCCCAGCTGGCACCAGGATCAGAAACGCTTTTGCTCAAAAGCGGCCAAGTCCATAGCTGGGGCCAAAGCTGCTCTGGCAAAGAGGATGCTGAAGGCTTCTCTGTAAAGCAAGGTAGGCCAATATATTGCATTTACTTGTTTAGTTCTTCAGATCAGCAAAGGAAGATCCAAGACTGTAAATTGATTTCAGATAACCTCAAAAAAAGACAATGAATGCACTAGCTGAGGTTTTTCCTAAGGTGCAGGAAAACAAGCAGAAGTAACTTATTTCTAAATTCCTTCCGCTGTAAGTAGGGATCTTCGAGTGCTCTAGTACAATTACACTATTCCTAGGATTTATCCCTCTCCATTTCCCTATCTGCCTCATTTTGTTTTTCTGCTATGTAGACTGCTTCATTTTAATTAAAAGATTGAAGTGGAACCAGCTGTCATTCTCTTCCTTATACGTTGCCTAATTTGGAGTGTCTTTCTAAAACAAGTTGGAATTTGTCTTCATTTCTGCTCTAAACATATACAAGTTATTAATCATAGAGTGAGATCAGAAAGCTATAACATAATCTGTCCAAATAAATGGCAAAATAATTAGATTTCATTTTCAAGGGCCCACTGTCTGAGCCCATTGGTAATTTATACTCCTTTTTCGTTCTTCTACCACTTGGACTTTAAGATCATACAGGAGAACAGTGGAAGAAAATAATTGTTTCCGTGGCAACCTTGCTGTGGCATCTCTGCAGCCCTGTATCAGACAGGTTGAGTTGCCGTGTAATTCAGATACTGTGGAGCGTGGAAATCCAGCATCTCAGGAAGCATTACTAGTACCCCCTCTTCTTTGTGGATGGGGCTCAGCTGAGGTAGGAGGAGATTGTTAAATATACTTTTTTTTTTTTCACATCCAGTTTTCTATCAAGCTTCTGCTTTCACCGAAGCATTAATCTGTTGCCCAGTTGCAATAGCCCCTTCTACAATTCTGTGAGGGGCCTGCCTAATCAGGACCCCATTTTCTTAGCAGTTTCCCCACAACCTCAGAGGCCTTCAAAGCACCGTACTTGAATGGAAAGGGTGAGGTGTATTTCCGTATATTTGTAACCAGGATTTATAACCCAGACAGAGGCAGGCTGGAATGGACAGGTTGCTGTCTGCCCTGCACAAGTATGTCCTGAAACTCCTCCTTGCAAAATGAGCATGAAGTGAATGGCTTCTCATACAGCATGAAGCACTGTGTTTAACAGAAATTTTTCTTTTCTTGAGAAAGTGAGGGGGTATGGATGCTTCCTGTAATAAATTTGAGAGTAAGGATGGTCGTAGGACAGACTTGAAGAGTACAAATGAGCACGCTTATTTTTGCCCTGCCACCATTGCCAGAAAAAAAAAAAAAAAAAAAAAAGTGATGACTTGTGTTTCTTCTCCTGGTTTTCCACATCTGGCTTGTAATACTAACTCCGGAGGAAAAATCCTCCCATCTCTCGGTATACCACTGTACCCCTGCCCGGTGCAGCACTGGAGCCAGCCCTCCCTTCCCCAGGAGCTGTCTTAGGGCAGACGTGTGCTCTGCTTTGCCACAGACAGTTCAATAAGGCCTTTCTTACCCATTTTGAGGTAGAAGTTAAGGTCAGGAAGGAAACTGCTGTAATAAGATGCGCTCTGCTTTCTGAAGGATACAGTTTCAGTTACCCCCTGCACATTTTAATTGTTTAATGAATTCCACACAGACTCGTGCAAATGGCCTTACATGTGAAACTTATTACTGAGTGCAAGAGGGAATTTTTTAATAAGTCTTTTCCTTTTGACCTACTCTCTGCTTACATTTCAGTTAATTTAATATGAACAGCTTTGCGTTAGGTTTTTGTTCCTTACCTAGGACGTGTTTCAGTAAATGTGACTGGCCTGAGATGCATTGTCGGCATTATACAGAATGTTTTCTGTCCCCAGACCCACTAATTAGGGCTGACTTAGATTAGCCAGGGGATTCAGTTAAGATCTATGTTACCTGACACACGTCAGTAGGAGTCTGAGTATTGCCTGAGTATGTTCCAACTGAATAGATTTAATATACAACTCTTCTGGTTTACTTTTTAAAAATACAATATATGGCTTTTTATGAGTTAAAATACTTGTCAATTCAGGAAGCATAATGTTCTGGAAATCAATATCCATGTTCTCCAGCTTATAATAATGAACCACGAGGCTAGGCAGAAAAGAGTTATTTGCTTAGGTTTGGTATTTGAAACAAAAATAAAAATATTTGGGCTTCCTTTTACATCTTTTAAATTTTTTATTTTTTTTTTTCACTGAAGATAAAGAAATCAAAATTTAAAAAAAAAAAAAAAAAAAAAAAGTCCAAGGATGTTGGTGTGGCACCTCTGAGCTCCTCACAGCTGGGAACATCTGGACTGTGTGGTATTCATGGGTAAAATCTGTTATAAGATGGTGGGGAAACACACCTAAATGGTTAGACAGCTGGGTCTCTTGTGTTTCCTCCAGTTAATATACAAGTATTTTATAGACTGAAAGAGAACCAAGAATTAAAGCCAAGTCACAGTTTCAGATGTTGTACTAAGTAAGCAACAGGTTGGGCTTTAAATTCTGCCTTTCAGCACAGCAGAGGACATGGTTACAGTGAGAATAAATACCAGAACTTTAAAATTAAAAATAAATAAATAAGGTATTGTACATGTGCTCTTGACCTTTTTTTTTTTTTTTTTCATCTAATCCTCTTGTCTCTTGTCTTTCACTAATGGCTTCTGAAAATGATTTGAGCAGTAAAATGGTGGGTTTAGGAGACAAACATCTTCATTTTGATATTTTGAGGCACCAGCCATTTTTCATAATGGTGTAAACTATCAAGAGGGCTAGACCTACCTTGACAAATAATTTCAACTGCCCTGAAATTGCACTTTGTAGAGAATAAATCATTAACTGAAAACTTCCAAGTGAAATGTTGCCTCTGGTTCTCTCCCCTTGGTGAACCAGTTGGAAATGAGCCAGGCAACAGGAGCTTGTTTTCCATCTGGCAGACTCGTATTTATGTAGTTAGTTGGTTTTGGTCACGCACACACTCAAACCCAGCTACTGCAGGCCGGTTGCTGGTTAACCTGGGATGATCTTTTACCCCGGACAGGTAGAGGTCTGTCTGCTCCAGTGCCTGTCCAATCTTATTATTGTGTTGCTTCTTTGTTTTTCTCAGTGAGCAGCAAGCGGGGCTCCTGTCCTTGTCACTGCCATTGCAGATGGTGAGACTGCATCAATGCGTCCACATTTGTCTTCTCCTGATGTGCTGCCTTGCTCACGCTGGCCAGCCTGCAGTTTTTTTCACAGAGGTGCAGCCAGCACCCAGTCTCTGCAAGTGTTTTTTAATCACTACTGGAAAATGAATCACACATGTCACAAAAAAGGGCTTTGATTAGCCCTTTTCCCTTCCCTGAACTGATGCTCAGATTTTAATGCCTCCTGCTGTTTCTGGACACTGTGTCTGTTCCCCATTTACCCCGCATTCCCATTCTACCAGTGACATTGGTGATTTTCTTGTCCCTGCTCCAGTCACACTTTTGCCAAGCTTCCCTGCCTTTTGTGGCATAAACATACTGACCCTAAACACACTGGCCTTTTTCTGGGTTATGCAGGTGCCTGTTACTTGTTACAGCTCCCAGCCATCCAGTCTAACCTAATCTCTGACTCTGTTGCTATTTGTTCCTATTTTATAGGTGCTGTCCCCATGTTAACACTTAGAGTTACTGTTTTCATAGCAAAATGAAGCCAATGCTCATTTTATCATCCCCTAAAAATATTAACTGTCTCCTAAAATCCTGACACCTCATATAGGTGACTTTTCCAGGTGAGCCCCATGCAGTGTTTGCTGAGCTGCCTTTATGGTTTGTTACCCCTGCCTGTTGACAGGGAGAACAAAATATCAGAGATAGGACTGGGCAGTGAGGAAACACCTGCATATGATGGAAAGCAGTGGTGGGCGGAGAGATTTGTCTTTCATGGTTGATCTTGCTCAGGCAGAAATGGGTTTGGTCTGAAAGGGAAAAAGCTTTGGTAAAGTTTACAACTACAGGGAACAGAATAAGTTATTTTTATTGACAACCCCAGCACTGATGACGTGATGCTCTCTAAGGTACCCCAGATCTAAAAGTGTGATCCTCATGGTGCCTCTCCTGTCTCAGGAGTGTCTTTCTGTGCTGTGGTTTCTGTGTGATTTATTTATTTATTTATTGCCCTCTAGCCTGGCAATGTAGGTCAGGGAGAGCTCTGTGGCTTTTAAATTCATATGGCAAGATTACACTTTAAATCTGACTATGTTTACAGTGGGGCTTTTTTCAGTTGAAAATAAACCCAATGTTTACGGTTGATTTTTGCTGATAGATGCCAGTAACCATGTATGGTGCAGGTAGTGGCGTGTTCCCCGTGATGATAAATACACCTGTGCACAGTTACACAGTGGTTACACAGGAGAGATGCACATTTGCTGAGCTCATCCAAGACCTGGGAGAATAAGGAAAATATTTATTTTTACACCCCCCACTGGAAAGCCTCAGCTGTTGTATTGGATCCCAACAGACCTTCTTGAGTTACTGCAGACCTTCTTGCAGGAGGGAGTGCAGTCAGAAGGCAAATGGATCGGCTGTCTGTCTGGTTAAACACCAGACCCAAACAATCTGTGTGCTCCAGCATACTGAGCAAGGGTAGTACTTTCTCTCTTGAAAAGCCTCCAAAATCATGGAATATGGTTTATTATTGTATGACAGGATTTAGCAAATGTGTGAGACTAATGAATGTGCTGAGAATTGAACTGCTGTTTGAGAAATAGTGTCCATTATGTGCTTCTTTTTTTTTTTTTTTTTTTTTTCCAAGTATTGGAGAGGAATGCCTGTAAGCTGTTACTAGATCTCAGTTCTTGCAGTATGAATGTATGAATTATGCTGATGCATTTGGGGTGCCTAAGCATTTGGTAGTCATCATGTTTAACATGCATTTCTTCAGTTGTGCACATGCAACTGTTGCTGCTACCCTTCAATATATAAAGATATGCTCTAGAGTATTTATTATTCCTCAGGTGCCACCTCCTGCAGCTTAGCATTGCCACGTACAAAGTGTAGGCTTTATTTGTAAACATGCACACTGTGTAGCACACCCACGAGTACACTTAGAGCTCATGTGATACTGGTGTTAGAGTGATCTCTGCTGCTGATGTAGAAGGCAAAGACCCTAATTTGGTTTGATTCCAGCATCAGGACTAGGTCACCAATCTTCTTACGGGGATTTAGCAGTCCCCTGGGTTTTTTTAGATTAGTGCTGGCTCTTTAGGATTGCAAGCTCAAACAGTATTAAAGAAGGTTGCCCTGATAAAAACTATGTCATGTTATACAATGTCACTGACACTAGGTGCAGGTATGTAACTATAGCACAGGCAGTGTTACCTATTTATCTAAATACTTGAATTAAATATTTAAGAGGTAGGTGTCAAAAATGACTCTTTTTAGGAACAGTAATATATTTCAGTGTTCTATACACAATAAATATCAAAAAGCTGATAAATTATAGAACCACCATGATGAGGGGGTAAAAGATCAGTCTTCACTGTGTGTCAAAATACCTTCTAGTTTATTGTATGTTTCTTTATGTGGCATTCATTTGTATGTGCGCAGCAGTATGGGATAGAGTTCTAAATTAATAATACTGCAGAATAATACTGCATGTTTTATTTCAAACTTTTACATATATTAGACAGCTACACTGATGTACGTGTGGGTCCTTGCGTAGAAATCTTCATAAAGAGAATAATTGGAGAGCTCGTATTGGCATACAGCTTTCAGGCAAAGCACCTCTTTGGATGAAATACATTCACATTTGAAAAAAAAAAAAAAAAAAAGCATTTTCATCATAGCTTTTATTAAACGAAAGGTTTCTGACATGTCTAATTCTTAGTTCTCCACACATTTGGCTAAATTGTTTATGCAATACATTGTATTTGGAATTGTGACCTAGAACATTTCCATATGCAGTTTACCAAGGAATTTTAGTTTGTAGTTAGAGAGTAGATGAAAGATTAAACAGTATATCATCTTGAGAACCAAAAAATGAATGTGTTTCATGGAAAACTTATTATTTTCTTTGCCTTTATTTTCTTTGCCTCCCAAAAGGCTATCAGAAAGTTCCTGTTCAGTATCTCCTACCTGTGATGCATAAACTTCTTAAAAACTGAATGGAGATTATTATGTTGTTATGTACATCAAGGAGATATGTGTCCTCCTACATGTTCATTTATAATAGTCTCGGTATGCCAAAGTTATGATTTTTCTTTAAGAAACAAAGTATTTGAAGTAAAAAGACCAGATGAGTTTGTCTCTTTTGTCTTTTAGTTTTTGGCTATATACATGATGGCAGTGGGATGTCTGTTGTTTGCTCTGTCCATTTGTTTGCTTTGTCACTTCATTGTACAGCTTGTACAAGTATCTTCAGCAAAGTTTTTGCTCGGTATCAGAGGTGGCTTTCTTTAAAATGTTTTATGTAATACACATAACATCAGTCTCAGCAAACTAAACTTTCAGAGAAAACAAAATGTTGACTTTTCTGGAACTTTCATTACCATTTTCAGCAAATGCAGCAAGGGACTTAGGGGGCTAAACTCCAATGGTTGAGTCATGTTTTTCTTTGGAAAGATCTCATCCTGTTAGTTATACGCATTTTCTGTAAGATGCACTTCATTAAACCAGAGGAAAACTTGCTGATTTTCTGCCAATTAACACTCCAGGAAAGATTCTTCGTCCTATTTTTCTTCCTGAATGCTACACACTTAGCTTCCCGCTGAGGGATTCATTTGAGAAACCACAGATTTGAAGAAATTTGTGGATTCTTTTCTCCTCTGTCACCTTTCTCCTTCATCATCTTTTCCCAGTGGAGAGAAACTGTGGAGGAGAGAGTAAACAGCCCAAGAGAAAATCCTCTCACATTGCAAAGTATGAATATGTGGAAGTAAAAGGAAGTCAGACTTATTTAGAATGGCTTCTTACATTTATCTTCCTTGAGGAAAATTAACCCCTGCTATTTTTTAATTTTTTTATTTTTATCTTCTAATGAAAAATATAGATTAGTTCAAAAACTACACTTTCTCTATTTGGAAATGTTTTGTCCTAAAATGCAGTAATTAGCTTCTAGAATTTCTCAGTTCAGCCCTTTGTATGTTGGCCAGATCAAACTTATCTCAAAACAATACAGGCAATGTCATAGCAAGTAGATTTTTACTTCACACATAGGTAAAAATATGCTTTTTACCAGAATTATTGCTTGAGTTTGGGATCGGTGATTGTTTCTGCATAGATGAAGTGGTGACATGGTCACCTGCTCCTCCAAATTTGGAACCACACTGCACATTTATTTACTCGTAAGGTTGCATGTGTTTGCACATACACATATTGCGTGTTTTAAATTATGCACATATTTGCATATGCACATTAAATTATGATATATTCATGATGTTGAGATCCCTTCCACGGAGATGTAGTTCTCATTACTAAAGGGATCTTGGAAACTTGCATGCACTTGCCCCCTTTACAAGCAAGTAATGACTATTGGCACAAGTCATGTTTTTTTCCAAGATTGGGCCAATTTTTGTGTATGATGGGTAATTCATGAGGAAGGAATGTGAACGCTGTCAGGAGGCTGGAATTCAGCCACTCTGAGGCTTGCTTACTGTAGATATCTCAGCTGGGGGAGTTTGTGGGAAGAGAGTGCTTGCTGCGGCAAGTACAAAGTATTCCTGCTAACCAGCTAATCATTTACACTTGTTTGTGTTGCAAGAGTAATTGCAGAAGCTGCAGGATGGAGAGGATGAAAGTTCCGCCTTGTGTGTGTTACTTATTTGATGCCATATGCGTCTCAAATTTTATTTGAGTGTTCCTTGCGTTTGCGTAGAGAAGACCATCATCGTGGCCTGTGCAGTGTAGAAACTGAAGTGTCAACAGAAAATCTTGCAAAATGCTTTTTAAATTGAAACACTAAAATGAAATAAAATCAGGGGTTTGGACACAATTGGAATCTCTTTCATCATGCATTGTAAATGAAAAAAATTAGCTAATACTTCTCTGCTGAAAAGAACGAGGGGAAAAGAAGAGGCTAGTACAGTCACATGCCAAAATGCATTACTCCATGCAAGACTGGAGCCAGCACACACATTTATACAGTGTATTGTTGAGACCCATTGGAAAGTGCAAATGCTAATTAGGAATGTGAACCAGATAACCTCAACATCATTTAAAGACCAATTATTTCTACCGGGATTTCATGATACTAATCTGTTTGTCCTTCTTCCAGCAGTCATGCCCACTGGAGTTATTACAGTAATTGTACAGAAATTAACGCCAGGCCAGTGCTAGTGTTGCATTGTTCACTGGCAGCTTGACAGCTTTCCCAAGGAAGGCGGCAATGTTATGTTTGCATATGTATTCGTGCAGAAAGAAATGTGCAGACACTTTCCATTTGAAATCCAAGTCCACAGCTGCGGTATCTGTTTGTCTCTGCTCCTTGACTGAACAGAAATGGAGGCAAAGATTCAGCTCAGTGGGGTGCCCTGACCTTGTAGGTACTATGCTGTGGAGATGATGGTTGTGGGTGGCACAAACAAATCCCGTTATAGCTGCTTGGATGGGAGACTCTATCTTTGGATTTTCCCTTGCCTATAAAATTTGCCCTCAATGTGATCGCTTGTAATTGCTTTCAGACAGCACTGGCATACCTGCATGCTGCAGACAGCTTCCTCCCCCAGCCCTTGCTCAGCGTTTTGCATACACATGAGACTGCAGCATTGTCTGCAAAAATAGAACCACGTTAAAAATGCGACACTTCGGGGGTTGCAGTAGCTTTAATTTCTAGGAAGCAGAGAGGGCTGTTTTCTGCTCTTCAGCTGCACATACTGTTTCCCTATCAGTGAGAGGAGGGTAATCTACTAGTGAATAAAAATAGAGCACGAGAGTAGGCCAACACTCTGCGCTTTAATCAGGTGTAGGACGATTAACCCCTTAATGGTCTCAGAGGTGCAGTTCGCTGCCAGCAAACTGAAAATGGTGGTGGTTCGGGGGCAGTGCAGGATTGCCAAAACAGGAGCCACAGCAGCTTGAAGGAGATGTTTCTGACAAATGGTGTTTCTTGGCCTGCAAAGAACCAAAATTTGCCTGTTGGAGGCAAGTAGTTCTGGATGCTTATTAGTTTCCTCTGGCATAACTGACTTGCAGTCTGGGAAGTACCATCCAGCACATAGCATTTTAAATCTTCCTGATCTCTTCTTTTATCACAATAAATAGTGAAGGTGGTTCACAGGGTCTTCCTAGCACCTGCGTGACAAGGAGGTGTTGTTACATCTTTATATTAAAATGCTGGTTGCTCATTTACCATGCAACTTTCCTA
The DNA here is from genome assembly GCF_964035555.1 of Netta rufina. NCBI lineage: Eukaryota > Metazoa > Chordata > Aves > Anseriformes > Anatidae > Netta > Netta rufina. Next base: position 107,359,410 of record NC_140124.1, read on the forward strand.
GTTGCTTATCACATCATAGTAACGTATGGATTTGGTAGTCTGATTGCTTCATTTGAGGGTACTACTGGAGGATCCTGATAGACAACAAGGTGAACAAGAGTCAACAGCGTGCCCTTGCAGCACAGATGGACAATGCCGTTCTGGGCCACGTTGGGCAGAGCGCTAGCAGCAGGTGGAGGAAGGTGATCCTTCCTGTCTGCTCAGCACTGGTGAGGCTGCACCAGGAGTGCTGGATCTGGTTCTGGTCTACCCAAGAAATGATAGACATGGACGTACTGGAGAGAGACCAGGGAAGGGCCACAAAGATGGTGACAGGACTGGAGCACCTCTTCTGTGAGGAAAGGCTGTGAGAGACCTAGGACTGTTCAGCCCAGAGATGAGAAAGCTCAGGTATTTCATCAGTATGTACAAATACTTTATGGGAAGAATAAAGACAGAACCAGACTGTTCTCAGCAGTGGCAAGTAGACAAGAGGCAACGGGCAAGAATTGAAATACAGGAAAATCCATTTAAACATAAAAGCAAACAAACAAACAAAAAAGAAAAACTTTTACTGCAAAAGCAGTCAAACACCAGCACAGGTTGCCCAGACAGGCTCTGGAGTCTCTATCCATGGAGTTATTCAAAACTAGACCTGACGATCCTGACCCTCTCTGGTCCTGCCTGACCAGGGGCCTTGGACCAGGTCACCTCCAGAGGTCCCTGCCACCTCACCCCTCCTGTGATTCTCTGATTAGATTAATGTGCAATACATATTTTGTGACCGAAATGACAAAGTATGAATAACAAAGGCTTACATTTTTTCACTTTAATAATGTCCATTCATCTTAAGTACATTACAGCGTATGGGTTTAATCATAACAAAGGAAAACTTTTTCATTTTTCTGCATTAAGAAATACCAGACATTGTACCCAAATGTTCACTGGTGATAATAATTAACTTTGTAATAATCTTGTTATCCACACAGAGCTAAATGAAGTACTGAATTTTTCAGCTCCTCATTCTCAATGCTGTACAACATGTTACTTTGGTCTGTCGGGTTTGTAATGGGGCAGGAGTGGGAGGGATATTGGCTAAATTCCCTGAATTTAAAACATCACAGATGAGGGCAGGAGATATACTTGCTTGTTCCATCCACCAAGTACGTGCTCCTTTTGCTGAAATACATGATTTTAGTAGAATCAACTATTTCATTTCTCTTTTTCAGTGCTGCGGAAAAAAAAAAAAAAGGTCATCATCAGCAAAGATATAGAAGGGAAGAGTGCCCCCTGGGTGGATTAGGGCATTGCATGGGTTGGGGGCCACGTTGGGCAGGGGCTTGTGGTGGAAAAGTGGCAGAAGTCAGGCAGTGAAGTGGAGAAGTAGAAGAAGGAGAGGTGTCAGATAGGGTGAGCGGTCCTGGCTGGCCAAGAGGGCTGTAGAGCTGGGCTGGGGGGAACTGGGGACACGGAGTGGAGCAGCAGCGGCAGCGTGAGAAGTTGATGTGGAGGGGGCTGAGCCTGGGCTGTTTCTGGGGAAGCCAATTAGGGACCCGGAGAGCCTTTTGTGGCCTTCTGCCTCCCAAGGAGGAAGAGGCTCAGGTCCAAAACCAGAGGAGAAGCTGGCGAGGAAAGACCGCTGCTTCTCCTCTCCCTTGCGTGTGGGAATTGCTGGCGGGCACAGACTTGCCAAGTTTACTGCTGTTGGCTCTTTTCACTGGGAGCTTGACCAAGAGGCTGTTTTTTTTCCGATTTCAGTTTCAAGCGAGAGCTGTGGGCTTTACAGAGTTGCAGGGAAGAGTCTGTGAAAAGTGTAAAGTTTTTACTCCCTGACTTCTATACTCATTTATACTGTGCAATGTATGCTTTGCATTGTTTCTGTGGTCTAAATTTCCCAAAGCTTGAGCAAAGTGGCTCTTTTTCACATCTCTACATTTCATTTCATCCTATTGATGCCTGAAATGTAGCTAAGAATATTTGTGGGGGAGACTCTTCCCATGTTTTTACCTTTCACAACTCTTCAGTTATATGGCCAGTATGTTATAGCATGGAGTTTGTTTTGTGATCCACTAAAAGCATTGCAAAGGCACTAGGCACAGATTTTGACCTGTTGAGAATTGCTTTACATTTTTGATATTAAACTATGATTGCCTTGTCACCCCCAAAATGGTGGAAGGCAAAGGTTTAGGGTGAGTTGAGGAGCAGCATGATTTTGTAACTTGACCTTTCTCTACTTCTCCTCATCCTTTCCCTGCCAAAGCTATGATACCCATTGCCTTATCTGTCATGCTTATTTGATTGCATGGTAAAAGAAAAGTAATTAACAGGAGCGTGGGAGGTCTGTTCATTTGCTTTAATTATATATTCCCAGCTAAACCTCTTAATGTCTCATGGATTTATGAAGTAGCCTCCCCTCACTCTGTTTTTGTGCTTTACAAGGGTGGCAGTGGTGGCTCCATTTCCAGGCAGCATGCACCCCCAAGTGATAGGAGCCCTTTAGATCCTGCGCCAGTGGTGGCATGCGGGTCAGGTCTCACTTGGGAAGAGGCACTCTAGTAGCAGCTCCTCTGTCTTAATGCTGATGGGCTTTTCTATGGAGAGTAAGGAAAGTCATCCTGGTAAAGCTGAGACCCAGTGAAGAGAGCATCCTTACCAGGAAAGGCTGTTAGGTACACATGGTGTTTCTGAAGCCCTCCTGCAGAACCAACAAGACTTACCAGCATTCAAATGCATCAGGAATTTTGTGAAATTGAATTTTGGCTGAGTGAAGCTTGGGCATCTTCCTAGGGAAGGAAGAGGATAGATTTTGTCACAGGCAAAAAATAAGCCATGCAAGTTATTCCAGGCTTGCTATATTTAATCTCACTTGCCCACAGTGCATAGCCAAAAAAGAAATCCTGAGTGTTTTTATTACAACATAGCTGCACAGAACTGTTTCCTACAGTTCCCTATGAAAACATCTTACCTTGCAGCTGCTAGCTACTGTTTCTCACAGCTGACATCTGTGTGGCTGTAGAGATTGGCCACATAAAACAGCTCCTGTGTTGACCTTGTGTGACTCTTGAAGAGGACATTGAAGTGTTGAAGTGTCACAATTCAACTGTAAATGGTGCAGTGGGGCAAGCAGGTAACCTGCTTATTCCTCTTCATTTAGTATAAACAGTTTGTTATCAAGTAGAAAAGCAAGAAATTTGGCAAAATACGGCATTGCTTGTTTGTAGCAGAGATGTGACCATTTTGGCTTGAGGGCACTGGCGTTGTTCCTCTGCACACAGTAGTGGAGTCATCTCCAAGGAGCAGCAAATGTAAAACTACCAAGCTCCGTTATCTATTTCCAGATTTGGGGATTGAAGAATTAACTAAACATTTGTTTGAGATTATGAAGGAGCTGGGTTTTATTTATGCTTCCTGATGCAGGGCTGGAAGCGTGTGACAAGCCTAGAGCTGGTTGCTCAAATGATGTTATAAGGCACAGTAAATGAAGTTAATACAGTACAGCTTCAGTACATTTATGTGGCTGGTTTCTCTCTCGGCTGAAGAATACTTGTTAGGTTGTAACAGCCACATTCTTCAGTTTCCCCATCAATAAAACTGTAGAAGATATTTCTCTGCCTTATGTACCATCAGAACCTCAATACAAATAATGAATTTAACAAAAAAATAGGTTCCTCTACACAATTTACTCCACCATTGCTCCTAATGTTTTTTTGCCGAGTGTTAGACAGCAACCTTTTATTTATTTATTTATTTTGTTATTTTCTGTTGGCTTGCTTACCACTTCTAAAATAGTTTGAGGCCAGCTTTGGGCTCCGCAGTTTTGTTGGCATAGCCCTGTCAGTTTGGATTGTGAAATATTCGTGCAGCCTGGCCAACACTGCTGGGCTGGCAGCGTGGTATGGGTGCAGCTGTATTGACAGAGGAGCATTTTCCTCCACTCCGTTTGTACAGCTCAGAGAGCTGGTGAGGGAAGGACAATGCTCATGCTCACTGAGGGGCTCTGGTGAAACTGCTGTTGTGACGGGATGATGTAGTGCCGAAGGGACGTGGGTCCAAGTGGGTGACCTTTGAGGAATGACAGGCTGTCACGAATATGCTCGGCGTAACATGACCACAAATGGCCACTGCATAGCACAGACAGAAGACAACAATCTCTGTAGTGCTCTGGATTTGTCCTCATTATTTTAATGAAGTTGAGTTTGGAAGAAGCGTTCTGTCTGCTTTTGTTTCAGCCTTCTGTGTTGCTTTTGAAGTAATTAGTGTATTTCCATTCTGCTTAAAGTCATGTGTATGTTACAGATAAAGAAACTGGCTGGCTGACATCAACTAAAATATTTATGCATGTGTGTGTGTTTGAAATTAAGTGGTGAGGTTTTTCCATTAGCTGAGGTGCATGTAGGGAAGCAGACAATGTCTGATGGCCCAAACAATTTTGAATTCTTTGTCATAGTTAATGCATATTAAAGTTGGCATGGGTAGCTTATAAAGAGGACATTTCTGGCTGTGGTTTGTTTGTTTTTTTGTTTAAGATTTTTTTTCAATGTCATATGCAACAGTTAAGAAGTAGAATGACCTGAATTTTTGCTGCCCAATGTGAGAGAGATTATGATGCTTCTGCTAAGAAGTGAGACAGTGAGACATCTTTCCATATAACATGTTAGCAATAATGAAGATGAGTGGAACACCGGAAGACTGCTGTCTTACCTAATTGCATTCCCTGTGAGATACGAGGCTCTCCTTGATTTCAGTAGATGGTATGTTGCATTCCCCTATATATCGGACAGAGAAGGATCCTGGAATCAGTCTACAATGTTACTGAAGCAAGACGTGTCTCCACATTTGGCTTTTCCTCCAGTAGATTGCCCCCAAGCCACAGCTCTGATAATCCATTAGAGGGAATATTTTGTACCATTGCCTGTTACTGCTGTTGCAAACAAAGGAAACTGGTTTATTGAGATATGACCTCAGAATAAATTTGAAGTTGCAATTTCTGAAAGACAGAAGAGGTCTTTTAATTGAAACTTGAAACATGATACGTACTGCCTTACGTTTAACTCCACGACTTTTTATTTTAATGAAAAGCAGATTTGCCCCATTCAGCAAATTCGTATGAAGATCTGATCAATAGGTCTGAAAAATGGCTGAGTTGAAATAAATCATTTCTGGGTTACAAATTTGAGGATTAAACATAAAAAGTGTTATTTTAATGGTTATATTACTTTATTTTTCAAAGGTGATTTTTTTTTCTTCTGTTCATTTCCCACAGAAACGTTCCAGAGGTCAAGTACTATTTGACAAAGTGTGTGAGCATCTGAATCTTTTGGAAAAAGACTACTTTGGGCTAACGTACAGAGACACAGAAAACCAAAAGGTAACCTACAAAATATTTGTTGGCCTTCAGCAACCTGACAGTTGGACATCAGAGCTTCCCCAATGCATCCCCAGACAGTTGCAAACAATCCTGAAGGTGTTTTTGTCTTCCTCATCAAGTTACATATATGTATCTAGAGCTGTTATTTTTTATAACTGATTGTACCTCCTGAGAGCATCCCCTGGGCTTCCTTGGCCTACCTCTCTGTGGGCTATTAATGGCATGAAAGAAGTTAATCATGTACCTGTCTCTCTTTCTAGTATGGTTTATTTCATTACTGCCATAGATGAAAGTCAGATTTACATTTCTGTGTATATTTTTAAGCATATAATATTAAAATATGGCTTATTTAATACAACATTTGGGATCCAGATAGGCAGGAGTTGCTTCACTGCTAAGAAGTTTTGACTTCAAATCTTGACCTGCCTTGTCTTATGCATTATGTTTGATTAGGCTAAAGACATGTCTTCAGAAGAAGTCAGCAGCTATAGTGAATCTATTCTGCATATCTATGGCTCAACTTTAACATTAAGTGAACTGTGTATTAAGATGATTTAAGCTTTGGGTAATAAACACATTTTTATGGACATGTGAAAGAAAGAATAGCAAAGGCTAGCTTAAATGCTGCGTGGGGCATTTTAAGACAAATATTTTGAAAGAATCCAGGAACAAAACTTCTTAGCAAGATATGCCACAGTCCAGCAGAGATCACCAGGTGATATTTTGTGCTTTGTATATCCTCAGAGGTCTTCCCTGATGAAGCTAGAGTTATTACTGCCTCTTTAGCTCTTTATGTCTTGTGAGAACAACTTTATTTTCTAGGCTTCCTTTTTATTTCAGTTATATATGATACAAAAGAAATCAGTGTTCTTTTGTTTTTTGTTTTTTGTTTTTTTTTTTCTCTTCCCCTTTCTTTGCAGACTTTTAAATATGAGGATTTTGTTCCTGTTTCAGAAAGTCACTTAAGCAGACACTTGATCCATGCTAGTCCAAGATAACACTTCAGCGTATACTTAGTTAAGCAGATGTTTAAGTACATTTCCAGATAGCTATGCTTTCCTGTACTGGAAAGAAAAAAATGCATGCATTACTAATGGGTGGCTAAGAAGTACCAAACATTTATAGATTACCAGTTACTTTACAGAGCTAAGCAGCTAAAAAACGACTGACACCATATTTATTGATCAATAACATGCACATTTCTAATGTCAGAGTACTTAGCAATTCACCTCCATCCTCTGCCAGATAACCTCCAGGCAGACAGTAACGTGTCACATTTGAAAACAGAAATCCTGGTGCACCTTTCATAGAGGCACATAGTGTGCTTTTACAGAAAGTTTAGAAATGGTTGGAACTCTTCGGGCTCGTGTTTTGCGCTACTGACTGGATTTGGACAGCTGCAAACTGGTTGTTTTTGTTGGGTGTGGGAGTTTTTGTGTTCTGCCCGTTTGATATTTCTTTAATATTTTTTCTATGATACATCTGTTTTTCTTTCTTTGGACAAAGTGGAACTTTCCTCAGGGAAGTGAACTTTATGTTCTGGGCTGTGTGAGACATTTTAAATATTAATTTGATTCCGTTAGAGGACAAGGCAGAAGGCACAGGGTCTCTCTCTCCCATTATCTCTCCCAGGGGCAGCACTCTTTGAACAGCAAGCTCTCACTGCAGTGGCAGCAATAAGAGACCCCAACCTGCTGCTCACCTCCTCTGGAGGAACTTGGTCTCAGCCTGCAAAGCTCCTTGGTATTAGGGGAAGTAGTAGCACATTACTGTGACAATCCCCCACCTCCTCACCTGCCTTTATGTGCTATCTTCTTGCCTAGCCACCAGCCTCAGATGGCATGGATGGGGGTGGTCTGGGCCACAACTCTGTCCCAGGTCCCCCCATGCTCCATCATGCCCTCATGCTAGCAGGGGGTCACAAACAGTGCAGTGACCTATGGCACGCTTGTGTGTCTGTGACAAAGCTTTTCAACACATGCAGCCCTTCCACAATTCAAGAAAAAAAAATTAAAAAACTAACAAGCTTGTAGAAATTCAATTGGCGTTATACCAGAAGATACACTAGAAAAAAAAAAAAAAAAAAAAGGTTTCTGTGGATTTATTATTATTTTTTGTTTGTTTGTTTGTTAATTTCAACCCTGCCCCCCCACCTTCTGGGAAGGTCAGAAACAATCTGGATTCTGCATCCTAAAAGTCACCATTATCCCTGCTTACTGCTGCTCCAAAGAGGAAGGGGTGGGCGTGCAGGTTTTCTAGCTTTGTCTCATAGCACTGTTTTAGAAATTATGTTGATTGTACTTTCTGATTCAAATTGAAAAAAGGAAACATTTTCTTTTCAGAATTGGTTGGACCCTGCCAAGGAAATCAAAAAGCAGATCCGAAGTAAGTTTGTTATTGTTTGTGTGTTTTTTTTTTCAGGGATTCTGGAAAAAAAAATTCTGGTGTACCTAGACCCCAAAATTTGAAAAAAATCCTTTTTCCCTCCATACTGTTTCATCTGTTTCTGCAGCTGGCACTAGGCATGGCCTTCGTTTCTCCATGAGTGTGGTCTCTTACATATGGAAATCTGCCTCACAGAAGCTTGGTGGGCTACAAAGCCTCTTCTGTCATTGACTCCAGCCTCCACTGTAACAAAGGGACAAGGCTGGTGACCCCAATGTGGTGTCTCAAGCTGGAAGATCCCAGTGGAAGAGATACTACAGCTCTGTAGTATCACTCATTCCACTGTGGTCACGACCCCTCCAAGAGCCATCCATAGGAAAGGTGGGGGTGTCCTGTCGCTGATGGGCAAGAGATCTGCCCCACTAGATGTCCCTGTGGTATGAGTGCTCCACGCACTGGCCCCCTGCTCATGGGGGCTACGAGGCAAGTGGTTTGGGGCCATAGCCCCCTTGTCCCCACCTTTCAGTGTATAAGGCAGCACAGAGCTTGCTTCCCCCTGGTGTGATGAAACCTCATCTTGGAGCTGAAGTTCCAGAGTCATCTTCATCCTGTCTCTGGAACAAGAATTACCCACGTGTTTACCCTATAAAGAGTTCAGGCAGTTACTCAGGCTCGTAACACATGAAATTCCATTACTGAAAACAACTTGACATTTGCAGAGATGCAAAAACATGAAGTTTGACATTAAACGACGTAACCCTAGGGACTATGATATAAGTTATTTCTTTATGTTACTGATATTTATATGAAATCCAGGAACACTAGTTAGTGCTCCACATTGAAATGTTTTAATGATGCAAAGATAGTGCTCTAAAATATCTTTCCTTCCTGCATGTCAAAAGCTTGAACTTTGCTTCTAAAGTGACCATTCAATTTGCAGAGAATCAGTCAATTTTCTGCTTCACGTGAATATTTTAAAAAGCCCCGTTGTTAAATTTAGCTGTCTGCTGCATTAGAAATTCAAAAATGTCTGGAAGGAAAACTGTGTCAGGGCTGCCAGGCTTGAAACTTGACCTGCCTTTTTTTCACCCTCACTTTTTCAAATTGATTAAATGTTTGTGTGTGTTATTTATTTATTTTTTTTTTTTTTTGGCAGGAAAACCTCAGTATTTTTGTCTTTGTACGTTTTGAACCTAGCACCTGTGCTTTTACAAGCAAACACATCTGGTGGTTCACAGTTTTTGGATCAGGTCTCGCAAATGAGTCATTCCCCTCTCCGTAATTCAAAGGGTTACTTGACACTGACTGCAAAGCTTCCTCCGCTTCTCTGAGCAACTGCACCTTTCCACCAGTATTATTTTCATTACGAGTTAAATGATCAGCAATGAAGAACAATGAAAATCTGTGCTCCATTGTGTGCCTTTTTCCAGTCCATGGAGAAGGTGGCTCTGGAGAGAAAGGTGCTGTAGACCTTCTTGAGTCAGGTTATGCTGATTGTCAATGCAAGTAAAGCAGCTCAGCTTCAAACTGCTGATGTGAAATGCATTTAATATGTGCCCAAGCCATGAGTTGGATAGTGAAAGATAGTGACAGCGAGAGAGAACCAGGGCAGAAAAGTCTAGTCCTGGACGTGGAGCTGGGGACAGTTGTATTTGCAGGAGATGACAGTGATAATTTGCTTGCTCTGGAGAATTCACTGTAGAAGTTTGGAACAAGAGAAGTGTGGAAAAGTAGGACTCTTATGCATGATACTTTTCATGAAAGGTAAAAAAAATAAATACATATATCATCCTTTTTACTCAGTGCTGTACTGCACTCAGATATTCTTGATTCCCCTGCAAACAGGAGATTTCATTCCAGTGTCTAAGAAACAAGGTCATTGCTGTGTTTACAGCCTCTGGTTCACACCCCATTAGTTTTAACCCACTATGTTTTATTTTAGCCCCTGTAGTTCAGGAAGAGGGCTTCTTACTTAGTCACCTTAACTGGCCGTGCTCCCAAGGGTTATAAAGTCGGTTTCATTTGTCTTTGTGTGTGCTGGAGGCATGGGCACAGATTTTCAGGCTGTGGTTTTTGAGGCCCCCCAGCCCTCCACTGGGAGGGGCAGCAGTTGGACCGTGCCCCATCCTCACTGCCGGCCAAATCTTCCTTCCACCAGGTTTTATGGTGCAAGGGAGTGGAAAAGGTCTTGGAATAAGGAGCCTGAAAATTTCAGCAAGAGGTGAAACCCTGATGGTAACCATCAAAGACTCATTGTGCATACAGCTGGTTTTCTTGGGTTTTCATGTATGACCATAGCAAATGGGACTTTGGATAGGATGAGATTTCCTTGAAGTCTCTAAGTAAATACTCCCAAACATCCAATCGGGAAAACCTTACAGCATTTCCAGGCAAGCAGATGTTCACTCTGCCCAGAATATAAGCTTCTTATACCACAGAGTGTTCCAGATACACCACCAAGACCCATGTTCATTGGGAATTACCTAGGCATAGGGTACTTCTGGATCGAAGATATGGGAAAACCTTGCTCTGAAGTGTTTATAAGGAGGAATCCTATTTTTCACAGCATTCATGAGCATTTTGTCATTACACAGCCAATATGGGACCTTTCGAAAGATTTATGCCTAGTTAGATTTGTAATTAGATGGCAACACATTTCAGAAAACTGAGATGTCTTTACTTTGGCTTTGGTTTCTTGACTGCAGAAATACTGTACCTTACAGTAGAACTGCATATGAAGAGGTGTATCCTGCAACAAAGGGCTCAGAGAAAGTCCTGTTCACAAGATACCACCATGTTGCTTGTTAGCATATTCTGGTTTGCGGTTTTGTTACTGCTTTTCATTTGCTTTAGAGACATGCACTAGTATAACCTCTCCATTTCTAAATAACAGCATTCATATTTACATTGCTGTATTCAACACTTTCTGGTTTTCAGTCTTTGTATTCTTTCAGGACAACATCTAAAAGTAGCACTCCAAAACGCTTTTCACTAAATATTTGCAGTGATGCAAACCAGTTATCCCAGGGGTGATCTAAATCAACCAAAATTACTAACTGGGAATTTCCTGGTGTTCTGTGCTTAAGGCCTTTTTCTTCAGCCGTGGTGCCTGTGTTTGTCCTTGCAGTTTTGTCGGCACAATGATTTCTGCCTGCTGGCAGCAGGAGCTATGTGCTGAGGCAGCACCCTGAGATGATGCGGCTGAGCTGCCCTGGGCAGTGCCCATCCAGCACATCACCCCAGTCGGCTGCCTGAGTGAACCCTAGCTTGCTGTGTTTCCAGTGCCTGCATTCTGGGTTTTTAGTTTTAATACATGTATAGGCTGTGTTTTCAGATGGTTAATTCCAGTAAACATTTGTGGGTTTTTTTTGTTTTTTTTTTTTGTTTTCAGACTGAATTTTCCTAAATATTAGCAATAAATTGCTACTCCCTTAGAGCCCTTGCTTCAGTGAAAATCTTACTAAATAAGAAAAGAGCTGTAAGATCTGATCTAACAGTGTAATTATGAGACTGGAAAGTAGTATCTTCAGAAAGATATACAGGAAAAAGATTCTATGTCCTGTTCTTATGAATTTCTTCACTGGGGTATTTGTAAGTCTGCTGGTAACTGAACAGCATGAACATCTTCATTTGCACTTACACTGTACTTTCAGTAAACATGTGTTCTCTTCCAGGTGGTGCTTGGCAGTTTGCATTTAATGTGAAATTCTACCCTCCAGACCCTGCCCAGCTATCTGAAGATATTACCAGGTGTTTAAAGCATTAAATACCTTTCTAGAAGGGGCTGAAAAGCTGTTTCTGAGAGTGCTTACGCTCTAATTATCCAAGAAAAGGAATGTTTTGTATTCCCATTGGCTTTCTTTCTCTTACGAGCTTACGGAAAATATGTGATGCTTTGGCAGAAAAGACACTGTGGACAGTGTTTAGTTTTCTGAGCTCAGACAACTTTATTTTTTACAATTTAACCTCAAAATCAAGCTTTTCCAATATGCATATTCTTGAGAGTTGATTCGAATTTTCACAGAGATGCCCAATGCCCATTTTTGTCTGTGGTAACAAGATTTTATTGTCAGCAAAATTATAACTGTGAAGGGAAAGAAAGGGGATGAGAATGAGCATGCATGTCAATTTTATGTGTCACTGGCTAGGTGTGTTGTTGGTGTGCACAGTATGGTGAGTGTGGTGGTAACAAAGTCAATTAGCTCTGCAACCTGCACCTCTGCTGAAGGGAAGGATTGCTCTTTTTTGTGTGTGTAACTGGGTTCAAGACACAGAGGCTATATCTGCAGTTTGGGAGCATTTCCAAATTCCTCCTAACCCACCTGAGTTCTCCATCAGCTCCATGTTAGGGTAAGCCATGTTGGTTGTTACACCAAAAATCGTACCTGACCTCTGAACAAGGGCACACTGTCATCAGGCTTGTAGCAAACCTTGTGGAGGACTCAGGAGCTCTCTCTCACCCTTAAATTCCTGAGGGAACTCTGTGCCTTAACCACGAAGCCAACACGCTTCACTTTATTTCTGGATTCTTCTATCTGGTGATCCCTTGCACTGCTTGTCATTGTGCTTGTAACTGCATGTACCATTTAAGTGTGTTTTTGAGAAAGCTTCACAGTTTGCTAAGGAGACATCTTTTGAACTGCTTGGAGTTCAGCTACCCCTTAGGGAACATTATTTATTCTTAAAGAAAAAAGTTACCAGTTAGCAATATATCTCAGTGATTTATTACAGAAACCGATGGGGTAATTCTCCATCTGGGTCACAAAACAAAATAGCAACCCATTTTATTAAGAAATCTCCATGCAGCTTTTTAAAGATTAATTAAGCATTGCTACCCACAAGTTAGGCAAAGGGTGGTTTTAAGTCTCATTATCCTTGCTAATGCCTGAAAAACCTTGAGTTTGGGAGTTTTCTGCCCATCAGCAGAGGACCCCTGGCTCCTTGCTGCTCTGTTGTTGGCGGGCCCTGTCTGAGTGGTGGTGGTGCTCCCCTGCAGGTACTACCTCTGCTTGCAGCTGAGAGACGACATCGTGTCTGGCAGGCTGCCCTGCTCCTTTGTCACGCTTGCCCTGCTGGGCTCCTACACCGTGCAGTCTGAGCTCGGCGACTACGACCCCGACGAGTATGGCAGTGACTACGTCAGCGAATTTCGCTTTGCGCCAAATCACACTAAGGAGCTGGAAGATAAGGTGATCGAGCTGCACAAGAGCCACAGGTAAGATGGATGGATGGAGGCTGTAGCCTGCCTTCAGGTACATCCTGAAGCATAAGAACACGTTGAAACCTGCTGTTACGTACTTCTGAAGTGACAGTACTTCATAAAAGTACTTTTTGGATGTGACTTCTCTCTGTGTGACTTCAGTTAGAGAAGAGATAACAAAAAATCATGAAAGATAACAGTGCTTTCACCAGAGCTTCAGCTCTAATAGGTACCATGCTATTTAAGGAATACAGCTTCAATTGTGACAGGCTGAAAATGTTTTCCAGGTGCTGGGTTTTAATTCATATTCTGTTTCCTTAATGTTGATGCTAGAATTGGTTGATTTTCCTCAGGGGAATGACACCTGCGGAGGCTGAGATGCATTTTCTGGAGAATGCCAAGAAGTTATCAATGTATGGAGTAGATCTCCATCATGCTAAGGTATGGACTACAGTTCTTCCAGCAGGGAGCCTACAACTGTCATCTTTCTCATCTGGCATAGTACTTGAATATGCATGGACAGCCTGATTTATTCTTTCTAGTTTGGGACAGGCAGATTGGGAATAAATCACCGGTAAACATGAGGAAAGGTGGCTCCTGGGATAATCATAAATATTTCTTGTAACTGTAACATAATTTAGCCTATAGATTCAGAGATGTTGCACATCAACATTTTATGTTAGTTAAACAACCAGATCCATGGGAAAAAAATACTGGATGGACACAGTAATGAAAAAGGATTTTAGAAGCTGTCCAAAGAGTGATCAATTGTCATTTTCATTCAGCTACATTTTTCAATCTAATAAGGCCACGTATGGTATCTTGGCTAAATAAGCAGATCATTTCTAACACTGCAAATAATTCTGAAGCAATTATTTAGCTGTGCTGGAAACCTAACCAGATTGATAGTCATAGGGAGACAGCGTCTGGTCTCTCTTCTGAAGTGTCATTGTTGCAGTTGACTGGAAGGGAAGTAATGCCGCTGGAAGCATTCTCCCATGATGAGGTGGTTTCTCTAATCATCAGCAGGTTAAGATAGAAACAAAAAAATGATCATGCTTATTGTGGCTTGGGAAAGCCACCTGCCAGCTTTCTGTTTGTCTGTGGCTTTCTTTTTTTCTCCATATAAATAATTACTTCATTCTTCACTCTTTTTTTTTTTTTTTTTTTTCACTTTTCAAAGTAAGGTTGAGGGATTTTAACATCTCTGAGGTTAGCAAGCATCCTTGGCAATGAGTACTGAACAAAGACTCCTGAGCTGTGGAGAGTGCTGCATTTTCTGTAAAGGTCAAATTGCTTTGAGCCTGTTTTTATGCTGCAGCAGATCCTTTCAAGAACCGAGATAAATTTGCAGCTTGGATCTTGAAAGGGCATGCAACCGTGTCCCTGGAGCACTTCATAGGATCTGTGCATGTGTGTTACAGAATTCAAGGTAATCTTTTGTGTTCTGTTAATTGCCTCCACTGAAAATGAAAAATATGTGTATGGCTCAATGGGCAGCACTTGACCAGGAGGCATGCCACTGTTTTTCCTGTGAATGGCAGATAGGTACAAAATCTTGAGGCACCTTTGGAACAGAGATAGAAATGGATTGATAAATGTCACTCAGTAGCTTTTTTTTCAACACCCTTTGTCCAACTCAAATAAATCTGCAGAACAGCAACAAAGTGAGTTCTGCTCTAAATATGTTACAAGCTTCATTACCGAAAATCTGACATAGCATGGCTGAGAAATTTAAGATAGGATGTCCTGAGATAACCTTATTTTTTTTTTTTCCTACAAAATATCAGTGTCTAGTTTTACTGTTCTATTCTTCATATTGAAAGACTCAGAGCAAACGAAGTTGTTAGTCAAGCCAATCTCTTTCTAAAGTGATATTCTTAATAGAGAAAGCTGCACTGGTAATGCATTGGGTCTGTCGTAGAGTAAGAAATCAGATGATAATTTTGGAAACCGAGCTAAAAGTAGGAAAACTAGAATCTGCATGAGAAGCAGCAGTTGGTTTTAATTAGGCCTGGTGGTGAGATGGGATAGTATCAGGCTGTGGGACCAGCGTCTCTATGGATGCCTTTTTGAAGTCGTTCAGTGGCAGATGTCTCTGTGTCAACGTCAAGTCATTAAGGCTGTGCAGGTATCCAAGTTATTCAACAGATGCTGGACTTGCCAACTGCTGTTAAAACTAGCTCTCAATTACCTAGCACAGAGCTACAATTAAGAATGTGTTCAGATGGATAGATTTGTCCTTTGGGCTGTCAGCACTCTGACAAAACCTCCCATTCGTATGCAGAGCTATGGGTATGTGCAGTTCAGCATCTTGTGCCTCAGACGACAGAGCAAAGAGCGTTGTGTTCTGTGCAACTGCATGGCTCCTGAAAAACAGCCAAATTCTCCTCGTACTCGGGTTTTGTTTTACGCCAGTAGTATCACATTGAAAAGCAGTTCTGACACCAAAAAAAAAAAAACACAAAAGAAGCCTTGAATGGATTGAGGTCTGCCGCAAAGGTGAAGAGGAAGAAAGGAAACATTTCTCAGGAAAGTTTTAAGAAAATATAACAAAAGAAACAGTCCCTTTCAGCTGCAGCTACGTGCCATATTTGAGCATGTACGTGTTTCAAGCGTTTTCCAGTCAGTGTGATCACAGGCAATGAGACTTCATTTAAAAAAATGTATTCACTGTATTTAAACATTACTTTTTCCTTAGGAAATTGTAAAACTGAAGTCAGCTGAAAAAAATAACTTTCTCTCTTCTGCAGTACCTCACGATGTTATCACGAGAGCCTTATTTAGAAAACAGATATCTTTTGGGGGGTTATACCATCATTGTAGAAGCATACATCCTTTATTGATACATGTTTTTTAACAGTGGAGTGACCTTGTGGCACTAATTCATTGTCGTGTCTCTGACTTTAAAAGCATCCTTTTTTTTTTTTTTTAATTCAAGCTGTGCTATAGGCTCTTCATCTAGCCATGTGTGCCTTTGTGCTCATCTTAAAATATAATTAAACTTTCACTATGTGCCTAGAAGATGTTTGGAAAAATAGCAGAAAATTATTAATTCATTTCATGATTATCATACGATGACATCTCTATAACTGACTTTTACAACATTAAGTTATTTTAAAATAATTACCAGAGGACTCTGTGCTTTAAGGAGGACATTTCTTTTCTCTAGAACTATTAGTACTTAACTAAATGAAAAAAAAAATACAATTTAACAGGCTAGTGGTGATGGTAAACACTGAAGATTGACTTTGAGAAAAAAAATCTGTCTGATTCACAAGGCTTAGTCATGCAGAATGGGTGATGCTGGGACTGGTAAATGTGTATACAGTCCTACTTACTTTCAATCTCGTATTTATCTTAATGATGCTTAAGAAGTATTAAAGTGTTCTGTATTGTTAATATCATTATTTTAATACCACATAAAGTGAAACCCCCTGCTTTTGGAGTCTTTCTAAAAGATGAGATAACTTCCACAACACTCAGGTTCTGATCCTGCCCAACCTTACTATTACTTGCATGAATGCGGTCAATGAGTAGTGTAGCTCTCAGAAATAAGGTCACTGTAGATGACACATTACAGATTTGTAGCTCAGACAGAAGCACAGTAGACAAGAATCTATAGTACTATGGGATTTGAAGAGAGAAGTGTTCAAAAAGTATATTGCTTGCTTTTCTAGGATTCTGAAGGAGTGGAAATCATGTTAGGTGTTTGCGCAAGTGGCCTCTTAATATATCGAGACCGACTCAGAATAAATAGATTTGCCTGGCCAAAGGTTCTGAAAATTTCCTACAAGAGGAACAACTTCTACATCAAAATCCGACCGGGGGAGGTAAGGGCATCCTTCAGTGAATGAACCTTTTCCAAAAACCTGTGTTCTCATTGATTTTTTGATTTGTCATGTCTTACAGCCCTTTAACATTCCTTTTCATTTATATTTTTTAATCTGTGCTGATTTTCTTAGGAAAGAGTAGGTAAATACTTTATTTAAAATACAGGTAAAATCTTTGGTGTTTTTCTGTTTACATCCATGAACTAATGTAACCAGTAAATATGGTTATCTGCATGTAAAAAGCTAATCCATGTTATGAATACTTTGGGCATTTAAATAATGTATTGCATATCCATGGAGTGCTCATTATCCACCAACATGTTGTATATTAAATTAGTGTCTATTCATCTTACACAGTAAGATGCGAACAGGACATACCAAATTTGAAAGCATATCAGACTAGTAAATATGGGGTCTAAATATGGGGTCCCCCAGCATTTTTGGTAGCTACATGCATCAGCCCTTCCAGGCCCATAGGAGCTCATGTTCTAACACGTAAGAAGGTGTTGTGAAATCTCGTACAGTGAGTGCCCTCTCGTGGCTCAGCCGCATGCATAGCAAATACAGCGCTGGTAACGTGTGTCTGTCTACCTCATGTGGCAAGCATACACTAACACAGAAATAAGATGATAAATCTTAGCAAAAATCCCAGGAAGAGTTCAAGATCATCATAAACAAAAGGGTCTCCATTTGAACTTCTGACATAGTAATCGGACTGTGATGGATTAAAAATCCATATATATCCATTTTAGAGGTTGTAGCTATATAGGAGGACAGAAATCACCTGGTTGAGGACTGCATTTCTCCCTTTGAGGATTGCATTTCTCCCTTAATGTAATATGGCAGTTGGGAGTCCTGAGCCAATGTCTCTAGTACTGGCTTCATAACTGACCTGGGAAATCTATTGGCGCCACCACCAGCATCAGGGCTTGAGCAGTTGTAGTGCTATAAACCAAAATCCACAAACCTACATCTTCTGCCTCACAGCAGACACGGTCTTATTCACCAACTTTGCAGTCTTGAATTTAATTTAAAAGACAAAAAAAAATCGAATAGCCACTGATGTTCCCAATATCTGTACTCAAGCTCTCCACCACTGATTTCCTACTGAGCTCTGCTGGTCTTGGTATGTAGCTTCTTGTGACCAGGTCATAGTTACTTCTGCAAAATGATTAATGCAGTCCATTTGAAATCACATTTGATGATAATGTGATTCACCATCTCATGTGTTGCTTCTATCATCTTTATTGTTTTGCTGTTTCCTGCCATGTTTCTCTCTGTCAGTTCCCCATAGAGATCCAGGCTTCCTTACAAGTGCCCTTCTGCCTACCTTTCCCCAATCACAGCAACACTATTTCACCTACTCAGCTATCTGCATGTAGCCATCAACATGTTACAGCAGTTGTAGCTGTCACAGCTTTTGCATCTGGAATATAAATCTGCAGCACAACCCAAAGAGGTCACTTAGTGTCCCCAGCCAACTCTTTCAATTACCTGTTCCTTTTCTCATCCTTCCCAGGAGCTAAATTAGCTAAAAATACTGTGATTTACTAACTCTAGTTCTTTCACTGTAATTCTCCTTAATATAGGGCTGTGTGAGACCAGACCAGTCCCAGGAGACTATTGCTCCCTTCCAGGCTATTATCAGGCTTCCCACTGTTCTTTAAACTGGTGAATTTGAAACATTACGGTTAAAGCACTTAAATGTTTTTGTTAGCTTTTTTTTTTTCTTCCCCTCAGAACTCTCCCAAGTCTTAACTGATCTCTGTTACTATAGTGCATAAAACATCACTGTCAGCATCAAAAACCTCTTCCTCATTATCTAAGTTTTCACCAAAAAAAGCAATCCCCAAAAGCTGCCTTTGTTTACTACTCACAGTTTCCTTCCCAGACAGTAGTCTGGAGTATGTGTATATACAGTTATATACATGAGACTGCAAAGAGATGATATAGACAGAGGAAATGAAGATGAACCTGTGTACCTGAAGATGAACCTGTGTACCTGTGCATACTATCTAAATCTTAACAGTGTGACCAGCAGGGCTAGGGAGGTGATCGTCCCCCTGTACTCAGCTCTGGTGAGGCCGCACCTCGAGTACTGTGTTCAGTTTTGGGCCCCTCGCTACAAGAAGGACATGGAGGTGCTTGAGCGGGTGCAGAGAAGGGCGACGAAGCTGGTGAGGGGCCTGGAGAACAAGTCCTACGAGGAGCGGCTGAGGGAGCTGGGCTTGTTCAGCCTGGAGAAGAGGAGGCTCAGGGGTGACCTTATCGCTCTTTTTAGGTACCTCAAGGGAGGCTGTAGCGAGGTGGGGGTTGGCCTGTTCTCCCACGTGCCTGGTGACAGGACGAGGGGGAATGGGCTTAAGTTGAGCCAGGGGAGTTTTAGGTTAGATGTTAGGAAAAACTTCTTCACTGAAAGGGTTGTGAGGCACTGGAACAGGCTGCCCAGGGAAGTGGTGGAGTCACCATCCCTGGAAGTCTTCAAAAGACGTTTAGATGTAGAGCTTAGGGATATGGTTTAGTGGAGGGCTGTTAGTGTTAGGTCAGAGGTTGGACTTGATGACCTTGAGGTCTCTTCCAACCTAGAAAATTCTGTGATTCTGTGATTCTGTAAATATAGATGCACCACATCAAATGTGTACTTTTTCTTTTTTCCCACCTAGTTTGAGCAGTTTGAAAGCACTATTGGGTTTAAGCTGCCAAACCATCGCGCCGCAAAGCGCTTATGGAAAGTGTGTGTTGAGCACCATACATTTTTCAGGTATGTCAATTTCTTTTCCTAAAGGTGTGCCATAAAATGCAACAAAAAAGAACAATCTTGTTAGCAGAGACAAAACCCTTCAAAGCAAATTGTCATTTTGATCAAGAGGTGCCTCTGAGCAGACAAGAAAAGATGATTATTGCTCCTTACAAATGTGAAATGTTTCACCCATTTTTTTTCATAGTATTTCAGTTAGATACTGAATGTTTAAAATCACCATATGATTCTAATTAATTGTTTTGCTTTATCTGTGCCATGATGTTGTCGGTCACTACACTTAAAAAGCCATGGGACTCTTCTACACTTGTATAGGTAGAACAACTCGTATGTAAAGTTACTGGGACATATGTGTTAAAATATATATATGTATGTGTATACTGGGATATATGTGTTTAAAAAGAAAAAAAAAAAAGAGAGATTTTGACTTAATTACATATGAAGATACAAACAGTAAGTAGTGGTGTAATATTTAGTCATGTAGAATAAGCAATTCATGGTTGTAATTTTTATATTACTGAGGAATTTTGCAACTATGCATAAGCAGCTATGCTTTTGTCATCTATGATGACTTGAGAAAAGTTTGGGATAGTAGAATAAATGCAGTAACTAGTTTGTGCTAAGATAGTCAGCAAAGAGATTTTTAGCAATGAGAACCCAAAATGGGAAGCTTTTCAATGGCATGAGAGAGTGTCCAGTGTTTCCCTCTCAAGATTTTTGGGAGGACTGAAGAATTTCTCTCCTTTCTTAAAACTGTTGGTTCAAGTTGTCTGTAGATTCATATGAAATGCTATTTTAGTATCACAAGATCTAAAAAGAAATTGTGCATTTCTGGGTGTTTCTGATTTTTCATGGAAAATCAATTTTTAAAGCATAAACTCCATAGCAGGAGCATGGAGCAAACTTCAGCAAATGCTGTAGCCAAAATACAGAGTGTGGGAAGGCTCTGACCTGAAAAATGTTTGCATCCCTATGAATGAATATTTCCCTGTGGTCTTAGCACTTTAGCTAAATGATGTTGTAATGTTGTATGTGAGGCATTATTTGATCTCTTTCTTAACACGGACCTGTGAGACATAGGTCCCAATGGGTAATGATGTGAAGCAGTGGTCTTCTCCCCTCTGCAGAAGCAGTAGACTGATCTGTGGAGGAAGTGGAGTAATTCCTGTATGTCTTGGTGTGTTTTAGGCTCCTGCTACCTGAAGCACCTCCAAAGAAGTTCCTGACGCTGGGCTCCAAGTTTCGCTACAGTGGCAGGACGCAGGCTCAGACAAGAAGAGCCAGTGCGCTCATAGACCGGCCCGCGCCTTACTTTGAGCGGTCTTCTAGTAAACGTTATACTATGTCCCGCAGCTTAGATGGGGGTAAGGTCCTCTTAACTGACTTTTTCAGAAGTTAAAGTCACCGTGGTCACTGCTTTAAATTAGATGTAAACCTCTTGTAATCTCATATCCCTTGAGCTTCTGCTGAGAGGAGAATGTGAGTACTTGCACGTTTGCTGCGTACCGGGGATGGAGGCTGTGTCAGTACAGCTGGCTCTTTTGCTCCTAATGACCTGTGCAGCATACAGCTTGTGTGGGAAGTGAGGCAGTACTTACACTTGTCTGCATAGCTGGACTTCGAAATTAGGTTCATGAGGCCTTGCAATGGGAATGTTCACCCAGGCAGTAGAGGGTAAAGCAGCAGGAAAATGTCTCAGATGAAACAGGATAGGCGTCAAGTAGCCCTACAAAGCTTGCTAGCTTTCCACAACACATCTTCTGTGTTGTCATGGAGCCTTTTTATAAATGACTGCCTGCAGTGGTTTTCAGGAGCCATGTCCCACTTGGGGAGCCAAGGAGACCCAAAGAGATGAGCAGGAAAGCAAGTCCTTGCCCCATGACTGCTGCTCCCTTCCAGGAGGGAGAAAGCAGATAAAGACCAGACTGAGGGGCATCAGGAAGGTGGCCCACCGGTTGCCATGAGCAGGATACAGATAAATAATGTCCTGAATTTACTGCTTCTGCAGTTACAAAATGTTTGCCTGGAGGATGTTATTGGGAGCATACTCTTCATGGGCCTTATTCCTTGGCCTCACCCCTACAGATCCCTTCCCAGCCTGGGAGAAGTTCAAGGTACTCAAATCTGTCAGACTGGGCTTGCCCTCCAGAGCAAGTCTGGCTTCAGTGACTTTACATGAATAATTGTTTGGGTTTTGTTTAATTTAGTTGGTTTTTGTTTTTTGTTTTTTGTTTTTTTCCCCTATACTGGTTTTTTGTCCAAGTATATGTTAAAACTCATAAATGAGTTATTTCCCTCCAGAGAGTAATAACTCCTGCTTGTTAACTAGTACCTCACTCTGAAGAGTCCTAGTGGGCTATGTATGTACATCACTTTTGAGGGTGTAAGATGGAAAGTAACGTGCAGGTTAACAGTAGGTCCTCTCTCTTTCTCTGTGGTTCACAAAGGTCAAGTTTTTGCTGCTCCTTAGATTATACCAACATGGGATGCAGTCTCAGCTACTTCATCAGCTGTTATTGTTGTCAGATATTGATTAAAAGTAGGTTGCAATTTATTTTTGTAGAAAAAAAAAATACTGAGACCAAACTTAGAATCTTTACAAACTTTAAAAAAAAAAAAGTGATTTCTCCTGCGGAATATGACCGATGAATTGCAATGAATATAGCTGATGGTGGGGAGGGGGAGAAACCATGATTTAAAAGTATGGGTGACGAGCCTTCTTTTCTCCCCCTAAAGATGCTGCTTGTCATTAATTATTTTGGAATCCTCTAATTCTGATGTGCTTCTTGCTTGTTACCAAGCAACTGGTGACCTGATTGCTGTGCATGTGTCTCAAAGCAGAAATTACCCTTGTGCACTATTTTGTTTGTAACATCTAAACAAGATGTCTCCCTCTACTCGTTTTGCTCTCTCCCGCCTCCTGAGCTCATACCCAAGAGACAAGATATCTGAAAGCTTTTTTCAAGCTTTTGTTAGACTCTGCAAGGTTTTTATTATGCTAATTTGCCTAAGTGCAAATGGGGAAGAGAGGTTTTTTTTGTTTGTTTGTTTTTTAATTAATGCTTATGATTCGTTCACTAATGTTGTTACTGTAACACAAACATGCCAGTAATGTTCTGCATTACGATTACGCTGTGATCTTGGCCCTGTGGTTTGCTATGCACGCAAGTCACTTTGCACATTTGAATGGTCCTGGTGAATTTGAAATTGGTTACACAGTAGTGAAGAGCAGGATCTAGGTATATATTAATATACTAATTACATTCTATCTGTAAATTTACTATTTATTTTAAAATCCTTTATATATGTTTAAGTTTGCTGAATTGTCAAGCATTTACATCCTAAAATATTCCTTTCAGATTTTTTTAGGACAATGAGCTCAGTGAATTGACGGACTTCAATATCTGATAATAGAAAGATGACCTTTCTTGATTCTCAAGTATTGTGTGTGTTACATCAGTATTGTCATTTCCTACAATACGGTGCATTACTTACCCTGCATTTGATCTGTATTGCTATATTCTGACGGATTTCAAAAAAAAAAAAAAAAAAAAAAAACACTCTTCCTCGGCTGATGTCATAGCTGTTTTTCTGTATGTTTTCTGCCGGATACATATGGCAATGCATTATTTTTTCTCTGATGTTTTACTACAATAACAATGGCTTGCTAACATTTAACAACTGTGTAATGCACACATTAGCTACAGTAATGTGTGTATACACATCCATAATATATGTTTATGCATATAAAAGCTTTATTTCACGTAAACAGTTTATTTAAATGTATGCACATGCTTCTGGTTTCCTGACACATGACATAGTTGTGTTTTCAGCAATATCTGAATGTTTTACTAACCCAGCTTTTTAATTTTATGCAGCTTCTCAGCAAAAGCTATTTCAGACTTTCCCTCTTTAAATATTTGCTTTTAGCATCAGTGAATGAAAACCATGAAATATACATGAAGGATTCTGTGTCTGCTGCAGAGGTTGGTACTGGCCAGTACGCCACAACAAAGGGCATCTCTCAGACCAACTTGATAACCACTGTGACGCCAGAGAAAAAGGCAGAAGAAGAAAAAGATGATGAAGAGGGCAAAAAGAAAAGAGAAGAGGAAGTCACCCCAGTCTCGGCAATACGCCATGATACAAAGGTAGAGTTTTTAGGTTTTTTTGTTAAACTGACCTGCCTGGACAGCGCTTGGAGCAGCACAGAATGATTAGGGAGGGAGAAGATACCTAATCCAGTAAGAGGAACATAAAATATACACAGTTGTTTGTGTATGTATATACATGTCTTGAATCAATTTGTATATTTGTATGATCCTTTTGCATGATGTTGTAAAAGCCAATTCCTGCCTTGGACTGCTTTTGGAAAAAGCAAACGAATTTATCAGGAGCTCTTTATGAAATATTCAGAAAATAGCCTAGAAGTGCAGGTTTTGCTCTTTTGGTCTTCAGTTGTATTTTGACATTAGTATGGGCATCAGGTTTTCTATTTCTTGACAGGACAACAAAGTAGTTCTGTGTCATTGTACATATCTCTGTGCTTTAAACTATTGCATTTTTCTCATTTCCTTCTCATAGCAGTATGTTTCCCTCCATATATTTCAATGAGTATTTTTTTCCCTTTGGGTATGAATATACTATGATAAACATTTTTCTGGCTTACAAAAGCATTTACTTCCCTATTTTGAAATTTTCACTGTAGAAAACTGTTTTTGTTGATGATTCTCTACTCAGTTGTTAAATTTGATTTGTGAGTCACCAAACCCAATCCTACCACCACCACATGTATATAAAACACACAGCTGTGGATTACATCTACGGAGATATTAAGAAAGTAAATCAGAGGGACAGAGAAGATGCTGTATTTTGGAGGTAGATAGTGAAGAGAAATAAGGTAGAATCAGAAAAGACTGAGTGTAAACTGCCATCTGTTTCTTATACATTGAAGAGAAAAAAAAGAAAAAAAAAAAAAAACAAACACTATGAAATACTGAATCTGGGATATCATTCAAAATGTGTTGTATGGAACGCATTTGTTGAATGTGCAAGATTTACTCTCTTCATGTGTGAGGAAAAAACTATGTATACCTTTATACCCAGAAAACTCATTAGGAATGTAAATCTGAGAGCCTGAACTTCTAGCCTTACCATATAACAAGGTACATATAATGAGCTAAAGGTACAGATCTTCAAATAAAAAGCTGCAATTAAGGTACAAAAATTGGAAACAAACAGAATTACTGAAACTGCAGATGAGGAAATATTTTCTTTTGAAACTGTGGGCTGCAATTGTGCTATTAAAAATAATCTTTGTAAAATTTGACAAGGGTCTCCTTGAAACTCCATTAGTTTCTGCATGGAGAAACATGGATGAAAATCAAATATGCAGAAAAAATCCAATAGAAACTAATTCCGTTCCAAGTGTTTGTTAATTTAGGTCAATGGAGAGGTTCAGCTGCATTTCAAAGATCATATGTTCCTTATTGATGGCTAGAAATAGAGCTATTTTTAGGAAAACACTTTTCCTAAAATGGTAGTTAAACACACACAAATGGATGAATTTTAACCCCCAAGAGGTGGGTTCTGTTTAAACCACCTGTTAACAGAATGTCAATCCTGTAAGCATATAGAGATCTTAGTCCTGCTTCCACTGGACCTGCCAACAGTTTGTTATTTATTACAAAGAGAATAGGGTCTCAAGAAACACAGGACAAGTTTGCAATCACATTTCTGTTTTAAAGATATATGTGTAGGTTTGCAGATTTTCCACTAAGACATTTTTTCTTTGATTTATCCATATGTGTTTAAGCACCAGAAGTTATTCTAAATATTAATGCTGCAAAGCTGTCCATAAATGAATAGTCTGCATTAGCAAAGAAGAAATTTACTTTGGCTTTTTTGCCTTTACAACATAAAGAGAAGTTCTATGTATTTAGCTCACATAAAGTCCTATGGGTCCATCAGCATTAGATTTTGGCTTGCATTTACTGCCTTAAATTCACAAAGAAGGTATTTGTTGAAGTTAGACTCAGTTTTGATTGCTTAATTCTGGAATGCAAAATGCCTGAACTGATAGATATATACATTTGTTTTACCTGTTCCCATTAAAGAAAAGATAGAAGCAAAATATTAGGGGGAGGGGAATGAACTCCTCCATGGAAATATTGGACTGAAATCCCATTCCTACTGTTAGTATAACTGGTAAAGATTAGGCTTAGTAGGTATCATTGATGCCACCTGTATATAAAACTCTGATCCAGCTTGTTGGCTCAGATTTTGCACCGTCTTGTGCAGACAAAAGCAGTTTTGTCTTTGAAGTCATTTTACTCCTAGGAGTTTGGAGTGTGAGTGCAATTGAAATGCCTTTTATAAGCTCCTCAGGAAGATGAGCAGTGAT
The DNA here is from genome assembly GCF_964035555.1 of Netta rufina. Taxonomy (NCBI): domain Eukaryota; kingdom Metazoa; phylum Chordata; class Aves; order Anseriformes; family Anatidae; genus Netta; species Netta rufina. The sequence continues at coordinate 107,385,336 of NC_140124.1, forward strand.
GGAACTCAGGTACTTATGGTTTGGTCAAAGAGCCAGTTTGTCACTTTACCTAAGTGCGCCTACTTGACTTTGGCCAAAATGCCTAATATCCATCAGCATTGAGACAGATCTATGATAGGGGGTTATTTTGGTGGCAACTGTTGGCTTTTTTGTGACTAAACATTGGCTGTGGCTGCCTGCTAGGGAGTGTGTTGTATGTCAGCAAGAAGCGAGTACCTTCTTCTGAGTTACATCCCTGCTTATACCTTTTTTTCTTTTTTCTTTTTTTTTTTTTTTTTTTTTGTCTTGAATTATCTTAAAGACCTGATGAATGCCCTACAAATGGTGCATTAAAGCAAGGCCTGTTTGCCTGTTTGTTGGTAGTGGATACTCTGCATTGTAGTAAAATTTGTAGCAAAAGCATTTGGTACTTTTTTATCTCTTCCCTAGGGGTAAAGAGTCACTTTTTGACTACAGAGATGGCCATGCATAGGGCTAGTGTGGTGGGGTGCACAGAGTGAGGGCAGGGCTGGGCAATGAGGAGAGGTGGGATGAGGAGCTGCTGCTTGGCTAGGTATCAACCTAATACAGTTTCTTCTGACCCCTGCCAAAAACAGAATGTGTTTTGATTAATTTTATGACCTAGCATTTTTTAAAAAATGTAATGCTGGAATTTGGGCACACAGATTAAAACCTTAGGGGTCTTAACAATTACTACTGAGGTTCTCCAAGGCATCTGGCCCCAATTCTGTCTCTTCGTGACTTGAGTAAGGTTGTTGCTATCCATTTACTTCACGTTTGAAAGCTCCTTAAGATCTGAAGCAAGTTGTGCAGAAAGTGGAAATTGGCAGCACCTGCACCTCCACAAATGGCCATGAAGATTTTTATTTAAGTCCTGTACTGCAGATGACTAGACAAATGCTGAACTGAGAAGTTGCCTTTTGTAATCTATAACCATTATTTACTAATGCGTGTGGTGTGCAGCATGGGAACATGCAACATTTAACTCAGTGAAAAGCTGTGGTGTTAAAGTACTGTTTATAATAATATATATAAATATATCTTATTTATCATCACAGAAGAAAATTAACTAATGACAGTTTTCTTTTTGTCCTTTTGCTTTTGCGCCTTGTTTGCTGCTCTTTCTCTGTCACCAGCCACCTTTGCTTGGCGCTGACTCACGCCACTCCTCGCCATCCTCGCAGCCTGGCCCCCATGCATCTTCAGCAAAGCTTCGCAGGAGATGCAAGGAGAGCGCTCAAAAAAAGTCATTAGGTTGCGAGTCGCCTAAAGAGGGTGCTCCAAAGCACGGGGAGTCAGAGCCGGACTCCGACAGAAAAGGCAGAGTTTGCTCCGCTGAGCAAGACGTGGGTTTCGGCTATAAGCAAAAAGCCAGCAAAGGCGGGACTTTGTTTTCCTTCTCCTTGCAACTTCCCGAGTCATTCCCTTCTCTCCTGGATGACGATGGCTACCTGTCGCTCCCTAACCTCTCCGAAACCAACCTCCTGCCTGCCAGCGTGCAGCATTACCTTCCCATCCGCTCCCCCTCCCTCGTGCCTTGCTTCCTCTTCATTTTTTTCTTTCTGCTCTCTGCCTCTTTCTCAGTGCCATATGCCCTCACTCTCTCCTTTCCTCTGGCTATGTGCCTCTGCTACCTGGAGCCCAAGGCGGCCTCCTTGAGTGCCTCACTTGCCAATGACCTGAGTGACAGTTCAGAGGAAGAGGTGTGTACCTCGGCATCGAACACACTCTTTTTTGTGTTCAGTGCTTCAGTCCTAACCAGTGTTAGATTGCTGCAATAGTGGTCCTACTTTCAGAGCCTCATTTCTGTCTGTGCTGATATGTTAGAAGGGATGGGGTTTTTGGTTTGGGGTTGGTTTTGGTTGTTTTCTTTTTCTTTTTTTTTTTTTTTCCCCCCTTATTTTTTTCTTTTTTTTTTTTCCTTGTGTTGGGAGTGCAGCTTGGGGCCCAGGGTTAGGCACAACACTGTGTAAGTGGCTTGGTTCAAACTATGTCAGCTGATGCAAAGTGACTTGTGCTAAACAAATTGTCAACAATCAACTCTGAAGTATGGTATTTGACCCACCAAGATTTCTCTTTTTTACTATGAGTTCATCCTAGGCCATGGTAGAATAGTCATCTAAATAGTGGGAAAGGAGTACAATTTCATGCGTAATTACATATGCATGTAAATGTATATACACTATATAAATAGCTAGTCAATAATAATGAGCGCCCTCACCAACTTCAGGGTGTTCAAAATTCAGCCAGGCTTAGCTTTTTGTAAGAGGCCATAATCTGTATCACAAGTCCAGAAAAGGCTTTCTGGTCCAACAGAACCTGAATCTGGATTTTAAACCTTAATCCCATCTCTGCTGATGATTAAATTGTTTTCCCACACTTAAATCCAATGTATCAGTGAGAGATCACACTGGGACAGCTGTTACGGGAGCATGCCACATGGGCCGTTTACCATTTGCAGTGTTAAATTAGCACTGCCAAGATCAATGCCTCAAGTTACGAGGGTTATCACAGGCAGATGATAAACCAACAGCAGGAGAAGAATCTATAGTGCTTCTGAGAGCTATGGACATAATAATATATCCAGAAGAAGAAAGGAATCTGCTTGATTAAGTAACAGAGTAAGTGGTCTCTGTTTTTGCTGGTACCTTGTTATTCTTGGTTGACAGAATAAAATAATGAGTTCATTTTTTCTGATTTTTTCCTTTTTTCCTTCATCCTCAAAATGCACCAATACATTTTGCTTTGTATGTAAAAACACAAGATCAGATACTTGCAGACCAGCTGGCCATTTGTAAAAACTGTATGGGCCACTTGTCTATGCCATCGCACTATTGGTTTCAATAAATATCTTGTGCTTCTAAACATTTGTGAAATCTGCCGTTGCTGTTTTTGTAAGACTTGGTGCAGGATTTCATTTCCTTTTCATGGAAAGCCAAAAGTTGTATCAATTTATCTTGTAAAAACATTGCCTTTAAATGCTTTTGGCTCTGTAATGCCTAACAAATAAGTAATAATATGTAATTTCTGATAAAAAGCATCCAAAATTTTGCTGTCTCATTTCATGTCCTCGCTTTGAGATAGCATTTATGTCTCAATTTGCATTAGCTCTGCACTTGGATTAATCTAATAGCAATAGCAGCATTAATACAGTGCCAGCTCCAGAGGCAATAATGAGGCAGTGTTTATATAATGCATTTTTCTGCTCTTCTTTCAGAAATGAGCATTTCTTTTCGTAGTAAAATTAGGAAGTATTGAGCATAAAAATGTACAAAATAGGCTTTTTAGTGTAGCTTTTTTATGACGGTGATTACTCTGGCAGTGCTTTCTGGCAGACAACACAGACTTGTGCCTAATCCAGGGGGTATTTCTTGTTCAAAATATTGCATGAAAGTGAATATGTTTTAAACTTGGGCATGTCTGCATTACATTGGCAAAACAAATCACAGCAATTATGATTACAAGCTACAGGACATGCAGCCACAGCATCTCAGGAGGTAGCTGCTTTCTCTTCCCTTCCAGCCCCTCGCCTGCCCACGACCACAAGCAGCGGCTGCCTGCCATGCAGTGCACTGCAGCCCCTCTCTGATTCAAGCTCAACCTTTCTTACTCCCTGCTGCTGAGGGCGCCTGCCTTGCTGAACCTCATAATTGGCCCTTCCGTGCTCTGCAACAGTCTTTATTTCAAGTAACCCAGTAATGCTGACTTCTGCTCCATGGCTCTTGATTGGCTTGTTAGCAGACATGTATGTTACAATGAACCAAGTTTTATGCCTTATTTAGGACTTCACTGCTGTTATGGGGAAAGAAATTTTTCCCCAAATGTGCTTCCAGCTCACCAAATATTGCACACGGTGATGCAGAAGGCACTTATAAGAGCTACAGGCCATATCTCATACTTTGTTGAGCTCCAACCTCCTTTGAACGGTGCATCTGGACAGAGTCTGTGCAGTCAGAGACAGGATCTGTCCCCTTCGATTTCACTAGTTTCTGCACTGGTACTTTGGTAGCTAGCATTGCTATTGACTTTTCACTAATATTACCAACTTCAAGTTCTCAACTGCACAGTATATGCCAGACTCACAATGCAGTGCCTTGACACAAATCTTTTAATTCTTTTTAAATGCCTAGGTTTATTAATTCCTTTTTCTTTTAATAGTAGTGACAATGCATAGGATGTTTTTTTGTTTGTTTGTTGTTGTTGTTGTTTTTTTCATGTTGCCATACAGTTATTTATGTTTTAAAGATGTGAGCTTCTATGCTAATAAAGAAACAATTTTCAGAGAAATGTTTTGTAATGTTTTAGTGAAAGCAGCCTGACCAGATAGGTAGCCTATTTTGGCAGTACAGATTTATTTAAAAGTAAACGTGGTCTGTCTAGTGAGTGGTTATTACTTGAAAAATTGCATCTGACTTGCATTCATGCACTTACCCGATAGTTCAAAATATCTGCTTATTCTTCTGCCTGTCATACAAGTAATACAAATTATTTGAAGAAATGAATGATAAAGAATAAAGCAGTGAAAACATAAAAAAAATAATAATAATAAAAAAAAATAATCATTGCAGTTGTCAGGAAATGACAGAAAATAGGAAATTCAAACTTAGACTGATCATCCGTGTCTTGCAGAAGGTTGCCTATTTGTCCTGTTTCATACTGATGTGATTTGAGGATGAGATATATTGTCCTGGCCTTAACTTGCCTGCTGGTGTTACTTTAGATTATCTAAGGACCACAGAAAATCACTAATCAAAACAAAAGGTTTCACTGACGTTAAAACAACTTGTATGTGCCAATCTAGGGCATTAGGGAGCCCTTTCATTACTTAATAGTTTTCTGTAAGCTTGTATAACATCAAAAATCGTCATTTGATCTGTCTTCTCAGCCTGCAGTAACCTACACTTGACTCTCTATTTACGCCTCAACACTTGGGTTCTCCACTAAAATGTTATTCTTGGTGTCAATATTTTACCAGAGCAAAGCAGGGACAGATCAGTCTGTGCAATGCTGTGCTTTGTTTCCTTTTTATCACTTGTACCCAGTGAGTGTTGTGGGGGGGGAGGGAGTTAATTTTATTTTTCTCCTGCTTTTGTCCATATTCTTAAATGGAATGAGAAGTATTTCGATTTTTTTTTTTTTTAATAACAGTTTTATTTCTTTTTACTATTGGTGACAATGTCAGCTGCTCTTTATTGGAATGAAGTGGGATCTGAGCCCTACCTACTTTTACTTCATAGGCAGGCAGTAGGTGGGCTGAGGGTACAGTTATTTCTACTCCTTGGTAATGCAGACAGCCTCATAGTGTATAAATGTGGATATAAGACACCTTCTGTACAAATGAGGGGCTGAAAGTCAGGTGACTGTTAAAGTAGCCTTTTGTTTGTTTGTTTGTTTGTATTTAATTATCTTTTCCCCCTCCAGATAAAAAGTCAAGCAACCCATTAATCTACATTGGCTAAAAAAAAACCTTGATAAATAATATTCTTATAAAAAAAATATGGGAGGAAAAGTTTGTTTAGAAAATATCTTTTTTTTTTTTTTCCTTTTTTTTCAAGCCACCTGGCTTTCTTAAAAATAAAAATAAAATCTGCTACTCAAATAACACTTTTTCTGTAACATTTTGTTTGGCTTATAAATTTGTTACAGTAAAGCCGTATACTGTGTACAGTACGCCTTGAGTCTTCCTCTGAGTCTGTTCTGTTTACTAATATAGCATTTTTATTTTGCTTCTTTGACTTGTGCGTGATTTGAAAAGCAATGCTAATGCAGTTCACAGGGATGTTGAATTTAACAGTTCTCCATGTGGCCTGCGTGTACTGATGAGATGGGTTTATTCTTTATTCCTGCCTTCCTCTTGGAACGTGGTTACTTGTCTAACAAAATAGACTGACAGTGAGCAGACGGATACTGCAGCTGATGGTGAGACCACTGCCACTGAGGTTTGTACAGTCCCCAGCACCCAGTTAGCGAAGGGGAGAGCTTTTTGCTTCATCTCTCCCCGACCCCACTGGGCATGAGTGCTAAAATGCATGTCTCCTCCTACAGTGTAGGGTACTCCACACTGTGCATGTCTGCGCGTGAGCGCGAGTTTCCCTTGGCGAGTGGTGTTTTCAGGGCACCCTTCAGATTCATCTTATTTCAGTATTTTATGGGGAAGCTGCAAACCTCGTGCTTTCTTGCGTGGATAGCAGGATGGTAGCAGCATCACCCATGCAAGCAGTGACTACCTGGACGGTCAAGCCGACCAGGTCATGTTCTGCTTTTTTTCTGTTTGTTTCTTTGCACTTATAATCTGCAGTCTGTTTGAGAGAGGGAGGTTGGGGAACAAAGTAAAGCAGAGTTTTCAAGTTTTCTGAAAAAAAAAAAAAAAAAACAGCTATTTTCAGATTATAAATATTTTCAATGCAATTAATTTCATGTATCATCTTCAAAGATGTGTGTACAGCCAACAATCAGGTGCGGGAGATTTAAAAAAAAAAGAGTTTTTCTTGGTACTGATAAGCTTCATATCCAACAACATAGTATGTAGACTGTGCAGGCAAATTCAACTGTGTGTGACTCCAGTGAAGTGTATATAATGCTTTCATAATTAATATGGTTGCAGCTGCAAACATGAGATGAATTTGGTCTGACATCTGGTAGAAGACAGAGCCTTACTGCAAACACTACTGTTGGTTTTCAGTAAGATCTCATTAATATTTCAGACTGTTAAAATTATCATCAAGGAAAAATTCTCTATATGACGTGTCAGGACAATTCAGCCTTGGCTGTAAATAGAATAGATTTGAACTGAGTTATGAAGTAGTCAACAGATAAAGATCTTTCAGTGGGTCATTTCACTAATTAGAACTGTATGAAAAATTAACATTAAAATAGTGGCACAAGCATTAGCAGAATCCACATGGAGTAACAACATAATGTCTGTAGAGGCTAGTCAGGAACACAAAAGGCTTTGAAGTACCTTTTGCACTCCATAGCTTCAGGCTGTGAGCCATACAGAAAGTAAAACATAATCCTAAAACCATGACACTTCAACTGTTCCATTTATTTAGCAAAAATGCATGATAATTTCACTATACTCCACCTTTATTTTAGGAGATAAGATTTTGTGAACCATTTTTCCTATGGACACCTGATTTTCAGAAAGTGCAGTATACCTGCCATCTGAAAATTAAACCCTCAGAAAATGAGCTGTCTTGGTAGTCCATATTGCGTTGCTTTTGAAAATTTGAGCTGAAGTGAATGTGGTATGTGTCCAGTTCCAGAACCATGGCAGATTGATCCTGAAAGAATATATACAGACTGAATTTGAAATACATTTATATGGATATGAAGTGGGACTGAGGTTAGGGAAATAGCATTTTTAGCAAATAAAATATGGTTCATTCTGTAGAAAGTGTTGCACATTGTTTACCCATGATGAGTTTACACAAAACATTTCCTGTGGCTCGGGAGATGTCCTCGTATGTTTAAATTTGGGGATTATAGATTTCCAAAGAATTTGCTGTTGCCATTTGGTCCTAAACCAGCAGTGACCTCAGCAAGATGAGGTCACCAATGATAATGGAAAATTAAATAATGGAAGTTAAATAATGATAATGTAAAATTTTAAGGCAAATGTTGAATACTCCTTTGTTCGAAATTAACAAATTTGAAAAGATGAGGCCTGCTCTGGTTTAGGAAGCTGTGTAGTTAGCTCCTGTGTCTACTCATTTGCCTTAAGCTTTTAAGGAAAGTGTGATCTGAATCTAGTCCACTAACCAACTTTTATAAAGCCTTCTGTTAATATGAATGGATAAGGTATTTTCTCAAATCTTTCTCATGCTGGCAGTCGGACCAAGAGGAAGACGGAGATCTAAAGGCGCAGGTAAAGAAACAAAAGGCCCAGATGTTACTGAAGTATTGATGTTGGAGCTGTTCATATCTCTCAGCATGCTATTGTCAGTTCTCTGTGAAGAAATGTGTAGAAACAGCATTTTGTATCCTTTCAATACTGTGTCCCTTACCTTTCCCTTTCTTTTTCACTTCTTTCAGAATAGTCTGATTAAACGAATACAGGGTGAAAATGTGTATGTCAAACATAGTAATCTTATGTTAGAGGTTGGTATTGGTATATACCAGTGCATGTGCGTACATGTGTGTTAGTTTTAGTGGTAAACCGTGAATCTGCACTATGATGCATGACTTGTGTATTCCCACCTGCTAATAAATTAAGTAGATATTTTTTTCTCAGATTATGATGAATCCTCTAACTTGTACTATAAATATATATATGTGTGCGCGTATGTGTGTGTGCCTCCACGCGCATATGTATGTTTGTTTTAAGCCTCTTTACCAGGTATAAATTAAAGCGATACAGATAAACTCTTTAAGAGTATTTTTATACCCACTTGTACAAGATATGCTATGCTGTTACCTTTCAAAATGCCACATTTTCACAGAGTGTTGTGTTAGTGCTGTGCTCCCCAGCTCCCTGAGATGTTACTTTCCCATTTACTAACCGAGTTACATGTTTTGGCTCTGAAATTTGGCCAGCTTAGGATGTATTTCAAACTGCTCTATTCTTTTAAAACTATCTAGGACCTAGACAAAACCCAGGAAGATCTGATGAAACATCAGACCAATATAAGCGAGCTGAAACGAACCTTCTTGGAAACCTCCACAGAAACGGCTGTGTCTAATGAATGGGAGAAGAGGCTTTCCACATCTCCCGTTCGGCTTGCAGCAAGGCAGGAGGAGGCTCCTATGATTGAACCGCTAGTGCCTGAAGAGGTCAGCTCGATCTGAAAGGCTTCACAATGTATTTGTGTATTCACTTTTACTTACAGTAGCTCTCAGGAGATGTTAGAGGCCTCCCCATGTCTGCAGGTGCTCCCCTTTTTCAAGACACAGGCTCTAGCAGCAAAGGCACAAGGAAGAGCAGATAACATATATATATATATATATTTATATATAAGTACGTACAGGCAGAGTGCAAAATTCACTGCAAGCCACCTGGCAGAATTGGGTCTCTCTAAGGGTGCAAAACGGAGGCTTCCTTACAGGTTCGTTGAGCTTGAGGAAGTCCAGCCATGCATGAAGAAACCATGATGGTGATTGAAGGGAAATTTAAACAATGGTGACTGCTTGGGAGCAGTGGCGTAGCAGCACGGTTGGGGCTACAGTACTAAACCTGACAGGAAAATACAGAGCAAAGGACAGAACTCTGTCAGTCTTTGAAGGTGAAGAAGAAATGATGATGATAATTGGGCCTGCTTGGCCACTTCCGTAGGGGAGCTGATAGTTGCTGCCGTCTGCTGCATACCTATTGAAGACCCAGTGCAGATTGTTAAGTGTGCACATTTTCATGCAGTGTGTATGCAGGAAAAAATCTTACTGTGCAGCCTGAAATGCTCACAAGAAACTTGCCGATTAAAAAGCTGTGTTTTATTTAGGTTGTGGATAGATACTGAGATGTAGAGGTAATGATGTAACATTACTGTTCCCTTAAAACATATAGGAGTTCAAAACAAGCAGAGAGTGTCTTAAGTCTAGTAGAGCAAACAGAAGCCTGCTTCTGTCATATGCATGAGGATTAATTTTTATTCCATTGTGGTTATCTGGTTTCTGTTTCACAGGAATCATCTTTATATTTACCACTTGCTTTTTAGGATCAGTAACTGCTCCTAAAATTTGCTTCTGACACCGTTTCAATGATTTACTGTTGTAAGGAACTTAGCAAGATTGGACAGAAAGTATAATTCAAAAGAATCTTCTGGTTTCCTACCTTAGAGATTGGCACTGCGGACCTGTAACTCTCTGGGGAGGCATGCAGATAACATGTCAACTTCTCCTTCTTCCTGGTAGGGTAAGGGATGTTGACAAGAAAAAGACCCCAGTTCCTCGTGTCCCACATTATATCCATCTATTCCAGTGTCTGTTAGAGGCATCTGACTTGCATTAGAGTGGCCATTAGGTTGTATTAAAATATCGAAAAAGCTGACTCAGTGCAGAGGGCTTACCTTTTGGAGAGAGCACTAGTGTGATTGGAATACTAATTTTACTCCTACTGTCTTGCTCAGGAATCATAATAGATCCTACAAACATATTAATAAGGTTGTAGTTGAAAATACAGGTTTTCTGTCTTAAAAGAAATAATGTAATTATAATAAACAGGATGCATCTAACACATTAATGATGTGAGGAACTGTTGAAAAGGGAGGGACTGGTTAGCTGGGCCTGAATCAGAGAAGTGTGGGTGAAGCAAATGTAACTCCCGAGTTTGTTTCAAGTCTTTATTATTATGCAAATTTAATAACAAAATGTTTATTAAAATGCACAGACATGGCAAAATGTTACAGTTACGTATGCTTTACCCTGAGGAAAGACATCTTAACCATTCATTTGGAAAGGAAAAGGGCAAGAGATATCCCCATCTGATAACTCTCTTACTGGATGAAAAGGACTTGCTCAAAAGCAATGTCCAGTTGCTGTCTTACATGCATCTAAGTAAACTACAGCTGTCCCTCAAAATCTCATCCAAATGAAGGTATTTCTGTGAAAAATGTGAGTGGATTTGAGCTATCAGAGCCTAACTCTGGGGTGACTTCTGGCACCACACTGTAGGTAACACGTGACTGTTCTTTTTGTCTGTGTTAAGTGGGATGGTTTCAGTTTGTATGTCCTGCTTTAAGCCATGCAAAGTCAAAATCAGCACCATGGCATCTACGAAGAGATGCGTGGGCAGTCAGAATCCAGAGCATGTAGACCCACAGTAGCTCAACATAGTCAAGGAAGCTACATGTTTAAATCAGAGTAGCCACTTTAAAAGTGTATTCAAAGCTGTTACAACTAGTTCTTTAAAATTAGTATAATAAAACAAGAACATAGGGGAAAATACGCCTTTTCAAAATATATACTTTGAGTGTCTGGCATGGTTTGTGTTTGGTCAGACTGACTTTAAGCCTGCCTGGTCAACAATTCATTTCTCACAATAGTAGGAGAAATTCTTTGATTTTATTTAGTTATGAAAAATTGTTTTAAATGGTACTTTTTTATCATGCCATTGTGTTACTTGCATTTACACACCTAAAGCATACATCAGACTTTAAAGTGGATTGAAAAGGTTTGGCAAGGAACCTGCTTTGCTATGCGGGGGTTTATATGCTCCAGCCAAATGAAGAAGGTGGACAGCCTAGAAGCAGGGAGAATGTCCAAGAGTATCTTGCCCAATGAGAAATATGCATGCCCAGGCTCAAAAGGCTTAGGAAATTGGGCCTTCCCACCATTTTAAAATTTCCGAGTTGGTCAAGTTGCAGAGAGATTTTCATTATTCTTACAGCATTGGGAAAGCACAGATGGGATAAAGCTGAAGACGAAAATTCCTGTCATGCTGTATTGGGTAATACAGCAATGGTTGGCTTCCTGCATGTGGAAAACATTCTGAGACCTCTTATACCCATAAGGAGAAAGGGCAAGCCAAAATCTTTGCAGAGCACACATTCTGCCTGCTTCAACAGAGAAAGCTGCAAACTCAGGAAAGAGATAAAGCCAGCATGAGGCAGAGGGTCCTGCATTTTGGCTGTTGTTGGAAGCCATGTAAGTTGGCACCAGACACATTTAAGTCAATAACATAGGATGACGTCAGGTGCATCCACACCTGAATATTACTCAGTTTGCTGTTTTTCCTGCTATACAAACTGTATGCTCATGTCCACTTTGCATTCATCTGAATGTCCTTAACAGCGCGACTGTTTGAAAACCTCTTTGGTGTAAAATTATTCGTTGTAATTCTGTTTCCTAACTTACCATGCAATTAATAATTCGTAGAGTAAAGAAATCTGATAAGCTATTGTATAGTATAGTGGACTATCTGCCCTCCATTTACTAAAACCATTTATTCCCCTGACATTAGACCAAAGAAGAAAGAGAAAAATCAGAAAAACTCATATTTTTGCAGAAGGGAGGTACTACATTCCTTGAAATGCAGGTAAAAACAAATCATACTTTTCTGAAATACGGTCAGATAGGCTGGCAATGATTTATTATTGTATTATCTTTTTTGCTTTCCAAGCCACTTTTTTTATTTATTATTAATTTCATAAATTCCAGAGGCAGATGTAATCTGGGCCTAAATTCTGAAGAATGAGTCCCCTCCAGAGCTTATGACTGCCTAATAGAGATTGATTTCTCCTCTAGTTACAAATCGACCTGTGCGGTGCTGTTTGTGGATATTGTTTGCAGTTGTGCATGCATTTCCAGCATAAGTCGCAATGAGAACGTTATGATTAATGGGGCACTTGTGTCATTAGAATGAATTTCCTATATACTGTCAAGTGAATTCAGATTATGCTGAGTGATGGTGAACTTTGTGTTCTTATTGGTTTTTCTATTAGCCAAGTGTGATAGAGAAGAAGCTGCAGGAAGGAGAATCTGCTGGCACTTTGGTTACTTCTCATCAAATCATTATCCAGAAAAGTATCCCATCATCCCTAGAGGTTATTTTTAATTCATTCAATTTTAAACAACCACATTTGCTTAAATACAGAAGTTATGGTGTTGTGGTCAAATAAGTGGATGCTGACTGCACAATCTAAGCAAATCATGTAGAATATTTGCATAAGGAGAAAAAAAGACATTGCCTTCAGTTCAGTGTCTTCAGTAGTAGGAAGTTTTCTGTGTTGTGCTATTAAATTTAAATTTAAATAATGCTGAAGGGGGTTGATGCTTTCTAACAAAAGTAAGGAAATTCAGTGCAGACTGCAGCTACATACAAATGCATATTATTCTAAAACCTCATAAAAAGTCTGTTCGTGACAACTGGGGAACAGCTGAATGGGCTTATTTGCCCTATTTTTGTAACATGTTTTCAACTGTAGCATTACGAACCATTGTGATACATGGTTTTTAACCTCAGGATGGTTCCAAACACCATTTTACTTTGCTTTAAGTTACTGCAGACATAGTGTGACAAAAGTAATTTTTTTGTGTCTGCATTGTATGGGCCTCTAAGGGGAGGAAGCCTACAAAGGAAATCATACTTTGCCTAAGGTGATATTGTTTATCAGTTTGATAACTGCTCTAAGAAGTTCAGTGGTAAAAGTTATTATATGCTTTCAGAAGAGGCAGCATTGATTGCTTAAAAGACTTCACACTTTAGTGCTTCTGAAGCACAGATAAACCTTCAGATATTCTAATTTAGCTTTTGTATCTCAAATATAGGGCACTGAGGATTGGGTTATTATAGACAAAATACCCTCTGAGGTAGTTGATGGTGAATCGAAAAAAAATGTGACGTACAAAGTAGTGACTGTGAGCAGTAAAGCTGGCATTCCACCTGAGCTATTAAAATCCAGTACCATTCTGATGCAGAGCTTTGAGGACTTGGAAAGTGAAATACAATCCAAAGAGGAGAATAAGCAGAAAATGTTCACCCTAGGAAAGTCCTATGATACCATGTCCGGGAAAATTGTAACCATGACAAGTAAAGCTAAAGAGGGAGAGAAAACAGTACAGCCTTCTGTAGAAGTTTTGCAAAAAATGGAAAGGGAAGTGCAAGAATCTGTGAAAATCGTTCCAGCAGTGGCTGAGTATGGGATTGTAGAACATGCCACTGATGAGAAAGCCAGGAGGGGATCCGACGTGCAGAGCACAAAAAGAAAGCTGTCCGACTCCCTGACACCTATAAAGGAAGCAGAATCTCAGTTGCAGAGTCCTGAAGAGGAGAGTTGGAAAAAGACACCAAAGATGGATCAGGATTTGCAGTTACATGGTACACTGGGAAGCTTGCAGCTTGGCAAAGCAGAAAAACACCTTGACAGTGAAGCTGTAAAAGCAGGGGCATTTGTCCGGAAAGAGTGGAGATATTCCAGAGAACAACCATTTACCATTGCTACTGCTCACTATGTTACTGAGTCGTCTGCATCAAAAGTAGTGGTAACGAGTGGCTTTGACTTCACGCCACGGGTTTAAAGATTAAAGCATGACTTCTTTTAGGCAATACCCTCACACTACCCTACCTTTCAGTTCTGCTGCCTGGCTTTATGTTGACAGCAGCCAACCCAGCTTATTTTTTTTCTCATAATTTGAATCTTTACCACGGTCTAAAGCAGGCATTATATAAGGCTTTCAACTTTTCCAGTTTATTTAAAGATCCATGTTACTGAAATGTGGTATTGCTGCTGTTGCTTGTTAACCAAAGGATAAAAAGGTTTGCTTGAACCAGCGAAATGCCAGTGCTAACAACTATGCTTTGTAACTATTGCTTACTACAGCCGTTATGAATTTGCTCTAATTTATTTTCCCATTCTTATCCTGTTTCCAACCTCTGTGTGCCCCTGCAACCTTCTTTTCCTTTCCTCTATCTCTGGCTCCAGTTTTGTCAATTAATATGTCTGTGCATATGGGTCTTCCTTTCTCCTGTGTATGACTCTCCATTTCTTTGTCTGTTTAGACTAAACAGTCCACTGGTGAAAAAACCTTGGATGGCTCAGATATCTTCAGTTTAATAGAGTCCGCCAGAAAACCGACAGAGTTCATAGGAGGGGTTACTTCTACTTCACATAGCTGGGCTCAGGTGGCCGTTTGATTCCATCTGTCAGTGTTATAAATGTGCACTGATGATTTTGGTTTTTCTTTTGTTTCCTGTTTTTATGCATAACTCAGAGCCTGTATAACTAACACATGGACTTGCTGTGCTTTTTCCGTTGTTACAATAGACCACAACAGAAACTTCACCAAAAGGAAAAAAAAAAAAAAAAAAGATTTTTTTTTTCTTAATCTCATTTCACTTTATTTTGGTCATTTTACAGGGTGCTGTATTTTGCCTTTATAAACCTCGCACAAAACTACCAAGAAGAAAAACACATTTCTCTTCACCTTTAAAAATTGTAATTCTTGCTTTATTTTTCATTTCTACTATGCTAATTAGGTCCTCAGAGTGAAAATCCATCAATGCGAGAGAAATAAATTGGCAAAATGTAATACCCCATTTTTATTTATGTTCACAGTACATTAAGCTGAGGAGCTGTTCTAAGTACTGTTGTCTGCTTCTGACATTGAGGTGTTTTTTTTATCTTTCTCTACAGAGAATAGACACAACGACATCTCAGGAGACAGCTTCCAGTGAAATGAAGCAAGCAGCTCAGCCACACCAGGATGCAGTGACGAAGGTTGTACAGGAGACTGTGGTTATCGAGGAGAGACGTGGGATGAATGTGCATGCAAGTGGGGATCCTGCTAAAGTGGCTGGACTTGTGCTGGATGCCCAGGCTCAGGCAGCATCTGCGGCAGCTGCTAGCGTGAAAGGGAAGGAGGGCTCTGCTGTGACTGAGGGGGCTAAAGAGGAAAAAAGGGAGGAGGCTGATAAAGCTGTAACCAAACAGGAAGGCGTTGCTGCTGCTGCTACTTCTCATGAGCAAGCGGAGGAGCACAGTACAACAGTTCAAGTTTCAGATTCTTTGGAAAGAAAACCTCATTTTGAGGTAACTCGTTATTAAATCAGTTATTGCGCTGAGTTGTAAATGTATGCAGTAGTGGACTAAATCAATTCCTCTCATGGAAAGTAAAGAGTACAAGGCTTGTATGATTGCATCTTTACAGCAGGCAGTTTGTTTCTCCTCTTATTTCCTCCTTGCATGGCACCTGCAAGGCTTGTCGCTGGTTTCCATCCTTGGCAAAATGCCATGCATATTTTACCTAAAAGCGCTTTTCATGCTGCAAGGAAATACCTAATTTGGTGGCTTTTTATGCAATGGATAACTAGAATTCAGCTGGCATTTTCTTTGGGAAAGTCCATCAAGATTGGCAATGTTCACATGTCCTCAAAGACAGAAAATGGTTTTTTTCTGTGTTTGGTATAATTGTTAAATTATTGTACTATGTCTCAAGCAATCCAGGCTTCTTATATTAATCCTATTTATAGAATTTCAAGAATTATTTGGCAGAGGGGAAAAAAAAAAGCTTGTTTTTCTCTCTCTCTTTCTTTTTTTTTTTTTTTTTTTCTCTCTGAGACCTGAATGGAAAAGTAGGCCTGAATAAGATTTGTTCTCTTGTCACTCTGAGAAAATGTGTAATGTTTACATCTTTCCGGAAGTTTGTTTTCCTGAAATCCAGGATAGTGTTAAATATTGCCAGAATAATATACATGTATGTACCATTATAATTAAGAGATTTTCTCTCTTTTATTTTCCTAAAGAGCACTTATTATTCATCCCCCCTTCTTTTCCCATGCAAGAATATATTCTGAGTAATCCCAAAGCTTTAGTAAATGTTCCAATTCCTTTTTTTTTTTTTTTTTTTTCTGTTTACACAGTCACCAGTTGTGAAGACTGAGACTATCAGTTTCAGTAGCGTTTCTGCTGGGGGGGAAAATCTTGAAATTTCAACAAAGGAAGTGCCGGTAGTCCATACAGAAACAAAAACCATTACATACGAGTCTTCACAGGTAAGAAATTCTGCACAAGCCAAGGTCTTATTTAACATGACCTTAAGGAACCCATGTTTCTTCATTCATGTTTAAGTGTATGCCTTAGTGTGAACTGTTGTAAGTTGTTCAAGTATTAAATATTAGCACAAGGAGGATGTACGTAGTTATAGCATATCTGAAGGTCACTGTCATGTCCTGATGTAGGACTTTTTGAGAATGGTGATGAAACTGCAGGTGTCAAAACCACACTATCTCATCAGTCTTTCCAGAAGCAGTGTCATTACGCAGAGAGAAATACTGACACATGATCACCCTAACAGCAATTATTTCCCTTTTATTAAATATTATTTTTATGAAGAACAATAACAATAGGGAAGTTCAGTTTTATCTCTGCTCAAGAGCATGTTTCTGATGATTGTGTTTTGGTTCTCTAGGTGGATTGTGGTGCTGACTCAGAACCAGGTGTGCTGATGAGTGCACAAACCATCACGTCTGAAACCACCAGCACTACAACCACTACACATATCACCAAAGTGAGTCCTCTGAAATCAGGGAGCTTTTTTTTTTTTTTTTTTTTTTTTTTCTCAGAAGGATAAGTTTTCTTAGCTATTGCTCTATATATTTTAAAACATGGACACATGTTTATAATCTCTGGACAATATCCTGTCTATTTTGTGTACCTGTCTTCATTCACTTGTCTTTGGGTGTACTAGCTTGATTAACCTGTCATCCGAGGACTTGACAGCAGTCCCAAAAAAACATAAACCCTTAGGGCATGTCTACATAAGCATAAAACGTTGCTCTGCAGAAACACTTGAGTTAGCTGCAAATACTCTCTGAAACTGGGAGCAATGTAGCCACATTGGTATCAAGTGATTGCAATGAAGGAATAATTTTCCTGAGTGTGAGGGTGCATTGACAGGACTATACTGCTTTTGAGTATTGAGTTATTACCTCTGCATGGTGTTGAAATGATAAAACAAATCTGTATTGTCAGGTCGCCCCTAAGCAGAAACATTATTTTTACAGTGACAGCTCTCCTACCAACGTTCACTGAGGACAGAATGTCATCTTTCTGCAGTCCAGTTCAGTAGATGAACTATACAAAGGCCGTACAGCCTCTCTGTTCTTCTGAAGCCTGCAGTAGGACTTAACTAGGTCTTAACATGAGCTGTCTGTATGTCCATTCTTCTCTTAATGGGACGAATTTACCAGTAATACCTTCCATTTTTGACCCAACACATACAAGTATCTCTCCTGACATATACAATTTGGTTAAAATAACAAAATTCTCAGTGTTGGAAGGACCCCTGGTGAGCTCCAATCCCCATTCAGAGCAGGCCAACTCCAGAGCTGCTCCAATTGCAGTTCACGGTTGTCCATGTGCTCTGTTTGAGACTGTTCAGTCTGGTCACATCTAGATTCCCAATCATTCTGCAAATGGGTCACAGCACTCTTTAAAGCAAGTTACTGACATGCATTTGTATCTCCCATTTAGACTGTGAAAGGAGGCATCTCAGAGACAAGAATTGAAAAACGAATAGTCATCACAGGAGATGCAGATATTGATCATGATCAGGTAAAATCTCTGAGTTGTTTGAGGCTACCCTGAAGACTGCCAAACAGAATATTTTTTAACATGGTTCTAAAAGATGCTATTCAAACTGGCATGCCTTAAATTAAAGTGGATTAGTAGTTTAATCAGTGATGGTATATTTCATATTTTAATCATTTTCCTCATTTGTAAATTGTGTAATATCTCATGAATCTCTCCACCTTGCTACTGATCATGCATGTTCCACCTCCTTTTTGTTTTTGCCCTTCTGTGGTTTCCTTGGGATAGGCGCTGGCTCAGGCAATTAAAGAAGCCAAAGAGCAGCACCCTGACATGTCAGTGACCAAAGTAGTGGTACATAAAGAGACAGAAATCACACCAGAAGATGGGGAGGATTGACCACAGGTAAGAGGACTAGATGATTTTACTAGGCATTTACTGGGCTGGCATGTTGCAAAGGTTGTTTTCCTACCATAATTCACCTCTAACTCTTTTCTTTCTCTCACTGGCATTTGCAAGTTGCATTTGTGCAAGTTATCAGTTCTGATATTTGAATGCAAAGCCCATTCTATTCTAAATGTCTTCATTTAATGGTGCCAGCTGGAGGAAGAGAAACTACTCATTTGCTTTTGTTGGCTTTCTGAAAATTCCTTATTGTCCATGCTTTGATATAGTGTAATTTCTAATCCTGAAGTCAAAAAAAATCCATTGTCTGCTTTTATGTCATTTAAGAACAAATTGCTTTTGTTCTTAAAGTTATGCATTTTGTTTAAAAAATGCCAAAGGAAAAACCTATAGCTGCTTTTTAAACTTTCTGTGCAGATAAGTTACAAGTTAAACTTTATTCAAAACTTGCAAAGATACAGTCTAACTTGCTTTTGAGTTTTGTTTTGAACCCAGTGAAGCAGTGTGTCAGTATTTGTATGTCTTGGCTTTCTTAGGTATTTTAAAGGACATTTTACATTTTAAAGCGGCATTGTTTATCAAGATGAGATGATAATGCAGCTTTCTTGTGTCAAGCTTTTTTTTTTTTTTTTAAAGGCATGCTCTCCAATTGTGGTTGGCTAAACAGATATCTTAATATTACTATATTTATTCTATGTGCAGAAACATGTCATGCATACTAACCTGCTCTGCAAAAGCTGTTAATGCCAGCACCATTGCACAAATTGCTTTGAATGCTGTATGCAGAAGAAAAGAAAAAAAAAAAAAAAAGAGCTGCTTGTCTAATTTGTTTAAACCTATAGCAGCATTTTATTCTTAAAATATGTATTCCTTAGCATTTGGTGTAAGTAACAGAGTATGATGCACAGCACCTTTTGAAGCTGTTTTGCTCTCCTGCTTTCGGATATAGAGACCTAAAGAAAACTGAATTTCAGTATCTGTAATTTATTTTGGAAGATGGAACCAATCACTGAGGAGTGAGTAGCCATGATTCTGGTGGTATTCTGCTGAATGTTTCAGAGACAACATAATGTGGCTCAGTTAAAAGTCTATTGATGTCACTACATTTTTCCATTGGCATCAATAGTCTTTAGAATGACTTTGGGCCAAGTTGCTTATACTGGAATGACGCTGTTTTTAAATAATTTTTGTTATGCCAATGATTTGACAAAATCTCTCTCTGCAGGAGAATAGTTGTTTCAAATAATTAACTCAGTTCTCTTTCCTGCAGGAATAATCTAGGTTGCATATGAATCCAGACATGCACACCCGTAGGAATACGAGAGCCTATATGGAGTCTCAGTTCCAACCTGACTGACTTGTATCTGTCTATGGAAAATTTCAGTACAGAAGAATTGATCATGACCGTTAATAAAGAAACTGGCAGAGATATCTTCCCATAGAAAGCAATCTGAATCAGCAGCAGTTAAACAATATTGCATGAAGCAACGATTAAATTACAGAAAAGCAGCATTTTTAATTTTCTTAAAAAGTCTAAGTTTTCAGCTATACCTGCACGTTCATAAACAGTATAAACAGTGATCTCATGTAACACATAAACAGTTCATGCCTTTCACAGTTTATGAAAGTCTAAACAGATTAAAATTTGTTAGGTGGCAAGCCTTTTGTTTACAGATATTGTAAATGAAGATTACCCCCAAAATGCTAGAAGCTGTATAGGTACTGTGTATAATGTTTTACCACACATTAGATGTGCCAATAACACAGTTTATTCAGTAAACAACTTGAATCTTACATTTGTTTCATCTGGTTTTATTACTGCCCGATAAACAATGATGAATCTTTACTCTTATCAAAATATTTAAATGCTTACAAAGTGTGCTTTGTATACCTGACTGAATACCTTATGAGGTAGTAATGATTTTAGCATATTAACTTTAACAATTTTTGTCAGCGTTGTTCAAAGTCAGCTTCTGGTCACCCTTCACAGATCCTAACCTTGTAAATTATATGTAGTTATTTTGGAGAAAATCTGTATTTTACTTAGTTTGCAGCTTTAGAAAATTATTAATTTGAAATAACCGTGATGGTTTTCTATTGATTTCCCTTATGTTCTCAGAGGAAAAAAAAAAAATCTGTTTGAGAATCTGGTCAGCATTTACTATCTAGTTCAGAGTCAAGCCTTAACCTGTACAGAACGTCCACTGAAAACTCGTTAGTGTTCAGCTATAATACCCACTGAAGGGATAGAGTCCATTACACTGTCAGCTGCATCACAACACATGGTGAATGTATGTTTCTGCATAGTGAAATAAAAGTGGTAAATGCATCCAAAATTGTACTGTTCTGTGTCTAAAAGAACCTAGTGTTTCTTATATTCAAAACGTTGTGTTACATTTGCAAGGCACCACAGGTTTTACACATCTGCACAGTAGGCACATTTTGTCTTCAGTGGTTGACACTGCACTGTGCAGACTGTTGGAGTTAGCAGGGGGTCCGAAGATGTTCACCTTTGTGTAAGTTGTGTTTGCAAATGAAAAGAAGTATTTGGTTTCTTCTGTTTTCTGTAGTTGTGTACTGTTTTCACTGAGGCTAAATGAAGGATTTTGTGGTTGCTTAGAAAGTAAAGGCCAGTAGCCCTTCTCTTTTTGCATTTTTGCTCTGAAACATGGATAAAATTATCTCTTTAAAGGAGTACTTCATTTTCTGTTCCTTTTTCTTGCTCTTTTGCCATATCTCATTGATGCTCCCCTGGTAATTAAAAAGAAATTCATAACAAGTAATTCACCCTTCAATCTGTATCTCCTTGCAGGATTGAAAGAAATGGATACAAGCAGACTTTTCAGGACTTAAAGGGCCAAATTTGCCCTTCATTGTTTACACAGGGCTCCCTCTCATTGAAGTCAATGGGTTGGCTTCAGCAGAGAGCAAGACTTGACCCAGTGACTTGTTAATAAATGTTTATTTTCTTAATTTAGAAAGAAAAATAGAATATATAGAGAGAATAACCTGTAGATAATAGTTTAAAATAATATCCCAAGCTTCAAAAGCTTTGCCCTAAGTCTCTAAAATGTCTTCCTTCCACCAGCCATTCTTCATGCCTTTAATCCAGAGTGCTAACTATGTAACTTCCCATACTGCAGTCATTGCTTACCTCTTGCCTGATGAATAATTCAAAAGTTACGGTCTGTTGTGGTCTTTGTCTGACCTCTCTCCCTACTAGCCCTTCAGATTTAGAGAAGAACGTCTATGTTCTTGCCCTCTTGGTGAAGGTAGGATCAGATTTCTGGTGCTGCCAGTGCCCTGCGGCAGCCATAGTTGGAAGAGGTGCTCACACAGTGTCTCAGCAGATTTCGTTCCTGGTTCTCGCTACTGCAACAGGAGTTTAAAAATAGACTCTGAAGCCATATTGATCTTCCCTCAGGTGCCCCTTATGTTGTCAGCTAAGAAACAGCATTGTATTACCTCAGAGAGACATGAGGCGGTTGCACAGCCTTCTCTCCAGAGTTAGCGTTATATTTTAGCATGGCTTGAGGAGATTGTACTTTGGTGATACTGCACAGTATGTATGCTGTCTACAGATATTGTATCTTAAGAAGTTAGTCTCCTTGGAAAGGATGCTCACAGCTAAGATACGGCCTAAGCATGTGCAAAATATGAGGAGATTAGAGTGGACAGGCGAGGACATCTCAGTGCCACTGTTGGCATAGACCCTTGTTTGGGGGTTGGTTCCTGGGAGCAATAGTTTTGGTTTTTGTTAGAAACTGTTTCTTGGGTTGTCTGCCTAATGCTGTGCCACATGAAATAAAAAACACCTGCCTGTTTCTACCAACCAGCTTTTGTCTCTGACTCTTCTCATTTATTGTTGGTCTTTGTCTGGTGTCTTGATGTAAAACAGTTTATAAAATAAGCCTTCAAATGATATATTACTTGAAAACACCATTACTAACACAGACATCAGTACAGGAGACAACCTCACTTGTTACAAATGGAGCCACATCAGAACTGGCTGATCTGCATCATTGAGGTAAGGGATCATGATGGCTCTGCAAAGCAAGAAGAAACATAACAGTCACCACAGTTGTAACCATTATAGATACAGAAAAAAATAAATCACTACCTCAGCCTTTTTAAGGCCATTTGGAATGACATTATATTTCTCCCTCTGAAGTTTTTTTAAGGTATTCCTCTCCCAAATTGCAAATAAAGATTTGTGTACAAGCATCTCAAAAAATGTTAATGGGCCTCTAAATCCAGATACTAGATCAAAGCATTAGATTAGATTTAGCTGTTAGGTTTAGCAGCTCAGTCCTATTTAACAGCTTAGTCCCAAAGCAGATTTAAGGAGCTGGTGTGATGGTGAAGCTCACCTGTACAATTAGTATCTGCAGAAATAACAGTTCTCCATAAATAGTTTCTCAAGGCAAACTGGGTCCAGGCTTCAGTCTGGAAAATACTATGTCATCTGGAAAATTTTGCATGCAGATTTCTTACCTTAATCCAAAATAGTTAAGAGTGCAAGGCCCTGTTTACAGGCTTCACCTTTACAATATCTTCTCTGCAACCTACCTTCATTACATAGTGTAGTGAAGTAAGGAAATGAGTTTCCTCTGTTTATAAAGGAATAGTAATGGTTCGGGTTCTGCAGAGCTAGGAATAAAACATTAATTTTTAATTTTTCTTCATCTTACATTCTACTGTAGTCTATGAAAAGTTTTCAGTGTGCCTGTGGCAATGCTAAGATAGATTGTATGGCCTTTTTAATGTTTGTTGAATACACCAACAGCTCATACTGCATACTCTTAATTGTATTGCCCAAACAAAATGCTGTTCAGTCACCCATACGTTCTGTCAAATAATCTGGTATTATTTTTACGTTGTTAGTTACTATACAAGCAGCCAGAAACCCTACACTAAAAGTATCTCCAATCAACAAACTAAAGCCAAAAGAAGCCACATTTTCATTTGACTTTAGCCATTGCAAAGCATTAAGAACAGGGATATTTTCCAAGGTACACAAGTCCCAAACTACAGTTCACTGCTTTGACAATATGATCTCTGCTCTTCTACATTTCTAACTCTAGGGAAAATCCTTAATTGGACTTTTTCCCATTCCCAACTCTTAGATCCACTTTCTCTTGAAGTGCATAAAAGAGTAATGTTTGGCAAAGTAGAGATGTTTTTAATCAAAAACAAACGTTAGATTCTCTTCTTTCCCTTACTCTCAATTACGTAAAGAAGCAGGAACTTGTTTTCAAGTATCTTCTGTTAGTACTGAAGCTCCTTAAGTTGGCTCTGCTGATCTAATCTTTCAAATGCCTTTGCAATTTCTTTTCCTCCTGAAAAAGAGAAAGCTATCTGTAGTTACACGCTTCCAGTGCTGATGTTTTCTACAACTACATGGTAATGAAATGACACCAAACCAACTCCCACTCAAGTGGAGTAAGGCAAAAAGTCCTGTCAAAGAGGATCTGAGATGGGATGAACATGAAGAAGCACTTCGGATCTTCTGAAGTCCTGTATAGATCCTGAAGTATAGTGGTGGTCTGAGGTGTCTACATGGATGACTATGAGAAATGCTTACTACACTGCATGCTTTTCTTCAAAGAAAGAGAAAATGAGGGGCTCTTCTCAAATCTACAAATTCCAAAGGTGGTCTCAGTCTTACACTGTAAATGATGTTTAACTATATCTTTTATTCTTAGCTTTATGCTACATCAGGAAAGAGGTTGTCCATGGTTGGCCTGAGTTCTCTGAGGGCAATACAAAGTGCCAGCCTTCCTAATAAAATTTTTGTCATACACTTGAAAGGACCACTAGTGGTTTGCATCTTTTAGTTCTGTCTCATAGGGATTTATGTTGGAATAGGCAATGAGGCATATTGCTGTTCATTTTTACATAAAAATAATTTCCACAAATCCCTGTATTCATTAAAAGAAACCAGATTATTTTATCTTGGAACTAATGTTAGCTCTTGTTCACAACCTAAACTGTTCTGTTTTATGACATTTAATTCCCCCCTC
This sequence comes from Netta rufina, assembly GCF_964035555.1. Lineage (NCBI taxonomy): Eukaryota > Metazoa > Chordata > Aves > Anseriformes > Anatidae > Netta > Netta rufina. Next base: position 107,409,724 of record NC_140124.1, read on the forward strand.
CACCCTTTTTCCTGTCTTTGATTCACCATCATTCCTACTTCTCAGTTGGAACTAATGGCTACTGCAAAAACTGTTAGCACTAGAATTTCAAAAATCCGAGTTTTAAAGAAGATCAATATGCTCATGTTATGCAAAAACCTGTCAGCTCTCTTATTTCACCTCCTGCTCCCAAATGCAGCTATAACCTCCATAAATCAACAACTTCACTCTTACAGCTGAAACAACTATGACTAACTGTAAGTAGGATCACCTTGTCTTTAAGAGAGACTATAATGACATAGAAATAATAATAATAATAATAATAATAAAGTATTGATACTAGAAATATTAATTTTTATTTTATTTTATTTTATTTTATTTTTTTACGCAGATTTGACTTTTCTGTAATACAGTCTATCAGGTCTGTTTTCTCTAGTATAAGAACCTTCTTTTTTTTATCCAGAGTTTACTATGCAAAATTTGGTCTGTTCAGCCTGGGAAAGAGAAGGCTGAGGTGAGACCTCATCACAGACTACAGCATCCTCATGAGGGGGAGCAGAGGGGCAGGAGGTGCAGATCTATTCTCTTTAGTGACCAGTGATAGGACCTGCACGAATGGAGTCAAGCTTTGACAGGGGAGGGTCAGGAAAAGATTCTTCATCGAGAGGGTGGTCACATACTGGAACAGGCTCCCCAGGGATGTAGTCATAGCACCAAGCCTGTGGTCTGAATTTTTGGGTAGACCTGTGTGGAGCCAGGAGCTGGACTCGGTGATCCTTGTGGGTCCATTCCAGCTTGGGATATTCTGTGGTTCTATGATTCCATTGCTACATATGTTGCTTTTAAGTACTAGCTGTGTATTCTTTGGAGGGTATTCCTGGGTGACTGGTAAAAGGTAACAGATTATTATTAGGAAAAAAAAAATAAAATATAAAAATTAAACATCTTAGAGAAGGATGTGTCATAAATCATACAACAGAGCAAAGAAAAAAATGAAAGCAATCTACCTGAAAGTACAAAAGCAGGTCATTTAAAAACCTTCAAAGCTGTTTCCACTAGGAAGAGCCCAACTAATATGATGCTCTCTCTTTCCTTAAATCAAGAGTGCTATTTGCACAGATATCCTGATATCCTTCCTCTATGGATTTATGAGGTTGTTTCTCAGACATATTGGTTTTCTGATTGAACTCAGCTGATGGATTTCACTTCTAAAGGCGTTTATGTTCATTTTATCTAATCTCCAGTACATATAAAACTCAGACAAACATGAATTGTGTTACATAGTCAGAAGTGCTGAGTTTCACCACTCACCCTTAGAGCTCCTAAATCCAAAACTACCAGACAAATATGCACACATGTATACATGTTGCCACAGAACATTATTTGTTCTGACAGTATCTATACAAAATCATCCTAGAATATGTATTAAACAATGGACTTTTTTGTCCGTTTTTCCAGGGAAAATGTCATCTAGTGATTGACATGTCAGAAGATTTTTCTTTTCCTGCAATCAGATGCAATATGTCAGTACAAATACTTTCTGTCATATCAATTGGTAAAAGTGAATATCTAACATGAAACTACTGCAGTATGTTGCCTGCCTTCACAGAAACAAATGGCTGTCTTCAATATCTGCAGGAGGTGGCCTTGTGACCTGACAAGGAAGCCTCTGCAAACTCTGGGAAGACAGACTGCAACAGTGAGTGGCAATAATACCATGATTATTTCAAATTCTCTTTTACCATTTTTGCTCATCTTCATATTCTACACCTTAACCCAAGTGTGTTTGATATATCAGGTTCCACTCTTCTGCATTTTCTCTCTGGGCTTTTGAACAGACTACATCTGCTGCTTCTGTTCCAATTCATTCCTGCTGTTGCCTCTTGTCATCACTATCAACCTTTTGTGGACTCCTGATATTCTGTCCTGCAGGCTTCACCACTGAGAGTTAACAGCTTCAGCTCCTACAGTCATGATGCCACCAAATCTCGTAGTGTATATTTATTTGCTTTCATAACTCTCTTCAAATTTCAGGGTTCATCCATTCTTCTCTTCTTATCAGTGGTGTCTTTCCCTCGGCTGTTTTTACCAAGCAGTACTCTCTTGGATTTTTATTTTTTTTTAAAGCCGCTCTCCTCCCTCTTCAACCATCATCTGATCTCTTTCAGAATGAGTCCGCTCTCTCTCACACTGACCCTTTTATGTTTTCTGGTCCATTAGCTTTGATGGTTTGTCATCTGTTTTCAGATCTTCCAAACCCCATCCCTAGTTTCTGACCTGCCACTGAAAAGCATGAACAGTGGAAATCCTGTAGATTGCTTTCCTTCATTACAATAGACATTCTGTAGAACAGAGCAGAGTGGAGCAGGATAGGATAGGATAGGATAGGATAGGATAGGATAGGATAGAATAGAATAGAATAGAATAGAATAGAATAGAATAGAATAGAATAGAATAGAATAGAATAGAATAGAATAGAATAGAATAGAATAGAATAGAATAGAATTAGAATAGAATAGAATAGTTCACTTCAGCTGGAAAGGACCTTCAAAAATCATCCAGTCCAACTATCTGACTTATTCAGAGCTAACCAAAAGTTAAAGCCTATTACTGAGGGCATTATTCAAACACCTCATGAACATTGACAGGCATGGGGCATCAACCACCTCTCCAGGAAGCCTGTTCCAATGTTCACCACCCTTATGGTAAATAAATTTTTCCTAATGTCCGGTCTGAACATTCCCTGTTGCAGCTTTGTGCCATTCCTGTGCGTCCTGACATCAGTTAATGGGGAGCAGAGACCAGCACCTCCCTCTGCACATCCCCTCCCCAGGAAGTTGCAGAAAGCCACAAGGCTGCCTCTCAGCCTCCTTTTCTCCAGATTAGGCAACACAAGTGTCCTCAGCCTCTCCTCGCAGAACATGCCTTTCAGCCCTTTTACCAGCTTTGTTGCCCTCCTCTGGACACTTCCAAGGACCTTAACACTCTTTTTATATCTTGTAGCCCAGAACTGCACACAATACTCAACATGAGGCCACACCAACACTAAATATAGCAGGAAAATGCCTTTTGACTGGCTGGCCATATTGTGTTTAATGCTCCCCAAAATGTGATTTGCTCACTTGGTTGCCAGGGCACACTGCTGGCTCATGCTGAGCTGCTGCCACAAGCACCCCAGGCCCCTTTCTGCAGAGCTGCTCTCCAGCCGATGTTGGCTGGTGGCTAGTGGTGGGTCTGTTTTGGAGCTAGCTGGAACTGGCTGCATCCAACATGAGGCAGCTTCTCAACTCTTCTCACAGAGGCCACCATGCAGGCCCTCAGTGCCCACACCTTGCTACATAAACCCAATACAACTTCAGCTTCTGATATCCTCAAAACCTCTTCATGGTACATCCCAGGGGATCTTTCTCATCATGATACTGGATTTACATCTGAATTCTTAAATTCCTTTCCTCCTAAAAATATCTGTTCTGTCCCCACCAACTCTCTCTTTCACATGCAGGGCCATGCTGTCAGTTTCACCTGGAGTTGCTCTCCCCCACTCTCCAGGCCAGTGTGTTCCCGCACAGTAGCTATCACAGCCCCTCTGGTTGTCTACTCCAGGCTCAGACTCAGGCCCAGTATTCTCTTGTCATTCTCCATAACCTGTCCTCTCAGTCAGACACATACTCCACCCTAGTATCTGAATTCCATCCTCCTGAACCTCCACCAGCTCTTTCAGCATGTCCTCCAACAGACTCCCCTCCTTTCACTCCGCTTTTCAGTAGGGATCTTCAACATTTATGGTAGGAGTCCAATCCCCCTCTACCCATCCTTACTGTGATACCCACAAACATGGATTCAGCCACCCCATATTTATGTTTCACCTCTTGGAAGTAAGGTTAGTATTGCCTCTCTTTAACCAATTTGCACATATTTACAACATTGTGTTCTGTGTGAAGACAAAATAGAAACACCCCCTGAAATGCAGTATTTATTAGTACATGAGAATGAAGAGGTTACATCATCACAATGCTGACACCTAAATTATCCTGAGATGAGCAGCCAGTTGTAATTCAGCCACTGAAGGAGCTCTGTAACCAGGAGGGCATCTCCACTGCAGCCCAGTGTTATCGAGCACCTGAATTGGAGCTGGTTTCCACCTGATCTGCTCAGACTGGGGGCTGAGGAATAAGGCTGTCTTTTTCCATTCTTGTACACATGGGCACATGACCCTTGCACAAGGCTTAGGAATGCAGTGAAATTATATTATACATGTGATGTAGGCTGCTGTGACACAGGCTGAACCAGTCAGGTATCAAATCACTGATTACATCTGCCATTACATTTGGACCGAAATGGTGCATCAGCATTATTTATTCCATCATACCACTGGGCTCTTCTTCAGTGCATTTAATGCTGAGCTCACATTTAAGTCTGTCTGGTTTTAGGACAAAGAAAAGACAGGAAAAGAGACATAAGCAGAGCAAAAGTTCTGCTATAGCCATATAGGTTGTGGAAAACTTGGCTGACACCCTGAGTAGTCCATCTGTCTTGTCAAGTACATCAATCACTCCAGTAATTAAGGCTAATGGATGTTGGGACAACAGTAAAACAAAATGGCTCCCTACACAAGTTTTACCATTACATATACTTGATTAGCTGGAAGTGGAAATTGTGGAGATGTGATTCCAGTTTCTCCAGTGATGTAGATTAATCCCCCACTGACAACTAAGCACACAATGTCAGAAGAGCCATATCTTTGGCAGGCCAAAACCCATTGTTCTATTGATTTGGAACAAGGTTTTTGGTGGGTTTTGTTTGTTTGTTTGTTTTGTTAATAAACTGCTGGTGATCAGAGGAAAAAAAAAAAAGAGAGAGAGAGAGAGAAAGACTATCAGCTGCATTAACAAAATTCCTCAAATAACATCAGTGTTGTTTACATGTTGTGATTAAAAAATCAATTCCTATGAGTGCCTGCTGAAAGAAGACATCTGCTGATCAGATGTCTTCTTTAATCCAAGGTAGTTACTGAAAGAAGGTTAACTTCACCTGAAACTGCTGGTTGTGCCTCCCTTCAAAGACCAAGAGGACAAGGAAAGTCTAGATTAGATGATTTCAGAGAACAAATATAAAATATTTCCTTCACTGACTGTGACGGAACCTGTACATGGGCCTGGGAAAGATTATATGAATGAAAGAAAAGGTAGGTGGTAATAGTTCAAGACCAAGAAAGCAGGTACTTACTTGTCTCAAAAAATAAACTTAATTACAGAGTCAAACGTTGAAACTTTGTCCCATATCCATGGAGTAATTATTTTTTGTATTTCTCCAAGGACAAAAAAAAAGGGGGGGGGGAAATGGAGGGTTTAAAAAAGTCCTTGTGACTATTCATAAAGGAACCATTGTGGAAAAAAAAAGGAAGCCTCCAGACATGTGCAAGTAAAATAAGGTGGTGCTGCAGATGCAGTACTGGATACTTCAAGGCAGTACAGAACTATCATTAGCTGGGTGGGTTTAATAATTTTTTATTTTTTTATTATTTTTTTTTAGGACTGTGATATAGGGGGTACAGTCCTAATTCAGAACTTCTATAGAGAGAACATAACCTATTTGTCTAAGTAACACTTAGTAAAACACTAAATCAAATAAAATGCTGTACTGCAGGGTACAATGCTGTACTGTTGTACATGTTCATATGTGCAATAGAGTATCTCTCTTCAGTTAGCACGTATCTGAGAAAAATAGTTTGATGTACTCTGTGTTCATTGCAGTCATGGAATACTACAGTTGCTGTCTCAAGAAAGAAAAAAAACTTGTGATGGACTAATATCTATCCACCATCTGAAACAGACATATTTTCTTTTTCTTTTCCTTTTTTTTTTTTTTTTTCACACTATTACTTTAAAATTGTGGCAATTAGAGATAACTACAGAAAAATACATCCCCATAACATTGCTAACTTCCAAAGAAGATGCTTCTTCAGTGCATACAGTACTAAAACATATCTCTAATGTTATCTTTTGGTACAGACAACTGTCTTATTATTTGATGATATTTTTAACACATACTGGGGGGGGGGGGGGGGGTATTTGGGAAAAGGATGTCTATATCCAGTGCATGCATGGCTCCAGGTGTAATCGTATTGAAACTACTACTACTGAGTCAGTCTTGAGCACAAACATCAAGTGGTGTCCAGATTCATTACACACAGTGGTATGCTCTTGCATTTGTCCCTACATAAACAGGCATGAAACAATGCAAATATGTGTAAGCCAGCTCAAGATGTTTCTTCACAACACTAGCAATATCTCATCACTGCATTAGATTATGTAAAGCAGTTATAGCTGAGACTCAAAAGTGATCCAATTCTAGCTATACATCCTTGACTAATGATGTCCATCTTGCAGTCTTCACTTTGTCAAAGCAGACCTCTGTGTGCTCAGCAACATTGGCAAGGAGATTTGTTACATATAAATCAGTAGAGAAAACACCATTTGGCAAGACTGATGTGCACTGTGTTGACACCAACAATTAAAACTCTCCAATATCCTTCCTGCCTCAAGCAATGCTTTGCTGCTGTAGAGAGAAATGATGATTTCTTGAGACAACACTTAGGTCTAAGACTTCCTCATATGGATGCCTCACTCTCTGCATCTATTTCTCTCCCAGGGTAGGAAAAAATAGGGAAGAAAAAAAAAAAAAAAAAAAAAAAAGTAAGATAAGTAAGATTTCACCTTTGATTTTTTTGGGGAAGATACTGAAGAAGTCATAATAGAAGTCATAATCCCATTCAAGCTTTTTTTCTCTGACAGGGCAAGTCTTTGACTTCAGAACATGTGGTACTGGAGAGCATTAGACTTGGTGGTGTCTTTTCTCTCTGGTTTGCAGCAGACTCCTCACCACCTTTCCCTTTAACTTTAACACTCTAGAACTGCAGAGGGGAGAAACTTCCCTGTCATTTTTCTGCTTCTGCTTTTGAAACCCTCTCCTCCAACCCCCCAAGTCTACCAGATAATCTTCTATGTTTCTCATTGTATCTATTATTGTGTCCCTGGGCATTCATCGCTCACCTTCATCTTTCTTCTCACAACACTTTCAGCTCTGTCATTTCTGTCTTTCCTCCCCTAAGCCCAGTTCATGCTGAGCTTTACTGCCATTTTCCTGGTTAAAAGCAACAACAACAGCAACCAAACAAATAAAAACAAAAAACAAGAAAAAAACAAACAAAAAACAGTGACCCATATCACAAGACCCGAAGAGCTGACTTACCTGTCTTCTGGATTTAACCTACAAAAAAAGCAATACCCCTACCACTTTGGTGACAGAGTTTTCATAGCATCCACATCCATGCAAGGTGACAGGGGAACTTTCCTCATGTTTATATGTCAGTCAATACATGTGGCCTATTCAGAGCCTGACATGATGGCAAACAGGTCCAGGACCTTTCCACATTATAAAAACCCATGTGTTGGGTCTCAGCCCCTGTGACGCCTTTTATCAAGCACTGATCTTTGTGTGAGCTGAACAGAAGCTAACAAAGGAGAAGCAAAAATGCAAAAAATGCAGCCCTATCCCCAACTTTTTTTCCAACAGTGATGAAAGGTGTCTATAACCATTTATCTGCAGCTATTTCCTACAAATGCCTACCAGCATTTATAGTTTGTCATATTCTGCTGCTATGTCTGATGAGCAAAAGTTGACAAATACAGTGTGTGTGTAACTATTATTTCCATTAGAGTTAATCATAAAACAAATAGCCTGAATTCAATGTATCCCATTACAAATATTAAGGTATAAATGATTAATCTCATAGCTGATGGAGAAAGCGCTCAATATTTCCTCTAGGATTTTTAATAGGAACTTCTTTTAGAAAAAGCTCAGTCATTTGGTGTACAGAAACAGACAGCTCATTCTCTAATTCCCACATTTGTATGTAAAAATATGGGCATTGCAATCAGATGACCTTTAAGGTCCTTTCTAACCCAAGCCACTCTGTGATTGTATATAGCTGACTTCAACAGCAACAATAATATCCCCAGCTCAAACACAACAACACAACAGAGGTGAAAGAAGGTTATCACCTTTCCCCAAAAAGATTTCATGACAAGGCTAAAAACTATCAGGACCAGTGAGAAAGGGCACTTACTATCCTTAGCAATAAGAGAGACAGCAACTTCGCAAATGGACCCAAACACATTGGGTGTGTCTGAATTTATATTTGCTTCACTTGCAAAAGGCAACACAACAGCAATCCCTTCATAACAGCTGTGTGCTGTCATTTGAAGGTAGATTCCGCCACATGCTCATGCTGTGTGTTATGCTGCTCAATAACATGGCTTGTCAGGTATGTTGCTTTTGCAGATTCCAGAATTACAAAAACAGTAAGGGCAACTCCTTTACTATTCATTTCTCTTTACTGTTTTGAATCAAGCTGAAAACAAAATTATCTGATAGCTATCTATGCTTAAAATACATTTCAGAGGCAATTGTCAGCTTTTTTTGTCAGGTCTTCCAGAATACTGCTCCTGAGATAATTTCTTTTTCTAGATCTTGTTCTTGGTGACTTTCTCTTTCTTTCTCTTTCTTTCTCTTTCTTCATTGCTTTGTACTGCTGATAGAATCTGAACAGTGAAAGATGGCAATTTTCTTGGTTAATTACCATCTTCACCTCACATGCGAGCAAAAGAGAACAAGAACCCAGTTAATGAAACTTGCACTTTGAATGATGACAGTGTCACCATCCTGCACAAATTCAGTGGTTCAGTTACTAGGATGGATGTGGTGTTTGTGACAGAAATGGTACAGTTTATGGGCACAGCTCTAGGAAGCCATGCTTCAAACAGAGAAAGTTACTTGTGATTGGCAACAGTAAATATAGCATATGGATATGTTATGTATATATGTTAAATATAAATAGAGGGTAGTATGGATATGTTTGCCTTACAGACCATAAAATATGTTTGTTCTCTGTGGCCTTATCATAGGCAGGCAGAAGCATCCCATGACAAAAAAAATACCAGCTGGGTGGAAAAATTGTCACTTGGATTTTATGTAATTTTCTGTCTTTTTGTAAAACTGCAAGTACTAATGAATCAGGGTTGGCAGTAAGAGTTGAGAGACATAGTTTCAAAGATGTAGGGGGGAACCTTGCTCGGGAGATGTCTCAAGACACGCAAATTTGTCATGTGATATTAAAGAATGTGTATTCCTTCCCACAGTGCCAGATGGGAGACATAATGATAGGTCTAGGAGAAAATATAACATATGTCTAAATCACAAGGATAAATAGAAATGTTTGTTTTTTGTAAGAAACAAATTAGTTTGGAAAGTAAAGTCTGTAGTCTCAGAGGTCAAACTAGCCCAAACAAAGAGATCTGAAAGATACAACCCTATAGCACACAGCAGATGCATAACAGATACATCAGGTTGTTCTGAAAGCAGGAAAATTCACTTGGAACTGAGGTTTTATTATGTGTTTGTAGTGAAAGAACCAAACTTTTGAACAAAACTTGTGGGAGATATTATTTGGGCTATTAATGAAAAACAGTTGTAGCACGACTTGAAAGAAAATGAGAGGAAGAGACAGGAATTTTACTGTGGAAAGTTTTGTTTTGACAGCAAACAATTCTACAAGGTATTCCCATTTCCAGATACAATGTTTTGGTTATTTGTTAAACTTTATACAAAAGGCATATGTTCCACTGTTAGAAACTACATTTATGTCTTTTAAAGGCTGCTTGTCCTTTAAAACTGTAGGTCTCCAAATACGTCATAAAATGGTTTGTGCAGTACTTCTTTGAAGTATGACTTCGCTTCAGAATTTTGCTTCAGAAGACTAATATTCCTTTAAAAGGGATTTTTCCACCCGATACCTGGCAGTAACCTAAAACAAATCACTAGAACTATGGTATCAAAACAACCTCATAATTACAGTACAGATTTCAAATGTAAACAAAGTCAAGCATGGGCTGAGGGCCATAGATATTTGAAGGTCTGAACTGGTGAAGCTGATTTAACCATGTGAAGGTAATTCATAAAGCAAGTGTGCTTATGCTTTGATCTGAGTTGATAAGTTTTTCACACATTAGAATCAGCAGAAATACACAATCCTAGAATCTCCTAATCAGTATATAAACAAAGTGTATAAACCAGTAATAAAAGAGATGATTGAATAAGAATACACAGGTGGATACAATGAGATTCTGTTGGTGAAGAATCCCAGTGTATGTGTCTGCTACCAATTTTGAAAGGGGAATTTTTAAGGAGTTCAAGAAATAATTTTATACATCTTTATAAAGAACAAACCAAGGTAGTCCCACAATGAACTGTCTGGGAGAACATCAAGAGAAAACATGGGACCTTAGAACATGGGAATGTTTTTTTGCCAGGAAGGTGGCAGTGCACAAGACAGAAGTGATTTTAGAGTGGGAGGACACAGCACCAAAGCCCTGTTGTGCAAAGAGAGCAGTGGAAGAAGATGCAAAGACAAGATGAACGTTCAGCCAGGGCTTGGTTGACCTCAAAGTGGAGACAAAAACTGCTTTCACTGTAAAGGTAGAGAAGAATTAAACATGAAGAAATCAAGGATGACCTCAATTTAAGAGCCAAACCAGATAAGAGAGATTAAGACATAAATTTTGATAGGCTGAGCTAGTGATAGGACATGATGATGGGAGCCAAAAGCCTGATATAAGAGCCTGATATAAGAGTCTGAAGCTTACAGAGGTGAAATAGAGCCAAGCATCACAGAGAGTCTTATTTAATGAAGACCCTAATGGGGAAATTAGCCTTCTGGGAAGTTTTGATCTAAGCCTGGAAGTTGAGCAGAGGTGAGGAAAAGGAAATGGGCAGCTAAAGTGGGTCATCAACAAGGAGATCACCGAAGCCTGAGCATGTGGGACCTTAAGAAGAGGAGAAAGACATTCAACAGAGAACTGTAAGACAAAATTGGAGACAGTGCCCCATAGAGCCCAGGTACCGAGGAGATAGTAAGAAAAGAGTCAGGTGAAGTCAAATGTTATGAAAGTCAGAGGGGGTGAAAATGTTTGAAAATAAGACTGGAAAGGGAAATCTGTCACATCCTCACTCTGGTCTGATTTGCACCAGAGAGCTTAAGAGAGGAAAATGGCACAGTGCATGGGGGTGTTTCAGGAGAAATTGTGTGTGGTAACAAGTACCCAAGATTAAATGGAACTCCTGTGAGCAACACACTGTACATTTCAGGATAAGCATACTAATGGGCTGAGCAGAATTCATGGCTTATATTGCTTCTACACAATGATCAAGCAAAAAGTTTTAATAGCATGTTAAGAGGACAGCAAGAGAATATTGCTGAATCAACACAGCCTGCGATGCCTAAGGCTTTTGTGATCTACTTAGTCTGAGTTGATCTGGTAACTATTACAGTAAAACATGTAAACTTATGTAATAAAGCTAATACTTAATGCAGTATGCTAACAGACAGCATACTGATCCAAAGCTCTAACAGTTGTTCTTGATTTGGATGGTGCATTAAATACTTAAATATTGTGAACAAAAAGTCCCTGATTAAAATAAAAATATAGTGCCATTAACATGTCAAGCTATATGCTCTTAAGCTAATATATTTGCTTCCTTTTTTATTTTATTTTTTTAAACATCTAGTTGCATTTGAGGTTTTAAAGCTAGTAAGCTAATAAAGGCTGACTCAGGCTCTTCTGAAACAAGATAATTATCTAAGCAAATGAGGATCTTGGAGAATGCACACATTGAATGAACTTAAACCAAACAACAACCAAAACCTGCTAGTTTTCTCTAAACTGAGCTTTGGAGAGAGTTTCAAGGTAGTTACATAGATTGTATGTGGTACATCACCTTACAAGTGTTTGCCACCCTAAATGCCAAAGGATACAACAGGGTGTGAGGTACCATATAGGATAAAAATGAAATAGTGAATGTTACTGAAATGCTGTGTGGATATCATGTACCTAAACAGAGGATCTTCTGATACTGAAATGAATGAAATCTATAGAACCTATATCAATATAAGAGGGAACCTATATATATATAAGAGGTGATGCTTATAGCTGTTGTTATTTTACTCTTGCTTCTGCCAAGTTTCAGGCAGTTTGAAAGAGTTCTCTGAAATAAGGGCCTCTATTCTTAAGGCACCAATCCTGTGGGCTAAGCAGCTTCCAGAGCATGCAAAGACTCATCCCATAGGCATCAATAGGAGATATTAGCAGGATGGTCTAATAGAAACAAACTGCCACATTGCCTCATATTTGAAGTAAGAATTATCCTAGCACTTTGATTAGCATAAATATGCTTGAGAATTGGCCTGTTGTCATTTTATCAACTATGACAAAATATGATTGTGCAAACATAAGGCTAACACCCAGAATTTGGTTTACTTCCATTACTAACCATACGCCTTGTTGATATGGGAGCAAATATGGAAATTGCTGCAGTTATTCAGAAGAAAAAAAAATCTCTCTAAAAAAAAAAAAAAAAAAAAAAAAAAACATAAATAACCCTCATTATCCATTCAGTGAATGTTACCCATATGGACAGCACTGTCCATCCAGCATGTGGAATATTCTGTTTTGACTTTCGCAAGCTTAGAGAATGAAAGTCAAAATGCAATAGCAGTGTACCATATACCTGCTTTATTTGCATTTATCTCCACCTAATGGGTATGAGCATCAGCAATGGCCAGTCTCATTTGATTTAAGGAGAGATGATACTTGAGATGGAAAAACCTATGGAGGGACAGAACCTTTCTTAAAGCACTTGATGGACTTTCTATTGACTTCACTTGAATGAGACCCACCATTCACAGATGATTTAGCCCTGAAGTATCACTTTCTGTAGACTGAACTATTTAACAGACAGTAGCCAGAACTATTATATGGTTGATACTATTAAAATTCTTTTCCTTTATCCCTTTCCATTCCTCCTTCAACTTATGTTGCATACAGATACTGGAACCAGTGCTTTAATAATATTTCCTGGCCTGTGTTTATGCAAGGTCTTTGAGAAGCTGCTATATCTTTGTCAGTATCTCTGTCAGATAATTGTTATCTTGGTTGTAAAACTCCTCTAGAGTTTTACAAAAAGAATTTCTTATTTTAAGAACATGTTTCTCTTCCCCCACTCCTGAGACCATCTCTCTGCATTCATACTAAAACAAAACAGGAAAGGAAACTGCAGAAGCTAGAAAGCAGAGAATGATGCTTAGCCATCCCCTTTGAATTCCCTGAATAATAAATTGGGATTGAACAATAAATACAGATTAGTTTAGTTGCCAATGCATAAAATAATCAGACTCTAAGTTTGCAAATTATGCTGCAGATGTACTATAAATGATTAATGTAACACTACTTTATTTTGTAATCATAGCACATATCAAGCAAAAAGGCTTGCTATATTGCCATCAGAGGCTGTAGTTATACCACTAACAGCTTTGGCTGAGAAGTCAGTGGGCATTTAAGTCCAAAATATGCATTAGGCAGAGCAGAATGAATAATGCTTGGGATGACCATAAGGCATGACTGTTAAGTCTCTTTGTGCTTACAGAGACTGAGCAATGTTCACTTGCTCCACATAATTTGGCAGTCACAGCTGCTGGAAATATTTTTATGGGTTCTGTGTGGAAAAGACTCTGAAGGACTGTGGTTATAAAGCATAAAGTGTTCAAACCAAGCATATGTAACTTCTACTTATTTTCATGGGACTAATAATTCACATAACTTGCAATGAGTTATAGGGTTATGTTTCCTGTATTACATGCAACTTGTATGGTATTGAATCATACAGCCTGATTTTGACTGCAATGCCCATGTCCATTTGACACCATGCATCAGTTTGCAAAATGCATACACTTGTACTGGGGACATGAGCAGCTGAATTGGTCAAACAAGGTGCAAAGAAAAGTATATTTTGGCATTAAATCTGATAATCCCATGGCTGAACAAGCAACACTGTTCTCAAAGCCCACCTGTACAAAAGCATTTCACTAGCAGAAGCGGCACACCACAGTCGATCATCATTCTAGAGTGCAGCAGCTATATCTTATGAATCTTTTCCAATTTCCTCCTTTTATGCAAACACTTCAGATTTGGAATATTCATAGGTTTCCTCAGTGTACTGAGTGCCACCTCTTGCTGTGGCAGACCAATTATAAATTGTTTGTTATTATTATTATTTTTATTATTATTATTTGCCATATCTGTTGTATTGTACCTTTTTTTTTTTTTTTTTTTTTTTTTTTTTTATATATATATTGTAGGCATTGCATCTCTGTTTTTGGTATCTGTGTTCATGAGTATACTTAAGGAAGTACGTTATCTGTGTGGATCCTTCTCTCAAAGGTCAGTCAGATTTTGTTGTAGGTTAAATATTACCAGCTGTAATGTATTGGAATATTTTCAAGCTTCTGTAATGGTAGCAGAGCTGACCTAAAGTGATTAGGGTGCACTGAAAAGCTATTAGAGAGCGCTGTGTTTAAAGTCAGCAGCAAAACTGAGGCAGAGCTAAGCTTCATAAAGCTGTAGTATTAGGTTTTTCTTTTGACATTGGACTTCTTTTTGACATTGGAAAGTAGCTGAAAAGGGGACTTTGTGATGTATGCTGTGGACTTAGATCTGCTAAGACCAGAAAAAAAAAAAAAAAAAAAAAAAAAAAGGCCAATTTGCTAGGAATATTCTACTCTGTGAAGGAAATATACCAGTAACTCCTTGAGTTAACTGACACAAATGCTGCAGTCATATGAAGGCAAAATTAATAGGTCTCTGTAAAGTGAGGAGAATTAAAATGTTGAGTAATGTAACCCTTTGAAATCATTTGTGGCCACCTGTAGCTCCTGGCACGATGGTCCACACTGACAATGGAGGAAAGTATATTGCTGACCATTATATTTAATATGCATGTGGCTGGGTTTTGTTTGCCTTTGTGTTCCGGGAAATATTGAGGAACCTGTAACTCTGGACAGTGCTGAAGGGCCAAGAAGAAACTGGGGGTGGAGTGTAGGGGGGGGGGAGGGCAAAAGGAGGGGGGAAAGAGAGGAGGAGGGAGATCTGCTAAAGTTCTGTTATCTTAAGTTAGTGTTTTCTGCCCATCATCTCTATTATTTATTCATCTTTGCACCTCTTAACAATTTAGAACTGGAACAAGGCAATTTGTTGAGGATTGCACAGAAATAGAAGTATTGATCATACTACATACACTCAAATCTGTCAAGACAGTAATAATGCTTATGCTGATTCTAGTAGGGGATATTATTTTTCTATATTCCCATTGAGTTAAATGGAGATGTAGTTGTTTTTTCATCTTATGAGACTAACGAGACTGTTAATTTATGGTAAGAGTTTTGAATTTATCAGAATAAAACTCATTAAACCTGAAGAGAGCTAGGATATACTCAACCCTATTCCAAATGCAGTTTGACATTGTCTCTGGTGGAAATCAATGGGAGATACTCTATTTACTTTATTAAATGTAGAGTGAGATCTTCAAATATTTCACATAAATATCTAGGGACACACTAAAATTAGACAAATTAAAGTCTAGATTTCTCATTTATACTTTTGCATATGACTTCTTAATGTAATGTTTTGATTGCCCAGAGACAAGGCTGACATAAATAAAATCAGTCTTTCCTCTCTACCCTATAAATATACTTACAACATTATTTTACTTTAAAGTAGTAAACATATTTCCTAAAAACTGTGCTGTGTACAGAGACGTAGAAGCATGTATCTTTATAAATGGGCTTAAAAGATTCTTGCATAGCTCTATACATTTTTCTCAATCAAACAAAACAAATCAAAAACAGGAAAAAAAGACATATTATTCCCTAAATATGAAGTGATGTGTTCAAAAATTCTTGTCGGTGGATAAGCAAGTTTTCTCTGCCTACTGCATTATGAATTATGGGTTCACACCTAATTCACTTATGAGTCACAGCATTCCCACTGACTGTAAGTAGAATGCATTTAAGTAAATTGCTGGGCAGCAATTTTTCACAGTATCATCCATATTTGTCTGTATCTCAGCTAACACACGTATATAAGAGAAAAAAAATCCTCCCTACAAAATACATTGTATTCTGCAACTAGGCTGTGACCGATATGCCGTATTTATGAATAAAATATTTGTTCTTAATATTACAGGGTTGTGTCACCTCCATACCCATGCTGCCTTTCAGAATAGGCAGGACAAGATTGATACCCTAATGGGGTATCATTTCTCCTTCAAGATTAAGAGTTCCCATGCCCTTGGTAAGATCAGAATTCCCATGCTTCCATTCACTCAACACCGACACAAAGTGCCTTTCATTCTGCCCATCCTTTACACAATTATGTGCTCTATGCACCCCTTTCTAAGGGGGACCCACATAAAAGTAGAAGACAGGAACTTCAAAAACTGGTGGCTTCAGCATGAAAAGCAGCCACAACTGCTCACTCACTCCCCCTCATCAAAGGAAAATATGATGGAAAAAGCTCAAGATTTGAGATAAGGATGGGGAGATCACTCACCAATTACCATCACAGGCAAAGCAGACTCAACGTAGGGAGATTAATATAATTTATTGCTGATTGCGAACAGACAAGAGCAGTGAGAAACTAAAAGCAAAATGAAAGTACCTTCTTCTCCATCTCCCTCCAAGCAGTGCAGAGGAACAGGGAATGGGGGCTGTGGTCAGTCCCTAACACTTTGTCTCCACCGCTCCTTCAAAATCACTCTGCCCCTGCTCCCCATGGGGTCCCTCCCAGGGGATGCCATCCTTCCCAAACTGAGCCTGCGGGGGCTGCCCACAGGCAGCAGCTCTTCAAGCACTGCTCACACATGGCTCCGTACCATGGGGTCCATCCCTCAGGAGCAAACTGCTCCAGCACGGGTCCCCCACAGGTGGGCGGCAGCTCCCCCCAGACACCCTGCTCCTGTGTGGGCTCCTCTTCACGGGCTGCAGCTCTGGCCCGGGGCCTGCTCCTGTGGGGGCTCTCCATGGGCTGCAGCCTCCTCCAGGCCACATCCACCTGCTCCACCGGGGGCTCCTCCACAGGCTGCAGCGTGGAGATCTGCTCCATGTGGGACCCACGGGCTGCAGGGGGACAACCTGCTCCACCAGGGGCCTCTCCACAATCTGCAGGGGAACTGCTGCTGCCTGCCTGGAGCACCTCCTGCCCTGCTGCAGTGGCCTGGGGGTCTGCAGGGCTGGTTCTCACTGCTTTCTCCCAGCTGCTGTTGTGCAGCAAGTTTCTTTCTTCCCTTCCTTAAATCTTCTCTTCTAGAGGCCCAGCCTGCATCACTCACTGGCTCAGCTCTGGCCAGCAGCGGGTCCCTTTTGGAGCAGGCTGGACCTGGCTCTGATCTGACAAGGGGCAGCTGCTGGGCTCTGCTCACAAAGGCTACCACTGCAACCCCACTGCTACCAAAACCTTGTCACGTAAACTGATACAGGACTATTTCTTTAGATCAAGGAACAGAAGAGTCTGTGATTTCTAAAGATTTAGGGTTATAACTCTGGTAATGGTCCATGTTGAGAGGACAATCCGAGTGACTGAGCAGTTAAGAGTGCATCACAATGCAAATGCACAGAGGATCATAGTGAAGATTATTGGAGTAACCTTAATTCTGCCTTTTTTATCCTTGGAGTGCCTAACTTTAATGCATTATTTTTCCTTTAATGTAGGCCTTTGGCAGTTGCAGTATTTCAGAGGTGACAAGCCAAAGAGAACTATTACAACTATCTAATTTGACCTCCTACATAAAACAGGACACAATGTCACTTGCTGTTTTTACTTTGAGCCAATTAACTAGAGTGTGACTAAGCATGACTTTCAAAGACATTCAATTTTCACTGGAGGATTTCAAAAGATGGACAATCCATTAGTTTTCTTGCTGGTTTGTTCCAACAGTTAATCACTCCCTCTGTTTAAAAAATATATGCTTCATTGCCTATCTGAATGGTTGCATGGTCTCAGCTTCCACCTATGGGTAATTCAGGTGGTTATTATTTATTTATTTTTATAATGTGTGTGGGTTTTTTTTTTTGTTTTGTTTTGTTTTGTTTTTTTTTTTTTTTTGTTTTGTTTTTGTTTTTTCCTTTGGACTAAAGAACCTTTTATTCAACCGGTGTTCTGTCTCCATTAAGTTAAGTAAGTGTCTTAGTCACTGTAATCAAACCAAATTAATACATTATTGTTGAGGGAGCTAAATAGCTTGTGCCTTGAAAGTATTTTACTGTAAAAGAGTTTCTGCAACCCTCAAAATAATTTTGAAATTATTTTCTGCTCTTTTTTCTTTCATACCTTTCATAACATGGGAACAGAACTGTGCACTGTACTTAACAGAAAATGAGCAAACAATTTCATTAAACAACAAAGCCTACTGCCACCAACAGTAGCGACAGGTGGTAAGGGGGGTTCTTTACTATGGGACCTACCACTGCTGCAAGAGCAGGGTCTGTTGTGGAAATTCTCTGACCAGCCTAAGGTGTGTAGAGGAGGCAGCTAGTACTACTGCCTTTACCAGGTCTGTGCCAGTCCAACATCAGATTTGTGCTCTTCCTTTCATCTTCTCACTTCTTTAGCTCTTCCCCTTTTGTTTCTTTTTCTCCTCCTCTGCTTGAGAAGCATTTGGGGCTGCCAGATAAGCCTCCATTTTCTGCAGCACTCCTATAACTGTGTGACCAAACGCATCAGCCAAAAATAGTATCTTAAACAGCTTTAGTGCTGGTGCAAATTAGTTACATCTCAGAGTTGCCTGAAGGCAATGTGCAAGGCTTGTTCTTCTGAAATTGAAAGGTTATAAGCAATAGGAAGCACCAGAAGAACTTCAATGTCTATTTCTGTGTTTGCTGTTATTTCATGTATGTGTGTCATTGGAAGGTAATTAGAAGGAAGCTAGTTTGAATGACTGACATCACAGGACAGTTAATGCCGTCTTCAATACAACCAAAAAGACTCAGTTTAGACAAATGAAATAGATACAGGAGATATTCCTTCTTTTTTTTCTACATTTGTCATGACAGATTATGATTTTTATTTATTTTTTGTCCTGGGACAGAGAAAGCTGAAAAGGCAATTTTTTACTACCTAGTGCTCTATGATACCAGGATAACTTTTTTTTTTTTTTTTTTTCTTTCTAGGCCCTTTCTTATTCCCTCAAATGAATAAAATGTGTCTCTCTTTTGTTCCCTTATCTAAATATTCCTTATTCTTAAGCAGGTTACAATTGGTGATATTTAACAGTTCTGACAGATCACTGAGCTTTTTTGCCTCTAGCCTGATTTCAGCTCAGTTCAAATAATTTGGTGGTGGGGATGTTTTCTTGGTGTGATGTCTTTTTTTTCCAGTGATCTTTAATGACTTTGATACTAGATGAGATAAGTTGTGAATTCTGCTTTCGTTATCATAAAATTGTTCCCTTGCTTTCAACAAGTATTCAGATGCAATAGTGATATCGATATTGCAGGTGTTAACAGGCTAAAAATTCCTGGTCTCTTTAGTGAAAAGTGCTGGTAAAGGATTCAAATGTGTAAAATGGAATATTCAGTGAAAGCGCTCTTCACTCTACAATTTCCACTTTCTATTTCTTTTTTTTTTTTTTTAAGTGAAAGTTCATGTTTCTTAGCAAATGTGCAGGAAACCCCATTAACATTAAACAGAGTCTCACGCTCAATGCTGCAAAACTTGTCCATTGTATAAAGCTCACATAAAGACACTTGTCTTTAAACATACAATTACCAATATAAACGCAACTACTTCAATCATCCAGTAACAGATATCAGACAAAATTCATACAAATTCTGAATTCAAGCCTCCCTCTTAAAATTTGTTGATTTTACATTGATTGTATTATGGCAAAGACATGAAAAGGAAAGCAAAAATAAAAACCGTTGCTATTAATTACCACTGTAGATAAGGCAAAAGATGCCATTAGGAAGTTTGCCTTTGTATTCTGTTAACCAAAGTGCCACCCTGACCATGCTCTCAAAAAGGGAATCTCATGTCTGCAATCAAATGCTGATGAAGGCAGCTGTATCACCTGGAAGCATACAAGCTGTCTGCTTGCATTCCTCTTCACCAATTGCCACAACACAATTGCATTGTGCATCACTTCATTCCTCTCCACCAATGGCATTTTTGAGATGCATGAATCCTGGTCACTCAGTCTCAGCTACAGACTTTCAAGCATTTTGCGTAGTGTGGACAAGATTCCATTTTATTCTGTGGTTGTACCCTATGTAGTTGTTTATACTGACTGATGTGTGAAACTATCAGATCAGACAGTGCTTTTAGTTTATTTATGGAGCTTTAAATAACCAAAACAGCAATGGAGAATTTAATAAGTTATTCTTGCTGTAGACAACAAACATCTAAACACAAGGAATGAGGGTGAAGGGAAACTGAGGGTTGTAGCTGTGAGACAACTGATTTTTCAGTTGTAGCCTATCCATAAATATGAGGGACAGTTTCCAATACTCAAATGCAATATAAAGACTTGTTGTTTGTTTGTTTTGTTTTGTTTTGTTTTTTTTCTTTTGACAAAATAAATACATTATAGTTAAGAGTACTCGCTTTCACTTGGCAAGCTCAGCTCCTTTCGGAAAATGCAGAAAGTGCCATGTGCCAAAATACATCTTTGATAAAAATTAAGGTTTCACAAAGCTGTGGCAAGATCCACTGTAAATTGGTAACCCCTCAGACCAGTCTCACATCAGCAGATCATTCCTCCCCCAAAAAATGTGTCTAACCTACTAAAACAAGCAAACTGGACATCAAGCGAATCACTCACAGAATGGCAGTCTCTTCTATTAACTGCATCCTGACAGAATCTGCCTTGGGCATGAAACATGGCTGAAACTGAAGTCACTGTGCCAGCGTTATGGGAACAGATGGTACATGTGCTCTGTAAATCAAAAAGATACCTCACCTGTAAATGTGAGAAATCTGTTCTTTTTGATAGGCCAGTCATTATACTCTTGTAGATCGGTTGTTTCTTAAGAGTGTGTTTGTAACAACGTTAGCACAACCTGCCATACAAACAGGAATCAAGCACAGAAACAGCTTCCACCTACTGAATGTTCAGCAAAATGCTTTCCATTCTTTTTATGATGGATTACTATACACTCAAAAGTCAAGAAATATCCACGTTAATACTGAATGTGCAACTTTGGGCTTCTGTTCATTTGATACCATATTTGCCTAGGAGAAAGAATACAAATACATGGAGCACTTTCTTTCTCCTCTGGGACCTCTAACCTGTATTCTGTGACTTCCTTCCATTGGTTTTCATGGATGGCAATAAACATTGCTGCTGCCCTAAGTTGCTACCTGTATCATTAGCTCCAGCACCAGAGTACAGGATCAAAACTACATAAGGCAGGAATATAAAGGCATAGGATGCAAGGAAACACAGATAGGACACTCGTGAAGAGGAAGAAAGAAAGTGAAGTTTTCCTGAATTACCTCCAGCACTTGGCATTGGGAAGTGGCAAGCATCCTTCACTCACTCCCTGCATCATTTGAATCAAATAAGGGTGTCATACAGAGTCAAGTACTGGGCCTGGAGAAAACTGATGGTGAAAGGAAGGAAAAGGGAAAATGAGAGAGTAGTGGGGATACAGGGAAGAAATAGAGAAAAAATCAATAAAGAAATGGAGCACAAACTGAAAAACATCAATAAAGACATATAAAAAAAAAGGATGAGAGTGAGACAGAGTCAGACACGGACTGTAATAAGGCATCCGGTATTATTCAAGCTACAGCTGGACTATTTTGCTTAGGAACAAAAAGAATATGGAGTGCCTTCTGCATGCACAGAGAGTGAATTGCTAAGTTTGCATGCCACAAATCCTAATCTACCACAACTTTTGACAAGCATATCATCATGTACTACTACATGTGACTGTAGATAAATGTGGCACAAGGTGTAGGATGTCCTGGTTTCAATTAGGATAGAGTTAATTTTCCTCACAGTAGCTGGTATGGTGCTGTGATTTGGATTTAGGATGAGAATAACGCTGATAACACACTGATGTTTTAGTTGTTGCACAGCAGTGCTCACACAGATTTAAGGACTTTTCAGCTCCTCACACCGCCCTGCCAGGAGGAGGCTAGGTGTGCTCAAGGAGCTGTGAGGGAACACAGCCAGGACAGCTGGCCCCAGCTGGCCAAAGGGATATTCCATACCATGTGGCATCATGCCGAACAATTAATATGGGGTGGCTGGACAGGGTGTGGGGGTATCACTGCTCAGAGATGGGGTGGACATTGGTCAGAAGGTAGTGAGCAACTGCATTGTGCATCACTTCCTTTGTACATATAATTATTACTACTGTTATTATTATTATTATTATTTCTGTTCTATTTCTTTTCTGTCCTATTAAACTGTCTTTATCTCAACCCACAAGTTTTTACGTTTTTACTTTTTTTTTCTTTTTTTCTTTTTTTCTATTTTCTTTCCTATCCCGCCGTGTGTGGGAGTGGGAGAATGGCTGTGTAGTATTTAGTTGCCTGCCAGGTTAAATCACAAGGGAGAGTGTACAGTTGAGATGCTCTTCTACCTCAAAATACTACTAAATACAATTTTGGAGCTCAGGGTCTCTGGACAGGACCTGTGTGCCTTCAGGCACAGGTGCAAACTGTTAGCACTGTTCAGTGTTTGGGATGGCGAGATGGTCTCGCCACTTTTCCTGCTCGTGCAGCTGAACTGAGGGCAGTGCCACCAATCTCCATCCCCTGTACTTTGCTCCTCCTTGTTTCTCTCTACTATTCTATCTTCAAGCATCTGAAGATGCTTGAAAACACAGAAGTGAGTAAATGATGCAAAACCATGACTAAGTTGCACGCAAATTTCTGCTGGGAAATTTGCCAGGTTGCTACGGGTAACACACTCTGCGAGGAGCATCTGCTCTGTGAGTGTCCTCCTCTGTCCTAGCACATTCGCTTTTACTCCACCGAGGCTTAAACAGATAGTCCTTGCTGACGTGTGGGAATACGTGAATGGGCTCTGAGATTCCCTTTCACAGAGTGGACATTTTGTATCTTTGCTGTCTTCTGCATGCTCTGTGTGATGAAACGTCCGACCCATGCAAAATTCACATGGGAGATCTATGCCTCTTTCTGCAAGAGCAAGATACAATCAGAATACATGACAACAGGCCATGATATTAAGATTTAACACCTTTAACACCATTAAGATTTAACACCATTGACATTAACACCACAAACGCACAAGAACGCACTGACACAATATACATGTATATATTAAAGCTAGTCACCACTTTCAACATTTTAGAAGCAAACCTTCAGCACTTCCTGCCTGCATCTCTGATACCTCATTCACATACATGTATGATTGCAGAAAGTGGCACTTGTCACCCTGCACTCCTGTTACACAATTTGCAAAACCAACAAGCCCATCCTACAAAGGTCTCATTCTCCCTACATGTATATCCCTACGGTGAAAGTAGTCTGGAAACAGCCTGTTAGTTCAACAGTTCCACAGTATCCACAGTCGGGTGCATCAGATAGCTAAACAGCAAATCTGCTTCAAAGCCTGAATATTAATCTGAGCTAGCTGGGTGCCGGGTAATTTCACAGGAAGAGTGTTGCACTCAAATATATAGGATCAGGGCATTTTTTTCCTCCTGGTTACACTCCTTCTGCAGAAGAGTATTTTCCAGTAGACCGAGGAAATGCTTACTTTTGGCAAACTGACATGATATATATTAGCCCACAGACATGCTAGTGGAGATGTTTTCCTATTTTTATGTTCTACTGTCAGTAATGTGTACTTTTGATCCCAGGTCTTTGCATTAGAAATTTCTGTGACCTCTACCTTTTTTCTTTTATTCCTGAAGCCCAGAGCAACCTGCCCACATCCAGACCCGCTTCAGTTCCATATGTGCAGCCATTTTACTTGCAGTTTCCACAAACCCCACTTGAGATGACTGCTAGGCCTCTGGTACCATTCAGCGTAGGGCCTTCAAGAGACATAGAGGGTGCATGCTTGTAGCTGCATTTCAGACAAGCAGGTTTCACCAGAAGCTTGTGACATGACTTTTTTTTCATGTGACACTGGTTTCTATCTCTTGTCTGCTTCAATCACTCAGCAAAAATCATCACAGGGAAATGGGTAATTGTCTCACATGCAGTAGTTTAAATAATCTGCAATTTTATTGTTATTTGTTATTTGTTATGTTTATTGTTATTGCCTGGTACTGCCAAATCTTAATAACCTTTAGGCCTACTGCTCACTGTACGTGCTTTATTATTATCTATCTAAATATTATCTATAGCATTTACAGTCAGGCAGTGTTCCTGCACCTCCAGGTAGAAAGGAGGAAGGTTTTAGCTCAGCTTGCAAGCTCACCAGAGAGCACTGCTGACTTCAGACCACTTGGCAAACACCTGGGATGGTACAAGTGATGAAAAAGATGACACAGTTTGGCAGTGGCAATGTTTCATTTTTCAACAGGTCATAGTTGTGGAGATATAATCTGGATACACACACGCTTGTTGTGTTTTAGCCTCTCAGTGAGAGTTGCTCCTGATACAACTTGAAACATGTAGCACTCATTCAAAAGTAGATTACACAGAAAGCAGAGAGAGGAAACCAAGGGCCGTACTTTCACTGTGGTAACCGTGCTGTCCTCCGCTAGCGGTTTAATTAGGACCATGTGCACTACAGTCGAACCTGCCCCTGGATATTGAGCACATTCACATTGTGCTGGGCACTCTGCAGGTGTAGCAGAAACACAGAGCATGAGGCACAATTTGCTGGTCAGCAGGGGGGTCCTGCTGGACACCATGTTGGCCATGAGCCAGCTATGTGCCCTTGCAGTAAATTAAGGCTAGTGGTATCCTGGGCCGCATTGTGTCACCAGCAGGGAGCTGACCCTACCCCCTCTACTCGGGACTGGTGAGACCAAACCTGGATTTCTGTGCCCAGTTCTGGGCTCCCCAGTGGAAGAGACACGTGGAGCTACCACAAGAGTCCAGCGATGGGCCGCTAAGATGACTGTGGAAGCAGAGCACTCTCCTATGAGGAAAGGCTAGGGGAGCTGGGACTATTTAGCACAGAGAAGAGGGTACATAGAGGGGCTTTCAGCAATATGTATAAACATCTGAAGGGAAGGCACAAAGAAGGAACCAGGCTCTTTTCAGTGGCATCCAGTGACAGGACAAGGAGCAGTGGGCACAGGCTCTGAGCCCCAGGCCGCTCTTGTGTGCTGTGTAGGTGGCCGAGCACTGGCACAGGCTGCCCAGAGAGGCCGTGGGGTCTCCTCATGAAGGCCTTCAGAAGCTGCCTGGCCGTGGTGCTGGGCACCCTGCTCTGGGTGGCCCTGCTGGGGCAGGGGGCTGGGGCAGGGGGCCTCCAGAGGGCCCTGCCAGCCTCAGCCGTGCTGTGCAGTCAGTAAACTCAGCAGTTAGGTTACTCAGGACTAAGGAGGGTACCACCAGAGTGCCCAAGGCACTGTCACAACAACACACACCATGTCCTGAAGCTGTGTGGGGAGCTCCTTCCATGCTGGAGGGAGTTCTTGTAGGGGAGTCAGAAACGCTTCTGGCTGGGTTTAATACAGTTGGTTCTGCTCCCTCAGTGCCAGGCACCTACAAAAACAGGCCTGGCAGTCCCGGCTGCACAGTCAAAATACAAATTTGCTTTCATAGCACCTAAAACCAGGTAGATAATATACGTTTTATAATGAATAATTTTAAAAATATAAGTTTAAAAATATAAAAATATAAGCTGGCGAGCAATTCGCTAAATGTATTTGTCTGATATAGGAACATTACGGGAGATGACTCAGGAAGGGGCAAGAGTTGCAACTTTTAAAGCTTTATTTATCCACGGGTTGTTTCCACGGGATGGACGCCGTGCCATCGGGCTACAGCCTGGTGATAAAAAAATAAAATAAAACGAAATGAAATAAAATAATAAAATAAGAAAATAAAATTAAAAATAAATAAAATAAAATAAAAATAAAATAAAATAAAATAAAATAAAATAAAATAAAATAAAATAAAATAAAATAAAATAAAATAAAATAAAACAAAACAAAATAAATAAAACAAAATAAATAAAACTAAATAAAATAAAACAAAACAAAACAAAAATAAAATAAAAATAAAACGAAACAAAATGTAAGGGAGGCGGGCGGTGACAGGTGCGGCCCCAGCTCTCCTCTCCCCGGCGGCCGCGCCGGCTGCCTCAGCGCTGCCCGGGGCCGTTAGGAGCGCTGAGGCGCCGCCGCCGCCAGGAGCGCGCGGCGCGCGGCCGGCCGGGGCACGCTCCCCTCAGCGCTCCCGCCCACAGGGCCGCGAGGAGCCGCGGCCCCGCCTCCCGCTCCCGCTCCCGCTGCCGCTGCCGCTGCCGCTGCCGCCGCCGGGCGCGAGCGCCCCTTCCCGCCCGCCGCCGCCTGCCGGCCGGCGCGCGGCCCCAGCCCCGGCCCCGCCCCCGCGCGCCGCCTTCGTGCCCGTGCCTCACGCGGCCGCTCCTCGCGCCCCGCCCGCTCGGG
This sequence comes from Netta rufina, assembly GCF_964035555.1. Classification (NCBI taxonomy): domain Eukaryota; kingdom Metazoa; phylum Chordata; class Aves; order Anseriformes; family Anatidae; genus Netta; species Netta rufina. The sequence continues at coordinate 107,436,197 of NC_140124.1, forward strand.
GAAGAGGGAGACGGGGGGGGGGGGGGGGGGCCGGGCTCGCACTCGCGGGCGGGTGCTCGGCGCCCGTTGGTGCGCGCGCCACCCCCCCTTACACACACACAGTCTCTGTGCTCCTCTCCACGCTCCCCGGCTGAGGCGCGCCCTGCTCGCACCGCGCATGCACGTTCCGTTCCCCCCCCCCCCCCCCCCCCCCAACACCACCCCAACCACCACCACCTCCCGCCGCCCCCGGCGCGCGCGCGCGCACTGAGTGCTCGTGCAGGAGGGCGGCGGTGGCGGCCGCACAGACGCGCGCGCAGACCCCCCCCCCCCCCGGCCCCCTTCCCCAAATTACCCCCCCCCCCTCTCCCCCTTCCCCTCCCTTCTCCCCGTCCCCTTTCCCTTTATCCCTGCTCCCCCCATCCCCGCTCCCCGTCCCGCGGCGGCGGCAGCGAGCAGCTCCCCGGGAAAGCGGCGGCGGCGGTGGCGGCGGCGGGCTCCGTGCGCGCGCGCGGGCGGGCGGCAGGTAAGCGCGAGCCCAACCCCCCCCCCCCCCCCCCCCCCTCTCCCAACGGCAGCGCCGCGCGGGGGACGCGGGCGCCGCCGCCGCCGGGTGCGCGCGGGCGGCGCTGCAACAAAGGGGCGCGCGGCCTGGCGGCGGAGGCGGGAAAGGAGGGAGGGGAGGGAGGGGGGCGCTGCGCAGCCCCGTGAGGCGGTGCCGCCGCCGCCGTCGTGTGCGCAGGGAGGGTGGGGGGGGGAGAGGCCGGGAGCGCGGGCGGCGCCTTCCTGCCGCGGGTTGCTGCGAGGGACGGGCCCCGTCGGGAGCCCGCCCGCGCCGCGCCGCGTCGCGTCCTCGGCGGCGGGTGCGCGGCGCCGCTCCCGCGCTCCGCCCGCTGTGGTGGTGCGCGGTGGCCTGGGACAAAAGGAGCGGGGCGCGATCGCTGCTCGGAGCCGGCAGCAAGCGCCCCGCAGGTCCCGTGGGGGTCTCGTAGGAGTCGTGGGGGTCCCGCTGGGGCTGGGTTACAGAGCCAGGCAGCCCAGGAGCACACACACACACACAGCTTCAAATATCAAGATCAAATATCAAATACGAAAAAAAAAAAAAAGTACGCTTCCTTTTCGGCTATCACAACATCTGGTTATACACGGCAACGAAAATAATGTTGGTTTTCTTCCTTTTTTTTTTTTCTTTTTCCCTTTTTCCTTTTTTTTTTATTATTGCTTAAGTCCACCTGCTGCAATGCCAGACCTGCAAACGCACTTGCAGGGTGCTGGCTGCTTCCATGCTGTGTTTCAGAGTGGCAGCTGCATCCCTTTCATATTTGGTCAAAGAAAAATAAGGATACGCAGGAGTTTAGGAGCTGAGCATCCTGCAGCTGCACGTGAGGTGATGGAGGGAGGTGTTCGAACCAACTGTTGGATTGCCCTCCTCTCCAGTGCGTTTCCTGTCTCTGCCACAAGTGTGCCCCTCTGGGAAATGGGGATTGAGTAACATAAACTCTGTATCTTTCACCATCCCTCTGCCTTTCAAGTATCTCCATCGTTTCTTTGGAGATCTGGTGTCCTTGGTCTCGCTGCATCCATCTCGTGGTCTCTCAGTGCATCCATCTGCAGCCCAACGTGCTGTCCTTCGAGCTGCTGTCTGCTTACCGCTCTCTCCACGGGTCTTGGTCTGCTCACTAATTCAGCAGAATTCAGTCACTCAGTCTTTTTGATGGCTTAATAGGTCAGCTGTGTTGATTCCTGTAGAAGTTTTTCTGTCTTTCAGCGCTAGTCCAAAGTAAGCAAGTAACAAGAAAGCAGAGTCAGGGAAGTGCTGAAGCCAGATGAAAGCAAACGTGTGGTCTTTGGACAACAGTGCTATCAAATTAATTTACAAAGTCATCGGTAGGATAGGGCATTTTAATAGTATTTACCGAATCATTGTAAATAATGGCAAATGCCAGTGTTTTAACACACTAATTTAAAATAACTTATGTAATATATTTTATCATTTCTTAAAATGCTACTATCTTTCTGTCTTTCAGGCTGAAGGTGGCCCATTGTAAGGGTTAATCATCTGTCAAATACTTAATAACCATTTATTCAGAAAATTTCCTGCATTGTTCATGGTAAGGCTTATATTTGATGTTTCGCGTTTTAGTTGGATATGCTGACACATTTAGAGTTTTTCCTCAATTTTCAGAATGAAGATTTAGTGAATGACTTCAGCTGCAGTTGGATCGCACGTTTTCAAGGAATTACAACTTCACAGGGAAAGTTTCTCGTTGTGGATGACTGAATCAGTATTTGAATAATTAATATCTAATGCAAAAAATATCCTCTACAAGTACCTATGTGTCCTACAAAATGTGTAATCTAGGGAGAGATTTTTATATTTGCAGTTATTTATATGTATTTACAATATTTTTTATACATTCAAAAACTTAAAAGAGGCTTAAGAGTAGTGTTTTTATACTCTGAAAGGCTTTTCCTGGTCCTGTTAAACTAAAAAATTTACCTGGCAATTCTTTTGGAGTGTAAATAGCATCAGCTGTTGGGATTTTATGGTTTAGACTACTTTGTTACAAAGCTTTTCCTTGTTATTTTACAGGAGTTTTTCATCAGTATGTCTGAAACCATTAAGTACAATGACGATGATCACAAAACTGTGTTCCTGAAAACATTAAATGAACAACGTTTGGAAGGAGAATTTTGTGACATAGCTATCGTGGTTGAAGATGTTAAGTTCAGAGCACATAGGTGTGTGCTTGCTGCCTGCAGTACCTACTTCAAAAAGCTTTTCAAAAAACTAGAAGTCGATAGTTCATCAGTAATAGAAATAGATTTTCTTCGTTCTGATATTTTTGAGGAGGTTCTCAATTACATGTACACTGCAAAGATTTCTGTTAAGAAAGAGGATGTAAATTTGATGATGTCTTCGGGCCAGATTCTTGGTATTCGCTTTCTAGATAAACTCTGCACGCAAAAGCGTGATGTGTCTAGTCCCGAAGAAAACACCCAGTCCAAGAACAAGTACTGCCTAAAAATAAACCGTCCTATTGGGGAACCTAACGATACCCAAGACGATGAGGTGGAAGAAATTGGAGATCACGACGACAGTCCATCTGATGTGACAGTGGAAGGAACTCCCCCCAGTCAGGAAGATGGAAAATCACCCACCACTACCCTGAGAGTTCAGGAGGCGATTCTGAAAGAGCTGGGAAGTGAAGAGGTTCGAAAAGTAAACTGCTATGGCCAAGAGGTAGAGCCCATGGAAACAACTGAATCAAAAGACTTAGGATCCCAAACCCCTCAGGCTTTGACATTTAATGATGGCATAAGTGAGGTGAAAGATGAACAGACACCAGGCTGGACGACAGCAGCTGGGGATATGAAATTTGAATATTTGCTTTATGGTCACAGGGAACACATTGTATGTCAGGCTTGTGGTAAGACCTTTTCTGATGAAGCACGACTGAGAAAACATGAAAAGCTACACACTGCTGATAGACCATTTGTTTGTGAAATGTGTACAAAGGGCTTTACCACACAAGCTCATTTGAAAGAGCATCTGAAAATACACACAGGTTACAAGCCTTACAGTTGCGAGGTATGTGGAAAGTCTTTTATTCGGGCACCAGATCTAAAAAAGCATGAAAGAGTTCACAGTAATGAGAGGCCATTTGCATGCCATATGTGTGATAAAGCTTTCAAGCACAAGTCCCACCTCAAAGACCATGAAAGAAGACACCGAGGAGAGAAACCTTTTGTCTGCAGTTCCTGCACTAAAGCGTTTGCTAAAGCATCTGATCTAAAAAGGCATGAGAACAATATGCACAGTGAAAGAAAACAAGTTACTACAGCCAATTCCATCCAGAGTGAAACAGAACAATTACAGGCAGCAGCTATGGCTGCTGAAGCAGAGCAGCAACTAGAAACTATAGCCTGTAGTTAAAAAAAAAAAAAAAAAAAAAGAAAAAAAAACACAGAAAATTTATCAGAAATAATATAAGAAATTGAACAAAATCTATTGTTGGTATACATTTAGACTGATAATTATCTTTTCCAAAAAGAAAAAAAAAGCAACTATTTTTAGAAGAATTGAATGCTACATAGGAACACAAAGCATTGCTTGGTTAGGTATTTTAAAATATTTCAGAGATGGGTATTCTTAGAATATAAAATAGTTTTGTTGACGTTAGCAGTACAATGCACTAATACCTGATTTAATTTAAGAGTATGATCAAGTTCTCTATAAAACAGGGATCGTCACTGGCTGATGTTTTGCTTCATCCAGTATGGGATACTACGTATGGTATAGACATCAAAATCAGTGAGTTATGTTTTAAAGTGCTGAGATCTCAGAACATACCAAACATGGGAAGGAAGTACTTGTTTTTCATAGTTTTGAAGGTGCTATACCTACAGTTTTGGAGAAACAACCGTTAATTCCCTAGGTTCTGTAATTCCTCCTTTTTTCACCCAAGGTAGGTGCTAGAGGTTGGTACCATAGAGTGTACTGGAGGGCGGCGATCAAATCGAAATTGCTTCTTATTCCACTCCCTCAAATATCCTCTCATGTTAATTGAGGTGGCAAGTTTTATGGACTAGTAAGTACTTGCTTTCCTGAAAAAATGGCATTATTCACAGTGGTCCAGGCTGGCAAAGAAGAAGGGTCATTGCACTCACTAGTCCCTTCTCTGGGGGAAAAAAAGAGTCTGACTCAATTGTTTCTATGTTCATTTTAGAAATCTTATGCAGGCCCCAGGAGATGGGATGGAGCCACGAAGGAAAAAAACATGCATCATGGAGAAGGAGATTCTTTCCTTACTCAGGCCCGTAGAAATGAGTTAAAGCTAATACAGCCTGAGGCTGTAGTTATTATTATGCAGCTTTCACTTCACCTAACCTAGCACAGTTAAGGCAAAGGAGTGTTTCTGGCAGCACAGGAGAATTAGCTGCACTGGTGAGTGACTGGAATTCACTGCCAGACCTCCAGAGTTTCAGAGCACAGCCATGGGCTATCGCATACCCGCCAGCAGTGTTCAGACTGTGGGTTTTTATATCTTGACTTGTCACACCAGCTAATAGGTCCTGCTAAGGTTCAAAGCTTCCACCCTCTGGCACGCCACCTCTCAGCGAGAGGGAGACTTCAGTGGGTGATTTCAGTCATAACTGGTTCAGAATCAGTGTTCACTATTAGTCTGTTACTTAGAGTTGCCTGTTTTGTTTTGTTTTTTATTTTTTTTCCAGACAAGCTGAGGTAGATGCTGCTAATTTAACTGTTAACTCACAGAGTCAGCAAAATACGTAGTCTTTGGATTGCAGTCTGCTATGTGTAGTCAACAGGAGAAGACACAATAACAGTGATAATGTGATCCAAAGGGATTTTGAGCCTTTATTTTAAATTTGTAAATATTACAACTGTTGTCAACACTTCATTTGAAGTTGGAATGGGCAAAAAATGCACTCTTGGGCACGTGGTTGGATAACATTGGTCGTTTGCAAAACCTATATCATATTGAAGTGTTAGACCAGGTTCTGGTAAGTTACTGCGTGGCAAATCACATCTTGCATTTCTAAATAGAAATGGAAAATAGCGTTTTTGGAACTGTTATATGAAACTTTGCTTATTGTTTTTGTTTGTTTGTTTGTTTTACAGTTTCATTTTATACATGTACCCATCAGGTTAAGCAATTATCTTAAAATGCCAATAATCATTTGAAAGCTGGTCTGTAAATAAAACACGAATTTAATATTTTAGAAAATGTAAACTTTGGACTTTTACCAATATATTTTTTTAAAATGTTGCTTCATTTTACATTCAGTAATATTAGTTTGTAAACAAACTATACATTTTGTATCTGTGCAACATCAGAGGATGTGTATTCATTGCATTTTATTGGTTCTCTTGAGGAACATGATAAATGACCATTGTTAAAATGTTTTATTGTATATGATCACAGATAAAGATAGTAGGTCCAGAATGGGATCTACTTTTTTCTTTCTAAGAATAGTAGTCTTGCTATGTTTTCTTATCTTTTGTTCATTTTTTTTCTTAGATGATAAAATTGGGGTGGTTAACTGTGCATAAAACAAATCTGCTGTGAAAAGACTTCAGAAGCATACAAGGTGGAAAAAAAAAATCTCTAGGTCTCTTACAAAGAGTGCAAGAGGTAATGAGCTTAAAATGCATTTACATTAGACATTACAAAATATTTCTAAGGGGTAGAATAATTAATTATTAGAACAGAATGCCTGGGGAGGTGCTCCAATCTCTGGTACCGGTGGTGTTCGAGAATGGATTAGACAAACATTTTAGGAATGGTTTAAATATAGTTAATTCCGCCTTGAAGCTGCAGGGTAAGCTAAACAACCTCTGAAGAGCCTCTTTAACTTTGGTGGTTTGTTTTTTTTGGAATGCTAGGGAGGTAATAAATGAACACTTGAATGGTAAGAGAGCTCAAGGCTTACAGAAGAAAACATCGCCCTCTGTCTGACGTGCACAAGCAATCAGGTCGTGAATTTGAAACTTATGAGAAAGCAGGAATGCATGGAAAGACAATCAGAAGTGTAATAACTCTAGACTTTACATCAGAGTAGGTTTCGCTATCCTTTAAGCTTACACCTGTAAGAGTTATATAAGGTTACAGCTCTAAGGGTTGCAAGATGCTTGTAGCATTTTAAAATTGAGACATTGATATTTTATATACTCTTATACGGTAGTATTCTGAGGCAGGAACAAATGTTGTCACGTGTGCCTTGGGCATGGCATAAACACTTTACATGGGACTTGGCCTTAGCACTCTGTGCCATAGGAACAAATTAAGTAAAGACAATGGAGTTACTCCCATGTCATAGGTTTCAAAAGGAGCGTAAGCCTCTTACTAGTTTTTAGCTGCAAAGGAGTCAGAATGCCACTGTATTTTCCAGAGTCCAACAACAACAATATTGTTCATGAATGCTGAAGTCTCCCTTCCCCTCCCTTCCTTCAATAATTAAAAAAATAATTTCAGCTTAAAGTTCCGGAAGAGGTCTTAGGAAGTAACCTCAGCTCTATGTTATTGGCAATGTATTTTAAATTACTCCTGTTATGTGTTTACCTTCTGAAGGGATTGTAGCTTATGTACTATGGAGATCTGAGCGTGAAGTTCAGGTAAATACAACTGCATGTGCATAAATACAGTGGCAGCAGTAACTGCACTACTGCTCCCAGCTTCTGTCTGAACCATAAGACGCTGTGTACAGGAACAGATGTATATCAGCTCCAAGCCACAGAATGTTTGCCAGCACGATAAATAGCTATGAGCTGGACTGATTGAGGAGTGGGCAAAGTTTTACTTCTGCTTTTACAAGGATGATGATTTCTTTCAGAACTTACAGGAAAGTAGATGAGATCCTGTCCAGTTATTTGGAATTTTTTGACTTACTGGGACCAGACTAGCCTAATATTCCTAACAAGGTTTGCAGACACAGGGACAGCTTAGCTAACTAGAGTGTGTGCAAGAATGACAGAATGCTATAGAAACATCGGTGGCCACAATTGCATTAAATATTAGATATATATATTTAAATTAAGTAGCAAAACCAGTATGCATTGAATTAGTTCTAAATATACACTTCTCCATCTACTGCTTCGAAACCCAAGTCAGTAATGTCTTTCATATATAGAGGATAGCAAAAATTCTGGCTTATGCTGAAAGTCTATCCATGGTATGGTGACGTGGCCAAGTAGCTTCAAGGGAACTCTCCATGTTTTAAGTATATAAATACCCATTTGCACGTTCAAGGCTTTTATGTATATATACATGTACATACATGTCTAATGCAACAACATGTCAGTTGATTTCTGGTGACCCGAATGGGTCTGTGTGATTGACACCAGTCGAGATGCTAACCCAAAGTCTCCTGAGTTGCAAAAAGATCCAAACGCTAAGGAAGTATAACAGTTTAATTAAGATTCTTTGTGATTTAAAAGACTAAATAATGTACAGTGAAAAGAAATACTTCAAATATGAACTTTGCTATTCTGTGATTTTTAACTGTGCTCTTAAAAACGGGTGTTTTCTAAAGATGAAAAGGAACAGAGACCATATGAAAGAATACCTTCCAGCCCTTCTGCACTCCCTAACCCCTGTTTTACACACCCTCCTTACCAGTATTTTAACAAACATTAGAAAATGAAGCACTTCACAGTTTAGTACTTGTGTTATCATTTTCTGATTTATTCTTTGAAAAACAGCGTTGGGTGAGAGATGAGAGATTTAGAGGTCGTCACGTGAAAGAAAATGCCTCATGCTGACCTGAGTAGCAAAATTTTGAAGAGTTCAGCTTCTATATGTTCATGTAAGCTGAAAATGCTAAATACTCCTCAAAATTTTGCTATTTAGCTACTCAATCTGCAGGTTGCTTTGGAGATCTGGTCCCAATTTTTCAATTTAGATGTAGTTTTAGGGCTACCTTCATAATTCCAGTGAGTAGGATTATTTAAATTATTAGAGTTGGGTAAGATATAGAATAAAAAGTCAGATAATATCTAAGCTTAGAATGTATTTTTAGAGAGAGATTATCTTTTCTTAAGTCTTTTATCAGTTCAGACACCCCTCTGTCATACAGAAGCAGTGTATAGCTGAAATAAAGTACATCTACCACTAGCCTCATATGATTTTTCTTAAAGCATCTACAAAGCAGTACAGAATAGTATAATTCTACCTAGAATGTAAAGACAGTTTTAGAGAATTTTCGTCTTGTTCAGTTAGTCCACAGTTCACAGTAGCATGCCCGGTTAGCCAGAAAAGTATCATTAAAAATTCCATTACAGCAGTTGGTCTGTCATTTGTCTTTATATAGATCTAAAACAATTATAATAGCATTCATTTTAGAACAGACGGAGGACTTCCATGAATAAATTTTGTTAAATATGTGTCATGAGAGTCGAGACATCTCTTCTCAGGAATGATTCTTAAATGTAATAAAAGGAATCTGAAATAATAGAATAGCTAAAAATGGTGATTTATATAATATTGATATGTTGCTGTTGTTTTTTTTTTTTTTTTTTAATATTTCTCTCCACTATCCTTTTGTATTTTCTTATTTGCAGGCCCTACTCCTTTAGATATTTATAAAATGCTGAAAGTTTATGGATTTCAACAATTCCAATATGAACAAAAGAGCGCTGTCGTGTTGAGAGCTCTTTAAGATAGAAATAGACTTCTGAAGTATTTCTGATCTCCAATAATCTCTAGCTAAGTATCTAATTTTATATAGGTAAATTTGAAAAACATGTAGATTGAACAAAGTTTTTCCAAGCCTAACTTTTTTTGTTTATGGATATCAAAAGGCTTGGCCAACAGCACAAATGCTGTGTACTTGTATACCAGATTCCTTCTAGGATAACCTATATATGTAACCTATATATGTATTTACATATGATGTATATGTATCTAAGATACATATCTATATTTAAAAGTCTGTAGCACTTGAAAGAATACAAGACTGCAAGTGACGATAACAAGTTGAAATTCTTACTGAAAAATTCCAAATGTATTTTCTTTTTCATAATGTTGAGCCATTCTGTATAAATATATATATGATAGTAATCACGTTACATGCTATGCATACATTTAGATTTAAAGTTGTATTTTAATGTAGAAGTAAAAGAAATTAATGGAAAGTGCCTTGAATATAGATGGTCTTCATGGAATCATAAAATTATAAGAATTATGAAGAATTATAATTTAAATTCTTCCATTTTAGAAAAAAAATATATATTTTGTTATGCAAAATCATTCTGTTTAACAACAACAAAAAAAAAAAAAGAAAGAAAAAAAAAAAGAAAAAAGCACACTGCTTACTTTTGTAGATTTCTTACCTCCTCCCAACAGACTATTTATACATTTGAGTAATCTGCGTGTGCAAGCAAGTTAGCTGCAGGGAAGCTCAATTTTTAGAATATTTTTAAAGACAAAAATACTTAGCTTTTCATTCTTCCCTAATAAAGATTTATTTTTTTTTTTCAGGGTCACAGATACCACAGGCAGTGCTTATAAGAACAAACCCTTTTAGTGGCATTGCAGTGTGCTCAGGCAAGAGGAGGTACTCAGACAAAAAAAACAAACAAACAAACAAACAAACAAACATTTTTTTCCTTCTCTAGAAATTGGAAATGGAAATATACAAGATACTGTGAAACTTCAGACAGGAGTTTCTCTTCAAGGGAAATTATCAATTATATGCAGATTTATTGCTATTTTGTACTTGTCAGAATCATTGCAGTTTACAAAGTAGACTTTTCAGGACTGCGTGTATGTCTTATGAAGATACTAGTTGGTTCTATTTTGCGAACAGTCAAAGCTTGTGAATGTGTTTCTGTAGTGTTTAAGGTTGCATGGACAAAGTTAGGGAGAAGAATTGGAGTAAAAATAAGTATATACTTTGAAAAAAAATGTTCTCAAACTTGCATTTATTCAGCTGTAATATAAATTAAATTCAAATTTGTATTTACTGTATACAGAATAGAGTTGATTGTATTTAAGAGCGTTTTCCCCTGCCTAAGAAGTCAGTCACCTAAGATGACACTTTGTCATTTTGTTTTCATTACCTTAACTGCAACATTTAGAATCTGTGTACGGATTATTTTTCCTGTGTGTGCAAGCCATGAAGAATCTTTTGATAGAGATCTATTACAGTAAAAGTATCTAGTGGTACCGACTGTCTTTATCTAAGCATTTTGTCCTGGTGCATTTTTGTTTTCATTTTTTTGTTTGTTTATTTATTCATTTTTACTGGGGAATCCATAAGCCTGTTATCATTCCCCCATTTCCTGTTACAAAATAATTAAAATTTTCTTGAGTTCTGCCTAGGGCATTAAGGAATGCTTCTCTCAGACGCTGATAGACTTTGATCTGTTTACCTTGCAAAGAGATAAAGTGAATAGAAAGTGGCTTCTGCTGCATGGAAAGATAGTTTGCAATGGGATATTTCTCTATGTTTGTTTAAAAACTTAAGCATTGATTTTGATTTTTCTTTTTTCCTATTGTAAACCTTGTTTTTTGAGAAGACAGTGGTCTAAAAGGATAGCAAAGCAGGCTTTGTGTGGTAAAGCTTAATTCTGTTGAAAGGGAGAGTCTTGTTCCTTCTCCCTTCCTTTCCAGCTCCTAGAGGTGTCTGGTGAATTGCTGTGTCAGTGTATGATAAGTGGTGAAGGTATTCGGAAGGGAAAAGGGATGAGGGTAAGCAAGAAGGAGCAAGACCTTATTTCAACTGTAGTGAAATGAGTGACAGCTCACTCTATCTTACATAGCCACCCTCTTATCTTGTCTGGACAATTCCCATTCCTAAGTTATATTCTTTTTTTCTTGCTGAATTCTTTCCTTTTGAAGACTTTTCAGGACATAGTTTCAAGCAAAGCTACGCAGTACTTCTGGGTAGCATTTACTATGCCTAGAACTTTCATGGAACTAATATCGTGCTTATTAGTTAATATGCTGGATACTCTGTCTTTTTTTTTTTTTTTAACAAGCTACTGACTCCCCCCTTGAATCCAAAGGCAATCTATATTCAGTGTTCTTAAGGCATAGGAACAGGCCTAGTGTTCTTTTTAACTCAAGCCTAGTTATTTGTCTTAAGTGATAACAATGAGAGAGGTAACAAATGAAGCTATAGGCTTCATGTCCAGGGCAGAGGTAAATCATGAGATGTTTCCTTGTTTGCAAGATAAGGGAAAATATTAAAGAAGATCAAGGTTTCAGATCCATGGTAATTTCAGTCAACCTGAGTTATGGTTGCCACAGTTTACCGTTGGTTCTGCAGCAGCACTTGTGGAATATCTCAGTGAACTTCTCTGTAGAGAGGTGAAGCACCTGAAAACTAATAGCTGTTTTGAAGCTGTTCTTAAGCTTGTTAGCCCCCTGAAGTGCAACACCACATACATGACTACCTCAGTGCTAGGGTCAGTGGAGAAGCAGCCCAAAGTTGCACAGAGTTTGGCCATGGTGGGACTGCCTCCTAAGACAGCACCTTTGTGTTTCATTTGACGTAGTAAAACTGCAAATTGTTGCTAAGAGGGTTAATCCCATTCTTTCCTTTCCTCTCCAACTAGTGCCTTTTGCACCCATTTCCTCCCTCGTTTGCCCTGTTTAATGGCTTTTGGGGCTTTAGGGTAAGCCAATTGAGTGAGTTTCTATAACAGAGCAATTCAGTGCTTCAGTGAGTTAGATTTAAGCTGGCCTACCTTGTTGAACCAATACATTAGATTTGATTCAAGGTAAGTGGCAGGAGCACGTAGCTAGTTAGAAGACAGAATGGAGCAGGATTTATCCAATTTTGGTACAACATTCAACACAAGCTGCTAAAATACAGCATTTGTAGCAAAGTGTTTGTGAGAGGCAACCAGACAACAGAAAGGATCAGACATAACTCCTGTGCAAAAGCTACTACTGATAAACTTGGGGGATTTTGAAGAGAGAAACGTGTGTGCTTCATTTCTTTCATTTTGTTTGTTTTTTGATTTTTTTATTATTTTTTTTTGGGGGGGAGGGAGGGGATTTGGGGGGGGTTGTACTTTTTTGATTTTGTTTTCTGTTTTGTTACTATTTAGATTACTCTGAGTCCTTCTTCCCTCTCACCTAGTAATCCTACAAAGCCTTAAATTCTGGCAAATTACTCAGATTAAAGAGAAAATAATAATTAAAAAGACGATAAATATTTAACTCACTGAAGGATAAAACTGTAAGCCTAAGAGGATGAAAAAATATTTTTTTGCAACATTGATTTATGTTTACAGATTTTAGAAGTAGACAATATTCTCTAAGTGTATTTTAGATCACTCTTACTTTGTAAAAATTATCAGTCTTTAGCTTTTGCAAATAATATAAATCAAATCTACAGTGATACACGGATTCTGTGTTTTATCAGGTGACATCAGCTGATTTCTTGTTAAGAACTTTTTTTCTGTCTTTCTAGTTTAGGCTTTTCTGCTAAATATGAAGATATTTTAATGAGTGATTTTTATTTTCTTCCAGGTATAGGTAAGTATGGATCCATTTGAAGACCTGACTATAAAAAGTGTAGATATGTTTATATATAAAATTGGTTCTCAATTTTGAGTTAAGGAGTTTTAAATTTAATTCTTAGGCTGCGTAGCAAATGCTGCAGAAGGTTTTCTTGTTCTAGAGTTGCCTTCTTTCAGTGAAAAGTTCTTCCCTGGAAATGAATTCTGTTCTCTGATATTTCTTATAATTTTCTGTGTTTTACTTTTAACAAGTATTTTTTTTTCCATCTGTAATGCCAGCACTTAAATATTTTCTTTTTACAAGGTACCTTATTTTATATTACAGCTGTTATTGATTTTATTTTACCCAGTAATATTTTACCTATCCATCCAGAAAAGTTTTCAAGTTTTCCAGTAAGATTATAGCAATCTCATCTACTATATTTTTGCTCTTAAAATATAAAATAGAGTTTAAACCAGGATTTTGAGACTTAAACTTTGTAGCAGTGGTGTGAGGTTTCAGTCTTAAACTTTTTAGTACTTTACATGAAACCTTATACCCCTGAAAAGCAGTTAAGACCTCATTAAATGTTTCCATTAAAGTGAGACTTGATTTAAAAAAAAAAACAAATATATTCTAACTTTGTTTCTAGAATTAATCTTTGTTCTGGAATCTGATCTTAAATCAAATAAAGGAAAAGAGTTTGATTCATCTACTTCATATGTAGGATCAGCTATACCCTTGCTTTTATATGTCAGATTAATAAGAGGTCTGAATATGACTAAGCTTACTTATTGGACTAACAGGTATTAGACCTATATGCATGGAAATGATTAAAATCTAAAGTTTTTGAGATGCATGACAGGTACGTTTACTCATGCTAGAGTTTGTTTTTCAGTCTGCAAAAATTGAAACAAATAAATCAGAAATTCTTATTTAAAAATGTCATAGCTTCCATTGTAAATACATGTCTGGTAAAACAGAAATATTATAATTAAAGTTAACAATTACCAATTTTAACAGAGTTAGTAAATACTTTCAATATGAAACATAAGGTTAATCTTCCAATTCAGTCATTAATTTTTTTTATCCAGTTGTATGACTGTAAGTTGCCCATCGTTATAAGGACTGATTAAATGCAGTCCGAGGGTAGTCCAGATTTGATGGATGTGATAAATTCTACTAGAGCAGTGATGTCCTCCTATAGATGTTTTTTAATTGGGCATGGTCTTTTCTGTGTGAATCCTGCTAACTTTAGACTTTTGACACTCTACTGTTATTATAAGGTATTGCAAAAGAAAGATATCTTTTCTTTTGATGTTTACAAATGTAATTTAAGCAATTAGGCCAAATAATTATACAGTTTAATTTTTAGCTATGCATGATGGCTAAAATCCCATCTTTCTGTTTCTACAGAACAAGTTAGGAAACAGTGTTATATATTTAATGTTTGTATGTTATGTTTCAGATCTTTAGTAATTCAATAGTTTCCCCTTCTCAACTAATCTAAGCCCTTTAGTAGCAAGTTAAAATAGTTATTTTTATATATACATATTAAATGTATTTGTTCTCTGAGTGATAAATTAAGCCTGTTGTTTAATATTTAGGTTGTTTGCATTTACTAAAATATTATACTTGAATTTATCAAAGTCTTTAATGAAATACTATATTCTAGCAAGTTTGGATTTTCTTCTTTTATTTTGAACCTGCCTTTTTATCACTTTAGCTCTTTTCCAGGAGTCATAAATGCTTCTTTGCATATCTTCTTTTAGGTTCTTTAAAGACTTGAGCATATGCCTGATTTTATGACTTAAGGCAAGTTACAGACACCAGTAAGCTGTGGTATGATCACAGTCTTAAACACCCTTAATACAAAAGAGAGGGATAAATGCAAAAGTATTCATTCTTATTCTAATAGACATGTTATACTGGTAGAACAGAAAAGGTTTGAAGATGAGAATTTTTCTATGGCATACTCCCAACCTATCCTATGAGTCTTTGGTGCAGAATGATATGGCCTTGTTCCTATCATGAGTTTTATGTGAGATCCTTTAAAGTCTTTTCCTGTGTTTCACAGTGTCTCTGCTAGATCCATTAGCCTAGGACTTGACTGGACTGAATTCCTTGCTGTATAGCATAATTTCATTGTGATCTAAAGGCTCTGGTTTTTGGACAGTGATTCATTCATCTGTCTCAGTGGAGGGGCTGGTTGTCTACAAAGGTGTGGCAGGTGGGAGCAGCTGCTTACTTTGGCTTCATTGATTTTTCCACTGTTGCGTGTGTGGTAATGCTTTAGATGAATCATTCAGTCTTATATTTAGACCTTCTAAATTTATCTAGGTCTTTATTTCTTGTTGGTTGGTTTTTGTTTTGGGTTCAACTTCTCTGTAATTTTCGCTCCCGTTTGTAACATAAAGATATTTCTGATGTGACTGTTGGAAGATGAAATCATTAGCACCTGCTAATGTGAGGCATTCAGATGTTGTGATGGCAGCTGTGTATCACAGATTTCCTAGACGGAGAATCTAGGGAAGCTACAGAGATTCCTTGGAAGGATATGGGGCTTTTGGGATCCTTTACTTGTTGTGAGAAGTCCCAGTATGGACTCATTTCTGTGATATTTAAATTAAGAAGGAAAAAAAAAAAAAAGGTTAAACCGTACCGCTGTTTGACTCTAAAACATATCCATGTTTGTAAATCTTGAGCCTAGACTAATACGTAGTTTATCAAATTAATTAAGAAAAATTAATAGACAAATGCATTGAAACTCTAATGGCCACATTTGTCTTTGTGTTCACTTTCTCCTGTTCCTGAAAATGTTGCATGTTCTTGTTGCTGGCTTTCAAGGTCTCATGTCTTTGGCCGCTGGAAGTCTGTGCATTGCTGTTCTTCTGGAATACTCACGGAAAGGTAACTGGCTTTTAATTTATTCCCTTTTTCAGGAGAATGGTACTTCTACCTGTTTAGATTTTTCTCATTTCCCTACTCTGTTTATTCCCTGCATCTGTTTGGTAGAGGCATATTAATCACAGAGGCATTAATTGTTCTAGTTTAAATCTAGGACACTGAATATTATGATCCCCTCTATACAAATTGTCATTTGACACTTCAAATATTCATCTAAGTAATTTTAGATGCTTCTTGCTGACACTCACTCATAATTATTTCCTCTGAACAGCCTCCTTGCAGTTTCAGTTGTAATGTATTGCACCTTGGCTTGTAGAGATCTTTCTTAAGTTTAACCATAAGATAGTGTCTGTAACTACTTTTTTGAAGACATTTATGATACTACTCAGTCTAGCAAAAGACATCAAAGTAGTACAGGTGGTTTACTGATCAGATTAATCTTCCCTCTGAAAGAGCAAGGTTTGATTATAAATTTTGAAGTGTAAGAGGAAATATAAAATGGCTAAGGGTTAGCTTGTTCTCAAAGCTGGGGAGACAGCTTTTTATAAAATATAAAACTTACTAGCATTTGATACATACATATGAAATCTTCCTGATTATCTCTTTATTTTTATAATAATTTCTTATAAAATGTTTGCGTTTATATTTAGGTGATTACTTCCAACTGATTCTTCCAGAAACACTCAGATGCCTACCTGTAAAATGTTAACTGTACATTTTTGTTAACAAAATGTTGAAACTTTGAACATCTTCAGGTAAAAAAAAAAATTCTTAAAAAATGTTTACTAAGCTGATTGACTGTGCCAACATAATTGTGTTCAGCCCCATTAGAATAATAGGTTTACATCAGATACGTGGGTAATTTTAAAGTGACATCAGTCAACTGATTTTTGTAACTATCGATTTTAAAACGTTAACATTCTTAATGCAGTACACTTTAAGTAAGTTGAAGCTTCTTTAAAAATATTTGAAGACATATACTTGAAAAATTTTAAGTCTTCTGATGTTATACAGAGACTACTAGTTCCTCACTCAACCAGTAAGATAAACGATACACATGGAAGGGGGACTATATAATTAATGGTAAAAATACATACAGACGTTTTTCTCTGTGTTTTCATATTTTCTGTTTTCTAAAGTCATTAAAAGAACAAGGTCATGTATTGTATTTTAATGATATACCTCATTTTTAGCACTACGCTTTACTCTCATGGGCTTTTTTGAGTTACTGGGCTTAACTGATGTTTTCCACTGATCTGAAGTTGAATGAGCATAATTATTAGTGCACTACTTGTTTTCATTATTATGTTGTATTAGCTGCACATTTTGCTTACTGCTATCCCTTCGAAGATTTTATAAATTGGAGGAAAATTTTGCCTCCATCAGTATTCCATCTGAGGTGATAATTCACAACAGAACTATATCCTGCACAATTATTTCAATGATTTTTGTGCTGATGAACCTGTGACCAAATCTGGAATTTGAAAACATGTTCTTCAGAAGCCCAGTATAGCATTTTTGCTTCAGTCAGAAAACATTAATTGCTGCTAGCTTTTAAATTGAGCAAGAAAAATTGAAGATTCTAAAATAAAGCATGCCTGTTCTCCGTAATTCATTCGATTAAATGCAGATATCAGTTAAAGTAAGATGTGTGCAGAATATTATGGCTAATGATCTTTATTCTTTCACCAAAATGTTGTAGGTTCTATTACAAAGTCAACGATACCCTCATAGAATTTTACAGGTAGGTTACAAACTTTTTGATCACTGAAACATAACTTACTGTTTTTACTATCTTTTTGGAAACTGCACCACCATTTCAAAGCTTACTCTCTTAGAAACATAAACCTAATTTCCTTTGGGGATGTGTGTAATAGAACTTACAGATTTGATGTGTTTTTGTTTGTTTGCTTGTTGAGAAAAGCGGTTAACATTTTTTTCTATGAAGGCTGACCCTCCACTGAAGACACGAATGAAGTATACAGAGGCCATGTAACAGATACATCATAGAAAATACCAGTATGAATTTTCCTACAGTCTTTCAAAGTCCTGTTTTTTTAAAGATTGTAGGATACCTTTTATCTTTCTCATAAGAGAGCTGATATTTTCCTCCTGTATTTGGGCTATGTGTACTAGAAATTATTCTAAGTTCATGTTCATAGTTATGCTATTATTTCTCAGATTTTAAGTAGATACAAACCAACAATAGATGCAAAAAAGATATTTACAGGTAGCATTCTTAACAATATTTCTAAACAGTCAGAGTTATAATGTTTGAGTTAGTTGCTGTCTGAGAGAAGTGAAATTAAATCTTTGAAATATAAGGCAGAAGAGAGGAAGAAATGGCAATAAAGAAGCTGAGGCTGATAGGGGGAAGATCTTGTGAATATCCAGAAATAGTATGTAAAGATAAGTCTTGAAGGCCTTCTCATCCAGACATGATCATATATGGTGTTCCATAAATAAATAAATAAATATATAAAACTGTCACCATGTGATTAGTTTGACTTTGCAAGTGATGCCATTCTTGAGTTCTTGCTGGAGTATATAGGCAGAATTATTTAAGCGACTCAGGGCTTTTCTGTATCTATATTTTAAGAAGAAGTACTTATTTGGATACCCAAATTATTTGAGATTTATATGGAAAGCTGTGTGTGTATAAAATGCTTGATTATGAAAATAATGAAATAGGTTTGTAGAAATCTGTAGATTATAAACGTGTGTCTGGAAAATGCATTGCATATTGCAAAAATTTACATGCCAATTTTCCAACTAAAAATGTGTTTTTAATCTATTTTTCGCTAATCTGCACTGGTTAATCAATGTTTTTCAAACTACCTCTTGCAGGTGTAGGGTTAAACAGAACAGTTATTTACTGTAAATTGTGTCCCATCTGACTGTTGTCAGTGCTTCCTGCTTCAGTTGTGGAAGTTCTGGGACCCCATGAAACCTGAGCATTGGTTTTACAAATAAAAGCAAGTTAAGTGTGAAACACAAAAGTTGTGCTTTTTTTTTAAGTTTTATCATTTCACACTGTTTGCCCTCCTGTTTACTTAGTTCATTTATTCATTCATTTATTTATTTACCTTAATAAATTGTGTTAATTAAATAATAATTAATTAAGTAAATTAAATAATAAATTGTGTTTTATATTTTGGAACATTAATGTTCCCTCTTAATTCGAAGTGCTTCTGTCACTACAGCTGTGTTATCAGGCCTGCGAAATCAGGGTATAAATTCCTCAGCATTTAAATCTTTGAGAGCTACAGTGCCGTGACAAAGTCCAGTGTCGCTGGAGCGTATTAGCAAGGCTGCTAGCTTGCGGCGAAAGCAGCGCGCCCCGAAATGTCAGGCAGCGGGGCTGGTGCCGAGAGGTAATTAGGAGCAATTAGCCGGTCTCCCTGCTGGGCAGACCTCTATTACCTTCCTCGCCCTCCCCGCTTCTGTCGCTGCGGGGCAGCGAGTTGTGGCAGCGGTGTTGCTCTGAGTGTGCGTCCGTGTGTGTGTGTGTGTGTGCGCGTGTGTCCGTCCGTGCGGGCGGCGGAGGCGCCCTGGCCCCCTCCCCGCCCCGCCGCATTGTGGAGGGAGGGACCGCGGCCCGCAGCCGCCTCCGCCGGCGTGCGGGGCCGGGGAGCTGTCCGCGGTGCTGAGCGGTGCGGGGCCGGGGAGCTGTCCGTGGTGCTGAACCGTGCGGGGCCGGGAGCTGTCCGCGGTGCTGAAACGGCGCGGCCGCTGTCCGCGGTGCTGAGCGGAGCGGCCGCTGTCCGAGGTGCTGACGGTGCGGGGTGGCAGCACCATGGTGTTTGCTCCAGGTAAGGGCAGCCGTTTCCCGTGCCCATGCCGCGGAAAACAGTGGGAAGGCCCCGACCGTGCTGGAGAGACTAGCTGGGGGGTGCAGGGGAAGGGGCAGCAGGCGAACTAGTTCTGCTGCCGGGCAGAGGCAGGCAATCTCAAAGGGAGGCACTCAGCTGTGCAGACAGAGGTTGTGAGGGTCACCCCTGTGGTTCCCGTCAGGGACAGGAGCGTTACCTGTGCAAGTGCACACGGTGCTGTGCACACCAGACTGCACAAAGGAAAGGGCAGGAAGGGAAATGTTGCCTTGCAGTGCCTGAGCAGTGGGTCCACCTAACACCCACGCTGGCAGCTGTGAATAAGACAAGCTTCAAAGCTGATGGAGCTATTTTACAAAATTCCGGTCTCCCACCCCCCACCCTCTCCTCAAAGTATTTGAATGCAAGAGAACAGAAAGTTTGTTCAGGCTTTTTGTTTGTTTGTTTGTTTGTTTGTTTGTTTGTTTGTTTTTTACTGTGTTCCTACTTCAGCAGGATTTCATTTGAGTCCTCACTCTATAATGGTGCAGGATCTCTGGTGTGTAGTATAGATATAGTAGACCATTGAGAAGCTGCACAGAAGCTGCATTGGACTTAGTATATTCTGCTTGGAAATGGGCAATTTGTTGTTCAGAAAGGCCCAGGAGCTCCAAGATATTAAAGTCATGCATAACATTTTCTGTAGTGAAGTAACTTGTAATTGACTTCTTCAAAATTATATAACTGTCAGTAAAAATAATGGGTCAATAGAAAAGGTAAAGTGAAGGCAGCAAATTGACAACAAAGAGCTGTTAAAACCTTTGTTTTGCAAAGCTTACAGAAGTTTTGTTTGTCTTTGGAATTCTATGTCCAGTCTGAGAAGGGATAAAAATTCAAAATCTTTACACCCTCATTATAAGAGCAGTCCTGGGGTTTCACTTTTCTAACTCAACAACTGAAACTCTAACCTTTCAAGAGATTAATATCCCTTTTGAACAATCAGAAGTTCATTTCGTCTCTCAGACTGCCTGGTTGCATGCTAATTTTATACTTTCCAACACAGTCTGTCCTGAAATTGGGATCAAATTGTTTATCTCAATAGAACCAGCCACTGTTCTTTTGTAGTACACTTTCTTAGGGGGTTCTTTTCTGAACTCCTTTTATCTGTCAGTGTGTCACCGTTAACAGTACTCATTTTTGAAATGTTCCATGGGACCAGAGTACTGCAGGATGAGATTACCTCTAAAATAATGAAAACACATGCTTTATTTTTCCCAAAAGACTGACAATGAACAAAACACAAATCTCATTAATAACTACATACATTGTTCTGTTCAGGACTCTAATCCATAAAGAAAAGAAAAAAAAATAAAAAGAAACCTGTTGTGTATAATGATTCTTTTTCAGTCTACTTTTATATATTAAAAAAAAAAAAAAAGCCCTTGGTTTCCTTGCAAATGTCATAAAATGCATAGGGTAACTAAATTTGTAAAAAAGACGATAAAACAGAATGCTTTGACACTTTTTTCTGTATTCAGTAAGGCCTGCTTTTTTTTTGTTTTGTTTTGTTTTTGTTTTTGTTTGCTTTTCTTCACTGCAAATCAGCCCTCCTGCCCTGGCATTATCTCTTCTGTGGATGTATAAGATGTATATGTTTATTTAAATCAAGGGTTTGTACATCTTTAGTATCTTCATAGTAGCCATAATTAAGGCTACATGACATAGGAATTCTATACACTTACTAAGAAGCTGAACTTCATTTTCTTGGCTCAACTTTCTGATTTAATCTCATGATAAATGACCACCTGATTTTCACTTTCATTTATATGTTTTTGGCGGTAGAGGGAGGGAGGGAAGAAGGGACGGAGGGAGGGAGAAAAATATTTGTCTATATATAAAGGGTTATACTTTACAACTTTCAGGCTTAGAATGATAAACATGCTTCCAGAAGGGGAAAAAACAAAGGCATGTGCATGCACTCACACACAAACAAATAAAACAAACTAAAAATATTCTTCCAGGAAAAAAATAATATAACTTGTTTAGCTGAAGACAAAGGTAAGACTTTTAATATCAATAACATGAAGACATAAAGTTATGAATTATTTCAGAGCACTGATTTAACGTTATGTTTAAAAAATGTTAATTAGAAGAAATGTTAATTAGAAGAAACCTACCAAGTTTAAATATACTTTTTATTATTTATTTATTTTAAAGTGAAAACAACTGTCTATGGATTATTATTAAAAAGCAACTTTAAAAAAAAAAAAACACGCTTGGATATTATCAAGCCAGATATGTCAAAATTGTTATACAAAGGACGATATTTGTTTTACAAAATAAAAGTGAAGTGGACATTCTTGCTTATTATGGTTTATTCTCAACAGTGTGCTGCTGTTTACAGCTATGCAAAAAGTTAGTCTCCTGTAGTGGGTTTACATGGCAAGGTTTTGGTAGCAGGGAGCCATAGGGGTGGTTTCTGTGAGAAAGATCTAGAAGCTGCCCCATGTTTGGGAAGGGCCCCATTGTTTTCCAGATCCGAGCCAATAAGCGATGTTGTTTTTCGCCTCTGTGAGAGCATATTTAAGACAGGGAAAAAACGCTGCGCCACACAGCAGCCGGGAGTGAGGAACAGCCTTGCGCCAAGGTCAGTGTAGAAGGAGGGGGAGAGGTGCTCCAGGCGCCGGAGCAGAAGTCCCCTGCGGCCTGTGGTGAGGACCATGGTGAAGCAGGATGTCCCCCTGCAGCCCATGGAGTACCACGGTGGAGCAGGGTTCCACGCTGCAGCCCGTGGAGGAGACCACGGTGGAGCAGGTGGCCCTGCACCGATGGAGGCTGCCGCCTGTGGAAGACCCCTGCCGGAGCAGATTCTGGGCCGGACCTGTAGCCCGTGGAGAGGAGCCCACGCAGGAGCAGGTGATCTGGCAGGAGCTGCTGCCCGTAGGGGAGCCAGGTTGGAGCAGTTTTCTCCTGAGGGATGGACCCCGTGGTACGGACCCATATCTGGAGCAGTTCTGGAAGAGCTGCTGCCTGTGGGAAGCCCACGCCGGATCAGTTCATCAAGGACTGCATCCCGTGGGTGGGACCCCACAGCACAGGGGACGAGAGTGACCGAGAAGGAGCGGCAGAGAAGAAGTGCTGTAGACTGACCATAACCCCCATTCCCCGTTCCCCTGCGCCGCTCGGGGGGAGGAGGTGGAAGAGGGTGGATGGGGGGAAGGTGCTTTTTTTTTTTTTTTTTCTTTGTTTTCTCACTTCTCTCGCTTGTTAGTTGTAGGCAATAAATCTTACTATCTCCTTATGCCGAGTCTGTTTTGCCCGTTACAATAATTACTGCGTGATTTTCTCGTCCTTATCTCAATCCTTGAGCCTTTTTCACATATTTTCTCCCCATTCCTCTTTGAGGAGGGGGAGTGAGAGAGCGGCTGTGGTGGAGCTCGGCTGCCCACTCGAGCGGAACCGCGACAGTCTTTTTTGGCGCCCAACGTGGGGCTCAAGGAATTTGAGATAAGGATGATAGTTAGTAGAAGTAACGGGCAAAAATATGTGCAGGATGATTGTTAGGAATGTACAAGTTGTGAAGAATTAAGAAAGCAGTAACTGTGAGATGTTAGTGTGGTGAAGGGACGAGGGGTGGTGTGTGTGTAAAATGTCCACCTTGTCGGTGCTGTGATGATGTTATGTTTACTTTGGTGTGGTGAATTCTTTTTCGTTTTGATTTAAGTGAATTTTGTGAAGGTTGTTGTGATAATTGTAAAGTAAGAGTATGTTGTGAGTAGTCTTAAATATGCTTTTAACAGAGGCGAGGGGTGGAATGTAGTGGGTTTACATGGCAAGGTTTTGGTAGCAGGGAGCCATAGGGGTGGTTTCTGTGAGAAAGATCTAGAAGCTGCCCCATGTTTGGGAAGGGCCCCATTGTTTTCCAGATCCGAGCCAATAAGCGATGTTGTTTTTCGCCTCTGTGAGAGCATATTTAAGACAGGGAAAAAACGCTGCGCCACACAGCAGCCGGGAGTGAGGAACAGCCTTGCGCCAAGGTCAGTGTAGAAGGAGGGGGAGAGGTGCTCCAGGCGCCGGAGCAGAAGTCCCCTGCGGCCTGTGGTGAGGACCATGGTGAAGCAGGATGTCCCCCTGCAGCCCATGGAGTACCACGGTGGAGCAGGGTTCCACGCTGCAGCCCGTGGAGGAGACCACGGTGGAGCAGGTGGCCCTGCACCGATGGAGGCTGCCGCCTGTGGAAGACCCCTGCCGGAGCAGATTCTGGGCCGGACCTGTAGCCCGTGGAGAGGAGCCCACGCAGGAGCAGGTGATCTGGCAGGAGCTGCTGCCCGTAGGGGAGCCAGGTTGGAGCAGTTTTCTCCTGAGGGATGGACCCCGTGGTACGGACCCATATCTGGAGCAGTTCTGGAAGAGCTGCTGCCTGTGGGAAGCCCACGCCGGATCAGTTCATCAAGGACTGCATCCCGTGGGTGGGACCCCACAGCACAGGGGACGAGAGTGACCGAGAAGGAGCGGCAGAGAAGAAGTGCTGTAGACTGACCATAACCCCCATTCCCCGTTCCCCTGCGCCGCTCGGGGGGAGGAGGTGGAAGAGGGTGGATGGGGGGAAGGTGCTTTTGTTTTTTTTTTTTCTTTTTTTTTTTTTCTTTGTTTTCTCACTTCTCTCGCTTGTTAGTTGTAGGCAATAAATCTTACTATCTCCTTATGCCGAGTCTGTTTTGCCCGTTACAATAATTACTGCGTGATTTTCTCGTCCTTATCTCAATCCTTGAGCCTTTTTCACATATTTTCTCCCCATTCCTCTTTGAGGAGGGGGAGTGAGAGAGCGGCTGTGGTGGAGCTCGGCTGCCCACTCGAGCGGAACCGCGACATCTCCATATGTGGTCTTTCTTCACACCAAATTTTAATTTGTGTCTTGACATAAATGTCTGTACAAGCTGCCAAAAAACAAAAAAAAAAAAAGAAAAAAGGAACTGAGAAAAGCACATTTTTTGCTTATATGGTTTAACCTGACTGGGGCTTCATTGTACTTTGTTGTGAAGGTTGACTAATGACAGACTGGTGTCTATGAAACACAGTGCCAACTCTATGAGATGTCTGGGAATTCATTCTATCTAGAGGATTCTCGCATGATGACACTGTTTATAATACTACCCTAACAATAAGGGATGATCTACTTAATGGAAATGTGGACCAACTACTACATTGCAAAATTTAGCTTGTTTACCTTTCCTGAATTGAACTTCTTTAGGCTGCCTGAGAAGCAGACAAGAAAATGTTTCTGTTCGTCAAATGTAAGGAAGGAGGAATGCATGGGACTGCGGTAGAGAAACACGCAATTTCAAGTTTTTGGATTAGGCTATAAAGAAAAGAGAATTCACAGCTGAAGTGACAGGTTTAATTAGGAGACTTCAGAAAACAATGGATTCCAGACTTAAAACAATGACAACAAACCCAAACAACAACAAAAACTGTCAAATTATCTTATAAAAGATTGATATTTGTAAATGATTCCACAGCTTAAATATCTATCATTATAAGGTAATCAATGAAGAATTATTAAAATATTTATTTGTTCTAAAGTATCAGCAAAAATTATGAAAAGATTATTTTAGAATGCAGCAAGCAAGCCCTATCATTAGTTTAGAAAATAGTGATTGCTTTCAATATCAATAATCTATCAATAATAATCGTATTTTTGTTTTTAACTTAATCTTCATGATTCAACAATAATTTGAAGTTGTTCCTAATTAATATCATACTACTTTCTTTGGCAATTCTTTTGGTTCCTTTTCTCCAAAATAGTTTTTGGCATATTCTGTGCTAATTTACAGCCCCCAAAACTTTTCATGTGTAAAATAAAATAAACCTTTTTTTTTTTTTTTTTTTTTTTTCCCTAACACAATTTTGCACATGAATCATTCAAACACTTATGCCTTAAACCTCTGTCCTCTGTGTATCTGCATTGATGTAGCACAAAGATGGCCTGCATTTTCAAAACTAGCTGGGAAATAAAGTTAGAAATTTTTTAAGGATGTATGTATCCTAATGGGTTTCCTAAGCAACTCTCTCATTAGGATATCATTTAAGTGATTATTTTAGTATATGCTGAATTAAGTTTTATTCTTTAGTAAATAATATATATATATTTATTATTTTTTTAGAAGAGTTGGTTTTGATCTAAATATGTAAAGAAAGGTTGCAACATTTACACTGGTAGTTTGTTTCATTGTCTGAACACTCTCATCCTTTAAAGCTTAAAGCTTATATCTATTTTGAATTGTGTGATTCAACCTTTCAGATGATTTGTGTTATTTTTCAGTGTAATTTGAAGAATCTTTTCTTATTGGATATTTTTTCCCTTACTAGAAACTCACTGGCTTTACCCAGGACCCTCCAATCTCAAAAGGAGGAGGAGGCAATAGAAATATATATATATATATATTTATTTTTTTTTTACTAATATTATTGTGTAAAAAAGATCTGTTAAAATGCTTAGAGTTTAAAGGTAATTAGACATTAGAGAAGTCAGAATATTCACTGTTCAGCACCTTTCTCTTACAACAGCAACTCCAACAGCTTTTCAAATAGTTTTTCAGCTGCACAGCTGTTTGTAGTATTTTTAAGCTAGGGACAGTATAACAGACTTGCATAATGACACTGGAGATCAGAAGCGCATCCTGTACCAAACATTTTAAGAATCTCATTAAACTGCAATTGAAGATGTAGCAGCTGCACACTGAAACAGATGTGCTTACTTGTCCGAATAGTCCTGATCTTCTCAAGTGGAAAATCTGGGAAAGCTACAACCTGTTGTGTTGCAGGATGTGAAGACATGAAATTTCTTGATATTTTTTTTTGATATAACATTACAGATACTGTGGAGACCTCCATCCATAATGCACAGATACTAATGAGGGACATAATGAATGGAAAAATTCCTACCAATAACTTTACTTTTCTGAAGATAAACTGTTGTGGAATATCTCCAGTGCTTGTGCCAAGTGTGGTACTCTAGTACGGTCACTTATGAAGTTTCTTTCATTGATGAGAACAACTGTAGGACAGCAGGGCACGGTCCTTGTCCCTGTTGTGCTGCATTCTGCTAATGGTCTAAGTTCTGTGTAGAAAAACAAATGAAACCCACTTTGATATAAGATTAAAGTGTATATACATAGGATTCTTTCTCATTAGCTTAGTGTTGGCAAAGTCCATGTTACAGACATAAAGTGGAGGCTACAGTTAAGACTATTTTTCATAGCTCATGCAGTTTGATATAACTGTTTTCTTGTCCAGAATTTGTGATGGCTGGTAGTAAAGTTGATAGTAAGTATGCAGGCCAGTTCAACCAAAAAAAAAATAAAAAAAATAATATATATATACATATATAATAAAACAATCTGAATGTATTTGTAGCTAAGACCTCTCAACCATACTTCAAAATGTTTGTCACCTGGTAGGGAGAAATCATATAGGAGGAACTTTCTTGTTCTTTTTCACTGAGGAAAAAAATATTCTGTGCGTTTGCCTCTCCCTAGTGTTGCATTGATCTTTCCCCTGATGTGAAATTCCACCAGCAGGTCTCATTAGTGAGATGAAAAAATGTTAGTTTGTAGATATTCACAGATGTGATGAAACTACTAAGCTTATAAAGTAGTCAACAGTACTAGAACTAATATTACTTTAAAGTGATGAACACAGTGTTAAAAACTGGCACAGTATTTACTTTTTCAAATCATTTGTAATAGAAATGAAGGCTTAAGCAGGTGGGGATGGCACCCTTCACTTCCAGATCACTGGGTTGAATCCTATTCAGATTTGCTGTGAAAAGAATTCAGTCTTCACAGTGTTTGTGTAGTGACTTATATCAAAGAAATAGTTCATTGTTGGGGGTTGGTGTTAATAAGTTGTACAATCATTATTAACATCCTTACTACGACTATATATATTCTCCATATATTGATCAGGAAAGTCAAATAATGAGTGCACAAAGGGAATGAGTTACATTGACCTGCTAAGTTTATCCCTCCAAATCGTTATTCTTCTATATGAATTGTTCTGTTGTAGTTATAGACATAAATAATATGATTCTAACCTTGTAAGCCTTAACATGATAATAGAAATTAGATAGACAAAGTAAAATACAGTGAAAGACAGATTTATTCCTATACTTTCAATCTTGTCTGTTAAGGATTTTATTAAGGGCACACTCTATTGCATTATGTTTGCAAATACAAAGTTAAGCAAAATTTACTTTCTTGCAATGTATTAATAATTCCTTTATAGGCTTTCTGAAATTATCTGAGTACTGGTTACCCATTTGCTGTTATGTTCTTTCAGTAATAGTTTGCAAGATCCTATAGAAAAAGATGTATTATTATTTAAGGGATTGCAACTGGAGCAGAATCTTTACTGATGTTAACAGAAATGAAAAGCTGACCTGAATACATGTAGCTGTAAAATGCTTCAGGATCATTTAGAATGCCTCACCAGGGAAGTCAAGGCAGGTGAGCTTTGTGCTGCTGTCATCCAACCCTACAAATGCCTGTAGTCATGTTGTCAGAAGATGCTGTATTCCTTCTTCAAGAGAGTCAGAAATTTGCTGCCTGAAGAAGTAAGTTGAGCCACATTCTGTGCAGATATTTCTCTAATGGTAAGACAAATGTAATCTCTTGTGGATAGCTTACATTTGCTTCACTTTGCAATACACATATTTGATATAATGGCATTGCAATTTCTTACTTTGATTAGTGAATCCACTCACTATTTGTAAGTATGGAGAGGGTGCATATCCATTACTAATTCTGATAAATAATCACAGATTAACATTACCTTCTGTATGGAAGTAAGTCTGCTTAATAGAGTGGAAAATATTTCTCTGGGAAGTTAGAATTAGATCCAAGAAGGGAATACAGCATTCCATGGCATCCTGTTTCTTTAAACATTTGTAAAGAAGGACTTTGTCAAGATTACAGCCATGAAAAACCTGTTTTTTACTTTTTGAAGGTGCATTCTAAATATACATAATCTGATTCGTTTTCTCTTGTGACTTTGCATATACACATACATACACACACACACATACTTATAAACCCAGCATCAATTATTAATAGCCTTAATGTACAGCTTTCAAACTCTGCTCACATTCTAAAATAAACAGGGCTCTTTTCCTATATTCTTGTGTTTGTGCAAATTTAGTGGTTTGTTTGTTTGTTTTTCTTATTTATTTATTTATTTATTTAAAGAGATAAAGAAGGGCTCTTCTTCAGCTGAGGTTTAACTAGCCAATTCCTGAAATTAGACTCTGAATATTCTGATGTAAATTGAAACTTTTTCAAAGCCTAACAGAATGTTATCAATGACTTGCTGGCTTATGACAAGTTACATAACTTTTTCCTTTATACATATATATTTATATATATATTTTAATCCCATTTAGACATTACGAATTTTAATTAAGTTCTACACAGCTGACGACCAAAGCATGCAAGGCACTGCAGAAATATGAACAGCTAGCAAAATGAACTGTAGAGGAGCATGGGGCATTTGAAAGCTCTCCTTTCCCCTATTCTACACAGTGGTGAATAGCAAAAGCCTTCTAACACCTAGAAAAGCTATGTATTTCAGTGGCAATTAGTGTGAGCCTACCACTAATGTTTTTAGTTTAGATTCAGAAGACCTAAATGTTATCTCGCTTTCTGTGCCAGATATTTTTTTTTCTTGGATAGGAACTTCTGAGCACCTAAGCAGTAGAAAATAAAAGGCAGAGGAAGTTTAACGGCATGTAAGCCAACTGTATCTGTGCCATTGGACTTCTCCTGCACTAGGACAAGCACAGCATTTGATGCGCAGATATTTCTTACTTACATATTTGAAGTATGTTCCCTAAATAAATAGCAAAATTGTGCAGATGAAGAGAATTTAAGTTTTTCATTAAGTTTGAAGCAGCTGGTCCCTGATGTTCTCTAGGAAGTAAGTTATTTTAATAAATTAAACTCCACCTTAGGAGTAAACAATAACAAAAAAAATCTACATTGGTTAGTGTTATCCTATAGTATTAGATCTGGATTTTATATAAAATGTAAAAAAAATAAATATATAAATATATATCTTTTTTTTTTTTTTTTTTTTTTTTTTAATTCTGAGACCAAAATCAGAATATCACACTCATAAGTTCATGTATGGCAAAATATTCAGTAACTACTACTTTAAACTACATCCAGTCTTCAAAGCTGAGAAGACTTAGTCCTGAAACAATTAAATCATTACTATTCATGAAAATACCTAGAAAATATATACATTGAAGTATGACAATAAATCTGATAAAACGCATTGAGAATAGATGCTTAGATGCTTAGGCCTGTGCCAGACCTCTTCCTGATGCAGAGTTCCTCTTCCATGATGGCTGCACAGCAGTAGCTAAGGAATGAGGTTAAGGTAGAAAATATAACTTAACTGTGACTTTTCTAGTGAAGGTTAGGTAAAAGGGAAAACATGGCAGTCCTACCTGAAAGTACTTTTAGTGTTTCTGATACCTTTAGTTTACTTCCTCCTTCCTCAAGGAATCAGAGCAACATAATAGCTGTGATTCAGGACCTCACAAGCTTCCAGTTTTGGACACGAGGAACTATACTGGACGGAATGATAATACAGTGAAGGATTCAGGATTCTCTCCCTCTCCTTCTCCCTCTCCCTCTCCTCAGTTTAAAGCTTCATTCTAGAACCTTTCCATGAGATCTCTGATATGGCATTGTTATTGATGTCATTTAAAATTAAGTCTCTAATCCTGTAAATAGCTTAGTGACACTCATGTATAAAGTTAGTTTTGTACACGTTTGAAAGTGTACAGCCCCGGCTGACTGCCATGTTCATTCATCATGGATGTAATTAACATGACTCATCAACATTTTCTGACTATGGATAATTTGCAGCCTGATCTTTTATATATCGTCTTCAAATTAAGCTTGCAGTGCTGAGATCCTAGCATCAACCTATAAAGCAACTAAAAATAAGGAGATTTTTAACCATTTTGATTCATAGGTTACAGAATGTTCTCCAGAAGATGTTCATCTGGAATTTCCATGCTGTGACTGGAAAGATGGAGAGATATGTATGTCAATGCCTAATCCCAATGGGAGATTAAGGATGTTGAAGAACTGGATTTGTTTCTTGCAGCAGAAGATTATCAATATTGATGCAAAGAATGTTACTGTTAATTACTACCACATATACATTCAATTATGTCATTGCAAACTTTCCAGGTTCTCAAATTGTTTGAAAGTACTGTAGTTTAAAAATGCAAATTAATTAATATACTGCGAGTTTTCCTACAAATATATGCTGGGCTTTGTGATGAAGCCTTATCATCACAGTCTTGCTTATCTATACTTTCATTCCCATTTAAAATGTCACCAGTACTGTCAGTTTACTTATAAAATTTAGAGTAATAATTTTAAATAGAATTCAAACAGGCTTATCAGATAGTAATATTTTGTTGTATTGTTATTTATTTTTATTAATCATGGAAAATAAGTTAATTCTAATGTTGTAGTGCTGCAGAAAATAGCATAATGGTAAAATATTCCAATAGGAATAGCAAGCAATGCATTCATAAAACAAGCAATAAAGTTTCTGGTTAAAGGATGTACCTGCATAATCTCATGTAAAAATTGAGAAAGCATATTTGCTTGGTGACTCTTCCACCTTCAGAAATTTTGGATAAATTAAAATTGTAGTTAGTGGAAATATATTTTGGGTAATTGTGAGTTCTAAATTGCTCAAATGTTTGCTTAAAGGAATATGGGTTTTTCTGTTAAAAAAAAAAAAAAAAAAAAAAAAAAACCCTCCCCCAGAAGAACAGCTTTAGAGGAATTCACTTGTTGGAATTAAACTGCATTTGTTATTCCTGTGGAGCAGAATGTAAACTTTTAACCTATGATGCATGGCCCTTGGGATTTGTGGAACCTGATATATGAGTTAAGCAGTTCTTTTCAGATACAGTGTTTGTACTGTGTCTGAAAATCCAATGAGACCTAACCTGCAGGAAGACATAATGAATTGCATAAAGACCACATGCTTTGAGGAAAGCAGAATTGAAATTAAAGACATTATTTTTCTCCTGGGAAATGCAGTAAGCTTGCTGAAGAAGTAAAAAGGATAATTGAGGGACAGTAGAAATTTGCTGAGATAACAGAGGTTGGATGTTCATTTAGGGTCATGCATGCCTGTGTGCGACTAATGTCTTATAAAAAAGTATGGGATGAATTATTTGTAGTCCATGTTCTCCAAAAGTCTGAAGTTCTTTCCTATCAAAGCTCATTCATCATTTTGCTCCTGCCCTCTTTCCATGTGAGAAACACTGCTTCTGTTTCCTTCTAAATTACTGACTATTCACCAACTGAAAGCTGTCTTGTTCCCCATAGTTCGTTGCTAGTGTCATTGGATTTGAGATTGGCTTGCATATTTGTGAGAGCAAGGTCATGCCTGTGGTAACTTACCTTCATGATAGTTTCCCCAACAATACTCTGAAAAGGTATGGTAGAAAACTTAATGAACTGCTGATTCAAACAAATGACCTGCTGCTGACTATTATTAGGTAGGAGTGTTTATAAGCCTTATTAAAATTAACAAGGAGCAAGCTGAAAGGGAAAAGACACACGGAATAAAAGAAAGCACAGGAGACTGATTTGACTGCAGACTGGAATGGAAGTGACTCATCTTGCTTTCAGGAAAGTGAAGTGTGTAAATGAGAAGGGGGTCTATGTGAAACCAGACTGAAGTTCTTGTCCAGGACTTAATCTGTGCTAAATGTTTTTTTCTCTGTAGTTACTACTTCTCATGTATACTTTTCTTAGGCATATTCAATAGTCCAGAGATTTAACAGGTAATATAAGATCTCCCACACAATATGTTCTTGAGCTAAAACTAATATTACTTCTAGGAATTTAAAGGAAAATTTGGAACCTACTTCAAATGTTATTATTCTTTTTCCAAATTTGTATTTTATTTTGCCTTCATGAAGTTTGAAGTTGGCCAAGGGAATTTCAAGGTACTAATATACAGCACTAATATACAGAAAGAGGAATATGTGACTGATTTCTGAAGGCAGTACAGGACTTTGAGGTTTTGTGAATCTCTCAAACCATATTTTAGGTTGCAGAACCAGGCTAGAGTTTGCAAATTACTTTTAATTTGCTAAGTCAATTGGGATAAAATTCACAAAGTGAAAGGCAAAGAGATGTAAACACACTAAAGAGACTTTGTCACTTCTTAATGATAAAATTGCTACCTTGTCTTCAAGTACTAAGCATCACTGAACCTGGAGTTTTCAGTTCTCTGTTTACAGAATTGGTGTACCAGGTTCCTGTATAACTGAAGTGAGCATTTAAAGGCAGAGAATAGGTAGAAAAGATCTTCTGACATCAAGAGGAAAAAGTAGCTGTAAGACAAGGATAACTTTCAGGGAGAATGTTGTTCATGCTGTCCTGCAAGTTTTTACCAGCAAGTACTTCAACAGAACTTTTGTCATGGAGTTTTTATTAAATGTAAAGTTATTCTTCAAAACAAACAATCAAACAAAAACCATAAATAAAAATTAGTTGTGTCTTATCACCCTAGTCATTCTTGGTTTGATTAGCTAAACACCAAATGCTTAGATAACAGTGGAGATGCCCGTGTTTTACCTAATTTAAAGTATTTGGTCCTTAAAATGCCTGATTAATTCTATAGGCACTCAGAATTCCACCTTTGTTCATGTCCACAACAGTCTGTATCTCAGTAAGTTAGAGCGGTTTGATAGATATCTTCCAGCTCAGTCCCTTTGGGATCCTTGCATGAGTCATCTCTGCTGTTCTTAGCCAATCCTTCTCTTCTCGTTCAGAGTAGATGCAGAATATCAACAAATAAATGAGCTTCTCAGAAAACAGCTTTGTGCTGACTGCTTTCCGTGAAATTAATAGTTGGAAGAAGAGTTGATCATTATACCCTTCTAGACACTGCTGTGTACTCCTTCAGGAAATGGAAAAGTTGTGTTTTATGTCAGCCTTGCCAGCTGGAGTCACAAAATCACAGAATGATTGAGGTTGGAAGGGACCTCTGGAATTCATCTGGTCCAATCCCCTGCCTCAGACAGGACCACCCAGAGCAGGTTGCTCAGGACCACGTCCAGGCAACTTTTGAAGATCTCCAAGGATGAAACTCCACAGCCTCTCTGGGCAATCTGTGCCAGTGCTTGGTCACCTGCACAGCACAGAATTGTTGCTTGATGTTCAGAGAGAATATCTGGTGCTTCACTTTGTGCCCATTGCCTCTTGTCCTGACACTGGGCATCACTGGCAAGAGCCTGTTTTTGTCTCTGTTGCACCCTCCCTTCAGGTATTTGTATATCCCCCCAGATCCCCCCAGAGGTCCCCTCAGAGCCTTCTCTTCTCCAGGTTGAAGAGTCCCAGCTCTCTCAGCCTTACCTCATAGGAGAGGTGTTCCAGGAACATCATCATCTCTGTGACCTTTTGTTGTGACCTTCTCTCCAGAAGCTCCATGTCTTTCCTATGCTGGGGAGCCCAGAACTGGATACAGTACTCCAGAGATGGCCTCACCAGAACTGGGTAGAGGGGAAGGATCACCTCCCTTCACCTGCTGGAAACGAGAAGGCAACCAAATCCACACTTCTCAGGTGAATGATTGCTAGATTTTCCTGTTTTCAGA
This sequence comes from Netta rufina, assembly GCF_964035555.1. NCBI lineage: Eukaryota > Metazoa > Chordata > Aves > Anseriformes > Anatidae > Netta > Netta rufina. The sequence continues at coordinate 107,470,569 of NC_140124.1, forward strand.
CTTTATGATACCAAGTGTTATCTAAAGAGAGAGAGAAAAAAAAAAAAAAAACGAAAAAAAAAAAAAAAAAAAAGGAAAAAGTGAGGGAGATTCCCTTCTTGAATCAGAGTTCTTTTTTAGCAATTTCAAAACCTCATATTTTTAGGACATAATGGAATGCAAAAGATCTTTTAGCCAACAGTTAGGGCAAAATAACAAAATAACTCAGTATCATAAATGGAGTGGAAGGTGCTCTCATGGCTGTGACACTTTGAAAATAAACATTAAAGTATAGTAAATTTTGACTCTCTTCAGCCTGAAGATGACACTCTGACTGAAAGCTTGAGCCTGCTGCCACCAGCACAGCCAGGTCCCTTTCTGCTGACATGTTCCCCAGATGCTTGTCTTCCAGTCTGTACCTGCATATAGCATTAATCCATCTCAGGTACAGAACTTGGCGTTTTCCTTTATTGAATTTCATGCCATTTATGATTGCCCAATGCTCCAGTCTCTCTAGATCCCTCTGCATGGCCTCTCATCCCTCCAGTGAGTCAACAGTACCTCCCAGTTTAGTGTCATCAGCAAACTTGTTGAGGATGCACTCCACTCCTGCATCCAGATCATTGATAAAAATGTTGAACAGGACTGGTCCTAGACTTGAGCCCTGGGAAACATCACCAGTGACTGGCCACCAGACAGATGTAACCCCATTTACTACAACCCTTTGAGCTCTGTTATTCAGCCAGTTCATCACCCAGCATAGCATATACCTGTTCATGTCAGAGCTGGACAGTTTTTCCAGAAAGATGTTGTGAGGAACAGGGTCAAAGGACTTATTGAAATCCAGAAAGGCTACATCCACAACCTTCCCTTCATGCACTAGGTGGATGACCTTATAGATCACACAGAATCACAGAATCATCTAGGTTGGAAGAAACCTCCAAGATTACCTAATCCAACCTCTGACCTAACACTAACCAGTCCCCCAATAAACCATATCACTAAGCTCTAGATGTAAATGCCTTTTAAAGACCTCCAGGAATGGTGACTCAACCACTTCCCTGGGCAGCCCATTCCAATGCCTAACAACCCTTTCAGTAAAGAAGTTCTTCCTAATATCCAACCTAAATCTCCCCCGGCACAACTTTAGCCCATTCCCCCTCGTCCTGTCGCCAGGCACATGGGAGAATAGACCAACTCCCACCTCGCTGCAGCCTCCTTTAATGTACCTATAGAGAACAATAAGGTCGCCCCTGAGCCTCCTTTTCTCCAGGCTGAACAAGCCCAGCTCTCTCAGCCGCTCTTCGTAAGACTTGTTCTCCAGACCCCTCACCAGCTGTGTCGCCCTTCTCTGGACTCTCTTGAGCACCTTGATGTCCTTCTTGTAGTGAGAGGCCCAAGACTGAACACAGTACTTGAGGTGCAGCCTCACCAGAGCGGAGTACAGGGGGACAATCACTTCCCTAGACCTGCTAGATCAAATTACTAAGGTAGGACTTTCCCTATGTGAACATGTTGACTACGCCTGATAGTAGCTTTGTTCTTTAAATGCTTTTCACCATAGTTTTTCTAACTACTGAGGCTAGACTAACAGGTCTATAGTTTCCTGGGTTCTTTTCTTATAACCTTATTTTCATTGATTGTTGCTTTCTAGTTTAGTTGGTCAGCATAAGCTGCCAATGGCCCCATTGTTTACATCACCCCAGGCCAACATCTTTAGCTTTCTTCATAACCAAAGCCAATTAGCTGTTGTTACTTGGGTTACTGTAATCTCAAATATGTTGTATGCATGTAAAATTGTTAAGTGCTTATGCTGCTTTATTTCATTTGTGTATACCTAAGACGTCAGAATTAAGGTAGAAATAGATCAGAGGTTCTGGGTTCTCTCTGCTTGTTTTGTTTTCCCAGCACAGACCAGAATATTGTAACAAGTAGATGTAATAGAGGTCTCACTTAGCTGAGTAGTACCTAAAGGCAGGATTTACTCTATGACAAACAACTGAAAAACTCGGTTAATATATACAGACATATATATATAAAAGTCAGAATTTGTAGATTACGTGGCAAGAACAAAATAAATCATGAAGCACCCCCAAAGAAATAAAATCAGGTAATTTTCAACAGCTACATGCTTAACAACAGTATGATTTTAACCACAAATTCTGATTTTTTATGGTTATGTGTGTTGGCAAATTTTTCACATTCCATATTACCTCATAGCCAATTGCAACATACTCACTTGTATTTACAATACCACATGTGTTTAGAAATTCATGTTTATTCATACTTCTGCTAATATATTATCTTCTGAACACCAGCTGAGTTGGATATTTTTCAGCCAGCAAGAAGACTGATTCATTCTGTAATAAAAATGAGTTAATATTCGATTAAAAAAAAAGGAATATCTATACATTACTGTTAAATAAATGAACTGCATCCAAAAAACACTGTTTCAAGTGCTTATGGGTGAAACAAAGTGAATCAGGGAAGCTGACTGAGCCAAGAATTCAAGTGATTCCATTCGGTTAGCATTTCCAGATTAAAATGTGTTTTCCAAATTTTTATGGTCTTAACCTCTGAACTGTAGTCAGAGTTAGTCATCTCGGTACAGCTGTGAGTTATTCTTCATGTATTTCATTTCAACAGAATTAAAACACATTTGCATTTTCCTTTTAGCCAGAACTTTTATAATATGTACATAATTGATAGAAATAAATATATTTTTAAAACCACTTAGAAGAGGTATTGGAGATACTGAATTATTTCTTTCTTACATAATAAAGTTTGGTAGTGGTTGGTTTATGCTCATATGACTTTATAGTGTCTTCTGTAAGATAATCAAGTGATTTTACTTTACTTTTTGATTCTATCTTAAATTTTCTTCCAAGCATTTCTTAAGGAACATCAGGAATATGTCACAGCTCCAAATGTGGCCCTCTCATAAAAGCATCTGACCTTCAATTCACTCTGTTTTACTTCTCTCAGGATAGAGTTTTTAATATATGGTTTCAAAACAGATGGTAAAATACAGTTCCCACTTAATGAAATACTTGACTACAGTACAGTTGATTAAGAAAGAATTGAGATGAATATCTGAAAAAAAAAATTAAATCAAATCAAGTGAGTGATGCAAATAAACACCTACTCTAAGCATTTCAATTATCAAGCGTACCTTTTCCTAAATACAGCTTTTTAGTGGGTGTACCTCACTTTAATTCAGAATTATTATTTTTGTACATCAAGATAAACTTTGACCATTTTACAAAATTCTTTATCGTCCCTCAGAATTATCATTGCTGCTAGGAGTCAAAATAATTCCAAAAGAGAAACCTCTTATCATAATATACTTCTCTTCATTACCATATGTCATCTGTCATGCTGCATTACTTTGTTTTTCTCCAGATTTTAGCATTGTGGAAAAAAAAAATCACATAAGAAAAGTATATTTGTTAGGTTTCTATTGATTTTTGTTGTTGTTGTTCTCTCACCAAGTGGAATTTGTTGGGTGAGGGCTTTTAATTTTAAGTAAAAGTAAATAGAAACATTAACAGAAAAATTTAGCTTTTCATGGCTTTTCATTTTACATCAGATCTGTAAAATGAAGTCAAATTCCCTATGCAGAAATGCAGCTGAAGTCAAAAAGGATGTGATTCAGAGCTGGATGTGAAAACAACAACAACAAAAAACTCCCTCTGATGATGCAAAATGGAGCTGTACTAGTTTCAACTGTGAAACCACAGCTGTTCTTAGGGTGGGGAACTGTGTAGCTGCACTTTATGACTCAAATTCTGCCTCTTCATTCAGTCCAGTAGTGCTGAACATGCAGTAGAAACTTTCCAACCTACTATGTCATTTTCTGCATTAGCAGGTTCCCTATGTCATAAGCTGTTCCCAAGCACCCTGGTTTTGTTGTTGTTGTTGTTGTTGTTGTTGTTGTTTGTTTGTTTGTTTTTTGTTTTGTTTTTGTTTTTTTCCTTCTCTTTTTTTATCCCTCAGGTGTTCACAGAGTGGTCATAAATGCTTGATTCAGTTTGTCTGTTTGTTGTTTGGTTCCTGCAGGTGAGAAACCGGGTCCAGAGCAAGACGAAGTTAAGCTGCAGAATGCCAGCAAGCAAATTGTGCAGACCGCTATCCTCCAAGCAGTACAGCAAGTTTCCCAGGAAAGCCAACAAAAGGAGAAGCGAACAAACAGCAGTATGAGCCTCCAGCTAGAAAGAGGGAAATTAACCAAGAAGCATGAAAAGAAGTAAAGGAGCAGCTTGTTTATTTTGATCCTTCAATGTTTTCAGCCTTCTCTTTAGTATCAGCTGTATTGCTAGTGCAATGTTACTGTTGTAAAACAAACCAAAGTATAATCAACACCTAAACATAGAGTAAAACTGCAATAGTCCTCGGCTGAGAAATATTAAGTGCATTAGATGACTAACTCCATATTTATGCAGTGCCTCTTAACAGAAACAATAATCTTAGCTATAAAAGTAGTTTCAAGCACAAGCTCTTATGGTATGGACTTATTTTTGAAAGCTTGTTGTCAGCGCACTTTCATATAAGTTCTGCACGCAGTGTTGCTGCCAGGTCAGCTGGCCAGACTCTTCTCGGAGTTACTGGGTTCACTGAAGCTGTCGCTGCTGAAGAAGTAGTTTATTGTTGAGTATAGTAGAATGCTTTCAGGCTGCCTTGCAACATGACTGTTATTTGTTTTGATTAACCATGGACTATGAGAAATGGCAGTATAAAGTTGATTTGGTAAGTTCCATGAACCAACTTTTTTTTTTTTTTTTTTCATACTGGAAAAAAAAAGAAATCCAGTGCAACTTTGCAGTGACTATGATCTATGACTGTGATCATAGATCTGCGATTTATGTCTTTTTTTTTTTTTTTTTTTTTGAGAAGTTAAAATAAGTACTGAAGTTTTGGTCTACTTATTTGAAATACTTCTGAACTTCTACATAAAAATCACTTGTGCCTCAACTACAGCTTTTAATTTTCTTGATAATGAAAGAAGAGAAACTGATGTACTGATATGGAGTTTGCTAGCTCCTTCTTCAGTTTTGAAAGTTTGCTGTGGCTTGATTTACAGACAATGAATACTAGAGTGGCTTTAAAAAAGGTTTTTGAATTTATTAGTATCTTGAAGGATGGAAATATACTGTGTCTGAATTTTGTCATGATAGATATTTCTCACCTGCTGGGCATAAAGTGACTTCAGATATTTGCAATTGTCACATAGATTGACCTTAAGTAGCACTGCTTTAAGCTGGTAATACAGAACATATCCTTTAACTACTCTATATAGCTGAAGAAATCCATGATATTTCTGAAAATACACATTAAATAAATGTAGCTTTCACTTTATGCTCCCTTACTGTAATGATGATTGCACTATTACACATCTGAAATGAGTAACAATATATTTCATTCTAGAAATGGTTTGTAGCTTTGCTGCATCCAAATTCTTGTGGTAATATACCTAGAAATACAGAGAAGCAGATGCACAGGATCTGCAAAGAATGATATAAACTTTCATAATTGCTTTTCTACTCAGCAAGATGATTCTCAAAGAGACTTTTTGGTTTAAGTAATTGGCTATTACTTAGTGTGTCCTACTGCTTCTGTTAAACAGTTTCAGGATTCTTTCTGATGGCCAAGGGCTTAGTCATGAATAGCCACATACTGTAATATTAAGCCTCTGAGCTCTGCTTGGTTCCTTTTTTTTTTTTTTTTTTTTTTCTTTTTTTCTTTTTTTTTTTTTTTTCCAGCACTGACTCATACCAGATAATGATCTAGCTCAATCTTCTTTCACTTAAAAATGCAAAGAAAAATTCAACATGATTAAAGTTGTTCTAAATCCTCTAATACTGAAAACTGAATTGGATTGCAAATACACAGTTCACTTCTATAGATGCTGGGTGAATTTTCCCAGCCAAGCAAGCTTTGACATGCGGAAATATTTGGGTCTTGGGGCATGTGTATGTTTGTCATAATAATAATTTTTTGCCAATAGATTTTTCATTTACTGGCCTTTACTTGAGAGATAGCTCTTTTCTAACTACTCACTGCATCTTTGCTTGCTGAGATCCTAAGAAAACTGATCATGATCATGAGCCAAGTTTCAACTCAGGCTGATAAGTAGGCAAGCCCAGTGAAAGAAGACTGTTGGAGAGACTGGTGTAAAATGACTTTTTCCAAAGACTCACCTAGAATGATATGGGAAGGAAGGACAGCAAAATCAGCATTTATTTGAAATTAGTCTTTTTTTTTTTTTTCCTCAGAAATTTGAAAGGCAAGTCTTTTTATTTCTTCCTGGTTTTTAGTAATATATTTTTAGTAATAATACAGTAATCTGGAAATTATTTTTTGTGTCAGTATATTTTCTTTAAATCATCATGTTAGAAGAGGAACTTCAAAAGCCAGTGAATCCTGGCTTTTGCCACTGCTTCTTATAAGCCTATTCCTCCCTTCCTATGCTATTCTTCAATATCTCTTTACTGTTTTAGTCCTTTTAGACACATCGTTACTCAACCAGTACATCATGCATATCATTTCAGTGCTGTCAGAAGTCTAATATCTTGGGGAGAGAAGAATGGTATAAAGCCTTGCAGAGCCTTGAGGAGGTTTACTATGTTCTCCTATCAAGGAAAAACAAATACCCTTACATAAATAGTGTAGTTTTCCCTGAGACCCAAATAATGCATCTCCTATCTATTATATATATCCCTAAATTAAGGCATGCATTTAGTATCACCTATTGGCAAAGGATGTTCTGCACACCACTTGCATCCAGTATATGTAGTTGAGATCTGTACTGCATGTGAGAGAACTGCACAAAAGAATACTTAACCCTCGACTTCTTACATGCTCACTAAATGGTAAAAGCGGGTATTTTTGGTATCTTCACTGATAGATTATATTTTCTGGCAAAAATACAGACTAAAAATTATTACAGATGTGACGCAGGTCTGATTACAAATAAAGAAACTTTAACATCTTACATGTCTCTTGTTTCTCTTATCAAAAGAAAGGAAGAATTCCTTTTCAGATTCACTATAAAATATTTTATGAAGCAACCAGTGTGCTCATGAAGTTTGTAGTACTGAAAACATTATTCACTACAATAATTCATATCTTAAAAGTGCAAGACAATCAAAATGGCATCTAAACATATTTAAAATAAATTCACATTTTAGCACATGTCAAGTAGAAAGATATACAAATGTGAAAGTACAACTATTGCATCTCTTTTAATGAAGTAGAATCAGGTGTCTGTGGCTATCCTGCACTGTGCTTGCCATATTTTCATTTAGGTTGGTTATTATAGTTTTATCACTGTACTTGGGCTATTCTTTGTAATGTAATCATACACTGTCCACAAAGCAGCAACACCTCAATGGAAATTCATATGGACACATCAGGATGTTGTAAGAGATTACTAACTGCCTCTGTTAACAAATTTGTCAGCTCTGGGCACTTACATTGGAAATCCCTGCTCTAAAATGTGAAGAAAACAAAAGTAAACTAAACTAAAAAAAATAAAATAAAAAAAAAACACCCCACAAAACAGTGTAACTTAGAAAATGACATCTTCATTTTATCTTTTCAGAGAAATAATAGCATTGTGTAATAACATTATACTTAAAAGCTGGAAGTTCTTGAATATCTATTCAATAGCAAATGATGCATCTAAAAATCTTAATTAAAGTCCCCACTGGTGTCATGTCTGATTTTTTGGCAATGCTTTTAACATCACAGAATGTAGTGTGTCTACAATAAGATTATAAAAATAGAAATGTAGCTATTCTTGATGTGGCTACATCGAAATATGCTGCAGTTACCCTTTACATGTGTGCAAATGTCAAATGCAGGTGTTAATGTGTCATTACAAAAGGCTTATACGAAAAAGTTTTAAATGTTTTTGGGAAAAAGAAAAGGAGAAGTAGAATACATTTTTTGAAAGTATATGGGATTCACTCTATTCTCTTGATTGCCTTCTTGGGTCTGAAACAAAAAAAATTAAAAAAAATCCACGAAGACCTGGATATTGATATAGCCTAACTTCTCTCCATTGGTTCCTGCAACAAATTGTTGGATCGATTTTTTAAAAGAGTATGTGGCAGTGAAGGAGATAACTGAGCTGTTGATAATGATCTCCTCACAGTCACCAGACACTCACTAAAGAGTGAGCAGCAGTAGTGACGTAGCCTGGTTTCCATAGATTGATTTTTCATGGCTGGCTCCTCAGGGCCCCATAAGATAAGCACTGACAAAAACTTTTGCCTTGTTTTAGGTTTTATAGAACAAAGGTTCTGAGGCCTAAATGCTAAAGGCTAAAGGCTCTGAGGCCTAGTAGGTTGTACTGTATCCTGCCTTTCAAAAGAAACAGAAGCAAGGTCTCTTTTATCTATTTCTGTAGATACTTCCACAAAACCTGCTGGACATCAATGTGTATTGGCTTCTGCTTTTAAAGACAAATGCATCTCCACCAGAGTTAGTCAATTTGACAGCAACTTCCTTAATCCTTAAGAAGGGATGGATGAGTACACGTTTTAGCTATGCCTGAGTTCTCTGGCAAACACCAAGAAATAGATGAGTGTTTTAAATGCATTTGCTTCAAATTTATTCTTGTCTGCCAGGCAGATTTTCTTTGTTTAATTAACATAAGCAGCTTGTCTTTTCAATAGCCTTTCCTCTAGTGGCCTACTACTTGGATTTTGTGTATAAGCTTCCTAATTTTACCATTAAAACAACAATAGCTCACTTTAAGTAGTTTGGGTTTGATTAGTTTGAACTCTGTGGAATTTGGTGTTCCATCATGGTGTAGCAATAAATGATGTCCTAGAGGGAAGTTGGTTTTGTGGTTTTTGTTTTTTGTTTTGTTTGTTTTGTTTTGTTTTTGTTTTATTTTGTTTCATTTTGTTTTCATCCTTCATGGACTAGAGGAGGAACCCGTTTAATTTGATTATAAAACACCTAAGTAAGATGTTCCTGTTGGCTTTAAGGAAAATGATCTCTGTGTGCTTTCAGAGCTGAAACTCATTCAGAAACAACTGTTAGTGAAGACTAATCGCATGCTTTGTGATCTGAGGTAGAATGAGCATTGCTGCATTGCTGTGAAAACTTTAATGCTGCTTCCTTACATCTACTGAAGATTTTGAATTGCATCCTTTGGTAGAATGATATATTTGCTACAGCCTTTGGGATTGAATAGCTGCCATGCTTTGCACACGTGCATTTACGTGTACAATTGCATCCCAGAAGATTAAGCCCTAGTCTCCAGTTGCCATATGCCTTTGCCATGTATTTGCTTAGTAAACATATCTTCTACTAATGCTGTTTTCTCTCTCTCTCTAATACTGTTTTTTCTCTCTCTCTCTCTCTCTCTTTTTTTTTTTTTTTTTTTACGCATGGGACAGCTCATTCTGAAAAGCTATCAGTTCATCATGATGAACTATGTTACCCATCTGCTTCCAGAACAAGGAAAGTGAATATAATAAATCTTACTTGTCTCATTGATAACATATTGACCCTTTCCTACAGCTCACTGTATGTGTTTATTTCCAAAGAGGACAACTCTGTTAGCCAGTGCTTCCTTACATTCTCTTGCTGATGAATTACCCATAAAACAGTGATCTTTAATACTTACTTTCAAGGCAAAAACTGTTCCTGGGGCACAGTTTGCCCTGACTTTTGACAGTTGACTACGTCTATCCGACTTCAGATTTCCCATGGACCACATAAGTGAGCATTAGGCTTTCTGGATCTATAGGCAGGAACAGGGAGTCTCATTGTACTTTTTGGTTTAGATAACTGAATGCAGGGAACAAATTGGCCTTCTCAGTGCTGAGGTACTTTTGCAGCTCTTCTCTTGACCTCATACATTTCTTTATTTTCATGTATTCACCTCCAGACAAAAGTCACGTGAGCAGATCCAAGAAAAAAAAAAAAAAAAAAAAAGAAATAAAGAGGGGTACCTGAGGGGACCCAGCACATCCCTGAATCACTCTCTAATTTAAATAAATAAGTCCCACACCATTTTCCCCTCTCATAATTGTGTGAAAGAACAAGATGCTCCAAATTCCCATATTTCCTCATCACTTGAGACACTAGGATGCCACCTAGTTGAGAGCTCTGTTTCAGCTTAGAAGGTACCAAATTCTTCACTGTTTGCTACAGCTGGCTTCAAAGTTCAGTGCCCGGGTCAGGTGTCAGCTTGCTCATCACTGTGCTCAGAGGAGCTGGCTGGATGAGAACAAACAAGGCTGTAGCCAATCTCCAAGGAGTAAAACTCTGCAGAAAGCACTGGACCTCTACCTGGCCAGAAATGTTCCTCCACCACCCGGAGCAGTTAAACAAGTCTCGTGTTGTGTTGTGGTGGTGTTTTGTTTGTTTGTTTGTTTGCTTTTCAATGAAAAAAAGAGAAGTCCCTGGGTGCTCCTTGTTCACTGCCAGGCAGGAAAGCAAACACAGTACTCTAGCAAGTCAGTTTGGAATTCAGGACCATTCCTCAGGGTACCTCATATGATGAAAAAACATTTTATTCCAGGCAAAAATCAGCACACCTGCTTCTATAACTTGATATGTGGCTTCAGCCTTTTCTCCTCTTCCTTGCAATGGAAGGAAACATTGAAGATTAAGTTAACCTCCATTGATTTTCCCCTGCTCTATTTTATTCCAGCTAACCTGTACTATTGTCTCCCAAGGTCATCTTCTTCTTTGCTCTGAAAAAAAAAAAAAAAAAAAAAAAGGCCTAAGAATTAAACATTGGGTCAGTCCCCTAGTCCCTGTTTAAATCTCTGTTGTCCAACACATCTCAGGTGACATTGTTCCTTGGTATAGGCAAAAAAAAAAAAGAAAAAAAGAAGGAGAAAAAAAACAACAACAACAACAAAAAACAAGCCCAAACCCTATCTTTACCACTTGTTTAATTCTTTAAACAGTTTTGTCTGTACCTGCATTGTGTGTAGAGATAGATTTGTAGAAACTACTGCCATGTTACAACTCTGAAGCTGTCAAAACATCTATATACTACATATGCTAAATCTTTCCTTGAGAAAACCCTTACTCTTAGAAATCAGATTATATAACTCCATCTGCCTTGGTAAGAATTAGGTTAACATCTATTTTGCCTGCTGGAAGGCTAGGAGGCTTGTGAGCTTATTTTGTTGATTTTATTTTTTTCTTTCTTTCTTTCTGTCCCTTTTCAAATATCTGTATCTTAGCTTATTAGGATGCAAGTATCTTGATTATTTGGAAAGTTAAACATGCAGCTAGGGAGCACATTGAGAGATTGAGAATTATGATCCTTGCTGAGGTAACAGGGCTGCATACAGAGCTAATGCCATAAAACACCAGGATCTGTGTGACCTGCAATTTGGAGGTACAATAATAAACAGTCCTTAACAGATTATGATGTCCGGATGCTAGCAGCTTTCAGTGTGCAGATGGCGATGCTGTCAGTAAATGTCAGCCTTTGGTCTCTAAATGCCTGTCACATTTCATTAGGGCACACATATGACTGTGTTCCCTCCACTGCTGAGGCTTGACAGCAGATAAAAAATGAGTTCTGCTCATAATCGACCTGTTCCTTATTATTTTGTGATCTGTTCATTTCACCCAAGTACCCATCTGTACAGAAGCAAAAAGTGTTTCCACACGTGAATTTTCAGATTGTTGGTGAAAATGAATACGTCATCATTCACGGAGATGCCAAACGCTCTGCAGATGGGCAAACTCTACTTCTTTCAGTATGTATGTGTCTCTGGAGGAACAATGCATCATCCTAAGGATTTTGTGTATGTTTGTAGACACTTACGAGAGTTTGCAGCCAACTCCTTTTTGTTTTGTGACTGTCATTTGAGCATTGGACCATACCGTGTCTCTTGTACTGTCATTTTTATTCCATCTTGGACTGAAATTCCAAAAGCACAGACAAGAGGAGAACAATATCTAGTATCAAGGGCCATTGACAAGCAACATTTTTTCATTAGCAATGCAAGAACATAGCTAAAAAGTCTGCCAGCTTCCAGTCCTGGCATTCAGTCTCTTCTGGTACATGACCTTCCTGACCAAAGTACAGGATGATCTCAGAAGACCACCAAGACAGAAAGGGACAAGGAAAAGGCCACAAGTGGGCACTAAAGCCCCTGAAAACATCAGTCCAAACTCTGGGATGGTGCTAGAGCTACAGGACTGGTCTGAGGAAGCAAGTTTCCTGCAAATTTTTCCTATAGATTTTTCCTAGATCACTTTATCCTCTGTAACATAGACCACTTAAGGTACTTTTGCAAAGCACATCATTCTGGGTGAAATGAAGCAGCATTCTCATTTGATGAAAAAAATTACTTACCAAAGGAAACTTGGCCTAAACCAGACAAATCTTCCTTACTTGGTTCTTGCCTGCTAGTTTCTTTATCCACAAAAAAAAAAAAAAAAAAAAGTAAAAAGAAAAAAAAAAATGGGAGTGCACACCCTGTCATAGATTAAATATAGTGCCTGTGCACAGTAGCAAAAGCCATGTGGTGTTACACGACACAAAGCCCAGCTCAACAGAAGTGTAAGACAATCAGCATTGTTTTCAGAGTGTTTGCAAGACTATACCAAAAGCCTTACAAACTGTTCCTGATTCTGTTTTGCTGATTAGAATTTCATGTCTATGTGTGAGGGAGGCAAACAAATTGATACCATGTTTTGTCTTTAAAAAATAAATAAATAAAAGTCTTTCATTTGCTGTTAAGGAGAAACCATTAATTTATCTGGAAACAAGAATTGTTCTGGCTGCAGCTACAGAAGATGGAGGGATGAAGGAGCATCTCACTTTGTGTGTGTATTTGGTACATTCATAGGTTCAGAAACCATTAGTAACTTCAGAAAATTAAGATTTCCAAGGAAATCTGGAGCATATTAAAGCAGGAGTAGTTAATAAATATTCAGACTTTACTCTCAACAAGCGCCTTGCTTGTGTACTTATAAATGAACTTCTTATGATCCTACTCTCTCATCCACAGTGGTCCTAAATCCTCATGTGAGCCACTTCTATTTTCACATGTATTGTCAAATCCACCTCCTATTGATAAATCAATGATAAGGAGTCATTACTTTCTAGCATGTGGGATAAAGGATTTTTATGTTATCTCTTTTTACAGACAAGATCTACCTGTCCCTTTGCAAAAAGGCAGTCTGCCAAGTGAGCCATTATGCATCACTCTATACCAATCACTGGAAATCAAGAAAAAATGCCACAGTCTGAAGTTTAGAAATTGTGCATGCTTATGTTTTAATTATGTCAAAGGCACACAATGTTTCTCTGAGAATGGCATCTGGTGGAGCTGGTTCTAGCTCATTCCCGTTATGAAACCTGTAGTGTGTCCTCTATTATTTACAATTATTACTATTGTTATTGTTATTGTTATTTTGGAAAAGCTATGTATATGAATCAATACTTTGAATAATGTGTAGAAATTATTTTTTTCTAGGACCTGAGAAATCTTAGTCATGTTTCCCCTACTGCTGAACTGGCTTGCAGTTAATGAGTGGAGCCCTCACTCCTAAAATCTCCTGCCAGAATTCTCATCATCTTAAAAGAAGCCTGGATTTCACCCAATTACACTTCTAACACTGGCTTCAAAGCTGCTGCTGCTCCTGCTTACACATTATATAAATGAGAGTCTATATCTTGGCAACACACCATACGCAGCTATGTAGAATGAGCTCGGCTGAACTTGAGTTACCCATTTATTGGGACATCTGAGGTCAGCAATGGAGGTTTTTTGCCTGACTTCCCAAGAAAGAAAGGTTTTCATGCTCACATTATCTGCCTGTGTTTGTGCCTCTCAACAGCTTCTGTATCTGCTGGCCCATGCAATGAAACCTGACAGTAGGGTCTCAGGATGGGACACCCCTTCCCGCTTCCATCATGGGAAAAATCTTGGGGAATGCTTTCTTTTGAGGAGCATTTTAAGAAAAAATTACTTCCCTCAGCATATCTGAACTACATACTCCTTTATTCTCTGATGTATATCTCAATTATTACAAGGTCTATGTTATAATTTGTAATGTGTCTGTCTTCATTTTAATACATTTCAGTACAGCTGGGATTTTGGAGTTGGTTTTTTTTTTTGTTTGTTTAAGATTTTAAATTCTTTACAGAAATTACAGGAATACTTTCTATTTCAGACTTAGACAGCAATATTTGACAGATTTGTGCTATCTAAGCCATTTTACAAGAAGAAAATATTCTTCTTTTAGTGCATTTGGCGAATGAATGGAAATAATAAATTTCACCATTTTTAGGAAAATTAGAAAACAAAGATTTGGTGATAGTATTTGTGTCCAGTTACTAATAGGGCATAAAATATGGGCATCTCTTCACTGACTCTTGCTACACAATATTCTTTATATGAACATGCTATACCCAAATTTTGTGAAGTTTTATACCTTTTGTAATGCTTATTATATTGTAAGACAAAGAATATTCAGCAAAGGTATCTGAAATCAAATGCTGAATACAGGTGCTTGAGTACTAAGGTACACAAACAAATGAAATTTCATTCCTTTCCTTCTCATTTGCCACTATGTTTTTTAGATGAAAGTAGTATTTATGACCAGAGAAACTGTCACTCACTCTTTGTTGCCCTTTGTCTTCAAAGAATGCTTTATACTATTTTAATTACATTACATTACATTATATTAATTACATTAATTATATTACATTACATTATATTATATTACATTATATAATATTACATTACATTACAATGTATTACATTGTATCATATTATATTACATTACATTACACCATATTATACAATATTATTTATATCCCACATGATACCCTTGTCTCTCTCATGATATCATTGTCTCTAAATTTGGGAGACACAGATTTGATGGACAGACCACTTGATGGGTAAGGAATTAGTTGGATGGTCACTCTTGAATAGTTGTGGTCAACAGTTCAGTGTCCAGGTGGAGATCAGTAATGAGTGGTGTTCCTCTGGGGTTAGTGTTGGGACCGGTGCTGTTTAACATCTCTGTTTGTGACACACAGTGAAATTGAATGAACCCTCGGCAAGTTTGCCAATGACGCCAAACTGTGTGATGCAGTTGACACACTGGAGGACAGGGATGCCATCCAGAGGGAGCTGGACAGGCTTGAGAGGTGAGCCTGTGTGAACCTCATGAGGTTCAACAAGGCCAAACGCAAGGTAATGTAACTGTAAAAGAAATGTTGGTATGAAATATTTGTTCCCTCCAGTTTTCTATCAGTCCTTTTCATTTGTAAAAAGCAAGTTGTAGCTATGCAGTCTTCACCTGATGCACAGATAGAAAGCTCCAGAACACAGAAAATACTTTAAGATCCTTTCAACTGCAAATACAAAATTAACTGCTTGGTGAAGACACATTTCAGCTCTTCTGCATATTCAGATGAAATATCCCTTTCAGTCCAAAACACTTGAAACATGATTGAAAATTCAAGTGATGTACTATATACAACATATTTTCCCAATTGTAATGCTTTCCTGTATAATTAGCTATCACCGTGGCTTTTTGCCAAAGTTTAAGTCCTATCATAGTAGTTGATCTCTGTATTTGTAAATATTCCTAATTCCCCTTCCCTGCTAATGGAGAATGCTCCTATCCCTGCTAATGAGCAGTAAATCTTAAGGAAATTAAACAAACAAACAAACAAAAACAGCAAAAACAACAACAACAACAACAACAACTTTGCAGTATTTGATATTTCCATTAACTGAGGCATCAGGGGAAAAACATGTCTTTCCTAAAGTCTTCAATTTCTTCCTACACAGACAGATGCTGGCAATACAAGAAGTTTTATCTAAGAATATGCAGCTAACAACTGCAGATGTTAGAAAGCAAGGCTGTTTCATTAGTGGCTGCAGTCAAACAGTTCAGAAGAGGTCAATATCTCTCTTTTTAGGGGGAAAACTTTCCATTTATTTCTAACACTGTTCTAATCTCAGAACTGGCAAGTTTCCCTCTCCATCACAGAGCACTGCTGTTTCCCTGTCTGTGGAGGCAGCTTTGCAACTTGCTGTGCCACACTGCAGAACCCCCCTGAGCTGTGCATGGATATTTGCATAGCATGGTAGCTCTGCATGGGAACTTTGGGTAGCCCTGGTGGTGGTGTCCTCTTGAAAACATCTAGACTTCTCCAGAGGGCCTTGTTTGTTGAACATTTTTAATAAAACAATTGGAATCAGTATGTGGCAAAGCCTGTTTGCAAGGCCAAGTTTCCAGAAATTTTCTTCCTTGTGTAGTTTTTTCAAGGAATAAGTGCTAAAACAGAGGCAGTTTGGGAAAATATAATGCAAAAGGCAACTCTTAAATACGGAATTGTGTTAATCATTTCTATTTGAATACTTTTAATTCGGTCAGTACAAACTGAGAACTTTTGAAATTTATCATAGGTTTTCTTAAAGGATTTGAGATTGTCAGGCTTGCTTTCTATTCTGAATGTGAAGTTTAACCAACAGTTAACTCAAATACAATAAAGTTTTTTTGCAAAAGAAAAGAGAAGAACATATGCTTCTGAAGAGAAGTAGTAGATATAAACTGGAAAAAAAAAATGAGCAAGAGATTAAAAAATAGAAAATGAGCAAATTTTCTGTGCCAGAATGGAAAAGGCTGCTGGGAGGCATAAGTCTACATTCCTGGAGAACAGATAAGAGAAATAACTATCAAGACTAAAATAATTATAACTGCTCCTGCCCTATGATTGTGAAAGGGCTAGAAACCTTCTCAGCAACCTTCTCAACAACATTCGTGGTTATTTATTTATTTGTTTGTTTGTTTATAATTCTGTGATTGCTTAGTGTTGCTGTACACATTGCACTGTGCAGGTGATGGAGCACTGGCACAGGTTGCCCAGAGAGATTGTGGAGTCTCCCTCCCCAGACATTTTCAAAAGCCACCTGGAAGTGGTGCTGGGCACCCTGCTCTGGGAAGCCATGCTGGAGCAGGGAATTGGAACAGGTGACATCCAGAGGGCCCTTCCAACCTCAGCCATGCTGTAATTCTGTGAAATTTGACTGATTTAGTCACTCCTCTTTCATATGAAATGTGAACATGGAATTTAAGGGTCTGTCATTTGAATAAAGGATACTTTAAAGTATAAGCACAAGAGTGGTAAAAGGGACTCTGTGAGAGATCCGAGTTCAGCTCCTACTGAACACTAGAAGTTTCCTTAGGCTGTAGGATAAAAAATTTAGTAGATTTAAGGTGGAGAACAGGCATTGGGAAAAATTCTGTTGAGGGTTACTAAATACATAAATACAATGAGATATATGGAAATTTGAGCTGAAAATGGTTAGAGACCATGAGGAGGATGCTGAGAAGATCAGCTTTGCTTGCTTGCTTTTTCCTTTTCCCTTGGTGTTTACATGAAGACAGGAACTCAGTCTGAAGGAGCAGTATCTCCCCCCCAACACACACCAGCCACCTCCTCAATCTGCCCAGAGGATGCAAAGCCCAGCTGTCAGCCCAGGGAGGACTTCAGCTGCCATGACACATGCCCACAGTGTAGAGTTGGGTGACACATCACGGCTGGTGGCAGCGAGTAAGCATTGCACAGCTCCTATAACTGCCCTAACTTTATAGGGAGCATCCATCATCTCTCAAAATGATGTAGCAAGGAATCAGACATAAACAGTGATCATCCACTCTGTAATTTAGGTTATAAGTCCCTGTTTAAGTCTCTTCAAGCAGATGATGCGACAGGTCAGTTTTTGCAAGAGTTAATGCTTCCTAATGCTCTTATTTCAAGACTAGGTTGTCTGTCACTTCAGGCCTGTGTCGTCCCTCTTGGCTGATGTAGAGCAGAACCTTTTTAAATCAATCAGTTATAAGAAGAATATTTTCCTGTGCTGTGTACTAAGGAAATGTATTATAACTCAATTCAAATGGAATAAAATCATTAAAAAGAGATTACCTGTTCCAGCCAAGGCTCTTGGGTTTCATTCAATCTTACATTATAATATTTTATGCCAAAGTATGGACTATTCATGCTCTTTGTTTCAGGAAATTAATACATCCAGAGCTCAGCCAAAACAGGTGTCACAGCCCATTCTTATCCATCCTGGGCTGCTACCTCCAAAATGGAGTGAAA
Source organism: Netta rufina (assembly GCF_964035555.1). Classification (NCBI taxonomy): domain Eukaryota; kingdom Metazoa; phylum Chordata; class Aves; order Anseriformes; family Anatidae; genus Netta; species Netta rufina. Next base: position 107,488,666 of record NC_140124.1, read on the forward strand.
ATGATCTGTATGTGCACAACTAATGATGGACAAAAGTGGAGATAAGAGAACGGTTAAAGCAGAGCAGCTATTCCTGCAGTGTCCAGCATCCTGCCTCTGAAAAGCAGCAGGCACAAGCAAGAGAGGCGCTACAGAGGGCTGGCATTGAAAAGCTGTGAAGACAAAGCCTGAAATAAGGATTCTGAATTTAAAATCTTGCTCAGTTGGAAGAACTGAATGTTATGCAGGACAAATTTTGTCAAAATGTAAGAAAAAGCATTATTTAAATGATTTAAATGCACATTTTATGCTGAATGTGTTTAATAAAACCAGTGACTCAGCTTTCTGGAGAAAAGTCTTTATATAAATGGTTGATATTCTATGCAGGGGAAAAAAAAGAAAAAGAAAAAGAAAAACAAAACAAAACCACAACAGCAGTTATAAGATAGAATTACAGCTCTGTATGTACAGTGGGGATATCTTTCTTAGCAGTGCTTTTTTTTTCTAGTCATTTTGAGACATTTTTGAAGTTTTAGTATTTGCTTAGCATGACTGTATCAAAAGATTGTAGAGAGTGGGAATCTTTCCATACAGTAAGAAATAAGTATTTTAAATTATCAGAATCAGGTGTTTGAAGTTAAAAATCTAAGATTATTACAGTTACATGATTTGTAAAGACATTTCTTATATATTACTTGGTTAAGAAGTAAAAATGACTACAAAAAAAAAAAAAAAAGAAGAACAAAATTCACTCAGTGGACTGAAAACAATAAAAAACTAAACCTATTAAAGGTCCAGCAACTACAGATGTGTTTACGTGAATTATGCAACATACCTGACTTTACAACAGCATGGGGTCTGGTGCCAAATGTATAGTCTGTGTCAATGAAACTCACTTGAACACTAGTGTGGAAGAAAGTTATCTGTGCAATAATATAACCTACTTGACCTGCTGATTATATATTTTTTTTTCTATACTGGTCTCTCTCCTAACCATGGGATGATTTATCTCAATTTCACTGTCATCCTCTTAATGAAGTTAGCCAAGATCCTCCTGTATTAAATTACACAGAGAACACAGTCCGATGATTTGGAGCTCTAAGCTTCTTAAACTGGCAGTTCCTTCTTGGGGCAAACCTCTTTATTAAAGATTTATTTTGTCTGCCCTTTGAAACTAGTGAATTACCATCAATTTGAAAGTTTTGCTAAGGCTATTCCCTGGCAAAAGAGGGGAAGTGGAATCAATCTCTGTTGCTGCTGCAGAGCTGTTTCTGGGATATCTTTGTCATGCAACCTTTAAAGAAATTGGATTGCAGTCAGGTTTCAGACACAGACATATTATTTTTTTCAACATGACTGCAGTCTGGTTTATTTGAGAGCTGTGTAAAATGAGCTAATTGCTGCACCAATGAAATGCATAGAGAAAAACTGCTGCTGGCTCCTGCAGAGCCTGATTCAACCTGCTCTGCCCCAGGAGGAGCCAGGTATGCAGGATGGATGCTCTTATGGAGTGGGAAGCAGCAGCAGGGTCTGGTTTGGTTGGCATGTCTGCTTAAAACAACTTTAACCAAAGTTGCGGTCTTCAACGGTCCCTAAAGGTCTCTGAAACCAGGCTGCCCTTACAGACTTGGCATTTTCTGAACCATTTTCTAAGATGAAAATAACACTGTAAACAAGGCAGTAAAGCCACTGCTGATATTCCAAGAACTTTCGTAGTCTGACAATCTGGTTGTCATAGCTGGCTCATGGATTGTCTACTGCAGTCCTCCCTTCAGTTTTGTTCAGCCCAAATAATGAATAATAATAATTAAAAAATTACTATTAACTCAACATTTAAATTATTTTGAGGCTGCATATGGTGATAGTTGAAGTTTTCAAGTGGTACAGCTTCTCTAAGCACAGCGCTCACATCAACTGGTCCTTAATTAGACCCCTACAGTTAAACTGTGAATAAACACCATCCCCTGAACTCTTCACACGTGAAATTTTAATTTCCCTCTTCTCACTTTTGCTGTGCATGTTTTTATGGTGTTTTTATAGGGGTCATGCAAGCTGTCAATACTTTATATCAGTAACACTGCCTGGATATCTTCAAATTTGCAGATAATCTAGAGCTGCCTGTGCTTTGACAGCAGGATAAGGCAGCCTCTGTCTGAAGAAATGCACCCCAAGAATCTCTTCAGCCTGTGAGATGTGAGCAGGCTGCTTCTCCAAATCAGCAATGCAGATGATCTTTGTCTATTCTTCTCCTTGAATGAACAGATTATTCTGGACACAGCAAAGAAAAATGCACTCAGCTGAGTTCTTTGTTCCTCTATTGCACTTCAGCTAATTCAAATGATAGTATAGTTTCCTCCAAAAAGAGAAACAGATGGAAATACTATAGGTAGGAGAGAAAAAAGAGAAAAGCAGAGAAATTGCCTCTTCCATGAGCAGAGTTTTTCTAAGCAGAAAAACTCTGAAGGCACAGAAATCTATAAGCTGATGTTGAGGTGCTTGTGCAGGGCCATTCCCTGGCCCTGCTCCTCATCTTGCTGATCCCAAAGACTGCTCAATACAAAGTATAGGAGCAGGCTGAAAGCCTAGCCTGGTGAAGACCCAACCTGAAAACTGCAGGGCTTCACCTTGCACAGGTGAATGCCCAAACCAGCTGTGCACTCCCACATCATGCTATGTTGTGGTTCTCAGGCTGCTATCTGGATGGTGTCCAGCTCATAAGGAGCAGGTCTAGCTTCTTTTAGGCCATGGTGGGTGTAGGGCTGTGTGTGGGATGGGGATATCTGAATTTCAAGAGAGAAGAGCCTAAATCCAGGTTTCATTTTTGTGGAGCAAGATTTCTAGCCCACAATTTTTATATAACCTGTGGTCACTGAGGGTACTCTCAAAGAGACTGTGAGCTTGCCTTCTACTCTCAGGAGAATGAGTCTGGTGCCCAAGATGAGGAGGAGATTTGCATTGTGCATGATGATCAGGAAAGTGTGTTGGGTCTAGGAGAAAGAAAGTATTTCAGATGCTCAGGCATTTCCTACCACCTGCTGCAGGCATTGCTTCAGTATATGCTGATATCCTGACTCTTCTGAGGAACAGCATCCTTCTGCCAACACATTGAACAGAGCAGGGCTTGCCCAGCAGCCTATGTCTGGCCTCCAAACTGAAAAACTTACTCCTATCCATTTGTGGAAGTGAGTAAGGTGTAGATGTAGTAATATTTCTAACAGCTACCCATGGTTTGAGCCTGCATTTCTTGTGGTCCCTGTAGCTATCCCTCCCCCAGGTGGCTTTCATCTGAAAATCTTTCACTTAGCTCATCAGAAAAAGGAAGGCTTATGAAACAGATGGCAAAGCATGGTACCACAGTCAGACTTACTCCCATGGCCTTGCATAAATCTGAGGAACTCCCAACAGAAGCATGATAAAGAATGGGATATCCTTTGGGAAAAAAGATGTGTGCGATCAGATGTGAACTCTTCAGCTTCACTACTCACTGAGCAGGTTGTCTGAGAAAGCAAAGCTATGCTGCTCAGAGTCTGTGGTTAAACATAGTTTTCCCATAGTTTTCCACCTTTGAAATGGTACTAATAAGCACCAATTTCTTGAAGTACCAGCTAAATGCCAATATAAATCCCACTATTTCCCTCTCTTCAAAAAGGGAAGGAAAATACAAGTATGGACTCCTCAAGGATGAAATGATATGATTTTAGGAGACCATAGCAATAGGTTTACAAACAAACAGCATGTGACTACAGGCTTCCACTAAATAATCATTCTCTTTAGGTTCTCCTCAGTTTACAGGGGAAGTCAGTTCAAAATTTGACTGTCTTGCAAAGAGAAGAAGCTCTCCTGTAATTCTTGAGTGTCTTTTTTTTTTTTTTTAAAGAGCACTTGAGCTACCCTCACAGATGAAGGTATTTGCAATTGCAACTGCCTATGATTCCTGCCGAGTGCTCAAGTGGCCCAGAAGTGAGAGAAGAGGCATAGCTACCTCCTGCCTCTAACAGCTGCCTCCCACACATCCCATCTCCACCAGCCTGCTCCAACAGCCCCAGGGTGTTGCTCATGCCCTTGGTTTTGTTTTTGTGACCCGCAATTGTCTGTCATGGAAACCTTAGTGTGGGCTGTGAAGCTGGAAGAGAGGTAGCAAAAGGCTGTTACCAGCAGCAGGTAACAATAGTGATCACTGGCCAGGGTTTTATTTATTTTACAAAGGAAAAAGAAAGGAAAAAAAAAGAAACAAAGCAACGGAATGACATGGTATGTGTCCTTCAGCCTACCACGAATCCCCCACTTTTGTGCTTCATCTACTGTTGTCATTTTAAATTAGAAATTAGATCCTTTTTAGCATAGAAAGCCAAAGGGAGAAATCCAGTTTCAGTGGTGTTCGGTGCACCATTTCACCACTGTTAAAATAGGACTTCTGCATTACTTGACACACAGAGAAGATGCTTGCATGTTCTCTTATTATAAAATTAATTAATTTTGTTATTTGGGAATTATGTTCTATTGCTTTTTAGGGGAATTGTTCCACAGTTGAAATAATGCATTTGATATTTAGGGGTACTGATGACAATTACAATGCTCAATTAGAGAGACTGAGAAGCTGCTTCCTTTTTCTATTTTTCTATTCCTTACAGAGGAATAATAGATTAATTAATATTCATTTCAAGTCACAGGAAAGTATTCTGTTGGTAGATAGACCAATAGCGTCCATCACAATTTATAATGAGAAAATGTTGATCAGACAGGCCACACCCTATCACCCTATCCTTATCACAGGTGTCACTCTATCCCTATCACAGGCCACTTCCCTATGTGGATTTTTAGCACAGAGAATATGAGATTGTATTAAAGTCTTGTACAGTAAGTGAAGGGGGAAGGGAAGCAGACAGTGAATACTTACTCAAATATTAATTAAGAATTTTCCACATCAACACACCTTTTCTGCTCCTTGGCATTACATATTGAAATATCATAGGATATTTCAAATCATTATTTTCCTTTCGCGTATTTATCACAATTCTGAATATCCATTTTTAATGTGTTCTGGAGATAAAAAAAATATAAATCTTGCAGCTGAAAATGTTTCCCCAAAAAAACTTTAAAATATTCATATGTTTTTAACACCATTGGGCTATCCCTTGTGAATATTCCTCTTTTCTAATCCTGATCTATGACTCATACTGAGGACAAGTGAAAGATTTTTTATTTTTTTTCCCCTTGGAAACCCTAGAAACAGGACAGGTAAAAGCAAGTAGGAAAATAGATATAGCCTTCAGTGATAAGGAAAAATGAGACTGCTCTGCAGTTAATGAGAATTATGTTCCCAAGTCAGTGGCAAATATCAGGACAGGAAAGAGTTGAAGTTCATAGTAATGAAGTCAATAATACTATTTCTAGTAGAAGCTGAGTCCCTCCAGAAACAACAAGAGACATTTTAACAGTCTGTTTCATCTACCCAGTGTATTTTAAAGACCCGGAACCTGCATTTTTGTGACTTTCATAAAGGGCCACTTAAGTTGCTGCTTTACGCCTGAAAAATAAATATCATCCCCTAGAAACAGGCCAGCAGAGGAACTTTCCAGAAGTTGACTAGGGGCTTATTGTTGGAGGAAAAAAATCTGAAACAATAGAGGTACTTTAAAACCAGAAACAAAAAATCATTCTGAAAGCACAAGATTAATGCTAATTTTCTTCAGAATTGGAGCCTTGTGGTTGATGTATTGAAAAACTAAGCATTTTCCCTGAATAATGGCTTCTGGAGAAGTATCTCTCCTAAGCGAATCTCCTTGTGTCTATTAATGCGTAAGCTCTGACTGCCATTTTTCCCTGAGCTGGGGCACGTGAATGGTCTATGCAACAATCCATTTCACAGATTTTGCAAGAGCTTAATTTCTCTATAATCACTAGATCTTTGCCAAAGCTGTATGAAAATAGACAAGAGATTCAACAGTTATGGGACTTAACATTATTATTATTATTATTATTATTATTATTGTTATTATTATTATTATTGTTGTTATTATTATTATCACTATTAATAATAACAACAACAACAACAACAATAATAATAATAATAATAATAATGAAATTAAATATGCTCTGTCTTCCCTTGAAATGAGACCCAAACCCCAACACATTTGGACAGAGATGATTCAAAGGTCTCTGTTCTGTCCAGTTGTGTATTTTGGGGTATTACAAGCTGTATTGTGTTTACATGACAAGGCTTTGGCAGTGGGAGGCTGCAGAGGTGGCCTTTATTAGAAGAACCCAGCTGCTACCCCATGTTAGATAAGAACGAGTTTCAGCAAGCTCCAAAATGGACACACTGCCGGCCAGAGCCGAGCCAGTGAGCAAAGCTGGTAAGGCCTCTGGGAGCGCAGACCGAAGAAAGGGAAAAAACAGTGCAATAGGAGCTGGGAGAGAGGAGTGAGAACCAGCGCTGCAGACCCCCAGGTCATTGCAGTAGGAGGTACCCCAGGCAGGCAGCAGCAGTTCCCCTGCGGCCTGTGGAGAGGCCCCTGGTGGAGCAGGCTGTCCCCCTGCAGCCCATGGGTCCCACATGGAGCAGATCTCCACGCTGCAGCCCCCCCATGGGTGGAGGAGACCCCGGTGGAGCAGGTGGTTGTGGCCTGGAGGAGGCTGCGGCCCATAGAGAGCCCCCACAGGAGCAGGCCCCGGGCTGCAGCCCGTGGAGAGGAGCAGGAGGTCTGGGGGGAACTGCCGCCCACCCGTTGGGGACCCGTGCTGGAGCAGTTTGCTCCTGGGGGGTGGACCCTGTGTATGGAGCCGTGTGGGAGCAGTGCTGGGAGAGCTGCTGCCTGTGGGCAGCCCCCGCAGGCTCAGTTTGGGAAGGACAGCATCCACTGGGAGGGACCCCACGTGGAGCAGGGGCAGAGTGACCATGAAGGAGTGTCGGAGACCTAGGGCATTAGGGACTGACCACAGCCCCCATTCCCTGTACCCCTGCACAGCTGGGGGGGGGGGAGATAGAAGGGGTTGGATGAGGGGAAGGTGTTTTTACTTTGCCTTTAGTTTCTCACTGTTCTGGTCTGCCAGTGATAGGCAATATATTATATTAATCTCCCTATGCTGAGTCTGTTTTGTCCGTGACAATAATCGTTGAGTGATCTTCCTGTCCTCAGCTGAACCCTTGAGCCCTTTCCATTGCATTTTCTCTCCCTTTTCCTTTGAGGATGGGGAGTGAGATAGTGGCTGTGGTGGAGTTCAGCTGCCTAGAAGGGTAAAACCACCACTCAAGCTTGCACAGTTTTGCCCATATATATTTTTCTGTTAAGAAAACTTCATATTCACATTTCTTTTGACAAGAAAGCTCTCTAACCATGCATTTAAGAAAGTCTTAATTTGAACATTTCTTTTGATGCCACCTCCTAATGTGCCTGATAATAGAATTTCTTCATCTCATTTATGGCACTGCCAGTAATGTCATTTATCAGTGGACATTTTAAGAGCATGTATTTTGTCTAACTTGTGACATTTTAATGTGGTCTGAGAGTTGCAAAAGCTTGACCAGCCACCCTCTGATAATCTTGGAGAGACAGCAAATTAACCACTCAGAATCAGTTATAATTTTGGAAATCTTGGTTTATATTCATATTAAAATATAAAAGGGAAAAAAAAAAAAAAAAAAAAAACAACTGACAAAGACTGTTAGGTACGAAAAATACCTGCAAGAGTAGCAGGTTTTAGCCTGCAGTACCTCTCTCCGGTATAACCAACACATAGACTTTTTTTTGAGCTGTACTTTGGACAAAGTATGTCCAAGCTCCAGCTGAGGTTTTCCTGAAGGTAATGATTGCCTACAGCTTCTCTGGAATTGCACAAAGCTTGCATCATCTCTGAGAAACAGGTCTGTTTCTAGGTGCTTCTGGTTCCAACTGAATTGTTTAAACACAAAAATACAGTTTCCAAATCTTAATTGCCTCAAGCATCTCTTACCCTCATATAGGATGGGTAAATACTATTCATGAACAAAAGATTAAGGTACAATTGTACAATTAAACATTAACAACCATCTGTGCTCTAACGCTTGCAGAAGACAAGAAAACAAGAATAGCCTAGTTTAATTCCTTGGCTTCAAGAAGGAAGAACAGTGACTCCTGAAACTCTTTATCCATGCTTTACTTGGGGAATCATAAACCGTAGATGCTTGAAAAGATTTGGCTTAAAAATTGTGAAATGGTAAGCAGAGCCCTTCTGAAAGGTCAAATCAGAGTAGTAGACTGTGTAGTATTCAGATGCATAAAATGTTGACTGTATATTTGGTGTCCTAGACCCTGCAGGCATGGGATGGCATAAATTCTCTAGGTAGAAACATTGGGTAGGGTTCACAGTGCATTTGGGTATTGCTCAGCACAGGAGAAGTAATTTGTGCTAGCCATGCTTCGTTTTATTTGTTAGCAAGATATCTTCAAGTTATCTTTGGTGAAGACTGCAGGCTGGATTTTCAGGTCAAGTCATTCTGCAATGCTGTTGTAAGGTGATGACTTCCTTGCAATTAAAGAGCTGTGAGAGATGGGGTCAGGGACTGTACTATGCTTGCACACAGTGCTCCTTTTCACACTGCACTCATTTGTTTGACCAGACAGTCCCAAGCCTTTAACACTTTGACCCACAGAAAAAAAACTTACAAAGGTTTGGGTGACAGCAAAGAGACACATTTCTTTAACTGAGCAGCACAAGAAACAGCATCAGGTAATTCCCCAGTGACTACTGTCACCAAATTATATAGACTGAAAGTAATTTGTGTTGTTTTTGTCCCAATAGAGTATTAACATCTGGGAAACCATAAGGGTTGTCGTGGAAAAAATGTTTAACTGTACCACACCATTTCACTTGAACCAATGTCATAGAGGAGAGAACAGAAGAAAAAAAAGAAAGGTAGGGTTATTTTTGCAGTCAGAAATAGAGTAGAGTTTTCATTTAAATTAGATGAAGAAATGGAATATATCTTTATAGAGCTGGAAGTAATAAAGGGTAACAGAGTACAGAGACAAAACAGCTATTCAGGTCTAATGTTCAGAGAAACACTCATACCTGCAAAACTGTGTAATTATTAAAAATGCTTTGCCCCATAACACTGCCAGTAGGAAATAAGCATTATCTGCTCCTCAACTTTTGTAACAAGATAATGAAATCTGCTCATGTTTGTCTTAAAGTATGATGTGGCTGAAAATGGTCCAGTAAAAAAGAATGTAATTAACCCTCTAAGGACTAATGTGGCACGAGCACTTGGCTTCATCCAGAGACCATAAGCAGGCTTTAGAGCACTGTGTGAGAGAAATTCCAGTAGAATATTGACCTTTCCATTAACTGACCAGAACTACAAAAGAAGTCTGTGACTTTCTGTGATTATAGTAGCATAGCAATGCAATGGCAAGTCCTTCAGCTTTCCTTTGTTTTCTCAGAAGTTGCACAGTTGCTGTGTCTATGCAGAAGGAGAAAAGAGCATATCTCCAAGTAACTTTGGTCAAATCTCAAAATCAATAAATTTACAGACAGAATGACGTGTGATGTGAAGTCTCTCCCCAGCATTTAATTAGAAATCAAATTTATGGTCTAGCTGTTACACACAAAGAGCATCCTAATTCTCTTAAAAGCTTAATTGAAAGTCACTTCAAGGGGTTCCTTTTTTTTTTTTTTTTTCCCCCCAAATATTTTAAGAGACTGTTCTGTTTTTGGTTGGAATGTGTCTTTCTTCATGCGTCCCAAGCTTGAGCACAGTTATACTACTAAACCACAGAATATTAGAATACTCTGATTTGAAAGGATAGGACCGCCGAGTCCAACTCCTGGCTCCACACAGGACCACACAAAAATCAGACCCTGTGTCTGAGAGCATTGTCCACACGCTCCTTGAACTGCAGCAGGCTCAGTGCTATGACCACTGCCCTGGGGAGCCTATCCCAGTGCCCGACCACCCTCTGAGTGCAAAACCTTTACCTAACCCCCAGCCTGACCCTCCCTGTTCCAGCTCCATGCTGTTCGTTCCCTTGGGTCCCTCAGTGGGGATGGAAATGGGTCTCTGGGATAAAAATTCCCTGTAAGGTTTTGTGGGCTACTGATTATATGAATACCAAGGGCATTCTACAGCATTCTTAAAAGATAGCATAAATCTTTTCTGATGTCTCTGTATCAAGCTAGCAAGCACATACAACTTTCATTAAGGAGAGGAATACCGCATAAACAAGGCTTCCACTGGCTATTTACTGTTTATTAAGCATAATGCTGGGGCAGCTCACTTTATGTTGAATCTCAGTTTCGTTGTTTGCACCTTCCTGCTGTGCTTTGCCCTTCCCCAGGGAGGTGTCACGTTGTGGCCACCATGGCTGGACATCAGCCCTTCAGGTCTCTCTGATGGGTCCCCAGGCCATGAGCTTCAAAGCAGGCACAGATGGACAGAGAAGGCTGAGACTATTAATTGTTTCACAGATAACGTCTTTAGTTCCTAAATTAGAGGGGAAGTGAGCCTCTTTGTGCGGGGGACAGACACACTGGCTGTGCCCTATGGGCATTTTGGGGCAGTCCAACTGAGCAGGCTCATTGCTATGGCAGTTTGAGACATGTTCAAATGACTGATGTTTTCAGAACCATTTCTGGGAAATAACTGTCTGGGACTCGCTTACTTGAAGATTTTTGGACTCAGTCCCGGAAATGACAGTGCTGAACGATTCAAGTCCCACAGCTTTAGTAGGCACTGAGAACAAGCAACACCATACAGAAGGAGAAGAATAAAGCAATGATGAGGGGGCAGCCAGTTAGGAGAGGAGAAGCTGTCTCACCAAATCACAGAGTAGCTGAAGTTGAAAAGGGTCCTCTGGAAATCATCTACTATTTGCATGAACAAGAGGTTGTAGAACGATGTCCCAGCTAGGGTTGCTCTAGCATGGAAATCCTCACAAGCCTCTGTTGAAGAGTGATGTTCCACAGTGACCCTGAGAAAAATTTTAGAAACATTTTCCAAGCGGGAAGGGCTGGGGCCAAGTGGTTTTAACTAATTGTATTTCATGATTTATTTATTTATTTTGAAAAAATGTACCTAATTTGCACTGGAAAAAAAAAAAAAAGTGACAGAATCTGTCAAAATATGCCAAGTTTGATACATTTTAATGCTTGCTTCACTTTTTTCCTTTTTTTTTTTTTTTCTTTTTTCTTTTTTTCTTGAAGTACCTCTAAAGACAGGGTGTAGAAAGACCAGGTGAAATGCAGAGGGCTGAAGCCCACTGAATTCTGTGCAGCTTTATCTACTGATGCTTTATCTCTCATCTAGCTTCATGCAGCAGTTTCTATGGACACTGCTGACTGGTCTGACGAAACAGAAGTATCCCAACCATTTCCCAGAAATGGTGGATTTTTGCGTATTTTTTTTCCATTCAGAAATGGAGCTTTTATAGCCACTTCAGAGTTCATAATAGAAAAGCAAGAAACACTTGTGCAGGGAGAAAGTAGTTATTTTGCACATTTCATTTATGTGGACTTACTGAGAGAAAAGTCATATAATGCACCACAGAGTAATACATTCCCACAATTAAGGTAACAAACTGCCTTTTAACTTTCAGTTGTGAGTATTTTTGTGCTGCACACACCACCTCTACTTCTGGAAAAGGAAAAATCCAACTTCTCACAAAAACTTACCCACACCTGGTTAACGATTTCTTTGCAGGGAAGATGCACTGAATCCCTCCGGTGATAAACACACGGGAACCAGGCACAGGGGAAGAGAAGGACCGGGTAAACAGCCTCGTAAAGTGCTCGTCAGGTTAATAAAGCCGGGCGATGTACCCAGATTTAATGCATCGGGGTTTTTTTTGGCCGCAAGGACCTTGAGGCCCGGTGGGGCTCCCCGGGCGGTGCAATGCCGCCACCTGGCGACCCCGCGCCGCCACCGCGGGATGCCGGGACGGGGGAGGGCCTGGGGGGGCTTGGTTCTCCAGCAGGGGGCTGCAAAACCCAGTAAGAACAGGCACACGAACAGCTAACCAACAAATAAACAAGAAAAACGACGGCAAAGAAGGAAGGGAACTAAACCAAACCATAAAGCAGAAATTGTAACAGCAATTATAAAATTATAAGAATAAGCATTTTCCTTATAAAAATGAAATTTTAAAAATATATCAAATCAACAGATTATACTTTGGCTTCAAACTTTGATATATTCTGTTTCTTTGAAGATTGAAAGGGGGGAATCTTATCAATGTCTATAAACACCTGAAGGAAGGGTGCAATGAGGGTGGTTCCCAGTGCCAGGACAGGAGGCAATGGGCTCCAACTGGAGCCCAGTATGGAGCCCAGTAGGCTCCCTCTGAATATCACAAAACAATGTGAGGGTGACTAAGCCGTGGCACAGGCTGCCCAGAGAAGTTGTGGAGTCTCCTCCTTGGAGATATTCAAGAGCCACCTGGACATGGTCCTGGGCATCCTGCTCTGGGTGAGCCAGGTGGACTCCAGAGGTCCCTGCCAACCTCAACCCTCCTGTGATTGTGTGAAGATTTAACCTTTGTGTTCCCAAATACTAATTTCTCCTGCTTCCAAACTGCTATTCTCATTAGTGCTGCTACTGTTTCAGTGTAAGCAGACTACCCACCCAGAGGTATAAATTTGTTTATTTTGTATACCTACATTTTTAGTTGGAGTTGTTGAGATTTTTCTTTTTAGCACTATGAAATTAATTTCTGTGTAGGTCAGATGTATGGTAGTGGGGAATACTGTGCCATCATAGTATGGTATACAGAGCTGATGATGGTCCAAAGCTGTTGACCTCTGTGCCCCCTTTGTTTTGGGAAGGTATTTGAATAAAGGGACCCATCAGCCTTGTTGACATTCATGGTAGCATCTGTATTTTTGAAAAAAAATAAAAAACAAAAAAATTGTGATTTACGGCATATCCTTGACATTCCTTGTTGTAACCTTTGTTCTTTTAGGATTTGTACTTGTTATATACACTAATCAGAGCTAAAACCTAAAAAATACTTTTTTTTTCTTTTAAATCATTTTACCTTCCAATCTGAGTCTCATTTCCCAAAAGCTTATTGTTGGTCTTTTTTTTTCAGACCATATAAACTACTTCTCCATGGACTTTCCCTTCCATGTAGACCTTTATTCACCTGCCATCCTTATCCTGCCTGAAATGGCTCAGGGGAGCAACTGTTGCTGGCACCAGCCTCTGGATTTGAGGCGAACTCTGTCTACATAATTGCCTTTAATGATGTTCACATCCTCCACGCTACACCATTCCTCTAGGAATGGTGGATTGTGAGACAGGGGTGTATTATGCAGAGCAAGTATGAGCCCAAATATCTCATCCACCTTTATGAAGTCTGCAAAAGTCTTCCCAAACCACTATGGGTGCCATCAGGGAGAAAGGGAAAACTGCAAACTCAGTGTTTCTGCTTCACCCTGTGGTGTATCTGGTTATTGTAATTATTGGGGGTGATGCAAAGTGCTTGAAAGGGGAGGGAGGATGCAGAGGCAAGAAGTATTTATTACCATGTGGAAAAAAAAGAAAAAGCAGAGGGCACTTTCAGCAGTCATTTGTCTACAAGGATCGAGATAAACAAGCCAGCTGTATCCCCTCAAGGCTCATTTCCATCACCTACAGACAAGAGATGGAAGCACAGCAGAGGAAAGACAAAGACACTCCTCTCCAGCTGAAGTATGAGGTGGAGCAGAATTGCAATCATGACATGGCAGTTTGGGCCATGGGCTCCAGCAGCATGGTGCAAGGGATGAAGAGGGAGAAGATGATGTGTCAGGCATTATTAATAGTGAAGGGCTGCTGTTGGCTGATGAAGGCAGTGATGCTGCAGGAGGTAAGGCTCTCCTGGTCACATAGGTCCCATCAGAAACTGCAATGTCCTCAGAAACCTATATCAACTTTGTGAAATCAGCTCATGGTCTGACCTGGGGAGGGCAGTTCCACCTGGGAAGTGCTCAGTTTTGTCATGTTTTCCCAACACAGCTGTAAATTTCTACAGCACTCTGAAGGCATCACACCGGGCAATTTCTAGGGATGGATTTGTGGGTCAGGACAGGAGTGGATAGGAGACCTGACAGAGTGTGTCTACCCTATGCCCACCCATCTCCCTCTGACACCTGACGCAAACCTTACCCTGAGCCAGGGGATGCCACAGTACAGAAAGTCTTGTCCCTGTGTGCTCCCTAATGTCCCCACTGACCCCTATCACTATCTCCAACCCCATCCCCAGCTAATTTCTCCTAACACCTTCTTTAATCTAATCTAAATAGCTGCTGGCAAACCCACTAATTCTGCTTGCTAATGCTCCAGCCTCTCTGTTCACAGTCGCTGCTAACACAGAGCTGTGTCCTTTTACTGGCACAAAAGCCTTACTGCCAAAGCAGAAGCCACAAGTCTCCAGAAACAGTGGGAATTAGGAGCCCCCAAGAGGGTTGGAGGTGGGATTTAGTGACGTGGCAGGGAACAACTGCCTCAGTATGGTGCCAGGGCAAGGGATAGGTGTCCTGTTGTTGGAATAAATCCAGTACATACATGAAAGGCCATATGCACCCAAATCTAGATTTCTAGTTTATTTAAACATGCAGTGCCCCATAAATCTTGAGTGATTGGTTGGGGAACAAGACTTAGCCACCGAAGTCCCACTTGGGAAACTAAATTATCGAAAAGAAGCAAAACACTTTTTCCATTTAGACACATTTCAGTATGGTCTAAACTTCCTTCTGCAATTGCTTCAGATACTGTGAATATTTCTCAGCTCACTCTGAAGCTCAGACACTCCCTTTGCATGACAGGTTCATTTACTTGTAAAAAAAAATCTAATTAACACCCGGTGTCTTCCCTCTCACTCCTGCTCCTCTCTTTGGTCTTTTAATTGTCTGTGAAAAGGTACCTACACAGAGCAGCAGCAATGTTTAAGAGAGAAAACAGAAAAGACAATTCAGTACTTCAAGCCTACCACGGTAAAGAGGAGGCTAAGCTAATGAGTTCAATCATCACTAGGATTGCAGCTGCCTTGCAGCAGTCTTTTTTGCAGCCTGCCTGGCACTGTGGTTGTACAAACCAGCCCCACCATGGAAGGAAAACCTCCCCCTACCCCATCCTGATATGTCTAATGCTCTTTGATTGGTTGCATTGCTCCCCAGCAAGAATAGCTTTTCACAAAACAATTGGCGCCCTGACGAGTCTCTTGCTCAGAAGCACGCTTACCCCTAATTGTTGAGGCTCTGGTTCATAGAACTTCGGAGGAAGATTAATTCTCTTCAAGTTGCTGGACCTCTTTAGGAAGCAGTCCCCAGCTGAAACTCAGGCCTGAAGGAAAGATGTCAGACTTTCTTCATACTGCTTTTGACCTGCATATTGTGAAAGCTGCATTTTTTTTTCCATGGACAACAGCACATTCTCATGATTTCCACTTAGTCCAAGTAGCAATCTGTCCACCAGTTTCCATCCCAACCTGTTTCTACTTACCACAAGGTAAAATCTGCATTCACATTAAGGTTCCTTTTTCACACAGCCCGTTTTTCAATCTTCCAAATACTTAAGAACCTTCTTCAACGTCAGGCTGACCTGTGTGCACTTGGGCTTCTGAGGCCTTTTTTTTTTTCCCCCTCCAGTGCTTGGAAGGGAGCTTGGAATCCACCTAGGTAATTTCACAGAAAACAGACAAGGTGAAGGAAGTACTCAAACTCCTCAACAGTAACAACCACAGAACCCAGGAGCATTTACCTGCTGTCTTCTGAACTCGAGTCACTTCCAAAGTGCTTCGCAGTGAAATAGCGCCACCAGGGTTTTTCTGAAGAAGGCACCACCAATGTAACTAGCTCATAGAATCTCTAAAACTATTTCACAGAGAGGGCCAAAAACATGAAGGAAAAGCAGCCTAGTAGGGAACACTGAGCCCGATTCACCACAAGAGAAAAACACCCTAGGCTACCCAAGCCTCAGTCTCTCCTGGGGAGGCAATTCCCCCACAAGTCCTCAGGCTTCCTATATAACAAAGGTCAAATGACCCACACCTGGCAGGTTTCACTTAACAAGGGTGAAGCCAAGAGACCTTGTGGAATAAGCTCGTCTACCTGGCTTCAAAGTTTTAAGGTCTATTGCTCCTTATCACTTGTAGAAATAACCTGACAAGGGGCTTAGTGGTTACAGTTGACCTAATGAATTAACTACAAAAGGTGTACAAGGGTCATATTTCTGTTAGTCATTCTGTGAGCAAAATTAGTACAGAGCCTGTTAAAAAAATAAATACAAATAAATAAAAGAAATTAATAAAAAAGAAAATGACCTTAAAGGCAAACTTGCCATCATAGATTTTCATCTGTCTAGTCATGACAGATAAAGAATTTAGCAATCAGAATTCCTTTTCTTGATATTAATGTTATTTACATTTTCTTCTCTGAGATCCCTTCTTTATGCAGGACTTTTCTAAATCTAGCCCCATGACCTCTGACTACACTATTTGTAGAATCATAGAATATCCTGAGCTGGAAGGGACCCATAAGGATCATCAAGTCCAACTCCTGGCACCTCACAGGTCTACCCAAAAGCTTAGACCACGTGACTAAGTGCACAGTCCAATCGCTTCTTAAATTCAGACAGGCTTGGTGCAGTGACTAGTTCTCTGGGGAGCCTGTTCCAGTGTGCGACCACCCTCCTCTCGGTGAAGAACCTCTTGCTGACGTCCAGTCTAAACCTTCCCTGCCTCAGCTTAACACCATTCCCGTGGGTCCTATCACTGGTGATTACGGAGAATAGGTCAGCACCTGCCTCTGCACTCCCCCACACGAGGAAGTTGTACGCTGCAATGAGGTCCCCCTCAGCCTCCCCTTCCCCAGGCTGAAGAGGCCCAGTGACCTCAGCCGCTCCTCATATGGCTTCCCCTCTAGGCCCCTCACCATCTTTGTCGCCCTCCTCTGGACACTCTCCAGCAGTTTAATGTCCTTCTTGTACTGTGGTGCCCAGAACTTCATGCAGTACTCAAAGTGAGGCCGCACCAGCGCAGAGTAGAGCGGGACAATCACTTCCCTTGATTGACCAGCAATGCCGTGCTTGATGCACCCCAGGATATGGTTGGCCCTCCTGGCTGCCAGGGCACACTGCTGGCTCATGTTCAACTTGCTGTCAACCACCGCCCCTGGATCCCTCTCTGCGGGGCTGCTCTCCAGCATCTCGTCACCCAGTTGGTACGTATAGCCAGGGTTGCCCCGTCCCAGGTGCAGGACCCGGCACTTGCTCTTGTTAATCTTCATGCGGTTGGTGATCGCCCAGCTCTCCAATCTGCCCAGATCTCTCTGCAAGGCCTTTCCACCCTCATCTGAGTCTACTACTCCTCCAAGTTTGGTGCCATCAGCAAATTTGCTCAAAACACCTTCTAGTCCTACATCTAAATCGTTTATAAAAACATTGAAGAGGACCAGCCCTAAAATGGAGCCTTGAGGGACCCCACTAGTGACCATGCGCCAGCCTGTTGTGGCCCCATTTACCACAAGCCCAATGAGCCCTGCCTGTCAGCCAATTGCTCACCCACCGTATGATGTGTTTGTTAAGTTGTATGCTGGACATTTTGTCCAGTAGGATCCCACGGGAAACCGTGTCAAAAGCTTTGCTCAAGTCCAAAAAGATCACGTCAGCTGGTTTCCCTTGACCAACTAGATGGGTGATCTTATCATAAATGGAATTCAGATTTGTTAGGCAGGACCTACCCCTCATGAACCCATGCTGGCTGGGACCAATGACTGCATTGTCCCCCAGGTGTGCTTCAAGAACTTCAAGGATCATCTTCTCCATAATTTTACCAGGCGCTGATGTGAGACTGACAGGCCTGTAGTTGCCACGGTCTATTTTCTTGCCCTTCTTGAAAATTGGTACGACATTTGCCAGCTTCCAGTCCACTGGGACCTCTCCAGATTCACAAGATCATTGAAAAATAATTGAGAGAGGGCCCGCGATGGCGTCAGCCAGCTCCTTAAGCACCCTGGGATGAATCCCATCTGGACCCATGGACTTGTATAGATCCAGGTGGAGCAGCAAATCCCACGCACGTTCAGGGTCGGTTGGGAGTTTATCATTCCCACTGTCATGGTCCTCCAGCTCAGGGCACCCAGGGTGTATTTACTTCAGCTGCGTAGAAGCTATCATGCATAAATGCCAGGATCCAGATCCTCACTCACTATTCAGGTCAAGGACTGGGCTGCTTGGCATTAATTTGGTTACCTGCCTACATTGCTGTTTCCTGGCAGGTCATGGGAAGAAGACTGGCTGGCTTGCAGCAGCTTACATACACGTGGCTTTTAGGCTGCAGCCAAAGTGTTCCTCTAGATCTGGAAGTTTGAAGATGGTTGGAAAAGGCATCTGAGTGGTTGGAAAGCTGCCTGGCAGAGAATGACCTGGGAGTACTGGTGGCTAGTCGACTGACTATGAGCCAGCAGTGTGCTCAGGTGGCCAAGAAGGCCAACAGCATCCTGGCTCGTACAAGAAACAGTGTGGCCAGCAGGACTAAGGAAGCCATTGTGCCCCTGTACTTGGCTCTGGTGAGGCTGCACCCCAAGTGCTGTGATCAGTTCTGGGCCCCTCGCTACAAGAAGGATATTGAGGGGCTCCAGTGAATCCAGGGAAGGGCAACAAAGCTGGTGAGGGATCTGGAGAACAAGTCTTACAAGGAGCAGCTGAGGGAGATGGGATTGTTCGGTCTGGAGAAGAGGAGGCTCAGGGGTGACCTTATCGCACTCTACAGATACCTTAAAGGAGGCTGTAGCGAGGTGGGGATTGGTCTATTCTCACATGTGCCTGGTGATAGGATGAGGGGGAATGGGCTAAAGTTGCACCAGGGGAAGTTTAGGTTGGGTATTAGGAAGAACTTCTTCACCAAAAGGGTTGTTAGGCATTGGAACGGGCTGCCCAGGGGAGTGGTCGAGTCACCATCCCTGGAGGTCTTTAAAAGATGTTTAGGTGTAGAGCTTAGGGATACGGCTTAGTGGAGGACCTGTTAGTGTTACATCAGAGGTTGGACTATGTGATCTTGGAGGTCTCCTCCAACCTAGGTGATTCTGTGTTGCGGTCTCCAAGCTGGGATACAACCACCTGTTAGTTCGGTATAACTGAATTTTGTGTTCCTAGCACTAGCTGTTCCTTCACCTCCTCTTCAGAGACAAAGACATGCATCTCTTTCACGCTCCTTCATTAGTAAACAAACGAGGATAGATTAAAGCCCCTTTCTTCATGTCAGTAAGATATCTGCCTTTGGTTTCATTGAAAATTCAGGCCCTAGCACCTGAAGTTTCTTCTGGATGGTGTTTCTTCTGTATAGGGTAATTTAATTTCTCTGTTGAAGGCTTACAAGGATGTAGTAACAAAAGCAAAGGCATAAAACAGTCCAGGAGGCATAGGCTGCTTTTGAGCCTGCAGCAGACTGTAGGTATGATATTATCATTTCAGACAAATACAGTCTACGTAATGTGAACGGTTCCAGCATGCTTGCAAACTGCCAAAAGCCAGAAAATGGGACCTTCATTTTATGACCAGATGGAAAAGAAAAACAACAACAAAAATTAAGAGAAGGAACTTTTCCTTCACCTAAATTTTATCATTTTGCAACTCCTTCAGGTGTCCACAAGGAATTTTCAACACCCTCCTCTCCCCTCCCCACCCCCCCCAATAAAAAAATAAATAAATAAATAAAGGGACATTGTGGCATAGAGGTATAATTTCAGCTCACACCAGAAGACATTCTTCTCACTGAAATACAGCTAAGCCCCACAAAGCGTCAAAACAAAACAAAAAAATGCCAAAAAGGGATGTATTTACAAGTTAGTTTTATGTGCCGGCATTATTTCCTTGTCTGGTCTCGCATTCACAGCAAGATCTATCTGGGGGGGAACATGTAATGCCATGCAAGGTTGTTTGGTGGTATGACTGACAACATGACTTAAAAATTTTGAGCAGTTTGTATAGAAGCAAAGTACAGAAGAATACACTATCCCCGAGGGCAACGTAGAAACTACCTGTTGCTTCTCAGGTTTAAAAGTTAAAAGGTGTATGCAGCTGTTTGAGTACCATACTGACGTATACATGAACATTTTCCTCTTCAATGTCCAAGTTGGGTGCAACATTTTTCATCATGCTCTCAGATCAGGATTCTGATTCTAACAATGGTTCCTAGTGCAAATTTCCAGAGAAGAGGGAAGCAAACCAGTCCTGACTGCTTTGAATGAGATGGAGAGAGCAAACAAATGTAAATGAAGAAGATAAACCTGTAGGAATGTTTTCAGATAATTGCCACTGTCCAAAAGCTTTAAAGTGGTTGAATCCTTGAAAGTTCATTACTGAAAACTCCGGCTGCATCACTGAATTTGAAGGAGTAGGATAGACTTGCACCATCGCAGAGCCTCAGTCACAGTTTAAAAGGGCACTGCCTCTAACTTCACAAGAGTGAAAGAGAAAAGGTCATCTTTCTACCTTGTCAGCTACTGGCAGACCTAGAGAAAGAAAAAACAAGAGTTGTTAACATTAAGATGTAATGTTTTTTTAGGACATCTCACCAAATGTGTAATATTGAGTAGTAACCAGACAACAATGAAAGGGAAGATGAAAGAGTAGAAGGTACTTGCATGGCCTTAATTTACGTGGCAATTGACAACAACCACAATCCGCAATGATTTCTAAGTGCCTTACACCATTGACCCTTGAGGCACAAAAATGGGATTCCCATATTAGGTAAGGGGAGTACAATCCCTCTCAAAACACGAGAGTCTGGGGTATGCAACTGAGTACTGAAAATCTTAAGACTAGGCAGCACTGAGGTCAACTGAGGAGGGAGGTTGAGTCTCCCTGGATGTTCACGTACCAGAAAGGAAACTCACATTTTAACACTATACAACTATCTTTAGAGACAGGCTGGGAACCGGTTCTTTTTAACCCAGGGTCCATTTCAGCATCTTCAAAGCTAAAGAAATGGTTGACTGCTCTGTTGAATAGTGTTCCAGGCAGAAAGACTCACGTTCCTATTAACATAAAGAGCTTAATACCTTGCTTCTGTCCTAAAGATGAGTTTTGGATTCAAACGTACCCCCTCCAAGATGAACAACTACCTTAACTTTGTGGGGTTTATATTCTGCATAACAGATTTGTAATGTCAAGCTTCACAGATTCTCCTCTGTATGCAGAAAGGAGGTTACAGATGTATAAAAGGGCAAGACAACTTCCAAAACTACATTGCATTGCCACAAAACTACTTTAACGTATCCCTGCAAGCACAGAAACTCCTTTGCAAAGCACCACAGATTAGACATTAGGGCTGAAGAGTGTGGAAAGGATTGTTTAACAACTTTATGCATACTGCCAACTTTATGAGCCAGTCAAACTGAGAGGAGAGCTTGAGATCCCAACTGTGGCTTGGATATGCTGTGCACCATAGAACTTCCTCTGCAGAAGACGTCTTGTGGAAATTACAAATACTTTTTAACCATAAAGAGGAGAATTCTGGGACAGAGCATTCTGGGACAGAATATTCTGGGACAGAATTCTGCCACAGAATTCTGTCGCTTGGCTCCTGAATGCAGCAACCACATTTTGGTGAAATGGGGAAAAGGACACTCTGTAGGCTATGCACATTTTTTCTGACTGTCTGCAGACTGCTCTGATCCTGTAGTGAACCAGATATGAATTAAGGTATTTCAGCTTATCAAAATTGGGCTCAAGTCCCTTCTTGAGAATTTGTTTTCCTTTGCACCTCCAGAGTGTTGGCAGGAACTTGACCCCATCCCCATGGGAAACCTTCTGGCTGCCTGCAAGGACTAGACCAATTTGATCAAAGTTCACGTAAACATACAAACTCCAATTCTCATTTTGACTACCTGCTCAAATCTGTGTGGGTTCATCCAGCACTAGAATTAAGTCTGTAAATTAAAAGAGCTAATCTTCCGTGAGAGTGAACTCATTAAAACGTCTGTTGCAAAATCTGTCAATGAGGAGAAAGTAGATGCTATAAATATTTGATAGAAAATGTGTAAAAACATTTACTTATACTGCGGCAGAATTCTGCGACAGAATTCTGCAGCAGAAATCTGCGGAAGAATTCTGCGACAGAATTCTGCGGCAGAATTCTGCTGGCACTTCAAGTTAATTTCAGTAGTATCCCAAATATTTGGAGACTGGGTGAGGCCACTGGCAGTGCTCCAGATGGGACCCTTCCCCAGAAATCTCTTTCAGATTCAGTTCTCTGGATCAGCCACTGTATAGCAATGAACAAACACACAGCTAACACAATACACGCGGCCCTGCGTGAATCATTTTTCACAGCAAGAAAGCACTAAGGTTTGAGAAGATTATAGATCAGAGGGAAAGGGCATTTCTATAAATAATTAGAAATAACAAATCTGAAAATCTGGATTGAAAAAAGGTGGCTGTTTGTGAGATGTAATCTGTGCTTGCTGCTCAGAGAAATTTTCAGAGACAGATTTCAAAAGCAGTGTGCATGTTTCATCCCTCTTCATCCATGTGAAAAATCCTGGGACTCCTTAGGTGGGGGGTTAGAGCAGAAGCCAGTCGTAATTATGTAAATAGACATCACAGAGACATGGTGCCAAGTTGGCTTTGCACAGAGACAAAAATAGCCAGGAAAAACTGTAATTTACCAGGGAGCAACTAGTGCTTTCTCTGGTGCTCTCTAATGGCCAGACTGGGCTGGGACACAGGTACTGGGGAGTGGTGCATGTGGACCCACAAGCCCTCCAACTCCCACCACAGCATTGACCAGACCACCAAACCCATCCAGTCAGGGATGCTCCTGAGGAGGCTGGGGGTTCTAGAGGAGCAGCATCAAGGAGGAAGGCAGGGAATGAGTGCCCACCTTGGCCACATCCTGACTGGGGATTGGTGTGAAACACCCTACCTCGCTGCATGGCAAAAGGATGAGCAAGGTGCTCTGGGCCAGAACAAGCATGCCAGCTGCATAACAGAGGCATGGCTATGCCAGCTCCAGACTCAAAATGCCAGTACAAAGCAGTGAATAGTAAGGACAAATCCAATCCAGGTTAGCAGCAGAGAATGCCTGCAAATCTATCAAGCAGAGGACACCTCTGTGGTCAGTGTTTGAATAGTGTTCAGGGCCAGCTACTCAGCTGGTTTAAATCAGCGTAACTACCTTGGCATTTTCAGAGTCACACAGATTTACAGCAGACAAAGACATAGCCCATTATCAGCAAGTAACCACCTTCTGAGGGTGTAATTTCAGCCTTAGGGAAGCCTGAGTGGTTTATGTGACAATTAGAGCTTCCTCAGAAGAGCAATGGCCACATGAAGCCTAAATTCTTTCTCACATCATGTATATTGCATTGACCTGCCTCCCTGAGCCATGCCTGCTGCCACCTCGGGCACTTTCTCCTCCCAGCTCCAACTCTGATTTTTCCCTTCATGTTTTTACTATTGCTATTTCTAGGGGTGTCCTGCTTGTGACTGCAGTCTGTCACAGACACTCCCCACTGCTCTGGGGAGACCATGTGAGATCTTAAAGGAGTATGTAGATGTGTCCCTTGGGAAACATCACTCTAATTTTGTTACTAGATAAAGTCACAGGTATAAGAACACCATTCAAGCATGGTATCCATGCACTGAGGAAACCCAAAGAGCTCATGCTGCTTTACAGCTTGTTGGTACCCAAGATAAATGATTTTAGCTTTACCTTATGTATGGATGGCTAAATGGTACCTACCATTTAGATACCTAAATGGCTACACAGCCTCTTTTTTATTTTATTTTATTTTTTTATTTTTATTATTATTTTATTATTTTTTATTTTTAATTAGAGCTCTAAAAATTACCAAACTGCTTCCTACTCCCAGCCAGAAAGTGAAAGAATAACACTTTGGAGCTCAAAGCTAACATTTCTTTTCCCACAGTGTTTTCAACTAGCTATAACTGCATCTACTGTACTATCCATCTCTCTACGTGCACACGTGTCTACACTCATTTGCCCCTTTTGGACTAGATAGTGACCCCTAATACGCTCACACTCCACCAGCTTATCAATCAGAACATTGAAGAAGAGAAATATAGAACCTCACAAGGATGTTATATACGCTCACACTCCACCAGCTTATCAATCAGAACATTGAAGAAGAAAAATATAGAACCTCACAAGGGTGTTATATACATTTATACGAACTAAGCATAGGTTAATTGCTTGTCTTAGTTGTTGCAACATTTATGTATCTTTAAATAAGACTCTACCAAGTTATTCAGCATATTTCACTTAATAACATGATGAGCTCTCTTCCCACCTGTGAAGGATGGGAAAACAATTTGTGCTACTTCACATACCATTGGTGAGGCTACAAGCTCCAGCTGGGACCACTCATTTCCTTACCACCCTAAGCTACAAGAGAGCAGAATGCAACCTTGGTGAGACATTTAGAAGTTGTGGGCCACGTTTTCTTTTTTAGCTATGTTGGCTGGTACAGTCTGGGGATAATCCAGGAAGAAGTTGTACCCTGAGGACTGGGAAGTAGAGAATGCCAGGAAAAGGTACTGTGGTTGCTGGTAGCAGGCTCAGAACATCTGCTGTGGTTGTGGGGGCTGTTCTGCCTTGTGGGAATGGGCTATTTTTTGAGACACTCCTCTTTCTTTTTGTGAACTAGGCTAATTCCCCTCTTATTCTGTCTGTTCTCCTTATTTTCCTGTTCTTCACCAGGTTTTCTTCTGTATTTAGATAGTGTTTTCCAAAGTCCTGGACCAAAGGCTTAAAAGGGAAAAAAAGACAAAAGTATGAATGTTGTAATTCTGCTTGTTATACTTACATCTTATTTAATCATAAATTTTATCCTCTTCTTCTGCTAGTCTAATATATTTAAAGACTAAACAACTCCTTGTAGATAAGGACTGAATTTGTATGTTGCTAGAACAGTGGCCTTCTATGAGATGCTTGTCTTCAGGCATTGTTCTACAGTGTTTGATTAATAATTGTGTTATTTTTACATAGTTTATGATGATATTTTTACATATTTTGTAACTTGTTACTGTTATCCATTCCATGACTAATAACTACTTGACATCTGGTTAATTAAGTAAACAACATACAAAGTTTGTTTCTCTTGTTATGGTTATAAAACATCAGAAATGCGAAGTTATCTGAATTATCCTCATCTCTAAGCTGCAGAAATAAGGTTTATCTCAAGCTTAAGCAAGGAGGAAATTCTGATTCAGTCATTATGAATTAATCAAATAAGGAAAAGTCATAGAAGGAAATTATCATCTAAATGTTTGCTACATGGTCTGGAAATGTGTAATTAGGGTCTAGCTAAGTGACTTACTGTGTCCTGTAATGCAAGGTTTCAAAGTCACTGGAAATTTCCCCAGGAAACAATGTTTTATACTAGAGAGTGGGTTTTATTTTATTTTTATTTTAGTGTTCCCGTGTTAGCAGTAATTATAGAAACAAATATTAAGAATCCCAAAAGCCTACTTTTTTTTTCAATAAAGCAGTACTTACCTGTTTGAAATATCACTAGTCACATATTCAAAATAAAAGATTAGAAAGAACAATTTTGTTTTTAATGCTGTAAATGCAGATACCATCATAGCTGATAACTTTGCTGAGCATTTCACTTTTAATCTTACCAAATAATAAGCATATGCTCCTAGGAAAGAAAAAGCAAAATTAGCATTTTTGGAAGGGCTTGGTTTTTTTGAAACTATAGTGCTTTGTCACTTGCTTGTCTCTTAAGTTGCCTATGTCATGACTTGGAGGGAGCATGGGCAGGTTGAATGACCAGACTTTACGGGACAGCTTCAGCTCCTTTTTCTCACATGTGAAACATCAGGGCTGTGTAGTGGGTGGGAATGCAAGAGTGCTGTGGCTCTGCATAAAAGATGACAGTGTCTCAAAAACTGTTGGATATGTGCTTAGGATGAGAGTTGATCAAGGACTTTGCAGTCTGCAATAGGCCTCCACTTCATGAAATGCCTTTGGGTATGGGTTGCTACTGACCATCCTGATATGCTTCAGTACAGAGTTCCTCTTTTTGTCTTCTGGCTTTTATTACTACAATCTGTTCTTGGTAATGATCCCTCTGCTCCTGAACAAACAATATCATATGTTCTTTATCCCTGTTTCTTGAACTTCTGATTCACTTTAATCATAAAGATCTTTGTATCAGCAATAAGAGTCACTGACATTAAACAAGCACAGGAAGCCCTAGAAGTGAGATACTTCCTTCCCCATGTAATGAATTATTATAACAAACTGGGAAAGGAAAACTTGCAGTGACATGGGGAAAGAATGTCTCTAAACAAAATAGCATTTTTTCATTGTTATTTTCAGTGTCTTCTCCCCTGAAGTCAGGGGAAAGGCTTGTATGAGGGGAAAAAAAAAAGGCACAATATGGGTTTGGAAGCTCTTGGTGGCAGTGAAGTGTCACAAATACCTCAGCACAGAACTTGCAATAAGATTCTGCAGGCCAAATTCAGAGTCTGAAGACATGAAACTTGAATCACCCCATGCCAGCCAGAGACTCCAGCTGTTATTCTTATGCATTATTTATACTTCCTGCCCTTAAATATCACCCTGGGGATTTGTCTGTGAATTGTGTGCTGAGTTCATTTTCAGATGAAGGGTTCGATATCTAAGGTAACTGAAAGAGAAGTTGTATGTCACGCTGAAATCTATCCATCTTTGTATGTGTTTACAACAACTTACCGTTCTGCAGACCTTCCTGAATTAGTGCTCAAGCTGTTCAAATGTACCTGTTCATTCACAGCCTGACCCTGTGAGAGGAGGAATGCCTTCCCCCTCCTCTCTAGAGCTGCATGCCTTTTCTAAAGAAAAGTTAATGCAACATAATTTGGTGTCCAGGTGAGCCATGACCAACTTCTTACTGTTTGGGGAAAAAATACGAAGGTGCTCACCAGAGTACATCTCCAGCAGCCTCCTGGGGGAAGGGAGGAGGCATGTGGGACCCTGGCCAGCCAACAGTTACCTGCCTTGCATTGCTGGATGCAGCTTGATGAATGTGCACTTCCCTCTTCCCTGTCCTGATGGTTGCTGGCAGCAATTAAAGGTGGGCAGCTGTTCGATGTCTGGTGTAATGCTGGCTGTGAGTGTTTGCAGAGGGAATGGATGGGAGCTGAGGTTTCACGTGGAGCCACAGAAGGGAAGGGAGTTCTTATAAAGATAGATGAATCCAGTAGAAAATAGGTTTACATAAAGTTTGTGTAATGCTGTCTTCAAGAAGGATAGCATTTTGAACAGGCTGCAATAAAGAATTCAAATCCTTCTTTATTAGAGGAGGAGGTGGCAGCTTTTTCCCCTTTTCCCTCTCCATGAGGGAAGTTTCCTAGTGCTGCTGACCAAATTCAGTCAGTTATGATTTATTTTTTCCTTTATCACCTGTCAGACTTTGCTCAAAATGCAATTATTACTTAAATTATCCTGACCCAAAACAGACAATCTGTTGCTTCTAGCAGATATTATTGTGTGTTTTTTTATTTTTTATTTTCATGGTTTTCAGAGTTGCTTTAGGTGATCCTACGCTTGTCTTATTTGTAGCCTCTAGCTCAAAAGTGGCCTGATTCACAGGCTATGGTGGTGCAGCTGTCTTTGGTTCTGTATGTGCAGACCAGTTGCAGTGCTGCTGAACACACTTTACCTTTAATTCTCTTAGAGACTGGCATGTGGCAATAAATAATTATGGACTCTGTCATGATTCTTATGTAGAAAAGTATATAGTTTTGTGGATGACTATCACAGTGGGGCTGTGGATCTCAATGCCTAGGGAGTCTGTTTATGGAGTCATTTGTCCTCATTCATGTGTTATCCTGCCAGCAATTCTTGC
Source organism: Netta rufina (assembly GCF_964035555.1). Taxonomy (NCBI): domain Eukaryota; kingdom Metazoa; phylum Chordata; class Aves; order Anseriformes; family Anatidae; genus Netta; species Netta rufina. The sequence continues at coordinate 107,516,461 of NC_140124.1, forward strand.
TGTTCACATCCAAAGCACTACAGCGTGGACCTGCAGGCACTCTGATGCATTGGGATATGTTGTTGCTTCAACATGCATCACATCAGTTGAAAGCTTATAAATTCCAGGATAGGTATTAGTGATGGGATTTAAATCCAGGTGGCTTTCTTCTGGCAAGATCACAGTTAATCTTCTTTTTTTCTTCTTTCACCTTCCTTTTGCCATCTCCTGTCCAGAGAGAAAGCAGCATTTTGTGTTTCTGTGTTCAGGTGACTATTGCAAAGGAGCTTTAAAAACTCCAGCCTACCAGTAAGGCTTACCATCCTGGGACAGGTGAAATGTCTCTCTCACACTCATCTGTTGGGCAGCAAAGCATGGACAGCTCCTGGTCAGTACCTGAGATGTCATGGGGCAGCTGAGCAGAAGAACCATCACAAGGTGCTTGGGCTGCTGGCTTAATCAGACCTCCACTATATGTGTTGGTTCTAATGAAAACACATTGTATTTCTGGGAAAAAAAAAAAAAATTGAAAGAAAATCTGTGTGGCAATCAGTCTGGTCATCCTATATGCCTTTTGTCCTCGGCAGAAGGCACAGCTTGATCTCCCTGGGAACATGTTTCTCTGCAGGACAGAGTATGATGAGGCAGCAGTCAAGGCTGGTGCAAGTGCAGGGATGACAAATGCAAAAAATCAGTTCTCTGCTGTCCCCATTGCTTTCAGCACTCATTGAGGGTGTTTGTGGGAGTTGTCTGACCCCATGATTTATTGGGTTTAGGCAGGCAGCAGTTGGTGCAGTGTCAGAGTTGGCAGAGATGAGTGGGGTTCTGTTGATGTGTGGCTCCTGCAGCAATGGGAGCAGATGCCTGTGCTATAGGCAAGATGCTGTCCTGACTGTTAGTATGCAACCCTTAAGAGGAACAACTGTCTTATCTGGATGGCAGAAAATCATGGGAAGAGAACAGTGCTTGGCTGGCTGGGGACACCTGGGGCCTCTTCTTGTTGATAACCCCAGAGCAAACACCCTGGGGATCTAAGCCGCAAAAGTGAGATCTATTGTGTGAGGTTGCTCTGAGTGCAGCTCTGGTTCAAGAGGGGAAGGAGTCACCATTTGCTGGTGACTCCCCCCTCATGGCTGACCAATACAAAGGGGGAGGCTTGGGCATTGCAGGTCACTAGACAATAAGGCTTCTTGCAAAGTCATATCATGCCTTCATACAAAGAACAGAAGCAATTTAAAAAAAGACAGTGCAGTGCTTAAAGCCATTAAGTACTACATATTATGCTATGCATCAGAAAACTCTGGCTTGGCTGAATGTTTATGGCTTGTCTGGTCTCACAGGGGCTAGATTTCTTTCTGAGAAGTGGGAACTGAACCAGTGGGCCTGAGATATGCTGGTAGATACCTGAGCATTTTTTTAAAACAGGCACATGGTGCATTGACAATTTTTCAATGATGCTTGCTTGTTTGTGTGTGTTTTCTTTTTTTTTGAGTATTGCATCCATAGCAAATTGTACTAATGTACTGCAATGCCATACCAATGTTGCAGCTTATCACTAGGTAACTGTTGAAGCTGTATATGGGGTCTGACAGTCAAAGACAGAAATAGGCTGGCATGGCAGCAGTAATATTTGAGACAAACAGCTGTGTTCTAACAATCAAGAAGAATAGCTTTTTCATTTTCCTCTCCTTTGGCTTTCTTCTCCCTAAATAACTCTGTCCTCTGTAGTTATTGCTTGCCCGTAATATATTCTGTAAATACTGTGTAACTGTAAACTGTGACAAGGTAGCTAACAAGAAGAAAGTGAGAAGGAAGATATAAAATAGTTTTGAATGCTTGTAATAATGTAAAATCAAATAGTGGGAACAGAAATCAATACCCTTACTCATGCTAGGTAGGATCTTCCTCCATTAGCCTCATCAGGAAGAAAGACTGCAGAGACTTCTATTCTAAGAACTACTATACTAAGGTCTATTTAATATGAACGAATCTATCAAGACTCTGGTCCAGGATTAAAAGCAGAATTACGTTTTAATGGAGCATAAACACTTCAAGGGTTTTACATTTGTTTAAATTTTCTTCTTTCTTGAACAAAAGGAGATAAGTGCTTAATGCACACGTGGGGCTGGGTAGCACAATACAAGTGGAAAAAAAGATGATTGAGGTGAGCCAATGAATTGTCAAACAGAAGGACCAGAGGCAGATCTCAAGAGAAGTTAAACAAATAGCATGTAATTAATTCTCACGATTTTACCTAATGCTCTGTGACATGGCTGTCACTAACATTGTCAGAAGCTGTAAGTGAAATGGAATTGAAATAATTTTCTGGCAGCAGTAATCTCAGTACATTGGAAGAATGTTTTTTCTAGTATGGATGTCTTGAATCATGTATTCTTGAGCTGTGCATAGGAGTTTTAAAAACTGAAGGTATTCTGTTATGACTTTTATCTTAAACTGATGCTGTTGCTTCAGTTAGCAGTATTATAACCTCTATGACATACAAAAATGTATTTACTTCTGTGACTGCCCTCCAGGGCACTGTCTGCAACTATAAAAATGGCCACAAAAGCATATGATTATGTGGTTTTACTACTTCATTTTTATTTATCACTTTTTCCCCTGCATTTGAAAGCATTTTTTTTTTTACCCTGTTAATGCACCTGAGATTGAAGCAGGCAGTTGTGCTTTCTATTAGGAGAATAAACTCTACTTTCTGGTTGACAAGAGCAGCAGAGGAAAACCACAGGGATCTTCTGTCTCTATTATAAAGTGCCTCCCAAGCAGGATACTAAAAGGTAATACCGACCAAAAATTATCATTGTGTTAACCTTCCTCTTTGTTATGCTATTTTGCTTGGTTTTAGCTATGGTAAAATCTTTGCTGAAGCAGTGATAATAGGAATTATACTGGGACACTGAACTTGCTGTAAGTGCTACATAGCAGTTTTCATTTTAAGAAATGTTCTTAAATTGCTCTCAGTTGCTTACCATTTTCTAGTTTGTAATTATTCAAGTTAAGATCTTCCCATTTGTCCTACTCATGTCAACTTTGATTAACTTGAGAAATAGTAGAATTATGTTAGCCAAAGAACAAGCTAAGAAAAAACATTCTTGTTTTTTATTTTCCTCCCCTCATCCCTGCATAAAGGAACTCATAATTCCTTTAAGAGGATTCTGTGCAAATCTGGCAAAAGATGGCCTTTGAAAGGGAGCCAAGGGTTTTGCCTGGATTAGTTAAATACCTGGGGGGGAAAAAAAATCAGTTTGTACATCCTTGGATAAGTGTTCACACATGTGATAAATTCTCAGAATATCCTGCTTGTTGCTGGTGAGTAGACGTTATTACTCCCGTTCCAGTCCCTACTTGCTGATCAATCTTGTATGTGACTGCATGCATCTTCAGGGTGCAAGGGGAGCTCTGTAGCTGAGGGCTTTACAAAGCACAGATTTTTATTCATATATCTTGCCTCTTCCCTGCTATACTTAGCTGATGCACAGTTGGAATGAAGTTGCTAAAATCCAGAGGGCTGCAGAAGGTGTATGAGCAGTAAGGAGTAGAGCCGGAGTGCAATAAGCACTGGAAGACAGCAGAAAGCACAAAGAAAAGATTAGGAGTTGGAAGAAGGTAATGAAGGGGAGGAAAACAAAGTTTGAATTATTTTACACAGGAACTTGAGGCAATGGAATGGTAGTGCAACTTTTATAGAAGCTAATAAGTCCAACAAAAATTGTAGGATATGATCTTGAAAGAAGGCAATTTCTAGACAGAAGTTTGAGGGTTCTCTATCAGCTGATACTGATTAAAAGAAGGAGCAAACTTAAGAAATAGATGTTTGGTATGGACAGACCTCATAAATGAGGTGATAAATGAGAATACATACCAGAAGAGACCTTGAAATTGTGATTAGTAAATATTTTGGCCACAGTCATGCCTAATGATGACTCCTTCATTTGAATCTAAAGATATATAAAGGAAGACAATGTTTTCTGGAAACAGCTCATATAAAACTACTAGGGTGACTTAACATCACTTAGTTTGCTGGAAAATATCTGATGTTTTGTTTCTCTTCCTTACATTGTTAAATGAAATCACTTCAAAAAAACAAATGGGTATTAAATCTTATTTTTTTCCTAAACTCTGGCTTAAATAACTTGTATAAGAGGTCTCCTTATCCATGGAAGGCTGTCAAATGCTCAACCTGTTGCAAGACAGGAGTCTTCCTCCAAAAGAGATGTAAAAGACAGCGTAGCCAGTGTTGATTATTATGGTTGATGCATTATTCCCAGGACTTTCAGCATCTCCTTTTAACAGATAAACACAGCAAACTGCAAAATGTTATCAAGCATTTGGCTGAAATATAGTTGGTCAGTCAGAGAAACAAGAAGGTGAAGAGGGGGAAAAAAAGAGCACTTGTGTTATAAGCATGTGGCCAGTCCCTGCCCAATGTAGCAGGGAGATATGGCTGTCCTCATTACTGGCAGTGCCCCCCGGCCTGACAAAGGCAGCCTCTGAACTTCAGGGTCAGTAGCAGGGTTTGAAATTCTCTATTTGTTCTAGTCTTTGACCTCATACTTCCAGTGTTCCAAGTGCAAAGGAAGCTGCAGAGCTGTGATAGGGGTTACAATGAAGAGACTGAACAGCGGTGTCAGAGCCCTGGTTACTGCAGGGATGAAAAAAGAATCAAATATGCTGACCCAGGTCAAGACTACATGGGGAGCCAGGCTGTGGCCATTCAAAAACCATTAAAGAAATATTAAAAAAAAAGTCCCAATCCCTGTCCAGCAAGTAGGACAGCTCTCAGTAGGAACCCTCTGAGGATGGAAGAAAGATATATCAAACGACACCATCCTGAGATAAGACATGGGCATCACATCACTGGTTAAAGTGGTGAGAGATTAAACTGAAGCTTTACCTACAGTCTGGACCAGTTTCTGGGGTCATAACAGCAGATGAGTAGGAGCCAAAGAAAACTTAATTGCACTAATTCTCAATAACCATTATCATTATCATTGGACTGGCGCACGCTTCGTTGGGTTAGAAACTTGCTGGATAGCCAGGCCCAAAGAGTCGTGGTAAATGGAGTCAAGTACAGTTGGAGGCCAGTCACTAGTGGTGTTCCCCAGGGCTCGGTGCTGGGGCCGGTCCTCTTTAATATCTTCATTGATGATCTGGACGAGGGCATTGAGTGCACCCTCAGTAAGTTTGCAGATGACACCAAGTTAGGTGCGTGTGTCAATCTGCTTGAGGGTAGGAAGGCTCTGCAGGAGGATCTGGATAGGCTGCACCGATGGGCTGAGGTCAACTGCATGAAGTTCAACAAGGCCAAGTGCCGGGTCCTGCACCTGGGGTGCAATAACCCCAAGCAGAACTACAGGATGGGAGAGGAGTGGTTGGAGAGCTGCCAGGCAGAGAAGGACCTGGGAGTGATGGTGGATAGTCGGCTGAATATGAGCCAGCAGTGTGCTCAGGTGGCCAAGAAGGCCAACAGCATCCTGGCTTGTATCAGAAACAGTGTGACCAGCAGGGCTAGGGAGGTGATCATCCCCCTGTACTCGGCTCTGAGGCCACAGCTCGAGTACTGTGTTCAGTTTTGGGCCCCTTGCTACAAGAAGGACATCGAGATGCTTGAGCAGGTCCAGAGAAGGGTGATGAAGCTGGTGAGGGGCCTGGAGAACAAGCCCTACGAGGAGTGGCTGAGGGAGCTGGGCTTGTTCAGCCTGGAGAAGAGGAGGCTCAGGGGCGACCTTATCGCTCTCTATAGGTACCTCAAGGGAGGCTGTAGCGAGGTGGGGGTTGGTCTATTCTCCCATGTGCCTGATGACAGGTCGAGGGGGAATGGGCTTAAGTTGAGCCAGGGGAGTTTTAGGTTGGATGTTAGGAAGAACTTCTTTACCGAAAGGGTTGTGAGGCATTGGAACAGGCTGCCCAGGGAAGTGGTGGAGTCACCATCCCTGGAAGTCTTTAAAAGACGTTTAGATGTAGAGCTTAGGGATATGGTTTAGTGGGGACTGTTAGTGTTAGGTCAGAGGTTGGACTCGATGATCTTGAGGTCTCTTCCAACCTAGAAATTCTGTGATTCTGTGATTAAGCAGCAATTCCTCCTGTTTTAGGAAGGTGAGAAACTTTTTATATTGTTTCAAAACTAAAGGCATACAGAACTGTTTGATACTCTGAGTATTTTTCAGTGACTGATCAGTCCTGAGAGTTGAAAAGTAGTTGGAAATGTTTCTTGGGAAAGCTACAGAAGTGAGCGGTGTAGATCTTCCTTCTGACTCACAGCCACGATATCTGAATTGCTGGAGGCTCTATTCTTTTTTTCTGGTATTATTAGTAAAAATGGATTTGCAGCAATCTCCTGGGTATCACTTGCCTAAAAACTGAAACTATACTGCAGGAGGATAGAGGTGATCAAAAATTTCTTAAGTTCTCTGTGCCACTGGATGATATGTACAGGCCAAGAAAAGGTTCAGAGGTGAAGGTAGGCATACAAACTGATGGACCCTAACCTGCCCCACTGTTGTGCAGCTGGCAGCAAAGCCTATTAACGTTTACCACATGGCTCTTTTCCTGTGTTTTTATTTTTTTCCTCACTGTTTAAATAAAAGTTTAATTTTTATTTTGTGGGCAGCCATGGTGTTTGTTGCTCTTGAAGAGAAAGCACGTTGTGCTTCTCTGTGGCTGTGGTGAATATATCTGGACTTGGGAACTGAAGTGGCACAAGTTCTGTTTTTTTTTTTGTTTAGGTCTATGTAGAAGAACTTGACAAACAGGGGCTTAAAAACATGTTAAGAAAAGGCATGTTGTAGCTTTATTGTGAAGTGTTGGCCAGTTCTTGGAGGGTGAGAGTTCAAGTTTACCAATGGTCGGCTAAGGGACTCTGGGACAATAGGAGCTTCACAGTAGCAGGGGGCTGTCCAGTGTGGCAGTGTCCTCCTTCCCTACCCCATGTATTTAGTTATACTTGCCAGGAGGTTCTCTCGTGGGGCTCTGTCCAGGGACAAGCGTCTCATGAGCTCTTACATGAGACTACTGAGCCTAAAATAGTGTGACAAAATGGCTTACGCCAGGCTTCATCCTGCTGTAAAAAGACTGCAGGACCTAAAGAGCCACAGAAAGTTGAGGTAGATGTATGACTGAAGATTGAGGCACTGAGATGGTCCAGGGTTGAAGATGGTTAGATCATAAGTATTCTCATAACACTTCTTAAAACTGGTGCAAAATAACTGGTTTCTGTTTTAGAGAGCTTTCTATTACTATTGACACGGAAGTATTTTGCTGTATATAGTCAGTCCTTGCTGAAACGAAGGGTGTCAGTTGTAACACTTGGTTATAATATAAAGAGTTATAATATATAAATAATATATAAAGAGTTTCCCAAATTCTTTATCTTGCCTGGAGATGTGCTGGGGGATATAGCTTGAAAATAAAGTAAAATGGAGCCCTGGGGTGATGGCTGCCCACATCTGTGCTGAATGCAAAACCTGAACTTAACTATAGGACTTGTCCAAACCACTGCCGGGAGGGGGAGAGGGGTGGAATGAAAAAGATAAAAATATCTTTAGGTCTCCAGTAGCTTCAGGAAAACAGTTGCTTCACAGCATGTTTAATCTTTCACATGCTCATTTTCCCAAAAGTTTGAAAGTTGAAAAGATTTCTTTTAGCATTTTGAAGAGCAGTGTGAGGCAGGTAAATTGTCGTGGGCTTTTTCTAAAATTATGTAAATGTATGCTATGGGAAGACTTGTATGAAACATGTTATTTATATATTCAGGAGTCTTTAAGACACTATTGTCACTTTCTCTGTGATTCTAGACACTCTCAAAAGGCCTTAATGTCATTTGTAAAACACAAATAGAGATGCAGTAGAACGGGGGAATGATTCATAGGAATAGCACTATGCTTTCCTTCTGCTGCTTTGTTTGCTTTGTTTCTGACTGGTAAGAAAGCTATAGTGAAGAGTAAACCTGCAGCTTGTAAAGGTTTTTTAGGGCTTAAGCTACAACAACCCAGTAGTCAGGTGAGCTGATTTGTTCTATGTTTCAAGCTATCCAGTTTCCCTTAGATGACTTAATCTGTGTCTAGTGACTTTTGTTAGCCCAGGACAGTTCAGTCCCTGGAAAACAAACTTGCTGCAGGCAGAGAGAAAAGTATGACCACTCCCAGAACATAGGACTCCTGAAATAGCAGGGAAATTGTTGAGGTGGCATATGCTGGATTCTGCCAATAAATAAATCCCCTTCACTCAGAGGTTAAAGCAACTGGGGAAAATGTTTTTTTTGTTTGTTTGTTTTTTCTCTGCTCCTAAGCATGGCATTCAGCTTGATCTATAGTCAGACACCTGAGAAATAGGTTCCTTGTAGTCTTTCATAGTACTGGCCTACCCAGTCCAGCATTCAGCAAGTTGGTTGTATCAGCAGAGGAGGGTGGTGGAGGGGGGGAGGAAACAAGAAATGACATGAAAGCCATGGAATATATGCATCCAGAAGCCCTCGAATAGATCCATCCAGTGGTGGAGTGGGGAAATCTTTTCTGTTAATTGCATGTAGGTGCAAGGGCAGGTTCCTCTGTGAGGTTATGGAGGCTAATGTGAGCTCCGGTCTGGTGGCATGCTCCAGAACTCAGGAGAAGCTCCCTGCCCCTTGCTGAGTCTGAAACTGTCTCCTGCATGGTTAGTGGAGGAGGGGATATGAGGATATCTACATGTTCACGGATTCTAAGGTCAGAAGAGACTGTTCTGGTGATCTATTAATTTTGTCCATGGACCTTAGATTTTTTTTTTCCCCACATTGGATTGAGGTTATCTTAGACATCTAATCTTTAAAGACTCCAGTCTATGCTGTTTATGCCACCTACCAGATAAGCTCTTTCAATGTCTAATCGTCACAGCTAGGAAAATGCATCTTATTTCAAGGTTGAATTTGTATACCTGTTTCTACCTTTTTGATTTTGTTTTCATGGTTTCTTCTTTCAGTTATCTTTTACTGTTTTTTTTTTTCTTTTTTTTTTTTTTTTTTACTACTATGAAGTTAAACTGTACAGGCTTACTTGAGACCTTTGTCTTGTGTCTTTAAAAGTATTGTGCATTAGAATAGCATATTTACAAATGAAATACTGGAAGAAAGGGAATTAAGATATCCAATTACTAAGCCTGTTCTCACTGATATAATTCCAAACTTCTGGAATAAATCTTCACTTGCTTACGACCTTCTTATGTTGCTTCTAGTTGTTCCTTTCACATGTCTATCTGCAATGCTTCATTAGTTCCTGAGAAGGATTTAAATCCTTGTCTTTTACAGCATATATTGTGTAATGACTCAAAATGTATTTGAGTTGTATCCTCTTGGAATGAACTCTCTAGCTGCAACTTGATTAAATGTGGTGTGAGCACTAGCCCTCAGAAAGTGCATAAAAACAGCTATGCCATAGGTCCATCAGGCCTCTTTCCAGCAGTGTCCAAAGCAGATGTTTTGGGGAAGATGCTTTAAAAAGAAAACCCCATGCTTGGATGTTAGCCAAACCACCAGTGCACATCTGCATAGATGCCAAAGCAAGCAGACCTCTACGCAAATAGAATTTAGAAGTAATTTTTGCAGCTAGGTCTGGTGTGAGGTTATTTCATGGGTGGGCACATCCAGAATCCTAACTCTGTGTAGTCTTAATTCAATCTTCATGGTGATCAGCTTAGGCCTCCTGAGAACATGGCGTGTGAATTGAACGAGCTCATTAACAATTACATGACGCTTTTACCTTTTACAAATAAAACTAAGCTAAGCACAAGTTCTGTTTTCACTTTAAAAGAGAGAAATGCAAAGGAAAATAGCATAGTGACAGCAAAGGGAAAAAACAGGAAGGCAGAATTTTGGTTTTCTGGTTTGAGTCTGGTTTTTCTTAAAACTCTTGAACATGTTTTATTGACTTTGAGTTCTAAGTGGAGAAAGATGATGGTGCAAACAGGCAGAACAACATTTTGTCTGATTGTATGCATAACTGACTGTAGATTTTTTTTTAGATGTTTCAGGCATTTTGTTTTGAGCTTACTGGTATTAAATACAAACGATTACTCTGGTACATGTCTGTGCAATCCCTTTCCTACAATTAGAGTAACCAAGTTTCTCTCTGTAAGGTGAACTGGAATTGTTCCTTTATATGGAGCAGCTGGAAAAAACTTTATTTGGGGAACAGTTAAAAACAGTTATTTCTACAAGCCTTTAGCCACCACTGAAGAGCCATGCATATCTGGTATCCAAGGGCAATCAAGTTTCAAATAGGCCTACCACACATGAAGATGGCAGGGCAGTTGAAATGAGTACAAAGGGAAAGTTGAGAAAAGGAAGAAAAAATGCCTTTTGTCTAAGCCATTTGAATAATGCACCAGAGAGCCCTGCGTGAATCCAACCAGAAACACTGAGTGAATGATGACTAAACACAACAATTTGAAACACCCCAAATATAGACTGGAATCATCAGACTTCTTAAATCACTTCTGTATTAATTCTGATCAGGTTCTATATTAAACTTACCTAGACCTAGCCTACAGCAACAGCTGGGCTTGAGATTATTTGCTTTCCTCTGCTTTGGAGAGGCAGGGCAAAAAAGTCATGTAGCTAAGAGCCAGATGCCAAGGTTAGCAGGGGTCTGAAAAGAGAAAGGAAACAGCTTTTGCTAAACAGAAGCCATAATGCCATACTGCAGTAAAACGTATCTTAGCACTTCAGCAAACCCATATTTATAGAAAGCATCAGCATGCAGCTATGGTCACATGTCTGAAGGTGGCCTTTCATCCCCTTGTAAATATTTTTCAAATGAGACAGGGGTGGGAGATGGGAGAAAGAACAGATGATGGTGTTTAAATTTCTGCAGCATTGGAATTTCAGTACCTGCTGCAGAGGGTGTAACAGGCATCTAGTCCTTACCTCTCAAACTGAAATACCAAAACTCACTCTTGAAACTCTTGCCAGTTTTCACGCCCCCTTCCCACCCCCACAGCCTCACCACTACCGTCAGCATTTGCTATGCCATTTTGCTTCATTGCTCACTTGCTAAATATAAGCCTGTGATTTTTTTTTTCTTTCTTCTGGAAGCTCTGCTGTGCCATAAGCACTGAATGCTGTCAGCTCCCCCACCCCAACTCACCATAAGCTATGGACTGCCTACAAGAGTGCATAAGTGTATCTTAAGTGAAATGTTGGCTTCTATGGTTAAAAAGGCTCATTTTTGAGTCTGGGAAGGACCTTGGGAGGTCTCTAGTGCAGCTTACTGCTCCAAGCAGGGTGAGCTGTGACACCAGATCAGGTTGCTTAGGGCTTTCTGGTCTTGAAAACCTCCAAGGACAGAGCCTGCACAGCCTCCTTAGTTGATCTTGTTCAGTATTTGGCTGTCCTCAGTAATAAAGGGTTTCTCCTTGCACTCAGTATGCCTCTCATTTCTGTTTGTGCCTGCTATCTTCTCACCATGCACTGCTGTGAAGAGCTTTACTCTGTTTATTGGGTAGCCTTGTAAGTACTGAGGGACTCATGTCAGGTGTCCCCAAAGCTGCCTTGCTTCCATGTTGAACTAGCTTTTCTTTAAATTCTCCTCACAAGGCAATGCTCCAGCACTCAACATTCTGACTGCCCTCTGCTGAACTCATTCCAGTTTACTGATGTATTGGGCAGCTTGTGACTGCATACTCTTCTAAACAGTCTGTGTTTAGCAAAGAGGAATGTTTCCTCTCTGACAAAAACACTCCGGGATTACTATATCACCTTCTGTGCTGCTAGGGAATGCTGCTGGCTCACATTCAGATTGCTATTGTTCATGACCCCTGTGGCAGATCTGATCCATAGGCAGTGGCTTGCTGAAGGAATTTGAAGACTTAAGGACTTCCAAAGAGTTCTTTGTTGCCTGTGTGGAAAATTTGCTCACCTTAAATACTGTGAAAGAAGTGTTCATAAGTCTTACCATGTTTATATTGCTGGTCTTTGTCCAAGACCAGTACTGGGTCATCCAAAGATGTTAATTAGGTGAAGTATTTTCTCCTTGGGTAGTTAACTATGCTATTCTCTGATAACATCTTCAGAAGTACCTCAAGACTTAACAAAAAATAAAATTTATTATTCCCAATTCTATCCCTATTTACTGCATAAATACTTATGCAAGTATACTAATATAAACAGATGCAAGGGCCTACAGAAGGCTGTGAAAAAGGAGGGGAAAAAATTGCTTAAAGTAGCTCCTGATGGTAGCTTCTGGTGTGATGTCAGGCTGCTTAAGCATAAGAAGGAACATAACTCCATCCCCTTCTGCTTTCACTCCAAGCCACAGGTCCCATCAAGCACTAACTGGATGGGGCAGGACTGCTAGGCTTCATATGTTTTGTGGCCCATGACATTACTTTTACTTGTCTGACTGCAGCCCATGTTCTTTTTTTTTTTGTTTTGTTTTTGTTCTCTATCTCTTTTGAACATCAATTCCTTTCTTTTTATTTCTCTACTTTTTTAGCTCTCCTAGATGTGCCCTTTAGGATGAGCTTTTTCTGAGATAAACATACCACACTCACATTGTAGAGAGAGATCATCTTTACAATCTCTACTTGCAATTTTGACAATAACCTCCACTCTTAGAATTTCAAATTGTCAGGATAGTTCAGCAAGGTTATCTAAAGGTCACCATTGGAAGCTAAGGATATTTTAGGAGAGTAGATTCAGTGTACTCTGCAAAATATTTGTTTGCTTGTTAAAGTTGTATCAAATGCAAAGGCCTGATCCTGTAGCTCTGAGATTGACCCTACCCATCTCAGTGGGACTGTTGCATGACGGGGATTGAAGGATCAGATTCTCCAGGATGTTTGATAAATGATGCATGTCCATGGGGAAATTGGCTTGTTTAGCCAGTCATGAATGTATGCATTTGGAAGAGCAAAATTTTGCTTACTGTTTTCAAAGTAAGAGAGCAAATTTCCTGGCTATTTCTAAAAATATAACTATCTTTTAATGTCAAGATGCCAATCTGAAACAACTCATGTAATAGCATCTAATTTACAGTGAGGAATCATTATCTTCTAGCTGTGTTACAGTTAACTGCAAATAATGAAGTGAAGCTTTATGGCACTTAAACACAGGGAAATGTTCAGATTAATACCAAAATGTAAATTGATGAGAGCATATTCACAGTTAGCATTCTATTTGACTTTCTTCCTCAAACTACCCTTTCTGTCTTTTAATTTCAAGGTTGAAACAAACTAGGCTCTGGCATTAAGGAGAATATAGGTTTATCTTCTTTCCCAGCTCAGTTTCAAAGAGCAGGAGAAAAGTCTGTATCAGTTCTTTTGTAACTAAGTGACACAGTGCCTGGATGGGAGGTCACAGTGATCTGCAGCAGACAAAAGATGTGCCAAATCCTGAAAGAGTGGACTGACTTGATGTATAGAAAGGTCTTAAGATTATGCTGGAGTGCTGCAAGTCTTCCTCTTGCAAGCTTTTAAAAAGTTAAAAGCAGAAAAATCTGGGTTTCAGTTACTCAGTGTAAGTGGTGATCAGATAATTCAGAGTGGTTTGGTTGCCAGGCTCACAGGAGATATCCAGCCCATTCTTTCAGGTTAAAGAAAGGCAAGCACCTAAGGCAAGGGTTCAGGACCATCCAGGTGAGTATTATAGCAGCTGCGTAGCACAGGACAGAGCTGGAAGCAGCTGCTTTGGTTTCCTCCAAAATATGGATGAAGACCACCACCTGCCTTTCCCTGTTACTTCCAAAATCTAATCCAAAATCCAAGTGCTGTCCTTTTGGAGTTAGGGCTGCTTCTGCCTATAAAAAAAAAAAGTTTGTTGAACCAGTGGAAATATATTGAGGAAAGCTAAAGATCAGGAGTCAGACAGTATTGAAGATGTGTTCTGAGTAAGATATTAGGTCCCTAAAGGGAAGGCTTTTGTATTGGCATTCCCTTATCTCAAAGAAATGTGCACATGGGAAGAGATAAAGCTAGTCTCAATTTCTAGGTCAAGTTTTTGAAGGTTAGAAGTAGTAAACTGGAAGTTTGCGCTAGTTTGAGATGCTGCATGTTCACAGCAAGACTGATGTTTAACCAGGTGTGCTGAAAGTGTCTGGGTAGCTAATGAGTTGTAGACACTGCCTTAATTTCCCTTTTCATGGATATGAGAAATCAGATACCTACTAGGCTGTCTAAAGAACACAATCTTTAAAGGAAAACTGGAGATGCAAAAAGTCTTTTCAGACTAAGAAACTGAGCACAAACTGAAGGAAACTTTAAGACAGAGTATCCAAGAATCTGCATGTGAAAAATGGGCACAAAGGACTACTTTAATGATATGGAGTATGGCAGGGTTGATGAATGCCTTTTTTGCTTCAGTCGTTATTGCTAAAACCAGCCCTCAGGAATCTCAGACGCTGGAGACGAGAGGAAGTTCAGGGAAAGGAGGACTTTCCCTTGATCAAAGAGGATTGGGTCAGAGATCATCTAAGCAAATTTGACATCCACAAATCAGTGGGCCCTGATGGAATGCACCCATGGGTGCTGAGGGAGCTGGCTGATGTTATTGCTAGGCTGCTCCCCATCTTTAAAAGATCATGGAGAACAGGAGAGGTGCCTGAGGACTGGAAGAGAGCCAATATCATGCCAGTCTTCAAAAAGGGCAAGAAGGAAGACCCAGGCAACTATAGGCCAGTCAGCCTCATCTTCAACACTGGAAAGGTGACTGAACAGCTCATCCTGGAGGTCATCTCCAAGCATGTGGAGGATAAGAAGGTGATCAGAAATAGTCAGCATGGGTTCACCAAGAGGAAATCATGTTTAACCAATCTGATATCCTTCTATGATGAGATGGCTAGCTGGATAGATGAGGGGAGAGCAGTGGATGTGGTCTACTTTGACTTCATCAAGGCTTTTGACATTGTCTCCCATAACATCTTCATAGACAAGCTCAGGAAGTATGGCCTAGATGAGTGGACAGTAAGGTGGATTGGCATTTGGCTGGATGGCAGAACTCAGAGGGTTGTGCTCAGTGGTGTGGAGTCTAGTTGGAGGCCTGTAGCTAGCAGTGTCCCTCATGGGTCAGTACTGGGTCCAGTCTTGTTCAGCTTATTCATCAATGACCTGGACAATGGAATAGAGTGGGCCCTCAGCAAGTTTGCTGATGATACAAAGCTCAGAGGAGTAGCTGATACCCTACAGGGCTGTGTTGCTGTTCAGAGGGTCCTCCAAAGGCTGGAGGGTTTGGCCAAGAGGAGCCTCATGAAGTTCAACAAGGGCAAGTGCAGGCTCCTGCACCTAGGGAGGAATAACCCCAAGCACCACTACAGGCTGGGAATGAACCTGCCGGAGAGCAGCTCTGCAGAGAGAGACCTCGGAGTCTTGATAGACCGCAGTCTGACTGTGGGTCAGCAATGTGCCCTTGTGGCCCAGAAGGCCAATGGTATCCTGGGCTGCACTTGAGTGTTGCCAGAAGGTCAAGAGAAGTGATCCTCCCCCTCTACTCAGCCCTGATAAGGCCATGCTTGGAATACTGTGTTCAGTTCTGCCCCCCCTAGTATAAGAGGGACATAGAACTACAAGAGGGAGTTCAGAGGGCTACTAAGGTGTAAGGTGATTAGAGGACTGGAGCACCTGTCATATGAGGACAGGCTGAGAGAGCTGGGACTGTTTAGCCTGGAAAAGAGAAGACTCAGGGAGACCTCAACAATGTGTATAAATATCTGAGGGGAGGATGCCAAAAGAGCCAATCTCTCTTCAGTTGTGCCTAGCGAGGGGACAGGAGGCAATGAGTACAAACTGAAGCACAGGGGATTCCAGGTGAAAATGAGGGGGCATTTAATTTTTTACTGTAAGGGTGACAGAGCCCTTGTGCAGGTTTTCCAGAGAGGTTGTGGAGTCTCCTTCTCTGGAGATATTCAAAACCTGCCTGGATGCCGTCTTGTGCAATGTGCTTTAGGTGATCCCGCTCAGCAGAAGGGTTGGATGAGATGATCTTCAGAGGTTCCTTCCAACCTCAGCCATTTGGTGAAAGGATCAGCAAGACCTTCTAGATGGCTTATGACAAGCTTGTGTATTTGCTGCAGAACAGAAAGTAGGCAAAAGGATTGAGGTACTGTCAAAGTTGTATTCCCCACAAGTGTGGACTGCTAGTGGTGTCTGAGGAGATGTAAACCAAGAGTATGAGCAAGCAAGATGTGTTTTGGACTACCATGAAAACATGAGAACTTCAATGAATACTACTTTTCAGTTAGATTGTGGCTTTGTCAATATCCAGGGCTTCAGAAAGACAAAGATCCCTGCCTTGTTTGAGAAGCCTAAGGGAATCAGGGGAATAAATATGCCTTCCCAGTCCCCAGAGTTGAGCAGTGGAACATGTTCCAGGCCAGCAACACCCACACACTATAAATAGCACCAACAAGAGAAGAGATCAAGTCTCCCTCCTCCTTAAGGATATATCAAAAGAAAGACAGTCTTAAGTGTTTGTAAGAGGGAAGACAAATTGCCTTTGACATATTTCTCAATGTTCTTTGGAAGTTTTAGTCCTTTTGTTTATTGAATTTCTCCCAAAGCACAAACAGAGATGCTAGGCCTTATTAATGTAGCTTATGAAAGACATTAGACTAATTATCTAGTTCAGTATTAAGAGACGGGGATTAATAAATGTGGCTTCTTATTAAAAAAGTTTTTAAAAAAAAAAAGTGGTAAGATAAGACATGCTCTGCAATATGCTTTCTTATCAAGTCCTTGCTCTTGCAATCTTTTAAGCACATCAGCATTTCCGGATGTATAAGCTGTTTCTGTCAAGTAAGTGTTTTCTGTGCCCTGCATGAGTTGAATGACTGAAAATGTCTTTTTTTTGGTTGCTTAACTTTCCTCAAATTAAAAAAGACACTTAAGCATACATATAACTAGTTATGTAAAACTACTTGTGAGATTAATATAGCTTGGAGTCCTAAGGTGGCAAGATAAGACTTCTAAACGAGTTGTACTGGACTGGATTAGCCCTACTATAGCGAAACTGAATTCTTAAAATTTTCCTTTCAGGTGGGCTTTGGTCAGAGTCCTGGGAAACTCTTGGATATTTTTTTTTTGATGGGTTTGTGAGTGTGTGGCTATTCTTTTGTTTGCGTTTAAATCTTTTAACGAAGACGATAATCTTCAAGTAACTAAAAGTCTTGAAGTTTGTAAGAGTCATAATGGAACTAATGAGACACAGTCTTAACAAGGCTCCTACTTTGAGCTAATTGTATAAGGTGGTAATGAAGGGTTAATGGTTTTTTAAACTGATTCCTGAATATATTTTGAAGATGGATGTTTTAGATCCTCTCATTATGTACATCTGTAATAAGCCCTTCTCTGGTAGATAGGGGATGTATATTTGCACAGCTTTCTGCCATTAATTTCTAATTAGGTACTTGTCAACAATGTGAGTTGGCACTGCTATTGTTCAGCAACACTGTGATTGCTCTGTCCACCCTAATTAATGAACAGCTTCTCTATAAGTAGATTAATAGAGGTAGTCCCGTTACCCAATGTTATTTCAGTTAGTGTTATAGTGCACCTCATTAGAGAAATGTAAAATGAAGCAGCATTTCAATTAGCTATTATACAGTATCCGATTCTTTTTGTTTTCTCAGCTATTCTTTTAAATAGGTTTTTGAAAAAGCCTTGACCTCTCCCTAGCATTCCTGAGCACAGCACAGCTTTCTGTGAAATGTCACTGCGTTTAAAAACAACACCAAATGTAGTTAACTTCTCACTATATTGCTAGGGAAAACTGTGAAGGAAGCTTCAGCTGTGTTCTGGTTAATGTACAGAAAGCTTCTATAAACAAAGCCAGGATACAGATACAGTGAGGTGTATGGTGTCAATCAGAACTTTATAGTTTAAATCATTGCTTATTTTTTGGCTATAAGAGTAAGGTCATGAGGTCTACTCTGAATAGGCCTCCTTGAATACGGGGGGTTTGGGCCAGATGGCCTCCAGAGTTCCCTTTCAACCTCAAGCTTTTTGTGATTCTCATCCTAAAGTTCAATGCTGGGTTCAGTCTTATTAAGTATCTAGATTAATCACCTGAATGATGGGGTAGAGTGAGCCCTCAGGAGGGAAATCTGCAGATGACATGAAACTGGAGGCAGTAGCTGACTTGCCAGAGGACCATAAAAACATCTGGAAGGACCTTGACAGTCTAGAGAGGTGGCCTGACTAAAATTTCATGGAACTCAAGTGCAGAGTCCTGTGCCTGGGAAGGAACAACTCTCAGTACAAGTATATGATGTGGGCCACCCAGCTGGAAAACAATTCTGTAGAAAAGGACCTGGGGATCCTGGTAGACATGAAGTTGAACATGAGACAATAATGTACCCTTGATGCTAAGGAGGCTAACGGTAGAGACCAACTCTGGAGTGGTGTCTCATTTTGGGCCTGCCCAATACAAGAGACCTAGATGTACTGGAAAGAGGGCCTCCAGTGGAGGGCTACAAAGATGATGAAAGAACTGGAACACCTCTCCTATGAAGAGAGGTTGAGAGAGCTGATACTCTTCAGCCTGAAGATGAGGTAGCTCAGTGTTCTTATCAATATCTATAGATACCTGAAAGAAGGGTGCAAAGAAGGAGGAGCCAGGTTCTTTTCAGTCGTGTCCAGTGGCAGAATAAGAAGCCATGACTAGAACACAGGAGGTTCCCTTTGGGCATCAATAGGCACTTCTTTATTGTGCTTAGACAGAGCTCTGTCACAGGTTTCCCAGAGGTATTTTGGGCTCTTCCTTTCAGATACTAGTCTCTTGTATGTGGTTCTGGGCAACCTCTTCTGGGTAGCTGTGCCTGAGTAGGAGGCCTGAACCAGATGACCTCCAGAGATCCTTTCCAACTTCAAACCTTCTGAGATTTATTCTGTGATTTGACTTACTACAAAGCACGTAAGCATGGAGTGAAGCTATCCTGCTGAATGTGGGGGGGGGGGGGCGGAAGTTATCTGCTAATCTTTATTCACTTGTTTTAAGAGCTTTTATTTTGGTCTGGGTTCTATGAAACAAAATCCAAAAACCTAGGATTCAATTCATGTTAACTCAAACTTCTGCATACTGAAATAGCTCGATTTGCCATTATAGTATCATCTTGCCTATAAATGGCAAAGTTTTTCCTGTGAACCTAATGTAAACATTCACCTTTATAAGATGTCTGGTCTCATTCTGAATCACGAAGTTACTGAATGCTTAAGCTCTCTGCAGTGTTGGCAGTTTGAATTTCACAAGGCAGGGCGAAGCTTGTGAAACCATCCTTATCTTGATTTTTTTCTTTTTTATGTAGTAGCTATAGACTTGCCAAGAGCTTTCTTGTAGAGAACACTTAATGGTGAAGTCCTGAAAAACTCAGTCTAGGGATTGAGCCAACTGACTCTAAGGGGGGGGGGGGGGGGAGAGAGGGGCACAAGGGGGGCAGGGTGCTGGATAGTATCCACTCCTGCTGCTTTTGAGGGAGGCATCAAACCACTTGGTGTGAGAATAATGAAACATCTCAAAAAGGGACATATGAATGGTGCATCTTAGCCCCTCAAAATATAAGTTTACAGTTTCTGATCTTTCAAATATGCTTGTAACCACAACTTAGATTAACACTGAATTTAGACAGAAAACCAGCAATGTCTCCTAAAAATGACTGGAAAGGAGAGCTCTAAACATCAGAGCCACCCCAATTCCTTTTAATGTCTATGCAGAGTGGGTCAGTGAACAGCTTGGGTTGGAAAGGACCTCAAAGATCATCTAGTTCCAACCTCCTGCTGTGGACAGGGGTGCCACCCACTAGATCAGGTTGTCCAAGGCCTCGTCTAACCTGGTCTTGAACACCTCCAGGGATGGGGCATCTACAGCTTCTCTGGGCAACCAGTTCTAGTTTCTCACTACACACTGAGTGAAGAATTTCCTCCTAACCACTAACCTAAATCTACTTTTTTTTTTTAGTTTTAAATGATTCCCCCTTATCCAGTCAATGTCTGACTGAGCAAATAGTTGTTCTCTATCTTTTTTTATAATTTCCCCTTAGATACTGAAAGGTTGCAATGCGGTTCCCTTCTGTAGGCTGAACAACCCCTGCTCTCTCAGACTGTCTTCATAGGAGACTGCTTCAGTCCATTCATCATATTTGTGCCTTTTTTTTTTTTTTTTGGACCTACTCTAACAGATAAACATCTTTCTTGTGCTGCGGTCTCCAGACCTGGATGCAGTACTCCAGGTCTACATCCTCACGAGGGCAGAGCAGAGGAGTACAGTCACCTCCATTGACCTTCTGGTCACTCCTCTTTTAATGCAGCCCAGGATGCAGCTGGCCTTCTGGGCTGCAAGCATGCACTGCTGGCTTGTGTTGAGCTTTTTGTCTACCAGAACCCCCAAGTCCTTCTTTGCAGGGCTGCTCTCAATAAGTTCTTCACCCAGTCTGTGCTCATGTCTGGGACTGCCCCCAACCCAGCTGCAGCACCTTGTACTTGGACTCGTTGAACCTCACATGGTTCACATGGGCCCACTTCTCCAGCATGTCCAAGTCCATGTAGATGGCATCCCTTCCTACTGCCATATCAACTGCACCACTCAGATTGTTGTCATCTGTAAATTTGCTGAGGGTGCACAAAATCCCCCTGCCTGTTGTTGATGAAGATATTAAACTGTACTGGTTATAGGACAGACCTCTGAGGGACACCACTTGTCACTGGCCTCCACCTGGACATAGAGCCATTGAGCACCACTCTCTGGGTGTGACCTTCAAGCTAACTCCTTATCCACTGAGTGGTCCAACCATCAAATCTATAGCTCTCCAATTTGGAGACCAGAATGTCACGTGAGATCATGTCAAAGGCCTTGCAGAAGTCCAGGCAGATGACACCAATTGGTCTTCCTTTGTCAACTGATGCAGTCACCATGTCATAGAAAGACACCAGATTGGTCAGACACAAATTACCCTTGGTGAAGACATGCTGGTTGTATCATCACCTCTTTGTCTTGCACGTACCTCAGCACTGCTTGCAGGATGATCTTTTCTATGATCTTGCCAGGCACACAAGTGGGGCTCACTGGTCTGTAGTTCCCTGGGTCCTTCTTTCTACCCTTTTTAAAAACGGGAGTGATGTTTCTCCTTTTTCAGTCACCAGGAATTTCACCTGACTGCTAGGATGTTTCAAATATAAAGGAGAAAAGTGTCTTAGAGACTACATCAGCTAATTCCTCAGGACCCTAGGATTCATGTCTTCAGGCTTCATAGACTTCCACTTGTTTAGATTCATCAGGTGGTCTCAAACCTGCTCTTTGCTTACAGTGGGTGAGAACCTGTAGGTGAAGGCTCCCCCAGCCTTCACCTACAGGTTCAGGAAAATGAAAGATTTGGGAAGCCTAACTACCAGTGAAGACTGAGGTAAAGAAGTCGAGTATCTCAGCCTTCTATCCTTCATGTCTGTCATCACTAGTTCACTCTTCTTTATCAGAGGAGGTACACTCTCCTTGGCCTTTCTTTTCTGAGCAAAGGTGGTCTTGGAATCTGTTATCCATCTCCTGATGGTTTCCTGATGGAAATCCTGATTCATTGACAAAAAGTTGCCTTCAACAAAAAGCAGACCTCAAACTTTAAGAACAGCAAGCAGGTTTGTGATGGTACAGAGAATACTTATTTTCTTCTACAAACTAAATCTTTTATAGCTTAAGGAAATTTGTTATATATGTTATGAATTTTCTTCAAAGACAAAAATCTTCCTTTGTTTATCTATTTGCCTATTTGTGTAGGGCATTCTCAGAACTGTTACTGTATTGAGTATTAAGCACAAAAGCCAAAACATAAGTTTATTGAACTGTCAATTCATATTTTTGGTTAGCATGGTTGCTGTCATAAGTCTTCACATCATTTGAGCAAGCTGAATGAACCTGATGTATTCAGACCTATGTTCTGGGGAGTTGGGAGGCCTGGGAGAGGTGGTGTTGGCTTTACTAGGAGGTAGTCATTTAGGTGCTGTAGAACCTGACCCTTTTACATTGGTAGCAAAAGGAACAAAAAGCTTGGTTTCTTATTATTTTGCCCTACTCTTATTTTTCTCTCCTCCTTAAAGTTCAGTACTCAAAACTGGAGACTTGGACATATTTTCACAGGTATCAAGTAGAACAGAATAGACTCCCTTGTATATCATAAATACAGAACATCTACACAATTTCATTTGGCAAGACAGATTCCTGTTTAGTTCTAGTGGACTCAAATCTTCAGCCCCTGGATGTTGTGGTCCTTGTCTTGCATCTAGAAAGAGAAATCAATCATTTTGTCTTTCTTCTTGCAACATTTGTCCAATTTATCATAGTCACACTGACTGTTCTGCAGACTCTTTTACAATTTCTTCATCTTGGTGTCATGTGTGCCTCATTTTTTTTCATAATTTTTGTAAGAATGTTTATATACATTCTTTTCAGCATTTCTGGTGATGACTTTAAGAGACCAGATAGGGACATAAGTGTTTTGTACTGCAAGTGCTTTTCCAAATCTGGCAATAATTGTTAGAAATTGAGTTGTTTTTTTCTCAGAGTAGTTAAGTATTGGAACAGGCTGCTCGGGGAGGTGGTGGAGCCACTGTCCCTAAGGATGTTTAAAGTTGGATGTGGTACTTAGGGGCATGGTTTAGTGGGTGATATTGATGACAGGTGGACAGTTGGACCACACAATCTTGAAGTCTCTTCCAACTTCAATGATTCTGATTCTAATATGTGTTGTTGTAACTAGATATATATTTTATCCATATTTTTTTACCAAAAAAAATAACCCTCCAAAACTGATGTTTTCACCTAAGTTAAAATAATACTATACTTACTATTGCTATTTACCCTGACTTCTGTGTGATTCAGTATAGTACTACAAAAGCCCCTCAAGACAGAGGTTGACTTGTGAAGTTGCACTTGCCTCTTCAATAGTGACGTGTCTGTCTTTCAAAGTTAAAATGAATGGTTGTTAAACATGCCAGTTTGAACAAGGTATAACCTATGCAGGAACTGGAATCTAATTAATCTCACAGACCATTTATACCAGTATGAGATTTCTCTCTTGAAACTTGAAGTAGGTTCTAATGCCTCTGGATGCTGCTAAAGGAACATACAGTAAAACAAAATTTTATCTCAGTTGAATAATACCTTCTAGGCTTTTATTATTCTGTAGAGGTCTAAAATTGCAAATGGCTTTTAATATTAGCCTAAGAACTTAACAGAAGTAGAGCAGGGTTAATTGTTTTACAATTGCTGCTTCCACTGCTTAGTCTAACTGCTCAATGTTCAATGCCATTAGCTTAACAATTTCACAGAGCTTACTTGATAATTATTACAGTCATTGCAAAGTTATCTACTTCTGCATGTATTTAAAACTTCAGATAAGATTTTTAAACAAATGATGCACTATTTTTTGGTTGTCTAGGAATCTTGCTTCTTTTTGTATTTTTCTAAAGTTTTACTATGTTATGCCTGAGTGGAATGATTGCCTCTCATGCACTCTTTACATAGAAGTCTGACATGGATTCAGCATAACTGCATGTTAATGAAGTACTACTAACCAATGAACTGTGAAATATGTAGCCAAGGTTTTTAAAAATAGGCACCAATTTCTTGTGTTTTAA
Organism: Netta rufina; assembly: GCF_964035555.1. Lineage (NCBI taxonomy): Eukaryota > Metazoa > Chordata > Aves > Anseriformes > Anatidae > Netta > Netta rufina. Next base: position 107,540,032 of record NC_140124.1, read on the forward strand.
ATCTGTTGCTCAATTTAACCTAAATAGGTCTCCAATCTTGGGGAACACGAAATTTCTGTGCACACTGTAGGTCTCCTGTGACATCTGAAGCTGAACTCAAAGACACCAATTGCTTCACACTATCTACTCTGCTGTAACAATTGTACTAAAACTAAGGTGCTATTTAACAATAAGGTTGTGGCATGTATCTAAGTTACAGATTTTGGTACTACCAAACAGTAGGAGAGACAAAGCTCTGCACTTTGAGAAAGATTAATTGTCCCATAAGATGGGTTTTTATGCTCAGTATAATAACACTAATACATATTTTTTAATCACTAAATCAGAAAGATGATCTCTCTCTCAAAAAAAAAAAAAAAAAAACATGGCAACTTTGGATGTGAAACTAAATAGTTTATCTGGTGGAATTAATGGAGGAAAAAAGACATTTCAGCCATACTTAGTATGGCTTCATAAAGTCCAAATGTCTTTCTCAGTTGATTTTTGTAATCAAGTCCTCTCTGAGGGGACCCACTATTGAGGTATTGGTGATATCAATTTTTCAAACATCACTTACTTCAAGTAGTGGTGCCAAAAGGAGAAAACATTAAAAACATATCTATGGCTGCAATGCAAACCATTAAAATAAATGTCTTATTTGGTAGCTAGGATGAGGTGTATACTAAAAAAAAAAGGTTATATAACTTTTTTCTTAGTGGGGCAATAAACTAGATTCTATTAAGACCCCAGCAAAATTCAGGTTCTGACATCCATTTAGGAATCATCCTTTTGTTTTGTTTCTTGCTGTTTTTTCCTTCTTTCTGAAAATACGGAGAAAGTGACTTTCTCCTTAAGTAACTATTTCTTGATACTAGCAGGAAGGGACTGTCTAAATCTGGGTCTTGAGGATGGCATTTTACATCCGGTAGCTAAGAATTTATTGCTTACTACCTTTGACTGTGATACTGCATAGACACTTCATGTTTCATGCAGTGCAGAGATTGCACAGCCTGATGCTGTAATCAGACTGGTACTGCAGTTTGTGTTTCACGCAAGCATGAACTATTTCAGTCAGAATGGAATAAACACTATTAACCCCAACACTTTCATAAAAGAAAATGAAATCAAGTGGACAAGAATCTTTCACTACACAAAACTTACAGTGCAATGAAAATTCATCTGGGATCTTTAGTGCTTTTTTGTAGGTTGTGGGTTTCTGGTTTTCTTCCACAAAGTGGGGATTGAAGACAAGATGTAGAGACAGTACTTTAAAAGTTCTTTAACCTCAGGAGAATTTCTATATAGGCTGTTTACTTGCCTAAAGATAGCTTCACCTGGATCTAGTGTAACCAAAATATAAAAGTGACCTGTCCAGCACTGGTACCAAATAAGTGCTAACTTGCAATCTATAAGTCAGCCTCACAGGAGATGTAGTTCCCAAAGAAGCAATATATTCGAGGAAGTTGCTGACTAACTGAAGAGCTGAAAGAGCAGCAAAGTGAGTAACAGAAACCAGGCACATAAAATGACCTCTAAAATAAGCCTAAAAGCATGACTCCTCTCTAATCAAGATGAGATGGAGAAGAGGAGTTCAAGTGTTCAAACATGCAAAGGGCTGTTGTAAAGAAGGTAGTATCTGTATTCATACTAGGCAGGATGAGAGGAAACAGGCTCTAATTTCAGAAAAGGGATGTTCGAAATGATCTCTCAGTGGTGAGAGCAGTGATGTGCAGCAGACAGCTGCTTGGTGGTTCTGTGGAGTTTACACTACCAAAAATATTGAGATACACGCACTGGAGTGGTTTGGGCACAGTCTGTCACCTAGCCATTAAACAGTGTTAAGTAAGTCTCTGACCTCTACTGTTCTGCGATTTTAGGATTTCTGGGTTACTACACAATATAGAGGTGTGCCTAATAAACAGGCAGAAAATAACAGTTAATATAATAGTTCCATGAAATTACAAAATCTTATCTCCTCATGGAGGAGAACCTGGGACAGGGTCTACCACGAGGCTATTACAGATCAAGTAAATGCCAGCTTTTCCCCTGGCTTTTATCTTCTCCATTTCCAAGTACCTTCACTGCCACAGAAGATGCACCTGGGCCTGTGAAAGAGACTGCATCCCAGTGCAGTCCAGTTGTGACAACTAGGAGACTGGTAACTGGAGGGTAACTTACTACTCAAAGTAGTTTTCAGTTCAACCTCTGTGACCCACAAGGAGTGATATGGAATTTGTGGCAGGCTTATGGAAAACAAACTGTTACAGGTTACTCTTATTCATCAAAATATCTTCAGCTATTTTAATAGACAACTTTTCTACTTGTCATCTTTTTGATGAATCTTAGAAGTAGATGTTATAGGAAAGTATCCCGATTTAGCTCTTGCAAGCCATTAGTCCCCGTTTTGCTCAACAAGACAAAACCTGAAATAATTATCTCCTGGGTGACCAGATTTTCAAGCCTGTCCATTGAAGGACATAGCCAAAAAATACTGGCACAATTATTTCAAGCTTTCTAAGCCACTACTCAGGTGGAGCTGTGATGTGTAGAGGAGAAAATAAGCTTTATTTCTTTCCTTGTCTTCTACAGACAACTATACTCCAGCGTTGAAGTGACTGGAAAGATTATTACATGCCTCTATGCCACTGAAATAACTACTTCAGTACAGTATGTTGGGGATAATTATAGGAATTATGATGGCTGGATATGAAAGGTTGAACAGCACAGCCAATGCAGGAAGTCTTGCTGGTGAAGATTTTTATTTTATTTTGATGAGGTCATATACATGTTTTTCAGTATAATAAAATAAACTGTTTCAAGATGGGACATGAGAAGTGTTACCATCTCTACCTGGTGTGTTAGTTGCATACATAGAAATAAGGTCTAGTATATACATGTATCTTAGTAATGCAGGATTTGTTTGGTTTTTCTTATGTCTGTAGAAAGTTCCCTCCTCTCTAGTTTATTAGTGGTATTCTTGGGTGGTGTATTTTGAAAAAGCAAGACCTATTACAGCTGTAGTCACCATTTTCCTCTCCCTGTGCAGTTAATAAATCAGAGCTGCGAGGTAGCAGACTTTCTTTTGGAGCACATCATGTTGTCCTCACATTCATAAATTAATTTTTATCCTATAATGTCAAAGCATGCTGTAAAATTGAGTTACTATGTTATGCCTGAAATAAAGCACTCTGAGGCGAAGTGGGAGTTCTAGATCTGTGCAGAGACTTCTAGTGTGCTCTATGGCATGCCTCTGAGGATCCACCCTGTTGAGTATTGCTGTGCGGCCTTAGCAGGACCTGTTTCCATGTCAGTTGCATAATATTGAGCATCCTTTTTTTCAGGTTGTCTGTGACCTCTTGCTTTCATCTTGTAAATTGATACTTTTCTACTGTTTGCCCTTCACTATGGAGCTAGATATTTGTTTTAAAAACTTGAATTAAAAAATATGTACCTTTTCTAAGAAAAAAAATAGAGAATATTCTTCCAAAGTGTAAAAAAAAAAAAAATTCTATTTCCATTTGAAAATGGAAATCTGACATAGAAATAGTTTTGGAACTACTCATGACCTCATTTCAAAAGGTATTGACTTATATTTCTCAGTTCTGAAATAGAAAAAAAAAAAAAAGTACAGAGGACTTGGCAGGGGCTGTTGCTGTTTGAAGAGCAACTCTATATTCATGCTATAAGACCTCTGCTTGTGATCTTACAGCTACATTAAAATGGCAAGCTGTTCTATGGAAAATGATTGATGTTGGATTTAGCAGAGAAAACTGAGAGGTAGAGATAGTTCACAAGGACGTTTCTCAAGAAACAATCTCATATACATGAATGTTGATAGGTATTAATTTTTTTTTGAAGTCTGCATAAGACAAACAACCCACTGCTCTTATAGGAGCACAATTGAGGATGCTCTAAGTCTTCTAAGACATTAAAGTGTGGAGGAAACTGACTGCTAGAGTCCACAAGAGCATGGTAGAAAAGTGGTGTTTTTTTTTTGTTTGTTTTTTTTTTTTTTTTGTTTTGTTTTTTTTTTTTTTTTTTTTTTTTTAAGGATTGTGGCTCATAAAAGAAAGGGCCTGTTCTTGCAAATCTAGTAGTAGCTTCATATGGTGCTGTTTAAGAATCTGGCATACGACAAAATGGTGTCTCAATATAAGCACTTACACAGCCCAGCATTTTATGAAGTTTAGTTAAGGAAATAAGTGGAACTGACTCTGTTCTGAATCTGAGTGCTTTTGGAGGGGGGTTAATGTTCACTATAGCACTCAACTGGGTTTTGTTTCTGTGATGGAAGTTGCCTTGGAGCATCAGTCCCAAGAAAAACTTGTGACCAGACCACAGGGTTTAAAGCATACAAGGCCTCTCCAAAAGCCACTAAAACAGTGTGTGAGCTAGAACTACTTGCAATTTAGGCCTTTATAGACATTTTGGCAAAGGGTCTCCAAATCTGGGAAGCTTTTTCTTGGTAGTCCCCTGGAATAAACACCTCTTTTTAGGCAGTGTGCAAGGTGCCCATATGCCCATAAATACTTCCAACATACATACCCTCATTCTGGGTTCTAGAGCTTCCAACCTATGGTCAACAGGCTCAGTCTAATAAATAGTTATTTTTGATTGGTTCATGATCAAATTAGTGGTGCTAAACACTCTTTCTCCCATTCTTAGAAAAAGCAAGTATTTAAATGCAGTCAACTCATGTCATATCATACTTAGTGTGGAGAACGGACAGTTTTGCATTAGAAGTCAATTTTGTTAACAGTGCCACTCCTGTGTTTCTTTCATAACCTACCTAAAATAAATTTTCTTCTGTGTGTATCCTGAATCTAGTTATACTACATCTCTAGGATCAGCAGGATGCCAGATGTTCTACATTGTTCTTGAACTGCTTAAGGTGTCCTTCCAAAGTTGGTTGTTATCCATTAGCCTTTTTGCATCAGTCAGTAAGTTACAGAATAAGCATTGTTCCTAAATAGTTACATGGGAGGGAATTTCAAAAGCAAGGAGAGGGCAAGCGAATAGCAGTAAAATGAGGGTTGGAAGATGACAAGGAGCAGAGACCCTGCTGGTGGACTTTGCTTTCTAACCACAATTTTTTTCCTTTTCTATTTTGTCCTTTTCTATTTTGTCCCCTCCTTTTGCCTCTCTCACTTCTGTTTGTCATAAAGAGTTGTGGTGAATGGAGCCAAGTCCAGTTGGAGGCCAGTCACTAGTGGCGTCCCCCAGGGCTCGGTGCTGGGGCCGGTCCTCTTTAATATCTTCATTGATGATCTGGATGAGGGCATTGAGTGCACCCTCAGTAAGTTTGCAGATGACACCAAGTTAGGTGCGTGTGTCGATCTGCTTGAGGGTAGGAAAGCTCTGCAGGAGGATGTGGATAGGCTGCACCGATGGGCTGAGGTCAACTGCATGAAGTTCAACAAGGCCAAGTGCCGGGTCCTGCACCTGGGGTGCAATAACCCCAGGCAGAGCTACAGGCTGGGAGAGGAGTGGTTGGAGAGCTGCCAGGCAGAGAAGGACCTGGGAGTGATGGTGGATAGTCGGCTGAATATGAGCCAGCAGTGTGCTCAGGTGGCCAAGAAGGCCAACAGCATCCTGGCTTGTATCAGAAACAGTGTGACCAGCAGGGCTAGGGAGGTGATCGTCCCCCTGTACTCGGCTCTGGTGAGGCCGCACCTCGAGTACTGTGTTCAGTTTTGGGCCCCTCGCTACAAGAAGGACATGGAGGTGATTGAGCAGGTGCAGAGAAGGGCGACGAAGCTGGTGAGGGGCCTGGAGAACAAGTCCTACGAGGAGCGGCTGAGGGAGCTGGGCTTGTTCAGCCTGGAGAAGAGGAGGCTCAGGGGTGACCTTATCGCTCTCTACATGTACCTTAAAGGAGGCTGTAGTGAGGTGGGGGTTGGTCTGTTCTCCCACGTGCCTGGTGACAGGTCGAGGGGGAATGGGCTTAAGTTGAGCCAGGGGAGTTTTAGGTTAGATGTTAGGAAGAACTTCTTTACTGAAAGGGTTGTGAGGCATTGGAACGGGCTGCCCAGGGAAGTGGTGGAGTCACCATCCCTGGAAGTCTTTAAAAGACGTTTAGATGTAGAGCTTAGGGATATGGTTTAGTGGGGACTGTTAGCGTTAGGTCAGAGGTTGGACTCGATGATCTTGAGGTCTCTTCCAACCTAGAAATTCTGTGATTCTGTGATTGTGAAAATGGATCAGATGTAAAGATCTCAAAACGAAAGGCAATGTTGGAAGACCCAGCAGTTTCTCCCCCTCTACTGTGTGTAATGGGTGTTGGAAACAAGTGTGGGGAAAGAATCACCTCAGTTCAGTTGCATAGTTCTTACTTCAATAATCTAGCAACCCCAATTATGCCAGAGTGTTAATGACTGAACTGCAGGAACTACAGAATGAAATACCATTAAAATCACTTATATTAACAATTTAAGTGAGGCGGGAGTGTGCATTGCATCATCCATCAGCTGTATTGATTTAAGTCAGTCTCAAGCACTCTTTTGATTTGAAGTATTGACAGTTTTAGTCTAACAGGGGTAGACTAATACTATTGGAAGTCAGCAGGGTACTGGTCATGATGCATCCATAGAAGGAGCACAATAGCAACTTTAATGCCGTTGAATCAATAGTAGAATAATCAGTGAACAAGTTCTGTGTTTTTCAGTTTTTGACAGTGCTAAAAGCACATAGTGTGTGAACCATTAGTGGAAAATAAAGGGGAGAAAAAGATATTTCCCACTGTAGAAGCAAGGTGTTTGGCTACAGCAACAGCATTAGAAATGGTCTTGTGATATGTAGAATAGTATAGAGAGAAACCACTAATTGTACAAATGTGTCATGGCAACAGGGTGTCTTTTGTTGCTTTTTCTCCCCTTTTGGCGGATACTCTTGATTCTTACCTTTTTCCATTTTACACTAACAGACAAGTTCATTAGAGCAAAAGAAGAATTTCTGTATGAACAGGAGAAAGTTTCTTTCCCTGGTAGTTTTGTGCAATTACTTTATGGTAATAACATTTGAGATACTAAGCCAGATTTCCTCCTGATGAGAGTGGTTAAATTGGAAGTAAACATAGTCATACATTCAAGAGATAAATTAGATAAAAGCCCTAGCTTTGCAAGAGTCCCAAACAACCTTATAGTACAGTTTAATTCTCTATTGAAATCAATGAGTAGACCATAATAGTAATAATGTTTAATTGGAATAAACTCCTGTGCTTTAGATGTTGTTTTGATTTGTGGTCTCTTGGTGGGATAGACTATGCGAAAACTGGGAGGACTTGCATGGAGTTTGCAGTGTTCTGTGGTTTCTTTTTTAGATTAACTCCTTGAGATACTTGTTTGGAGAAATGTTAACACTTTAAATCAAAAGAAAAAAAAAAAAGTCTTGCTAATAATCTCTTGTCTATGATTGCAGACAGGACGCCTCTGCCTGCTAACCAGGCTTACTTTCCCCACCCTGTGCCAGTGCCACTCCCACTCATTTTTGCCAGCTGAGCTGTGCAAGTGAGCACTCCTCCCAGTGTGCCAGACTGGTTCATGCTCCAAGAGTGCTTGTTGTATGTTTTGATGAAAGGGAGTTTGAGAAAGGCAGAAATCCCCAGCACTGGGTGCTGGTGAGCAGACAGGATGGGCTGGCAGGAAGGAAGTGCCAGCATCCACTGGTACAACTGGTAGTGGAAATGTACATCTCCTTTCTGTGCATCAGCTACAAACAGCTTCACTTGCTTTCTTTTTTAACTCTCAAAGCGAGGAAATTGCAATAACACTGGTTCAAATTTGTCTCCTGTCACTGAATATCAATCTGAGAATAAATTACGTCCTTAGTTCTTATGCATATACATACAGAAGCTGAATGAATTGTAGCAGTATTTTGACTTTCAGTACTAGTATTCTACCAAACGCTCATTTTTTACTTATGATTCTGTAAGTGTTTTGACCTAAGATACTTATTTGTTTTGGTCACAAATCACCTTTCTGATGGCGACAACCAACCATGTATGCAAAGTCTCACTCTCAGCTCATCTTTTCAAATAGATGTGTTTGTAGCTTTTTCATACATTTCTAATCTATTTCTCTAGATTAGCACAGGACATGCTTTTCTTGCTGTGTCATAATCTTTATTTTTAAAGAAAAATTGAAATGACTGTTGCATCTTGGACTTTAAGGACAAAATCAGTGAGGCATTGGTTTGTTGTTTTTTCTTCCTCTTGACTTAACACTGACTAATACTAAGGAGCATTAGACAGGTCTGTTCCTGTTTTCATGTCCCCCACAATGTAAGTATTCTGCTTTCAAGATCCTGAGGACAATAGGCTATAAAACTACACATCACAAGCTCAATGCTGAAAACTGAGTTTGATGTGGGAATATGCAATATGTAATACTGTGCACACAGGGCTAGTGACCAATACTGTGAGCTGGCCTTTAGAAGCAGACAGCTTTGAGGGTTCCATGACGGTTCATCCATTAACAAATATACAGCACTCCTGGGCATATATAGGAATATAGTATATGTAATTTAATCCATCCATAAGCATTTTTACTGGGTTAGGTTGGCCTGCTTAAAGTAGAGGTTGCAGTGCTGGTTCTGTCATGTTGAATGCAAAATTGTACTGGTGTTTCCTTCATCCTAAGCTAAAATTTGCTTAAAGAAAACTGGGGTCAGGTTCAAATATAGACCCCACATCTGTCCTCTGCAGGGCACATATTGTAATTTCTTTTGTTGTAGAGGGTACTTCAACTGACACGGAATTATGCTTATACATTTAGCGAAGTGCATGCTAATAATAAGAAAATGTAAGAAGTTTCTTAGCAGCACTGTAATATGCTAACAAGTCCTTTTTCTGTAAACTCATGAAAGATAACTGTCTATATATCAAAACAAATAAGACAGCTCAGCTGAAATTCAAGCTAGGAATGATGCATTTATAAGCAAGAGAAAAGCAGGAAAGGAGAAAAAGGCAATAAGTAATGCAAGACTTCTGTTAGAGTGGTTGCTGCTATTTACAGCTGTACACAGAGGTCAGGGAAAGCTGTTTATTCACTTCATTCTCATCTTTCTCCTTCCCTGAAGACTTGGCTTGAATACTTGGAGAACTGGTGTTTGAGAATTCATAGAAGGAAAATCAATGCTCATGCAAAGTGAAGGATGCATACTTTTGCATCCTTCACCTATGTGCAAGCAATGGGTGTGATAGTTTGTAACTGCCTTATCTGCCAACTGATCTTTAAAAAGGTGTGGTTACCACAGCAACTGACACATGGCTTTGCAGCATGCCACCTCTCTCGTGATCTACAGCAAAGTCTCTCTCCCTCTGCTTGGAGCCTTTGGGGTGAACAGACACCTGTTCAGTACTGTCTCCAGGCAGTTGCACTCCACCACAACTCTCACACCCTCATCTTCAAAGGAAAAAGGGGGGAATACAACAAAAAAGGCGCAAGGGTTGAAATAAAGACAGGGAGATCACTCATCAATTACCATCACAGGCAAAACAGACTCAACATAGAGTTAAGATTAATCTAATTTATTGCCGATTGCTAACAGACAAGAGCAGTGAGAGAATAAAAAGCAAAATGAAAGTGCCTTCCTCTCCATCTCCCCCCAGGCAGCACAGGGGAACAGGGAATGGGGGCTGTGGTCAGTCCCTAATGCACTAGGTCTCCGTCGCTCCTTCATGGTCACTCTACCCCTGATCCACGTGGGGTCCCTCCCACGGGATGCCATCCTTCCCCAGCTGAGCCTGCAGGGGCTGCCCATAGGCAGCAGCTCTTCAAGAACTGCTCCCACACAGCTCCGTACTACAGGGTCCATCTGCAGGAGCAAACTGCTCCAGCACAGGTCCCCCATGGGCGGCAGCTCTCCCCAGACCTCCTGCTCCTCTCCACGGGCAGCTCTGGCCCAGGGGCTCTCCATGGGTCGCAGCCTCCTCCAGGCCACATTCACTTGCTCCACCGGGGGCTCCTCCATGGTCTGTAGCATGGAGAACTGCTCCATGTGGGACCCATGGGCTGCAGGGGAACAGCCTGCTCCACCAGGGGCCTCTCCACAGGATGCAGGGGAAATGCTGCTGTGTGCCTGGGGTACCTCCTGCTGCAATGACCATGGGGTCTGCAGGGCTGGTTCTCACTCCTCTCTCCCAGCCCCTGTTGCACAGCAGGGTTTTTTGTTTTTGTTTGTTCTGTTTCTTCAGTCTGCTCTCCCAGAGGCCTTACCAGCATCACTCACTGGCTTGGCTCTGGCCAGCAGCAGATCCCTTTGGAGCTGGCTGGAGTTGGTTCTGATCTGACATGGGGCAGTTGCTGGGCTCTGCTCACAGAGGCCACCCATGCAGCCACCCCTCTTCCAAGCCTTTGGTACATAAACCCAATACAGTACCATACTCAGTTTTTGACTTGGTCCAGGTGCTGATGTGGTGTCCTTGAGGTGCAAGGGTCCCATGTACATCCTTGTAAAGAATGCTGAGTTGGATGGCAGCTGTGGGAGGTTTGCCTTCTAATGCAGGAAAAGCAATGAGTGCAAAAATCTAGGGAAAACAATTACAATTTATTGTAATTGACCTAAATCATCCCATCTTCCCTTCACTTTTCTCACTTCATTGCTTTCTCACATTTTCTGAATCATAAGGATATGTCGTGTGTACTAATAAATATACAAACATCAGATTTCATTTACTGATGGTGGTGCAAGTGTGTACTATGGTCAGTCACATGTATCCATCCATCTGGTTGTTGAAAAGTTGCATCTTTGGCAATGTTATGCTGGAAGGTAAATTTGTTGGGTAATAAATCCATGAGACACAGTGAAAGACTGTTGCCCTATTAAATGATAACTGCTACTCATATTTCTTCAGACAGATAAAAAATCATGCATGAGAGAGGTCCTGAGGCAATTTTACTTCCTTGGTTTTCATAACTAATTTGAGATACAGCTTTTAGTTTGGCTTCTTTCATTCTCCTTTGTCCATAAGCATTTTTATTTCTTGCTAAGGAGAAGTCTAATCTTGTTGATTGAGTTTTCAGAAAAATGCGTTTTAATGAAATCATGGAAATACCTTGAGGTGGTGAGATTTCAGGCTGACCTCTATTGTTATACCTCAGTAAAATGTGAATGATTAAAGGGAAAGATGAGGGCAAGCCTCCTGGAAGACAGCAAAAGGCTCTACCCTATTTAATTTTTCCTTGCCCAAAGTAGCAAGGGGCACCCTTAAGCCACTTTAGCTTGCCAAGGCAAATTAGGAGATAAAACTGCTGTCAGGGCTGCAGAAATATCTGAGGCAATTAATATTTTCTTTTTAAATGTGCATCTTTTTCTGAATATAAGTAGAAAAGAATAAGAAAAAATGTTATAGGTACAGTGGACAATTGCCTTATGCTGGATGCATAGAGATACAAAAGCTATTACAAATCTCTAATGTCAGCCAGTCCCTTCAGAGAGTAAAAGTACAGAATGGTAATTATTGCAGTTCTCTTTCTGGCTTTCTACTTAGCTTTTTGCACGAGCAAAGCAAAAGGGATATGCACATTAATAAAGCAACATCAAAGGAAAACAACCCAGCTGGAAAATAAAGGACTTTTACAATGCCATGTAAAGGAACATAGGGCAGTCATCTTAATAGCACAGATACTGTTGACATAGAATTAGTCATCAGTAGTGTAACATCTGGGGAATATTTGAACATGGCATCAATGTGGCGCTGTTACTACAGCATACATCTCCTGGGCCTCCTTGTCTCATTACTGGTTTAGTTTTCATATATATAGCACAAATAATTTGACAACCAGCATGGTAACAAGAGACTTCTTACATAGTTAATATCTGTTAGGACATAAGAAGCTGGGGAGAAATGACATTAATTTTGTGGGTTTTAAAGTTAAAGGCTTTTTGCCAGCATTTCCCAAATCTGCTTGGAAAATGCTTCAGCTTTCAAGAGTATAGTTAGGAAAATGTTGGACAAAACTCCCACTAAGTTAAAGGGGAAGAAAGCAATTGGCTTTTTACGCATTTTCTACTCCATAAATATATGCTTTCATGTTCATATACTACAAGATATTTATATAACACAATATTATTCATGCCTTATGCAACAGTTATTTTTCATGAACTGAAGGCAGAGAATATAAGGTGGATCCAACTCTTCAGTACCTTAGGAAGAAAATAAATAGGACTAGGTGTTGTCTTATATGAAATCAGTAGTTTGTCTTACAGCATTTATTTTCCAATATGGTAGGGCAGCCTGCAGATAAGCAGCACAAAAGGGAGTCACAGGCTCAAATAAAAGGTGAAAAAGAGTTAAATGTTAAGAGAATTAAACAAGTGTTTCATTGCTGACTCTTTCAGTTTGTGCAGCTGAGGCATAATCTTCTATGCAAATCATTTGACCTCGTATTACCAGTGGAATCCAACTAGATTTATCCTTGTAAATGTGAGATAAGACTTGCTGACTGGTGTTCGGTAAGCACATCACTTTCCCCAGGAATATATGGCTTTGATAAATTGGTCAGGTCTGATATACCTTTATTAAAAAAAAAAAAAAAAAAAAAAGGCAAGCAACTTCAGCTTGGGCTTTGTAGTTGGGCTATTTAAAAATAAAAAATAAAAAGGGAGGACAGGGATGGTGGAGAGGGCAGGGAGGAGCATTCAAATTCTGATGTAGATAGGAAGAATTTCCTCAGAATTGGAGGGAAGGGGAAAAAAAATTGAAAAGTAACCTTATGGTTTTAGGTGTATTAGCAGGCCATGTACAATTTTTTTGTACTTGTACACAGGTGAAAATAAACTGGTGAACCAGTTAGCTTATCCTCATATTGCAATTTGGAAGAGGACTTGAACAAAAATTGTATAAAGAAAACTATTTACACATAAATTGCTTGAGGTAAATGGCTCATAAAGCTTATATTCATCTGCAAAGGAGAGATGCAAGAAAATTTCTGATATCTTGAGAACTGAAGATGAAAGTCTTTTAAGGGCCAGTAGACCTTGATGTCACAAGGGAGACTGTAAACATTTCTAATAGCCACATAAAAAAACAAATATCTCTTTGGTAAAAGGTTGTTGTTTTATTTATTTTAAAGCCTGCTTTTTGCTCTTTAAGATAACTATCATTTCCATGGAGACTATGACTATATTTTCCCAAAAAGATTATCTTGACTTTACATGTTACACTTGTTTCAGTGAGAATACTTCTTCAAATAAATGATTTAGTTTTTGGACAGTGTGCATAGTATTTCTTTGCCTAATTTGTCCTTGAAACACTGATTGCACTGTCTGAGAAAGGTGTGGCTTCTGAGACTTTTAATATCATAATTCCTGTCAATACAAAATGTTCTTTCTGAAGTATTTTGATATAAGTCTCACCCATTTGGCTTCTGTGAAAACTGTTACAAAACTGTTAACTTTGATTAACACTGCATAACTTCTTATTCAGGTCATCTGGATTGAAAGCAGAGGACGTAGTTTCAAACCCTTCTCATGCACCTTTTGTTCTACAACCAGCAGTTTAAAACAAAAGGAACAATAAAAAGATGAACTGGGTTTGATTTTGAAAAATGTGCATTTCCTTTCAAGACTATCTAAATTAAAATAATTCCTTACACCTTATGTATGTTCTTGTTGTGGAACTTGAATTTGTTGTAAACAAGCTTGCACACTGATGCTTGTATATGCTTAGGTAACACTGAATTTGGACTGCTATGGTGAAAGAAATATTGATCTGTAATGTTAGTCTGGAATAATTTTTCTGTATGTTCTGAAAACTAGATTTTATTAACCCTCAAATTTAAATCTTTTGGGAATTATGTTTGTGAGGAAACGTTTCAGGGTTTACTATATGGGGCTAATTTTTTAATCTCAAAGATTAAATAGGTGCTTGGATCTAAATTTTACCAAGACCATATCACCATTGGTTTGTCTTATTTCTACTGAGTGATCTCATTGCTCTGGTCAGGTCCTCAGCAGGTGCCTATGGGCACCTATGTTGTAGTCACTGGAGCTCTGACTTTCCTCTGCTGAGAAGCTGAAGCAATCTGTACATTACAAAATACCTGACAGATGCTTAATGCAAAGTCAGCATGTGACAAATCAGCTAATCTTTCTGTGCCTCGGTTCATCCCAGGGTGTCATGAAGTTCAACAGATACTTAATAAACACTGAATCCCTGATAGATAGAACATAGCTGCCATACAGCGCAATGCACCTTGGCCTTACATCTTAAATCTTCAGGGCATTTAGTCCCAGGCCAAAATCTGTCTATGGCCATTCATATCATGGATTTTTCAGAGGTTTTTTTTTCTTTTATATTTGTAGCTCCCTTGAAATGGGCAGGCTTTTCAGCAGAGAATGGTTTTGGGATAAAAGCAATAATTAGGTCTTAGGATTTTAAAGAGAAAATTTGAAAAATGAGTTGCTTGAATGGGCAAAATAGTTATAAAATTAAATTCCTGTGAATGACTGTTGAAGATACTGAACTAAAGAACCGAAAGATTGCCCATTGTCTCTGATTAGACATGCAGCCTGACTGCCATGATCTTACTCCTTTGGATGTTAATGCATTTTTTTTATCAAAAGCCTTGTGATGAAGAGAGGAGCAATAAGAGTCACAAGAAGGAGGCACAGACTATCCCAGTTCTTTGCTGCCTGCTTGCTTCTCTTCAGTATAACAAACAGGAAGGATTTATTACATGCAGTAGCTAGAGTTTCTTGAAAACCTTGCTGTGCTTTTCCAAGGCAACTGCTTCTAACACAACAGCCGGAACAAAATACTGTGTACCTGCATTAATTCAAGAGTCCTTTTGCTCAATTTACAGCTTTTTCCCTAGCTATATCTTGCAGATATGTTTCACAACCCCAGATAGACTTGGTATTACTCTAGCTGTTTCACCTGATGCAGCATTTCTTGCACTCAGGACGTTAGAAGTGTATATGTATGCGTAGCTTTGAAAGACAGGGAGCATATATATATATATATATATTGTAATATTAATTGTCAAATGAGTCTGAGGTGACGTTTGACAGCCACAGTTTAATCATTTTTTTTTTCTTGTGCATTTGGCTGGGATGCAAAAAGAGTTCTTGCATAACCTGGGGATTCCAAGTTTTGTAGCTTCATTTCAATGTGATATGACTTCCATCTTCCTTACATTTGACAAATGCATTATGGAGAACCTAAGCCAGGTTCATGTTCTCATAAATCAGATTACATCAGGAGTAAATTGGGCCTGTTTTTTTTCTTTCTTCCAGGACACTTCATCTGCCATTTTACATGATTGGAGTCTGGAAAACTTCTGTCCTTCTCTAGAGAGTATTTTGATAAAACATGTCTGTATCTGACTATTTGAGTTCCAAACCCTATGCCTGCTGCTCAGCAGCAGCAAGTATTGCTTTAGTATACTCTTGGTTGTCAATTATTTCCTTCCCAGGTGCTAGTAAAGCATCTTTCAGACCACCAAATGTAATGTAAGTGCTGAGTAATTGCATTCCTTACCTCCTGCTGAAGTGTTAGTGCAGCTGCGGGTTTCAGATGTGTAATCAGAGCCTCCAAGTTTGTGACATAATTGTTGCTATAAGGGGAAAACATCAGTTGAGTAGGAACCTAAAAAACAATATTGTGAATAACGAAAGATTTAAATGCTCTTTTTAATTAAAAAATTAAATGGTAAGAATTAGTAAATGTGTTTTCTGCTTAGACAGCAAAATAGTTAAATAGATATTGTGAAAAGGTATACATTTTTAACATGTTATTTTTCTTTAGCTGGGTTAGATTATCTTTTTTATTTAGTTAGGAAAATAACCACTTTGTGACATTTTGGCAAAGGAAGTCCAGAAAAAGAAATTAACTGCTGTTCTTTCTAATCATCCTTTATTAGAAATATTGAATAAAATTTGAGGAATCAAAAATCTGGTGAAAAATCAAAAAATTCCCCTTCTCTTCAACAGCTCTGAACTTCTTTCTGGATTGATTTCTATCACGCATTAATTCAAGAGTCCTTTTGCTCAATTTACAGTTTTTTCCATAGCTATATCTTGCAGATATGTTTCACAACCTCAGATAGTCTTGGTATTACTCTAGCTGTTTCACCTGATGCAGCATTTCTTGCACTCAGAGGACGTTAGAAGTGTATATGTATGCGTAGCTTTGAAAGACAGGGATCATGTGTGTCACCTGCTATATGAACTGTTAATTTCAATTGATCTTTTTGTTATCCAGTGTAAGATATTCCTGTGAGAATGAGTGGGTGCCTTTAGGATGTAACATTCAGTTGAGTGTAAATTCATCACCCAACTCCATGTGCAGATATTGAAGTATATTTTCACTTATTCAATAAATATCAAGCATGTTCATGTGAGGAATGCTTCTTGTGGAAGAAAAGGAGAGACCCTATGAACAAGAATCTAATTCCAATCACTAATAACTCAATTATTTAAACTCAGCACTGCCAGGCAACCTACAGGGAGGCTGGACTAAAGTATCTCCTCCTTTCCATGGTGGAGCTAATCATCACAGAATCATCTAGGTTGGAAGAGACCTCCAAGATCATCTAGTACAACCTCTAATCTAACACTAACAAGTTCTCCACTAAACCACCTGTGTGTTTACTCTGCAGCTCCTAGGCTTTGCTTCTTGCTAGGTCTGCAAAACTGAAAGGTGCTGTCGCCTGGGCTTGCCTTTGTCGTACCAGACAACTTCATGACCTTTTCTCCCCCACAGCTTGGCTGTCTCAGATTCAGGGGGGTTTGGGGGGAGGTGCGTGGAATCACTGTCTAGCTCTAGCCCTGTATGATGTGTCGCCTGCTATTACTTGTTCAGCGTAGAAACATTATGTGGACTTGAGAAGTGCACAGGAAAGTTTCTGTGCTAGTGATGGTAGGGTGCAGGATGTGTGTCTGGGTGGTGGTCCAGGACATGCCTGTATCAGCCCCAGAGTAGTTAGATTTGTGAGGATTGCTGGAGGTAACCTGATGCCCTGTGCCAGCACTGCACAAATCTACCTTGTAACAGATAGCATTCTTCAGAAAATTAGGAGTTGCAGATTTGCATCTCAAGAAAAATGACTTTGCACAGCATTTCAATGGCTTGACTCTTTCACTCAACATACAAGTGGTTAATGTTTTGTTGTTGTTTATGTTTTGTTTTTGTTTTTTTTTTTTACCTTTCTAACTTTTTTTTCCCCAAGGCTTTGTTTCAATGTGTTCTTGGGGTGTGTGTGTGTGTAATACAACTGTCTTTCTCAGTTGTGGTGGCAGAAAAACTGAGAAGTGGATTGTAGTGAGGTGAAGGCCCAAAGTAGGGACCCATATGGTTAGCAAGTCCATGGCTTGTGCAGTTCTGAGTGAAACACTGTAGACACAAGGTACTGCCAGGTACTCCTTATGAAGCATTGACTAGGTGTTGCTGAGAACCTAAAGGCAAAGTGATTTTGGATATTATGGTGGGTTTACCCTCCTACACAGCTGAACTCCACCACAACCACACTCTCACTCCCCATTCTCGCAGGAAAAGGTGGAGAAAGCATGGTAGGAAGGGCTCAAGGGTTGAGATAAAGACATGGATATCATTTAACAGCTATTGTCAAAGGCAAAACAGGGAGCATAGGGAGTTTAATGCAGTTTATTATCCATTGCTGAAACTAAAAGCAAAGTAAAAACACCTTCCCCTCCTCCAACCCCTTGTATCTCATTCCCCCCACCCCAAGCTGTGCAAGGGCACAGGGAATGGGAGCTGCAGTCAGTCCCTAACGTGCTAGGTCTCTGCTGCTCCTTCACAGTCACTCCCTGCCCCTGCTCCACATGGGGTCTCTCCCAAGGGATGCTGTCCTTCCCCAGCTGAGCCTGTGGGGGCTGCCCACAGGCAGCAGCTCTTCAAGAACTGCTCCCACATGGATCTGTACTACAGGGTTCACCCCCCAGAAGCAAACAGCTCCAGCACAGGTCCCCCATGGGCAGCAGCTCCCCCCCAGACCTCCTAGTCCTGTGTGGGCTCCTCTCCACAGGCTACAACTCTGTCCCGGGGCCTGCTCCACTGGGGGCTCCTCTATGGGCTGTAGTGTGGAGATCTGCACCATGTGGGACTCATGGGCTGCAGGGGGACAGCCTGCTCCACCAGGGGCCTTTCCACAGGTCGCAGGGGAACTTGTGCTCCCTGCCTGGAGCATCTCCTGTTGCAATGACCTTGGGGTCTGCAGGGATGGTTCTCATTCCTCTCTTCCAGCTGCTGCTGTTTAGCAGCTGTTTGTTTTCTTTCTTAAATTTGATCTTTTTTTTTTTTTTATTGTCACTCCGTGGCTTGGCTCTGGCCACTGGCAGGTCCCTTTTGGAGCTGGCTCTGATGTGACATGGGGCAGCTGCTGGGCTCTGCTCACAGAAGCCACCCCTGCAGGCTCATACCACCAAGCCCTTGCCACAAAAGCTTAATACAGGTATCTAACCACAGAGTGGACTACATTAATAAAATCACAGAATATCTGACTTGGAAGGGACCCACAAAGATGATTGAGTTCAACTCTTGGGTCCCCAGAGGGCTGCCATAAAACCAGACCCTATGTCTAAGGGGGTTATCCAAGCACTTCTTGAGCTCTGGCAGGCTTGGTGCTGTGACCACTGCCCTGGGGAGCCTTTCCCAGTGCTCGACCACCCTCTGGGTGCAGAACCTTTCTGTGGGGCTGCTCTCCACCATCTTGTCCCCCAGTATGTACATACAGCTGGGATTGTCCTATCCCAGGTGCAGAGTCCAGCACTTGCTGTTGTAAAATATGTTGTTAGTGATTACCCAGCTCTCTAATTTGTCCAGATCTCCCTGCAAGGCCTCACTAGCCTTGACAGAGTCAACAGCTCCACCCACTTAGGTATGATCTGCAAACTTGCTCAAAAAATCTTCAAGTACTTCATTCAAATCATTTATGAAAACACTGAAGTGGACTGGTCCTAAAATACATGTAGAGCCCTGCAGAACCCCACCAGTGACAGGTTGCCAGCCCAATGTAACCACATTTACAAGAACCCTCTGGGCCCAACCAGTCAGCCAACGTTCACCTGTATTTTTATGCATTTAAATAAAAGTTGGGCAAGTTCCACCTTTAGGAATATCTGGAGATGAGTGGATTTTTTTAAGTTGTAATCTAAAATAAATCTGAATTTGGGACTACTATTATGTTATCAGATAAATTTAATCTATTTTAAGACTTTGCATGGCCTTGTATTGAAGAGATCATCATGACAGTGAGGAGTGGCGATTAGTACATGAGCTAGAGCAGAGTGGGAAGCAGGCCTCTGGATCTCTGCTAATAAAATAAAAACATTGGAGCTGTTCCTGTGAGTGAATTCATTTTCTTTACTCTCTCCAACAAGCTGTCTTTGATCTAATAAGTTTTCTTCTGTCATTCACACTTCTTCTGAGTCATAGCATTGCAAGCAAGTTATTTAAAAATTAAAAACCACCACCGTACCGTGGAATGTAATGTGAACATTTGAAATTTGGTTGGGCATTTTAATTTCAAGATTAAACCCCACAATCAAGCAGATGAGGAAAGATGATCATAAAATATAGGTAAAATAACATAGTTTCTATATGCTTCTGAAAACTAGAGATGTTATTTCTTGTGTGGGAACTTTCATATATGAACTGTTGACCTCAAGTAAAAGTGTATGTGTGTGAGAAAAGATTGAAGATGGAAATATTTATCTCAGACATCCATCATTGCCTACTTGATTAAGGTATTCAGAAAGATCTTTATAAATAGCACCTTATCTGCTTGTTACATATGTATCCAAGGTTTCCAAAAAGAGGATCTATTTCAGGTAGTATGCTCTTATTACCTGCTGTATTATTTCTTTAAATGAAAGTTGCTTGTAATTGATATGCCGAGCTGAGGAAAGGGATTGTTCCTGTAGCCACAAAATGAATCACAGAATCACAGAATTTCTAGGTTGGAAGAGACCTCAAGATCATCGAGTCCAACCTCTGACCTAACACTAACCAGTCCTCCACTAAACCATATCCCTAAGCTCTACATCTAAATGTCTTTTAAAGACTTCCAGGGATGGTGACTCCACCACTTCCCTGGGCAGCCCGTTCCAATGCCTCACAACCCTTTTGGTAAATAAGTTCTTCCTAACACCCAACCTAAATCTCCCTGGCGCAACTTTAGCCCATTCCTCCTCAACCTGTCACCAGGCACGTGGGAGAACAGACCAACCCCCACCTTGCTACAACCTCCTTTAAGGTACTTGTAGAGAGCAATAAGATCGCCCCTGAGCCTCCTTTTCTCCAGGCTGAACAAGCCCAGCTCCCTCAGCCGCTCCTCGTAGGATAAATAAATAATTAAAAACAAAAACAAACAAACAAAAAACTTTGCAAAGATGCACTGAAATGATCAAGCTTGCAGACGTGGTCACTTGGGCAAGGTGTCCCTGTGGGGGCCAGTAAGACACTTTCCACTTCAGAAAACAAGGTAGGAGGTGATATGCCCTTCCACTTAGAAAATCCTCACATAATCCTTAGGAAAGTGCATATACCTTTTTTTAAAAGCTGTACTGCATGAGCTTTGTTGTTGCACTATTCTTCTGGGAGCTGCATTGTAGCCAAAGGGACTATATGATTTGTGGGATTTCATTTCTTGCTTTAAGGTTTTGTTTGGATTTTTCAACAAAACTGCTTTGTTGGCCATAGGAAATGAAGGGTCAGAACCAAAGAAAGTAAAGTTTTGGGTGCCTAAGCATGGTCAGGACCAGAACAGAGTTTGAGTGTGTAAATTTAAGAGCAGAGATGATGGGCTTTCCAGCAGATATCTGAGAGAGACAATGTGCTGAAAAGAAAGATATCAAAGGCCAATACACTATCTTATCATGATTACTAGTCTTTGGAGGAGTGAGGCAGGTCTGAATTGTCCTGTAAGATGTCCCATCTCTGCTGACTTGGAGCACCTGCCTGGAGTCCCCTCTTGAGGGCTCATCCCTCCTTTGCAGCCTCTTCCTCTTCCTCTCCATAAAGTTAGTGGCAATAGTACTTACTCATAAAATGTGGTCAGGAGACACAGTAGCATTATCTGCCCTTAGGTAAAATCCTACTAATTAGATTAAATCTTACAGTAAATTACCATGGAACAAATTGGAGAAACCGTCCCAGAGACAAGTAGAGCCTGGTCCTCTGCACACCCACACGAAATCAGCCACAGTGCTATACTGCTATTCTTATGCTTTATTCTACCTTCTCTGTACTGCTAAATTATTAAATTATTTTCTGCATAGTGCCCTAAGTTCACAGGCTCAGACCAGTCTGGTAAACGTAGGGTGGTTATGTCTAGACAGTTTGGGAACAAGGGAACAGAATTCAAACCCTTTTTGTTGAGGGGGGAAGCTGAGTCTAGAATATGTGTTTCTTTAATAAGGCTGCAAAATTCTGTGCTGTTTTATTAATTCAGTTCTGCCTTAATCATATACTTTTAAAACCTTTTTGGATGTGCTTGATGGCAAGAAAAACCAACCCTACTAGTATACAGCAATACCAATCTGAGTATGTGTCATGGAATTTACCCACTGGGGAGAGGGGCACAGAAATGCTGAGCTTTAGTTAGGTTTAGGTATGGTTGAGCACTGAGCTTCTTCAGTGTTGTAGTATTTGTTTCCATGTGTGCAAAGGTAAAACTTTAAAGAGTCACCACAAACACCAGATAAGCAGATCTCTTTAGAACTGTGGTGTTGGAGGCAGTGCCTGAAGACTGATTACTTTTATCCAAAGTGATTTGTCCATTTTTTTTTCTCCTTTGTGAATGAGAGAGACTTTCTCTGTTCTGCTTCAATTAACTTGCGATGTGCTGAGGCCCTGTATGTGTATCAGGCAACATTTTTATTTTTTTTCCTTAATTATTCAGTGATTTGACAAAATTTATTTGGAAATAAATGTTTTCTTCATCTATTTGCTATATATTTCAATGCTGTTGCACATATATTACTTTTAGGTAATTCTCTGAACAGAAAGTCTGGAGAAGTCATGATTTAAATATATATGTATTTATTGAGTCATAAGGAAAAATACAGATATTTAGTAAGTACTTTTTATGTCCAAGTAATTTCAAGCTTGCCGTTCCTCTATTTTTTTCTTTGAGAAAACTGAGGTCTCAGTGTATAGTACCCATCCTATTAATGTTTCTGAAAAGGGGTTGCTTTCACACCAGCTAGTACTTGTATTATACTGAATTGGTCTTTCTCTGAACAAAAAACCTTGAATGAGGACAAGCACAGGAAGAACATAGCAAAAGGTGAAATAAGGGCAGAGAAAAAGTAGAAGGCATGTTAGCTCAATTTTGATGATGGATTTCTGAAAGTTGCCTGTAATTGTTTCAAGTATCCTTCAAGCATTCACACGGGTGTGTAGCTCAGGTATTGGCTTCCTGGTTGGCCTATCTCTCTTTCTGCATTTCAACTTGCACAGCTCATCTGCTGCCAAAACAATTTGTCTTTGTACTTTCATCATTGCTTTACATGCAATGGCTCTTTCAAGCTAGCTTAAGCTGAAATGAGTCAAATGTGCAGTGATAATGCTGCAACTTAAAGGACTTTGTCTAATATTGTGAGCTGGATGCCAGGCCCTCAGCCCAAGGCTTCAGGACACACTTTGTCCAAAGAGGTGCTGTGGTTTCTCACTCTTGCTAGCCAAGACAATCCACCAGGCATGAACTTTCACGGTCCTCCCTCAATTACATGCTTCAAAAAAACAGCCACTTCAGAGGGCTTGCAAGTAATTGATGTGCATTAGCCCTTGTAAATCTGTTTTGAAAATTCAGTGAAACTGCTGAAATGTTTCTGTCACATTCTAGAGCTCATCAGAGTTTGGTGGTGATGTTGCTATGATATCTATCATGTGAAGTTTTTGATGCTATTACTCTCAGTTTTTCAAAGTTCATCTTATTCTACAATAGAGACCAGGATCCATAATGGGATTTTTGTTAGTACCTGAAGAACCATCAAACTTCCTAAGTATTTCTGAGCATAGAAAATATAGTCATATCCATAGATGGCATTAGCTCCATTCTCTTGTTCTCTTGTGAAACCAGAGAATAACAGGTGTCTCAAGTACACTGGAGGAAAAAGATCATTACTCTCATTCGCTCCCATCAGCTCATTGCAAACTCAAAATGGAAGATCCTTTGGTGTACGAAATAAATCTCTTCTGCCAGTCATCAGTCAGTAAGGTTTTAGTACAAAGAAGCAAATACAAATAGTACTAACATATTCTGCAATGGCCTGATTTGTTTTGCAGATCTTTAGTAGACAATCCTTTGAAAACCTTGAAATATTCATTACTTTTTTTTTTTCACATTAAAATGACTCTAGTTATTTACCTACATGTAAGCAGAGTGCTTTCTTTCCTTTGCTGTGATGACTTAACTACATGCCATCAGAAAAAAAAAAAAAAAGTAAAATTGAAACAGTATGGCAAACCAATGGCTTCAGGCATGCTGCCACTGTAAACCATACATCTAAGCAAGATCTTTTCCTTTGGTTAGATATGAGAATTTGTGTGATGCCAAAGTGGTGAGAAAAGCATTTTTAAAATATAAATATACGTTATTCTATTATCACAATTTGAAGTTGGGAGCTGGTTGTCAGGACTGACTTAATTTTCAGCTGCTGCATAAAATACATTTTTTAGCATTTATTAAGGATGCATTAAAAACTCAGCAAGCTTTCTAAGCAAAGAAGACATTTTGAAATAGTATCATGAGTTGAATTCAGTGTCCTTGACTAGGAAGAGAAGGAAAGAGATTTCTCAAGTTGTCATTAAAATATGAGCCTGTCTTTTTTTATGATAAATGAACAGCAAAGACTAGAAGGAAGAGTGAAAAACTGCAAGGAACCCCTGAGGTTATTGAGATGCTGCAGACCCAGTAAAAAGCTTGCTTAGGCTCTGGTTTTACTTCTCTGGCTCAAAAGACCATCCAGCATGGTTGCATTTCTCTTCTGACAGCAGCCTGAGTGGAACTTCATCTTTCTCCCAGTGCTGGGTCAAGGCCACCTGCCTTCCCATGACCTGCTTCTAGAAGCTACATGGGCGTGGGTTGGGCTGAAAAGGAAGGAGGTACTTGCATGGAGCTCTAGGGTTCTGGCATCTGTCTCTCCACTTGTAAAGACCCTACATCTTGCAAACAGCTGCAGCCAAGGTCTTGCTCAAATCTAGGCTTACCTGAAAAATTATCACAAAAACATCATGCACAGAAAGCTTTACTATTTCACCCTGTCTGTGAGGCAGGGGTACCTCTGCCTGTACAGATTGACTGTGCACTAGTGTTGTCTCTACTTCTCCTGTGGGGTTTCTTGAGATTGGTTGTGTGGTGAAACAGGGACCTGTAGAGCTGTGTCAACAGGCCTGTTAAAAATCTGATAACTTTTTTTTTTTTTTTAGCCTAAACAAACACACTGAATGCTGTTTCTCTGTGATCCCATGCTAACTGTACTAATTTTGCACTGTTTTCATCATCATTTCAGGCATATTTAAGGAAACAGTGACCTGCCATCCACTTCAATCAGACTCTTACTTTAAACTGCCCAACTGAGCCTTAATACCTGTCTGATTTGTAAAGTGGAACTTGCCTTTGGTGACTCTAAAAAGCTCGCAGTTTTAGTGATAGCAGACATTATGTATGTCATTGCAGGGCTGCAAAACGATTCCACTGTAGCTACAATTTCTGTGTTTCTGTGAGTAGAATCCACTTATCTGAAGAAAGACAAACAAGGAAAATGTGGTTTAAAAAAAAAAAAAAAGCCAGCTGCTTAGGTAACTGATACATTAAAAATAGCTTTAGCAGAGACAGATTAGTGTATAAGGATACAGGAATGTATTGGGTAGGAAAGACAACAGAAGGTAATAGGAGAATGCATTGTGTCACGTGTCTCCACAGTTTATTAGCTGGTTATTTTTGGTGTTTATTTGGGATTTCCTGGAGAAGAGGCTTTGCTTCTAGGGGAGATCATGTCATAGCGACCAATACTATAATAAGCCTGTGGAGTACTTTTAAACGGTGTTTGTGAGGAGAGGGGGGAAGGGAGCTTTTCTCTTTAAGTTGTGATCTCTTAAACAAAATACCAAAATAATAGGGAGAACTGATTGAATTTAGCCAACTGTTATGTCACCATAGCAACCATACATGATGGCTCCAAGCTGGAAATATCTGTTTTTATTTATTTATTT
Source organism: Netta rufina (assembly GCF_964035555.1). Lineage (NCBI taxonomy): Eukaryota > Metazoa > Chordata > Aves > Anseriformes > Anatidae > Netta > Netta rufina. Next base: position 107,565,191 of record NC_140124.1, read on the forward strand.
TTACAGGGATAAAAATGCAGTTTCTATTTCTTTGGGGAAAAAAATGTGGCAGATCCACTAGGATCTTATATTTCAAGGAAGAGCTAGTCTTTTGTTTTAAATATCATGATGGGGAGAAAAGATGTGGATACTTTGTTCACTGCATTGGCAGAGTTTCCTGTATGGCCATATGTTATCTTCAGCAGGAGCATAGGGAGAGCAGAACAATTGCACAGTGCCTACCTAGAAAAAATGTCTTGACTGTTGTTATTATTTTTATTTTTAACTTTTGCACGTAGTGGTCATAAACTTAAAATAAGTATCACCTAAGCTGGACTCTTTCTACTGACTTGGTGTTGTTTGTTTTTTTTTTGGTTAGGTCAAAAACTTACAGTTAAGCTGTTTTTTTTTTTTTTATGATGTGATAGATAAATGGAATAACTATTCTGCTGATATTTAAAATGTGGCTACTGTTAGGGTGAGCTGTGGAGATATCAACAGATAGAATATGACCCTGCAGACTAATCAAATGAAAGCATCTTACACAATTTGATGTTTTCAGTTGAGGAAGCTGCCCAAAAATGTGTATAATAAAACTTTTGGCCAGTGATCAGTATGAGACAATTTCACACGCCTGTTTATTGTCTATTTTTGTATGACAAATTCTGTTCTCACTGATGGCAGCAAGCTACTGTTTCTTACAGTATTTTAATAAGTTTGGTCAAGGCTAAGAAAAATGATTTTAATACAAAACAATAACCACTCTTAATCAATTGCATTTGTCTTCTAGAGAGCAGGCCCTTAGCAATTACTTTTGGAAGGAAGAATGAATTCTTTATAGCTGTGAGGTGTATTTGTATGTACATTGTACTATAGCCAAAGAGGACAAATGCTCCTTTTTTCTTCTCTAAACATGCTGTCACAAGCAGCGTTTATGAAGAAAAAAAGTGAGAGAATAACTCAGCAATGAAGGCAGGGGAGATGCTGTTTCAAAAACAAGAGTGGGGCTTGCAGGGGTGCTGCAGATTTCCCCAGGGATGCATACCAAGCAACAGTGCCCACTACACAAACCTCCCTGAGTAAGATACAGCTGTTCTGGGCATTAGGGAAAAACATGTTCCTGCTGCTGTAGTGCAAAGTATTTTGCTATGAAGCTTTGCCTCACAGCACTATCTTGCTGATGTTCTCCTCCTGCAGCAAGTTTGGTGGGGCAGGAGATGTAGAAGGAAGCTCTGCTTTATGCCACATGGTATAGGTAATGTCTGCATGACACGCTTGGGAATGGTGTTAACCAGATGGTCCAATCAGTACAGATGGCTGTTGATCCTCTAATGAAATTATGAGGTGCTCCCTCCTTTCAGGAAATGGACCACGGTAGATACAGCTAGGGGTCCCAAGTCCAGGCACATCTGAGAATGCTGTGTCTTTCCTTCAGCATCTTCATTAATAAAACATTAATAGTAGTAATGGGCTCCAGCAGTGGGTCAGGAAAAAAGGCAATCCCTGAAGCTTTGTATCTTCTTTCAAAATGCTGCTTTTGTCTCCGAATGATGTATTAGCTGCTGAACAGCCATGTCAGTGCTACCTAGCAATGAACTGATGATACCACTTTCCCACAATTAATTCAAGTGTTGCAGCAAGGCTGACCTGGCTAATTAACGTGAAATAGCGTTCAAATTACCACAAGTATATTAGCTGTCTCTTTATTGTTTTTCATTTACTGACAGCAAAATCACTGAAAACACATATCTTGGCCAGATAGTTTAAAGAGCACAATTATTCTAGTCGTGAGTTTCAGTCAGGCTGCCTTTGGCCAGCTGCTTCTCTTATAGCCATAGTGAGTCAAAGCTGGCCTATTTTAGCTCCCCTGCAGCAGCATTTTTGCTTCCTTGGAAGTGTGACGTCAAGTGTTATTAATAGCCAAATGTCTAACATCTTGTAAAAGCTGTGTATTTCCTTGGATTCCATTCTTGTGCTATGAAGTTCCCACAAAGGAGACTATAAGATAAGTGTTTAGAGGTGCAACTGTGAGAAGGAAAATAGTGCATGTGAGGGGAGGGAAAAGCAATGGATGATTATAGCTCGTACTATACATAACACCTATGACTTCATAGTTTTCATTTTTCCTGGAATAGTGTAACAGGGCTTTTTTTCATCTAGATTTGAATCTTGTAATGACTATGCAGGATGCTAGAGACAATGGCTGTAGTTGTTTTGCACATTTGGAAATATGCAAAAGGAAGAATACTGTTTTCTTTCATTCATTCAACAAATTAATGCATCCTAACTATACACTACTGATCACCAAGATGTTTCACCAGTGCAAAATGTGTGATTTGGAAGAGGATTTTGTGCTAATTGTTTAACTGACATTAATCATTGATGATAACATACTGACACCTATGAAAAAAGGTGAGAGACACCCTGAGAGCAAATCATCATGTGCAATTTCTCACTCTCACTCATCTGTGTGGATTTTGCTGCGAACTTCTGACAATTTGTATTGTTTACTTACAAAACAAAAGCACAAAAGACATTTATATAGTAAATGTATTTCACAGTGATGTGTTAGGCATTGAAGCAGGTTGCCCAGGGAGGTGGTGGAGGCACCCTTCCTTGCAGTGTTTAAAGAAAGGTTGGACACAGTACTTAGGGACATGGCTTAGCAGGTGATATAGGTGGTAAGGAAATTGTTGGACCAGATAATCTTGGACATCTTTTCCAACCTTAATGATTAACCTATGATTCAATAGGAAATTTTAGGAAGATGAGCGAAGATGTTAAATGAAAAGAGGTGACTGTTTTGAAGGAGAAGATGGAGCGTGATATTGCTTTTGATTGCAACTTTTCCATTACATCTCTAAAGTCTTCTAGCAACTTTACAAATTGCTGCATGAAAATGATCAATGCAATTAATTGCTAACTGCCTATACATCCCCAGTGTTTAGCTGGATCAATAGTTTCCCATCTGCTGTCTGTTTTCACAGTATACCAAACAGTATGATACCAACATGTAAAGAACATCGAAAAAGAGCAAATGTCAGTGGGAGAAAACAGTGTAATACACAAGTGATTGCTCTATGACATAGAACTTGCTACTTGCTGTACACCATCCCTAGAAAAAAAGATAAGCATCGGTCTCTTCAGGCATTCAAGCTGCCCCTCTGCCAACCATTATTCATTGCTAATCTACAGTAACAGAGATTTTGCCCACTGACTCTTTTCCTACATGTATATATATATATATATATAAATGTTCTTTAACTTGTCTTGCTTTATTCCATGCTTTTCAGTAATCAGTTTAAAAACTTTGTGTGTGGAAAAGGAAGAGCTATTTTTTTTTTCTCAATGTAACTTTGATAATATCTTAGGTCAATAGAGAGCTGCCATATAAACAATGAGTTTTGCAGTAAATCTTAGCAGTAGTTCCAGCAAATCTTGTCTTGAATTTCCAGGAGACTTTAGCCATGTTGCTAAGAAGTACTTGTTTTTAAGAAGAGGAACCTAATACTTTTTTGCAGTGATTCTTCCTAATCATCAACCAGGCAGATCTCCTTTAAAAACAAATAGAAGAATATAAAACAAATGAACAAACAAAAAAAATATATATTTTTTTTAATCTTATGCATAAATGAAATTGCCCTATGAGCCTTCAAAAGTATTTTTCATTAGTAAAATCATTTCTTTGCATGCCCACACAATTGATTTGATGCCTTTCCTCATTCAGGGGAGATATTTTAAGCTCGTGTCTATTTGCTTGTTTGACATTTGGGTTGTGGGTTTATGTGCGTGTTGTTCCTTTTCTCCCCCATTTAAAAAAAAAAAAAAAAAAGATTCATCATGCAGAATGATAAAGAAGATGCCCAGAAGAAAAGCTTTTGTCTTTCACCTCCTCCCCTCCTTTCTCTCTCTCCCATGTATAATGCTGATTTGCTTGTTCGCTGTCCGGCCTTGAACAATGGAATTGTTGTGAAAGAGTATTTTTCTTTAAAACAAGTGTGCTTTTGCAATAGCAACAGAAGAGCCCGTCCTGAACAGTAAACAGTGTTTAGGTAGTTAGCACAATGAAAGTGGCCACAGCAACCTATAATCAGCCTGCCTGAGCCTGAGTTGGATTTTCAAAGCTGGCTGCAGATGACTCCCTTTGCAATGTCCTCTCAAGACTCATGTACCTCCTAGCTGGATGACTGCAACCAGCAGTCTTTTTGGCATGGGGATTTCTGTTCTCCTCTGTTGGGCTTACTGCCAATGCCAAGATGTCTTTGGTTAATCTGAGATTATTTTTTTTCCCAAACCTGTTGGCTTCATGACCTTACCCTTGACTTGTAGAAGGTCAGAACAGGAGGACAGGGTGTCTCATGTTGTGGCACCTTATTAATGTTTTACTTATACCTGTTGCAGCTGTCTCTAAGAGCCAGCAGGGAAGCAACAGCCACTGGTCCCTACATCTTCTTTTGAACCATTCCCTGTTGAAGACTGGGCAGTATTTTTTTATTTTATTTTATTTTTTTCCCAAGTGCTGATGTGCTATAATTTATTAAAAGATGCCTCCTATTGAGGTTCTCAGTATTGTGATAGAAACCTAGCATTTACAAAGCTCTCAAAGGCCAGTTATCAAATGCATGACAAAACTTTCCTTCTCATTGCAAGGGCTACCCATGCATGGGTATTTGGAGATTTGCTGGGCACCCCTTGGGCCCTCCCGGTGGATCCATCTAAAGGAGGGAAAGATTTGGAAGAAGAGGGATGACACAGAACCCTGGCAAATACCATCACCCCGTGGAAGTAAAAATCTATGGGGAAGGTCCTGCTGGCCTCCACCATTGAGGAGAAGCAAAGAGCCTCATCTTGACTCATCTCAGCAGCCATAACACATTGTTACTTGATGTTCCTGCTATACTCTCTATTTCATGTTGGGCTTGTCTATTGCCCACTGTTCCCACGAGTCCCATGAGAGCAATTAAAAACATTTAAAACCCCTGTTACAGTGCAGCACAGCATTGCTGTTGGAAAAGCAGTGGTTACCCATACAGAAGTGAGACGCCACAGAAACAACCTCTAGGAAGGAGGCTCCTTCCCCATATTTCTTCATCTTGACCAGGACAGGCTGCAAATAACCGACCAAGAAGGTCAAAGAGAGGTGTGCACCTCGTGCTTTCCATCTTTCAGCATTATATTGGAAGCAATATTCCCTCCTTTAGCATCTAAAAAATAGTTTGGTGGGATTGCATCTTCTGTGTTCCTGGGATTAGGCAGTGAGATGAGAGCTACTTTTGGGTGATGATCAAGGAGAAGTTACAGCATTTCTGACCTCTTCAAGAATAGTTTCTGTGAAATGTTAAATTTCCAAGTCTTTTTCTCTACGTGTCATATTTCTCCACCCACTCTCCTTTGCTTTGAGGTGCTTAGAAATGCTTGGAATGGAAATACATATGAAAAATATTTAATCACAGCTACAGCCCTGCGTGGAGCGTTCTGTTTAGCAAAAAGTCTGTGTAATATCTGCATGTCAGCAACCACTTGGAGACATTACCCAGGCTGTTATCTGTAATCACCCAAAGATGTTTTATAACTCCAAGAATAACACTGACAGCCTTCCCTGGACCAACACAGTGTAGTCTTCACCAGTTACAGCAGCCCTTGGAGTAGCGAGAAAATACCCATCACAGTGCCCAATGCTAAGATCTGACAGATGTTGCTGTTAATGGCAGTCAGCATGCAGCTGTTTTCACAATTGTTTAAAAATCATATTCAGAGTGTTGTAAAAAAAAAAAAAAATGGAGCAGGAATCAGTGTGATCCTATTTAGAATGCATAGCAGCATTGGTGTACTAATTATAATTTTGCCACAAGCAATTGTCACAGTCATAAAACTGCCAGTCTGTTTGGTGGTGGGCAGCTTTCTATTTCACAGACATCTGGCAGAATCAGCAGAGGATGATTAGCTTGCCAGACTGCCGGCTGTGTGCAAGAACAGAAAATCTCAGTGTTGAGGCAGGCTGGAGAAACCAGTGAATTCTTCAATAGGAATGGTGGGCTTGGGCACTGCAAAATGGGCTATCATTTGTTATTAAACAAATTAATGCATTCTGGTTTCTATACCATCAGAATACAGATAGTTCTGATGTGTTTATGACCGAAAAAGAGGAATAAAAAAAAAAAAAAAGAAGAAAAAAAAGATTCTATTGTAGCAGGGTGGTAAGTCATCTTTGCTATGAGTTTCATGTATCAGGAAGCACACGGTTGTGCTGTTGTAGGACAAGACTGAGGGCCAAAAAATGACTTCCTCTCCTGAATCACAGAAATGGAGATATACGCTTTCATATACTTGAAGTTCACTGGACTTTCCAACGATACAGATCAGCTCTGATAAAATGCCACTTTGACACAGGCACGATGTGGGAGCATTGTTCTTTCATTGCAATGCTTTCTAGCCAATTTCAGTATTTCATTTCAATAACATGCCAAACTTTATTTCGACTTAATACAGTAAGACGGAATAGAATTTAACAGAATATTATTTCTAAATCTCTATATTTGCCAGTCTCACTTTATTATCAGGTATAGCACAGGCAAGGTTCTCTCTTTCCCACTTACTGTTGCTGTCTGAGCAGACATGGGAAGCCACCACATGCTCCCTATTGAGCAGCGCTACTGTCATCTAATTATTTACCACTTAAGCGAAAGGGCTCGGCCTCTCAGAGTGGGAGACAGACCTGAAGAATGCCATGCTCTTCTTTCAGTGCATATTGTTTTCTATATTATAATAAATTAAGTATTTGAAAACTTGTAACAGTTTGCATGAAGATTTCAAATTGATTTTAGTTGACAGAAGTTATCTGGAGCAAGGACTGCTTTCATCTTACTGCATTTGTATATTTTGTCTCAATGAAGGTATTGATCTTTCAATTCTATTGCTTATCATATATACGTCATTTATGGAAATATATCTTTTTCAGTCACTGAATATTGAGTATTGATCAGCTTTTTCTATCAAATGCTCACCATCAAAGCAACACAGGAATCAAGTCAATTTACCTACCTGAACACTAATTCCAGAGAACAAAGCCACTGATTTCTTTCCTGTAGATGTACTGAGGTTACTTTATCCATAGTCCAATGTTTAGTTGAGGGAAATATGAAGGGCAATTAACTAAATGAGAATATTATTATAGGGCAACTAGACATGTTTTCTTTTTCAAGAGAAAATGATGACATTAGCATTCTCTTTTTTATTATTATTATTATTTTTAATTTTTTCCCTGTTATGCTTGGTTGCAATTTTAAACCAGCAGGAATAAAAATTGTAAAATAATAATTAAACTAATGATTATGTAACTTTAACTTTGTGCTGGGATTGGGGCCCAGTTGTATGCAAAGGTACTATGATTTGTAGTACCTACGATACTAAACTAAAGTTTCATCTGCTCTTTACTTCGAGGTAATAAACTCAACTGGAAATTGGGAATTTTCATGTCCATGTCATGGCACAAATAACTTGAAAATATTTTGTAAATATGAGCTGTGAGAAAAAGACAGGCTTTCATAACAAGGTTGCTGATGAGATGAGTGACAGTAGAAGGACTTTATTCTGTTTTGTTTGGCATGGAAACTTTTTTTTTTTCTTCTAAATTTCAAGGAATTTAAATAACTCTTCTTTGCTTTCATCTGCTCATATACATAGCTTCAGTATGTTATAAAACTCCGTCTATTAATAATGCAGCACACACAAGAACTCCCAAAATTCATTTGTGTGTGAAAAAAAGCATGTTTTTGGAAAATCGTGTTTAAAGTTCTTTCTTATATTTAAATGGAGGTAGTGGATTATGGGAGATGAGGCTCAGCAATATTTGCAATAGATTCTTGCACATACTTAAAAACATGTACCTGACCAAAATAGCTTTTAGATTCAAACACCAGTTTAAAAAAATAAATAAAAAAAAATAAAGTCACACTAATATAACTGCTCCAAATATAATTAATTATATTACTACTTTTATTGTTATAAAAATTAAATTAGTGTAACCTCAGATGTTTTAATGATTGTGATTTAATATTCTATATGTAACCCAGATACTAACATTAAAGCTGTGAACATTGCAAAGAGCATTGTATATCTCAAAAGAAGTGCTGGGGCACACTTCCATTCCTCCTTCCCTTCCCCCACGTGCTCTTTTTTGTTCAGTCCTAGATAAAAAGTAAAGAAGAAATGAGGCTTTCTGTGTTGGCATTGTGAATTGCAGCACAGCTACAAAAAACTCTTGTCCTTTAATCGACTGCTATGTGCAGCAAACGGAAGTAGGGCTTGCTTTGAGCTAGGAATAGGCAGTGAGAGCAGAAAATAATGACAGAGGGCACAGATATTCTGCTGAAGGCAGTGCTTGTCCTGCCCATATGACCTGTAACAGTCAACAAATTATTTGGTATGGAAAACACTGGCCACTCTTTCTGCATCATTTTGTCAGTGTAAGAGAGAAGATGTAAGAATAACATGATGTGGGGGAAGGGAGGAAAAATCCTTGCAAAGCATTTTCCAGTATGCTGTCACTGAGAGGGAAAGGGAAGCTTTCTGGTAAGGAAAATGCTTTGTTAAAGAGCTACTGCAGCTGAATTATAATATTCAGAAATACTGGAGTCTCTCTGTCAGATATGTACCTCTTTTTTCTCCAGCCTCACCAATCTTTGGCATGCATTTTCTCCTGGTAATTCTTCTATTGCAAGGTCTTTTCACCACTTGTGAAGACTTACCAAAGTCTGTGATCCTGTTGGAGCAGCACACTGAAAAGGGAAACAGGGTTTCTAAAGAAAGGCAATAGTTAGACTCACTGATAGAGCTGGGGGGGTTTGGGGGGGGGGGGGGGGGGGGAGGGGGAGGGAATATGTGAAAATTTTAATCTCAGAGTAACTTTGTCAGGTTTTTAAGGAAAGGTGGCTTCAAACTTGTCTATATTTTCCAGCTACTATCACCTGCTTTTCTCTTCTAACCTTAATTCCCTTTTATCTTTAGGTCATCACACCACAAATCTACAACTACATATTAAAAACACCATGTCAAGCAGAGAAAAAAATGATAAAGTCGCATTACTTTGAAATTTCAATTAGTGTTTGATCATTGGCTGTCTCTTTTTCGTCCCTTGCATTTTTTTGGAGCAAGCCTTGGCTGTTGCAGAGATTAAAACCTGGTAATCAGAATGTCAATGGTGCTCTAGGTCCTTAGCATGCTTCTATATCTAGACTTTTATCATCTGGTCTGATATCTTTAGCCATATGTTCTGAGATGTCTTTTAATCAGATGTGTTAAGAAAAGTATTACTGCACACTTGTCTTAGGTAAGTTAAAAACATCAATCACTAAAATATTGTGTTAAATCACTCGCAAAGTAAAATTTTCTCCTTGGGTTCTCTGCCAGGAATGGTGAGAGAGTTTTCACTTAGAATAAGATTCCAAAACCTCAGTCTTTATGTGACTTCAGATATTGTCTTTGGAGATAAAAGATGCTAATGCATTTGCCCTTTAGCAGTAGGGAGAAAGCAAATTCACCAAGGTTTCCTTTTATTTTGTAAATACCACTGAGGGAGGAAAATGATGGCCTCTTTTAGATGTGAAGTACTCAGTTTTGGCATTTGAGATAGGAAAGCTGGAAACATTAGCATGACTTGATTTATATAAATGGACAGTGAGGCACTAAAATACATGCTTGCTGTTATCATGGTGAAATTATTGATATTAACTGACATGAGGAAAGATCACAGGAATTTCAGAAGAGCACTGCCAAGGCAAGAGGCTGAGAAAGCTGTGTAGAGCAATGCAGGCAAAGCATATTTGTAACTACTCAAAGTACCCTTAGAGGTTTGATTGTAACCATTCAGGAAAAATAGCTAGACACCATCAGAAGAAAATCGAAGGTACTGTCATGCACAAAACCTGTTAAAAAGTGTGTTGAAGCTATTATATAAAAATATGTAACCTTTTCTTATTTGAAATGGATTTCTATAACTGAGTTTCTATTACTGATGTAAGGAAGGCACCACTGAGTAATCTTTCCTTTGAGTTAATGATTTTCTGGGGAAATGAGTAGTTTATATGTGAAACTTAGAACCACGAGTTGCTAGGATGTTAAAGACGTTAGCTGGATTTGATCAAGAAGAAAAAGCATGAAATTTGGTCCTTCATAGACATCTGTCATGACACCTTATACAATTTTGTTAACTCTTCAGAAATTCTAAGTAAGTTTCAGAAAGAGGGCAGGGATATAATGAAAGCCATGCAAAGCTTATACTTTTTCTTTTCTGTATGGCTAAAATTTTTATGTATTCACCAAATAGTTTTAGATGAAATGGCACTTGGGGGAAAAAGAACTCTGATCCTGTGTTACTGCTCCACTCAGAGGAACGGGGTGGCTTTATTTATTTATTTATTTATTTATTTATGTTTGTTTTGGTTTTTTTTGGTTCATTTTTTGAAGATTCGGTTCTGCCTACACATTTCTGCAGTCAGGGTGAAGTTTACTGCCCCTCTGGCTGTGTGGATTGAGCTGGTTGTGTGACTTAAAGGTTGCCTTACAGACTAGGTATTTTTATGTTTGTATTTTCTGTTATGTATTCTTGTTTGTTTGTTTGTTTTTCAGTGGTTTGAGAATAGCTGAATGAGGACATCATGAATCTTAATTTTGAATTAGTAAAATTCCATGGAAGTGCTTCACCATAGCCTTCAATGCTATGAGATGCTGGGACAAGGGGAAGATATCTGCATAATGCTTAGCTTTGTTTTTCCACAGCTTTTTGTTTCTTTGTTTGCTCCTTTTTAATGCAGATGCACCAGCTAACTGTATCTTTATATATACGCATATATATTCATATTTAATATAGAATATTTAACTTCATGAGCATAGTCCCTCCTTAGTGACAGGGTGATGTGTCACCCCATTTCAGGATAGCTGTGTCACAGATGAAAATGAACATGGTAAATGATTTGTCTAGTAGCTTTTTTTTTTCTAAGTTGAGAAGAAATTCCTAATGTGGAAAGGATCTATTTTCAGTGAAATATCCCCAAAACTATCAAACATTATTAGCCCATATTAGCCCAATGGTCCTTGCACAGTGAAGGTCATGATAATTTGTGCTAGTGATAATGAAAATAGTTTCTTGATAATTCATTCATCTTGAGGATGTGATTTAAATGAGTTTTTCTATCTTCTGTTGTTGGCAAACCTCTTAGCGATTTTTTTTTTCAATCTATCTTATCATCAAAAACTAGAAAAATCTAAGTGTCTTAGGAAGTCAACTTCTTTTGGTTTGTAACTCAGTCATTTTTCTTCTCTGATTCTTTCTTAATTTCTGCACTTCATGTCCTTTTAAACTGAATCTCTGGAAAAAATTCCATCCAAATATATTTTGTTGTTGTTGTTGTTAGTTACTCTTTTTTGTTTGTTTGTTTTTGTCTTTTTTACCTTTTTATTCATTATATGAGGAGAAAGTTTGTATTCAAGAGAATACTACTTGATGCTAATTAAGTTTTAGAGCTTAAATTTAGTTATAAAGAAGATGGGAAACTTGGCTTTGGTGATCTACACTGCCAAAACAACATTTTAATTCCATCTTTTTCTGAAACCTAAGACTGGAGTTTCAGTGCAAGTGGTATGCCTGTATTTAAATGCTTCTTAGCTGTGCAACAGCTGTTTCCTTCTCCTGCAAACATTGCTTTCCCAAAAGTCTATTTGTTGGTCCTCACAGATAATCTCTTCACTTCTCTGGAAAAGCAACATGCCTTGGAAGACTAATGTCTTTGGAAGTCTTTAGTATCCTTATGAATTCATCTCTTCTGCATTGGCCTACAAATGTAGGGAGCTAAACCTTTGCAGTGCAACTTAATGGAGAAGGTTAAACATTTGGTGGTGTGTAGTTTATGAGCAAAAGTCAGTTTTTATTAAATAATTAATTAAATTAGTTACTTATTTTGGTCTATGAATGAAATCAAAGCATTAATTTTTGTTCACTTTTAAAGTATGTAATCAAAATTGAAAATATGTTTTAATACCATGGAGTGCTTTCAACTTGCTCTCATTGGGTCTTCTGCTATTAACTTGTTTATAAAACACGAATTTGGATATTTAAAATATTTAGCATAGGAGAGAAGCATAGGCTTTAGATCACTATCTGAACACTTCTGAGGAGCTTGATTTGCATTTCTTTTATTTTCAAAGGCTGTTCTGGGGAAAAAAAAAAAAGTCATTAACTTCAAAACAGAATTACAAGTAAATTTTGAAAGGCAGTAAATGCCATCAAGGAAATCTGCCATCATAGTCTTGAAAGGATGCTACAGCATCAAGAATTACAAAAATACCTTACTAAATAAAGATATTACTCAGTGTGTATTTGTGTTATTTTTGCATGTGCTCCTCAGCATGTTGCACAAGTATCATGAACAAAGACTTTTTAGGTATTGCAGCAGTATAGTAGTAGCAAATAAAATGCACATCTAAATAAGGGCACACCAAAGTGTCATTTGTAAACTTGCATCTATTATGATGTCCAGTCCTGTGGTACACGGGATTAACAAGCCTTGCTAAGTTTAAAGTACAGTAATCCTCTTTTGTGCAGTAACACGTGTAGATTCTTTATAACAGCTTAGATGGTAATTAGCAGGGGATTTCGGATTCATTGACTGGATACAAATATAGCATAGGGGAGGGAAAGACCAAGGCAGCAGTTCACACACTAGGGGACATCAATGCAGTGGAGGTTGTAACATTTATGGGGGTGGGAATATGGGAGAAGGGTTGGTGTTAACAGCATTTGGGAATGCAGACAAAGGTGGGGTCTTAATCAGAAACAGTTAAAGACTATCTTAGCTGAGAGAAGTTTTATGTTTAGATCTGTTTTTTCTCTGACATTCTCTAACAGTAGATGTAAATCTATCAGGGCTGACACTCCAGCTGGCTGTGTCAGCGATTACTGTTCTGCTTTTTAAGTACTGGAAGCATTGTAGTTGTTGATTCAGCTTTATTAAATTAATATATTTTGATATGCCTTACAAGAATGGGCCTTGGGTGAAGTGAGAGAGAGCGAAATGAGTTGAGCTACCTCTACCTGACCTTATTTTACCCGCAGGGACTTTACTACTACAGTTAATGGAAAGGAAATTTAAGTTTTTACTACTTTTAATATCCAGGAAATCAATGGAATCACCAAATGAATCTTACTGCAAATGCATTGGCTCTTTCTGCTTACAAGTTTTCTGCATTTTAGTTATTCAAATGGTAATAATGAAATATTACTTCATACTTTTGGTCTCACTGCCAGCTAGCAAAGTTGAGCAAATACAGAAGAATTTGCTGTATTAGGGCTTAAGGGAGTAATGAAAATTCTTTTAACTTTCTTTTACTACTTAGGAGAAATGTAATTTTTGTAAGAATGGTATTTATATCATTTCCAAATGCAAACTCATGTCCTAGAGATAGGAGCTGAAACCAATTTCATTTGACTTAGAAATGATGAGTTCAACTATTAGCTTATGTATCAGTTGTTTCATGTATACTTTCTTGTCAGAAAAGCAAGGGCTAAAGTTTACAGCCCTAGGTTAGAGCTGTCTTTGAATAGTGGTTTGAATTTAAAGACAATTAAAAATGTATCTGAACCAGTATTTATATATATATATATATATATGCATATATATATTTAAGCAAGAATAAGGGATTTATTTTGTCTCTGACTTGCAGTAAGCAGATAGGTTTGTTTACCAGGAATAGGCTTTGGCATCCAAATACTTTAAAGCATTGAATATATGTTTTAGTAAATAAGCATTCAATAAATGCATGAAAAATTCTGTCATTCACTGTCCTGCCTGCAACATACTAATGAATTAACAAAAATGGTCTTTTTTGGAACATTTTACTATTAAATAGTTATCCTGTTTTACATCAGCAATTTTACATTTTACTGAATATTACACATCTCATTTTTTTTTATCTTTGCATTGGTTTCTCCCCTTTAGTCCCTTTCAAAGCACTGAATAAAGAATCCTCTTACTTGAGGATGCTCCTGATGAACTCTGAGGAGTGTCATATTTTACAGAAATATGTTGCTGTGCTGTTAGTGCCTTCACTCACTTTCAGCAGAGCCCTTAAAAAAAGTGCACCAATAAACATTTTAATAAATTTAAGACTGAAAGCAAAATGGAGATGACATCATCAAACACTTGTTTTCTGGTTAAGCTGCCAAGATGAAAAATTTATACTTGGTCAAAAAAGCACACATGTAAACCGGGCCCAAATGTTACTGTTATGTCAAAATGCCAAGTCCTGTGATGTCAGCAAAGGCCAATGACAGTGATGGGGCACTCACTCAAAGGAGGAACACCTCTCTTTTCCAACAGGAGATTTGACCATCAGCAGTGTGAGGGCTAGATTTTGGGCTGTAGCTCCAGTCGGTCACCGTGTTGAGGCATCAAGCTTCCACTTGTGCATGCTGAACATGGCCCCGGAGGTTCAAGGTTGCAGTTGTTGGCTTTTGGACACACAAGGCCTATGAACAGCTATTTCTCCTTTCTTCCTAAACCAGATGTAAATACCCTGCAAGACTCCCACAGAGTCATGCAAAATAACACATCTCAGTTTGGGCTTTTTTCCTTTAAAGTCATCTGCCTTCTGCAACAAATGTGCAACATTGAATATTATTATTATTATTATCAAAGAAAGAGATTAAATCTCTAGCTCTTTGGTCTAAAGGAATAGGTCTAGGAATAGGTTTTTCCAATCCTGAGTAAACATTAAATATCCTACCACCAGTTCTGTCAGTCTTGTTTAACTTTATTTATTATTATTTTTTCTTCATTCCAGACAAAATTAATCTGTTTTTAAGACCCAATTTCACAGATAGCTTCAAAAGATCTGAGGTGGCATTTTTAGATCATGATCTAGTTGCAAAATATATTGACCTACTTCTGTAGACGAACCCAATAAATTTGAAAGGAAAATAAATGTTGTCTTCAATGAATCTTAATACTATCTATTTTGGAAAGAATTATTTCTGTTTACAGTCCATCTGTGAGTTTTGTCAAATCTGTATTTAATATTAATATGAGAGAAAATAAACTTCCTTTCTCTCAGACTTCTCAGGTAACAAAGATTTTAGTGCAAGGTGCAACTGTTATGCTGATACCTACTCTATGTTCTTATGTTACAACCTTGCATTTTTATCTGTGCCACAGCTTGCCATGTACATAATGCCTATAACTTCCTTGGATGTTAGGGCCCAGAAGGAACACTAGTTTGTTGTGCTGACAAGACATATTACTATTATCCCATCCCTGGTGAAATTCATAACACCATTATTATTTCTTCTTGATGCCCGATAAACTTAATAAGTCATTGAAAATATTCACTTCCATCACAACTGCCATGGTTATCCTGAGGTTGCTTCTTTGCCTGCTTTATTCATGTTTACATGTTCTATTTTTTTTTTAATTGTCTTATTTTAAAATGATTTCCTTAACTAATACATCCAAGCTTGTAAGCAAATACAGGGGAACAGGGCAAACTATGGGGTAGTCATTTCTTTTGTTGATGTGCTATTCTATTGTTTTCAATACTAAGTTAGCTCTTGTTCTTGTAATCTTTCTTCTTACTCTGTATGACTCACAGGCTAAACAGAGCTGATGGGGGAGTGATTTCAGACAGTGACCTCATTTCTGCCCGTATTACTTCTCAAAAAGAGACAGCAATCAACCTGTGCCTTACAGATGGAAAAAGTTTTTGTTCCCTTTTACTGCATCATAGACATGAATAATTTTGAAAAGATAAAAGGGCAAAGGGGAAGGGTCTAAGCTTCCAACACTACCAGTATGCTCTGCCTTTCTGAGCTGGCATAAGAGCCTTGTCATATGTAGGGGTCCAGCTACTTTGAAATCTCATCTCATGCCATGCTTTTAGTTCCTCACTACACACAAGGTATCCAAAAATAAAATAAATTAAAATACAAACACATTAAATTTATTTATAAGAGAGTTTCTAATCCTTTGTTTATGTGAAGTTAACCGAGTATTGATTTGGTTATAGTGTTCAAGTCTTAGCTTCAGACACTGTTGCTTCAGAAAAATGCACATATGAAAGAGTGCAAATTAATACCAAAAACAGAACTCTTGAAAGGCTCAGTGTCTGCAATGAGCAGCTGTGCTTTTTTTTTTTTTTTTTTTTTTTTTTTTTGCTTTTTTTTCCCTCCCTACTGTGGTCTTTATTGTGATGATTAGTCCATGAGAAAACACAGCTGGATGACATATCAGGGATAAAAATTTCTATGCTGGACATGACAATTTTAATTTCTGTGCTTACTGCTCAGCGTGCATATACAGGGGAGTGGTTAGTCTTGAAATCATAGACTGAAATATAAAAACATACGAGAAGGTTAGGAATGTGATTTCAGTAGCACTTTGGGTTTGATGTTTGCCTTTGTTCTAGTAGAATTTGCATCATTAAGCAAAACATACTCCAATCTTACTTCAGTGTTCTACTGACTACAGGGAAAATGCTCTTAAATCTCACAGTAGTTCTATTTTTCTTTCAAATCTCCAACCTAGTGAACCAAGTTTTTACAAAAGAACTTTCCTTTCTGGAGGAGAAGTATTACTGTAATCAGAGGAGAAATATTATTACTATACTGGAGGAAACCTTGAAGGTTTAGAGTGAAGATATCATGAAGCTTAAACAGGGAATTAAATAATTGCCCATATTTTCATATCATAGAATCATAGAATGGTATGGATTATAAGGGACTTTAAAGATCATCTAATTCCTACACATCTGCCATGGGCAGGGACACCTCCCCTGTAGTGGGTTTACGTGGCAAGGTTTTGGTAGCAGGGAGCCATAGGGGTGGTTTCTGTGAGAAAGATCTAGAAGCTGCCCCATGTTTGGGAAGGGCCCCATTGTTTTCCAGATCCGAGCCAATAAACGATGTTGTTTTGCGCCTCTGTGAGAGCATATTTAAGACAGGGAAAAAACGCTGCGCCACACAGCAGCCGGGAGAGTCAAGGGAGTGAGAGAACAGCCTTGCACCAAGGTCAGTGTAGAGGGAGGGGGAGAGGTGCTCCAGGCGCCGGAGCAGAAGTCCCCTGCGGCCTGTGGTGAGGACCATGGTGAAGCAGGATGTCCCCCTGCAGCCCATGGAGTACCACGGTGGAGCAGGGTTCCATGCTGCAGCCCGTGGAGGAGACCACGGTGGAGCAGGTGGCCCTGCACCGATGGAGGCTGCCGCCTGTGGAAGACCCCTGCCGGAGCAGATTCTGGGCCGGACCTGTAGCCCGTGGAGAGGAGCCCACGCAGGAGCAGGTGATCTGGCAGGAGCTGCTGCCCGTAGGGGAGCCAGGTTGGAGCAGTTTTCTCCTGAGAGATGGACCCCGTGGTACGGACCCATATCTGGAGCAGTTCTGGAAGAGCTGCTGCCTGTGGGAAGCCCACGCCGGATCAGTTCATCAAGGACTGCATCCCGTGGGTGGGACCCCACAGCACAGGGGACGAGAGTGACCGAGAAGGAGCGGCAGAGAAGAAGTGCTGTAGACTGACCATAACCCCCATTCCCCCGTTCCCCTGCGCCGCTCGGGGGGAGGAGGTAGAAAAGGGTGGATGGGGGGGGAAGGTGCTTTTGTTTTTTTTCCTTTGTTTTCTCACTTCTCTCGCTTGTTAGTTGTAGGCAATAAATCTTACTATCTCCTTATGCCGAGCCTGTTTTGCCCGTTACAATAATTATTGCGTGATTTTCTCGTCCTTATCTCAATCCTTGAGCCCTTTTCACATATTTTCTCCCCATTCCTCTTTGAGGAGGGGGAGTGAGAGAGCGGCTGTGGGGGAGCTCGGCTGCCCACTCGAGCGGAACCACGACATCCCCCTATATCAGGTTGCTCAAAACTCCATCCAACCTGGCCTTGAACACTTACAGGGATAGGGCACCCACAACTTCTCTGGGAAATCTTTTCCAGTGCCTCATCACCCTCACAGTAAAGGGTTTCTCCCTAATACCTAATCTAAATTTACTCTCTTTGAATTTAAAACCTTTCCTACTCATCTTATCACTACACTTCCTGATCCAGCTTTCCTGTAGGCCCGCTTTAGGGACTGGAAGGCCCCTCTAAGTTCTCACTGGAGCCTTCTCTTCTTATTAAAGGACCCCAACTCTCTCAGCCTGTCTTCACAGAAGTACTCCAGCCCTCTGATCATCCTTGTGGCCCTCCTGTGGACTTGCTCTCACAGATCCATGCCCTTCTTATGTTGGGGGCCCCAGAGCTAAACTCTGTACTCCAGGTACAGTCTCACGAGGGCAGAGTAGATGGGGAGAATCATCTCCCTCAACGTGCTGGCCATGCTTCTTTCAGTGCAGCCCAGGATACGGTTGGCTTTCTGGGCTGCAAGCACACACTGCCAGCTCATGATGAGAACGTCAACCAACACCCCCAGGTCCTTCTCCTCAAGGCTGCTCTCAATCCATTCTCCACCCAGTCTGTATTTGTGCTTGGGATTGCCCCATCCCAGATGCAAGACCTTGCACTTGGCCTTGTTGAACTGCATGAGGTTCGCACAGGCCCACCTCTCAAGCCTGTCCAGGTCCCTCTGGATTACATCTCTGTCCTCCAGTATGTTAACCGCAGTGCACAGCTCAGAGTTGTCAGCAAACCTGCTGAGGGTGCACTCAATCCCACTGTCAATGTCACCAACAAAGATGTTAAACTGTGATGGTCTCAATACTGACCCCTGAGGAGCACCACTCATTACTGTCCTTGGATGGACATTGAGCTGTTGACCGTAACTCCCTGAGTGTCACCATCCAGCCAATTTCGTACCCACCAAGTGGTCCATCCATCAAATCCATGTCTCTTCAATTTAGAGACAAGGATATCATGCTAAAATGTTATTGAAATACTTAAGAAGTTCATATATTTTAAACTGGTCTTATAGGGTCTGATTTATCATAATTTAAAGTGGCATCTTTATTAATAAACTGTAACAGAAAGGAGCTATCTGATTCTTCAGAATTTATTTAATTTTTGTCCATACCATAACTTGACTATACAAATGTCTGTGCATTTTATTCTTAATCTGTTTGTCCCTGCCCATAGCAGGGGAGTGGAAATTAGATGATCTTTAAGGTCCTTTCCAACCCAGACCATTCTGATTCTATGATTCAGTTCTTTGTTCTTCAGTTCTTCATTATAAAGTTCTTCAGTTCTTCATTATAAAAACAGATATTTATGAAAACGTTTTAAACAGTATTGTTATTTTTTGTAGATAAAAACTTCTAGAAGTTGTAGAATTATAGAAAGGATGACACCAATGATAGTAAATTACATTGTGTGAGTCTGTAAGGAATAATTATCACAAGGAATAATTATTACAAGACACTGACAGAAGAGTGGGGTGTTCTGTATTTCTGATGAAATAATTGCCCGATTCAGTGACATTTGAACATGTGTTATGTCCTGTTAGTTTTTAAGGGTAACTTTGGTTAATATTTGGAGCTTTAATGTTAGAGATGATGTCTGCCAAAATTCAGTAACAAGGGGCGACTTCTGAGGAGGTAGATTTTCTGAGTCTGCTTAGTTTTTTATAGAAAAAAAAAAAAAAAAAAAAAAAAAAAAGACTAGTTAATTTCAGTGAGAAATTAGCATTCCTTTTGTTTTTCCTTTTACCACTTAAGGTATTTCTCTTCAACTGATATCTTTGTATTGTTCTCTGTAGGAAGAATCTGTGGGTGGATGGTAAGACTTAATCCTGACCAAGACAAACAGAGATGCAATTATGAACCGACAACCTGTGCTCCATTTCTAACAGTGCTGGGAGGGAGAACAGCCATGCTGAGGCTGAGAATGAAATCCACTTTCCTGCCTCATATTCATGTAAGTGCCCCTGGATAGCTGAGAGGGCTTTGTGCAGTCTTGTTCAAAGTGCCCATGACTCTGTTGTGCCCTTCAAATGCAGTGCAAGCCAGCACCCCAGATGAGAGGAGAGCAATGACAGGTCCTGCTGTGGGAAACACATTGCCAGAGGCTCTCAGAACATGAGCTTCTTTCCTAATTCCTGCAGAGGTTTGTGTTGTAGAGATGGTGGAATTTCTTGCCCTCATATCTTTTCCTTTGCAATACTTTAATGTAGCTGCCCTTCATCTCAGGAAATGAGAGTAAAATAAGGTGCCTAGTTTCAATATCAGGCAACAATGGAAAGTGAAGGTGATTTATGATTTTGTATACTTCTCACAATACAGGTGATATGTTGGATTATCTGTTGTGAACAACACAACACAAGAGGTGACCTGTAAGATTTTTTTTTATTATTATTATTTTTTTTCCTAAGGGATGAATTTCTATTCAGGAGGCACAGGAAAACTGATGAGTTATGAGCACAGTAGCTGTAGTTGTACACATAGTTCTGCAAGTAACTTTACAAACATACTTCAGGCAAACAGATTTTTTCACTACTTGAGAATTGTTTAAACTGCTTTAAATTACTAAAATAATTTATTATTGTGGTGGTGGAAGATGAGAAGTACTTTTTTGGCATCGATATGGAAAAATCACATTACAGTCAGGAAAATACTATTAAATCAAATTAGAGCAAAGAATATCGAGGGGGGAGGATATTAAGAATTTCCTTTTCTCAGAGAAACAGGTAAAATTCTTCATCAAGGATCACCAGTGAAACTCACCCTAATTAGTTTAATTACACAATAATTATTCTTTGCCTCATTCCTCTCAATCACAATATTGATGGTACTGTCAGACTACAGGAAAAGTACTGAAAAACTCCTAGGAAGTCCTTTCTAGACCTTTGCTATGAGCTCAGGTTAGAAATATATTTTTCAGTATAATGTTTTCTTGAAAAACAATATTTCGGTAAAATAAATGAAGACATTTGTAGAACTGTAGAATTCCACAGCTGTAGAATACCACTTACACTCTACACTCTAACATGTAGGTGGATCATTCTGATGGCAAAAATGATTTAATTAAAAAATAAATAAATAAATAAATAAAAAGATTGTCAGATTGTCATAGGGTCAAAATCAGATATTTCCTAAGCATCAACCAGTTGATGTATTTCACAAACATTTTGCCTAACATGAAGTCTTCATACTTGGTTCCCTGTTGGTATAAAAATGAGTCAGAGTAGTCAGTTGGGATCAATGTTGATATAGCACCATATAATGAAGAAATTACTAGTAACTGATTCTGAAGGGGTTTTATTCACCAGTGAGGATTTACAAACATCAGTCTTTGAACATGAAGCTCAAGCATAGGGCTGGCCATTGGGAATCTTGGGTCTTGTGCTGTGAGAGTATGAGATCCGACGTGTGGGTGTTATCACAAGGTGGTGAACTACCACCTGGACTACTTTGATTACTTGTCTAGTTGTCAGCTCCTGCATAAATGTAATCTCATCTATAATGCTTTTCTTCTGTTTTTCTCTACTGCAGTGTGGTTCTTGATAGCTCTGTGCAACAAAAGATTAGGAAGGGAAGAGCTTGCTTTCAAGCAAAATAGCTGCTGCCTACTGATGGACTAGCTTTGAGGCAGGGTGTTCCCCTTGATGTCTCTCTGCAATTAAAGAATAAAGATAAGGAACTCAATATCTGTTTGCTAATGCAAGATTGAGTGGAGCTTCTGACTGTCTTTTGCTGGGCCTGATTATGTGGCAAAAGCTCCTCTACTCAGGTGTGTGTTATGCATGAGATCTGCTTATTTGCACAACTGCCTCCACTAAAATATGTCTAAAATATTTGTACTTGCTTATGCCTACAACAGAAAGTCAAATCCTCCCTTTGGAAATCTCTGAGGTCCGGGAGTAAGAGTGTCAACAGGTATGAGGCAGCCTGATCTTCACTTTCTCTGCATTCACTCCTGTCTTGCGGGCATTGTGTTTTGTACAATTTAGAGCTGTATTGTTGTATACAGATGCATATAGGTAGTGGCTGTATATTCCTTAAAATTAAATATTGACACAACCATACAACACAAAAGAGAGACTCTTGTGACAAAAATATACTACAGAAAAAATACATCTAATTTTCCCCAGGGCTTAAAATATGAGGATTGCCTAAAATAGTATCTGTAATCCAGGGTAGTCAGTGGGACCTTACTACTACTACACACTTAAAAACAATAATTTTTGAGAGTGTGTGTGTGATCACTGAAATATTTTCACAACTTCCAGTCACAATGTCTGGATTCAGAGTACTATTGACTAGAAAAATAACCTTTTGTATCAGAGTGACCATTCTGTGGGTATAGGGGATTAACAAGCTTTTTGTGAGTTATAAATTGCTTTCTTGCAGGAACACATGGATTCATAACAACATACATTATAATTAGAGAGTCATTTAGATTCATTGACTGTATACAGTTGTGGTTTTCCCTTGTCTGATTTCTTTGACCTATACTTTAAATTATATTTTACAATGAACCTCCTACATTAAATATTATAATTCCCACTGACTACCAATGTATTTTCCATTGGTATTTACAAGATATCCCAGGGGAATACTACAAATCCTGTAAGTAAAAAATACCACAGTACAATAAATAACCATTTTTAATGACATCCATTATTTCCCCAAGACGTAATGTCTCAGGGGGGCTGAGTCAAACAGAGACACTGATTAACCCTAAATCCTTTCTAAATCTGACTCCATGTGTTACACACCACTCCTTCCTTACAGACATTTGGTATTGTTCTGTACTTAGCAAAGCTTCTCCACTCAAAAGCCCTTTAAATTTGGTTTTATCTGGATGTCTTGGGAGGTTTTTCTGATTGATGATAGTCTGTTCAACCAGTGGACATTAGTGGATTGAATTGTAGCTACTAGTGTTAGCTTTCAGGAAAGTTTAGGTTAACACTTATCTTTGTCTGTGATAATATTTCTTTTTATTGAAATCAGTTTGTCTAACTTTCTGTTATTTGTATTGAATTTGAGATTAATGATACAATCTGCTTTTGTGTAATTTCCTGCACACACGAAGTAGGAAGTATGACAAATAATGCTCCAGAAAACTTCTTAGCAGTACCTAATTCTTGTTAGCCTAGTTAGGGGAAGTAAACACACCGATTGCACTGGGAGACTTATGAGTCATTTATGAGAAGATAGTTTTAAAAGCACTTGAAAGAATTGGAAACCACTGAGGTAATAAAAATATAAAATCCAACTCCAATTTTTGGTATCATCCAAAGAACATCATAGCTGCATTATAACTAGGTTATATGTCACAAACATATCAGTGGATACAGAACAACCAGTGAACTCCAGTCACAGCAAGAGAAAAAAAACAGAACTGAGGATGTTGACACATCATTCAGTGCTGTTCTGTGACTCATATTCTACCCCATGATACTTAATCACAATTAAATGCCATGAAGATGCACTGAAAAAAGTGGGAAGGTAGCTGATTTTCAGCAAATTTTCAGGTAGTTTTGTTGGAAGCAAAACTTAAATATTGCATAAAAATGTAAAAAATAATAATCTGAGTTTCTCTAGAGAGACCGTTTAATCCATAAGTAAAATCAAGTAATGCTTTTAGACTTCCAAGTTGCAGTCTCATGTGAAATACTTTCGTATACCTGACAAAATTCTTGAGTGTCAAGCACATACCCTTTCTTGTTTCTGCATTTCTTCTCAAGATGTCACTGTTTTGATCATCAACATGGGGGTCTGCAGTGGAGAGAAGAGTGAAGGAAATCATGTGAATGATATAATTGTCATCATCAATCAGTACACAGTCAAAATTATTCACAAAAGGCAGCAGCCTATCACTAAGCATGGATGTACAATTCCCTTAAACAGTGACACAGAAAGAGAGCAAAGAGGAAAATGCCAAAGAGAAGGGGATGGCATGACAAAGAGCACTTTTTCCATTCCTTGGAGAAAAATTAAATTCTGGTTATGATGGAGCTTTCTCAGGCAAAAATTTCTTTTTCTCATGGCAAAAATTTCTCGTGGTGTCATGGACCATAAGAGAATTTGTGGATTTTTTATCACTTGTATAACCACTACATGTAATGATCATATAACTGGCCCAGAAATATAACATATTTATTTTTATAAGCAGTTGCCAATAGATTGTATCAATCTATCAGCGGCAAAACTGCTGATTTGCAAGCATACCAATAGTGCTTTTTAAGTAATTTGGAGGAGTGGAGAAGAGGGAATCTCCTTTCTACTTTCTTGAGAGACGATGGTGAAATAGAGGTGTTGGGGGTAACAATTTAAGTGTTACATGAGCTGTATTAATATTCTAATGGTACTTCTATACTTCAAAGAGTTTTGATCTTATTGACAGTCATTGCACTTCCAGGAGTGTATTTTCCATACATTTAATTTTTTAGGTGGATTGGAAGTTTGGCAAATAACAAAAGACAGATTAAATTGAAATCCTGACAGGTACATCAGTATTAAAAAAATACTTGGTAATTAATATAGGTGGCAGATGATAAACTGGAAACTGGTAATAAAGAATCAAGGTAGAAGTCTTACTAATGTTTAAGGTCATGCTTGTTCCCACTTGTAAGCAAAGCCACTGCAGTTATTGTGAACACTTTCAGTGATTAAGGCAGTATGTGTTTGCAGAACTGGGACTTTAACTTCTTTCCAGGGTCTCAGGGGTGTAAGGAAAATAATTTTCTCTACAGAAAATTTTAAAAGGAAGTATGTTTTGAGGTGAAATCTGAAAACAAATTAAACTAGATGCTGTTGTGTTTTTTGTTGTTGTCTTTGTTGTTTTTTGTTTTTTTTTTTTTTTTTGTTTGTTTGTTTGTTTGTTTGTTTGTTTTTCCTTAATTGGTAGAATTGTTCAGTGTTAGAAACCACCATTAAGCTTAATAATTCCATTGATTGCCTTGAAATATAAAGCAAGATAAATGAATAAGTAGAAATAAATAATCCAAACTTTGTATTATTTACTATGAGCAGATACAAAAATCCCCGGGAGTGACTGGAAAAGTTGCTATTTGAAGGTTCAGCTTACTCAGTTAATAAGAGTTTCTGGTGATTTGGTGGATATTTGGAAGAAAATAGGTCTGGCATCAAGCCTGAAGGCATTTTTTCTATCTTTGACAGCTAGAAATGTGGTACATTTATTTACAAAGGAGGAAGGGAAAGGGAGACTGTTTAAAGAAAAAAAAAAAAAAAAAGAGAGAGAGAGAGAAAGATAAACTAACAATACATTTTCAGTATCTCTCAGCTTGAAATATAGTGAAGAACATAATGTCCCTGTAGCTGCAGCAGGCTTCCTCATAAATACTGGTGACATGCTGAATCCTTTAAGAAAAGGAATGGAAGTCATTAGACTTCTCATTAATGGCATAGCTCTTGGGTAAAAGTCCTAACGACAGCCAAAGCATGAAAAGACACCCTAGCAACTGCTGATCTTCCAAAAGATTTCTTCCTCGCTTGCTATTTCCATTGGATCTTTTCTTTATAAACAGAAAGATGCAGGACCTAAGTTCATATTCTAAGCAAAGATCTCAAGAAGACTGTACCTTCTTTGCTGATACCTGTCAGTTCTCATTCAGTAACATGGTGGTTTTTGTCTTAATTACGTTTGCAGACCTACAGAAACTATAAAACATGAAAAACAGAATGCTTTAGATATTGTTTCTATGGTCTTTAAGTCAGTTTTTCTGATGTCTGTGACAGATGGTGAAAACTGAGATAACACCACAACTGTGTGAGGCAGAAGTAAATGTAGATCTAAAATGACTTAAAGTGCTTGCAAAGATTAATTACAGTAGAGGGATATGCATGCCATAGCTGGCACAGCCTCTCTGTATCATACGTAAGTATATTTGATTATATAAGTTCAAAAATAGCTTTTGTGCAGTGACTCAGATGCCTTTTTATTTTTGATATGCATTAACTTTCATAAATTCCTTTGATGTAAACCAAACCACTTTCTCTGCATCATCTGTATGACTTATTTGGATATTTTGTTGTAAAATGTAAGAAAGAGAATATTTTGCTCCAGATGCACTTTGACAAACTGGATCATTCTTTATGTGCTTGCTTACAAACAACATCCATGCCACAGCAGGATGAAAAACTAGTACATTTTAACAAGAAACAACGACACCATTCTCCCACCTTCTGCATCAAAAAAGCAGGTAGGTTGCCTAGGAGAAGACTGCAGGTACAAAATATTCTATGGTAATGAAGGGTATGAATTTGTAATAAATTAGGTGTTCTAGGATTACTATTTAGTCATGTTCTCTTTCCTAAATGCAATGTAACTTATTCATTAGAAAGGAGGGACTGACAGATAGATTTGCATTTATAATATGTTAACAGCATGGACATGGGAACTAATTTTAGAACAGATCCTGAGAAAGCAAAAGAAATACTATTGTTTACCAATTAATAGCTTCCTATGTGGAAGAAAAACATCTATTTTGAAGATAACATGTATGGAAACTAATAGCAGTCTGAAGCAGTAGGAGGACACGAAATCTCTGGCACTAGCCAGAATGTTAACTTTGAAAAGCAACTGCCTTACTCTTAGTTTGTGTTTTCTTTTGCCCCTGCATGGTCAGCTTTTTGTTTCTCTCACCTCTAGGAAATGGGCCAAGCAATGGCATTATCTAAATGAAAATGAAAGCACCTTGTGGAGATGAAATGATCCACTGCTGCTGCTTGGCCAAAGCTCCTTTACATTGTTAACAGTGTTTGCCAGTCTTCACTGGAGAATGGATATCTAACATTTCTGGGTTTGGAGATGGGGGAAAAGGAGGTTGTTCACCCTATCAGTTGTAGATCTACTGCATGAGACAGGAAGGGGCTAATCACCTGGATCTGGCCTAGTGGTACAAATTTTGAGATATGCAAATAACTGTTGTTGCCCCAGATTCTTCTCAGTTGTACCCGTCCTTATGGTCAGGACTTCAAAGAACGTAAGGTTAGTGTCCATACAGAGGGAAGACAGTAGTTGAGTAAACTGCACTACTTTTTTCTCCTTTTTTTTTTTCTTTGTTTTTTTTTTTTTTTTTTTCCTGTCATTATAGTTGCTAAAATGTAAGAGTTGTGGTCAATGATATTATTGGAGTGGGTTGAGGAAAAAACTAATATTAGGATTACAGAGGTTGTAGCAATACCGCTTACCAGTTAGTTTTCAGTGCACACACATTTTCTACTGTTTTCTACTGTCCAGTACCTATGACATTTCTCATGCTATTTTGCTTCCTAAGAGATAAAGATTTGTTTGTAGGCTGATGTATCAGCATGATCTTTTTTCATCCATTTGTAGGGTTGCTTCCTATTTCTGAAGAGCACATGATTAAAATTGCTAATGAAATTATTGAATTAAACTGATCTACCATTTCTTGCAAAACTTCATATACTTTACTGCTAATACTTTTTATTTACATTTAAGTTTAAGGATGCACACTATCTTGCACATAGTCATGTGCACTCTTTTTATTTTCACTTCTTTCTTGCTTACTAATCTAGTGCATAAAGAATCAAATGTATCCTCCATCTGCAGGATAAAGATTAAAACCCTTTGTCTGGATATTCAGGCAGTCATTTTAGTATAAACAGAAGTTCCAAAAAGGATACAGGAAAGAAATTAACTATAATATACTCTATATTGCTACTAAAGCAACTCAAGGAAGAGGGATCTATTTAGTCTTCCTCTAACGTGCTGTACAGTGTACATCCTAAGGATGGTTTGCTATAAGGCACATAAAAGTCAGCTACCAGAAGCAAAGAACAATTGGTTCTGAAAGACATCTACAGAGATCAACTAGTCCAATACCTCTGATCAAATCAGGGTCTGTTCTGGTATTCAACCTCTCTTACACCAAAAAGTGAGTATTTCTTATTTTTAAACAGGAATTCCTGTGCCCATTACCTCATCCTATCAATGGGTACCAACCAGAAGAGTCTGGGTCCATCTTCTTTACACCCAACAGGTATTTATAAACTTTGATAGGATTCTCCAAGCCTTCTCTTCTCCAGGCTGAACAGTCCAAGATCTCTCAGTGTTTCCTCATAGAAGAGATGTTCTAGGAACTTCATTACATTTGAGGTCTGTTGCAGTGCTCACTCCAGTATAGCATCATAGAATCATATAATGGCTTGAGTTGAAAGATCACCTAGTTCCAACCCCCCTGCCATAGGGAGGGATGCCACCCAGTATATCAGGTTGCCTAGGGCTCCATCCAACGTGGCCTTGAACACCTCCAGGGATGGGGCATCCACAACTTCTTTGGTCAAATATGACCATGAGTTCTACTGGGGAACTCAGAACTAAGCCAAAAGTTGACTTGTCATGTGCACCACATAGGTAACTTCCTAGATTTTGTATTCATTTAAATCAACCAGATGAGCTTTCTCTTTGTTCTTGAGGGTATACATTTCTGTGGAGCAAGAGGGATCTTACTGCTGTACTGGACTCTGAATGCAACAAGTATTGAAGAAAAATGGAGGAAAATTTGAAGGAAATGAAGGAAAATGTTGCCTTTACAAAAGCTACAAAAATGACAGCTCTTCTGGTCTGGAAGAAGGCTGGGAGATGTAATAATGAAAGACTGATCTAAAAAATTATGGGTGCAAAAATAATTTTGGTCTAAAAAATTATTGGGGGCAAACTTGGAACATTGCCCTAAAACATTGTTCATCAGTAGTTAAACTGTAAGGAAAATAATTAGATAGAAAGGGGGGAGGGAGAGACTAGACAGAACAGAATTTTGATATCCCAGAATCACTTTACTGAACAGTAATGATGGAAGTGAGTCATTTGCTCACTATGACTCAAAGACATTTCATATAAAATCAAGGTCTGTAATCTCTCTGCCTAGTGTAAATTATATTTGAATGGCAATAGGAAGACAAATGCTATTTATAAAGATGAGTGAAATCAGTTAGTATTCTGATTGGACAGTAAAAAAAAAAAAAAAAAAAGTCAAAAATAGAGATTAATCTCTGCAAATTTACACAGCTTAGAAGAAATGCCTTTCAGTTTAATGCCATGGAATACCGTGTACCAGTAGTATGAGATATAGAAAACATAGGTCTGTTTACCTACTGTTTTGTGCCTGCAGGTGAAATTAACATCTGAAGGATATAGGTGCCAACCTGCTATCAAGGTAGAAAAGCAGTTTTTACTCATTTTCAATACCATTTAAGAACTCAGCTAAGTACCTTTGCACATGGATAAGCTTATTGATTCACATTGTAGGAATTTTTACACAGACAAAAGATCACATAGTGTAATTGTCTTACTGGGAAAACAGTGAGATGACCAAAAAAAATATTGCATAGATCTAGTTATTTCTTCTTATTGCTGTGCTGGTGGTAATGTACTTTTACTCAGGTTATTTATAGGATTACAATTAAATTCTTGCACTTTGATTTTGTTGATTGACCTTTGATATGAGTTTACAGGAATTGTGCTTGGGTGCAATGTCTCATTTACTTATTACTGTCACTGATATTTGTTTTTGTTATTTTGGTTTTGGTTTGGTTTTTGGTTTTAGTTTGGTTTCTGAAGTTAAAAGGTAGGAGAGACAGACACAGATGTATTTCATAACAAGCTGAGAGAATTTAGTGAGCAGAGAGAGAACTATTGCTCTAAGTCCTTGACTTACACTTTCTACAATACTTTCTTCCTGGATGCTTCAGGTTTCTCTGCAAATCCTATTATTTTAATGCCTGAGACTTTCCATCTCAGCAAACTCTTTAAGAGAAGAAACTTTTCTCCAGTTCCTTGGGTTGTTTTTGTTTGTTTGGTTGTTGTTGTTCGTTTTTTTAATAAGAGAGCAGGAACTCATTGATAGGAGACAAAATCTAGAAAGCTCACCCCAAATTCTGCTTCATTTTTAGAGTGAATGGAAGGAAAACCTCTAGGAAGAAAATATTTTTTTTTTGCTTTTTTTTTTTTTTGGTCCCACCTTGAGTCAATTAGGAGAGTATGATTTTGTCCAAATCACTTTTTACATATGGGCTAATAAACAGACCTAAACAGACCTATCCAAGTTCATCAGTTTAGGATATGGCCCAGAGCAGGTGAATTGGCATTAATCCTCAAATGAAGTATAATAATTTTGAAATTTTTCAATTTTAAGCTCATTAATCAAATATCAAAATTTATTCTTACTTATCTGCACACGATATTATGTAGATATCCATTATGTGAAATCCAGCTTTACTCATCACTTCTTCCCTTTGGCATAAAAGGCCAGATCACACCAAAGGTCTTGCCTTTAGCTATTTATTTCTAAGGATCAGTTTTAAAAAAAAAAAAAAACAACTTACTTCCACCAAACACTCCTTGTCTCCTGTGTTATGTCTCAGAAACTTTTTTTGTCCTTCTATGTGACTAATTGTATTTACCTATATAAACGCTGAAGCGATACTTCAGTTCATTACAGAGCAAAAGGGACTGTGCATGGTTCAGTCTCTAAGGATTAACATCTTCCATAAGCCTATAACCATTATGCTAGGGTCAGAACCTTTTCACTGTATAAACAATAGTATTATTGCTTTCAGAAGAAAAAAAAAAAAAAAAAAGTGATGTAAGAGTAAAGCCTTCAAAATCAACTTTTTTTTTTTTAAAGTAGTTTTACGTTTTTTGTGTGTGTTTGTTTTTGTTGTTTTTTTTTGTTTGTTTGTTTGTTTGTTTCATCCATACGATCTCACACTTTCAAAGATGGTGGGATTTTTCTTTCCTTTTTTTAATTTATTTTATTATTTTTTAATTTTCTCTAAAGAGTTGATAGAGGTACTGTAAGAGCGGTCTTAAAACATTTTGGGTCTTAACACTTTCTATAAAAAGGTTTCTCTTGTCCCTGTACAGTTGTTCAGAAAATACTGCTTGTGGATTAACTCTATTGCTCTCCAGCTTAAGTGGGACTAACTCTGGAACAGTGTTAAATCTTGCCTGCAAAGATTTATGTAAATGCTATTTAATTTAGAATGATTCAAAATACATGTTTGTGCTCTGACAATAACTATTCCATTGCAATGAAATAACTTAAATAAAGGTCATTAGATGTTACATTTTAAACAGCTTTGAGTTTTTAAGCCATGTATATGCTATACTAAATTTTGATAAAATCCCATGACAGGAATTCTTTATTTTGATGCAGAGAAATATTTAGCAAAACTTGTTCAGTCAAATTAGATTTGGTCATTAAAGTACCTTTGCTTTTATTTAAAAGTCTATACTTTTCTGGATACTGAATATTGTACAGACTACTGATAGGACCCAATGGAACAGCATGAAGCTGTGACAGGGGGGGTTCAGGCTGGGTGGTAGGAGAAGGTTCTTCACCAAGAAGGTGGTTGGGCACTGGGACAGGCTCCCCATGGCAGTAGTCATGGCACTGAGCCTTCTGGAGTTCAATAAGCATTTGGACAATGCTCCATGTGTGTGAACACATGTGTGTGAACACATGGCTTGTTTGATGTGTTTTTTTTTTTTGTGTTCTTGTGCAAAGATAGGATTCAATAATCCTGTGGATCCTTTCCAATTTCAGATATGCTATGTTTCTGTAATACTGTAAATTCAATAATCTTTGACAAAAGGGAATGTATTTTGTTCCTGTTATGTCCAGAGTTACTTGCTGTGTTATACCAGATAAACATACTGTTCTAAGAATATAGAATAACTCACCATTAGGATCACCATATTCAGTAAAAAGGTCTGCTCCGCCAAGATGGCATCATTAAACTTCTTTTCAAATTCCTGGTAGACCTCACACAAATCTAGGAAGCCTCTAAGGATGCCTAACATATAGTCATAAAATATAACTGCAGTGTAGTGAGAATGAAACATCCTAAAAGCAGGGGTGCCATGTTTTATATTCTGTCCGACCCTGTATCTCTGACTAAACTTTTGCTGTTCCAAGTACTTTGTGTTTATGTGATCTGTTCATTACCCAATTCTGATCTGCAAGGATTAAATTACTGCCATTTGAGTACTTGTTTAGAGACTATGGTGTGAGTTAATAGAAAAGTGAATTAGACTGATGAGCAGGTGCTCCTTATTGAACTGCAACTAATCTGTTGATTCTCCTTAGTGGAGAGAAGTCAGCATGGAAGCCAATCCCATAGTATCAGCATGTTAATGAGTCATGTCTGTGCTAGGGCAAGTCACTGCACCACCCCTTTTACAGTGTCCTGCATTCATATGAAGGACAACACCCTGGTCCCCAGGGCTGCAGAAACTGGTCAGACATGGGGTAGAGTCAGAAGAATTGGTTTCCTGCTCTGCATCAGTCTTTGTCAACTGCAAGGCTGCTCAAAGGGACTGGTAACAACTGTGAACAAAACATGTCGTGATTTGCTTAATATTCTTTTTCCCCTTTATTCCTGCATTGAGCACAAACTCATTTTACTCTTTCACCAATAGCTCTGAATTTGCTGATTTTACACCATAATTTGGTAATTCATCCTTGCTAAGCCTGAAACCTCTCTTTCAATGTACTTTGATGTTATTCACACAATCAAAATTTCTGATTTTTCTATTTCAATTTGCTAGTTTCTTCTGCTGTCATCTTATTAGTTTTAGGCAATTTCAGGTTTTGCTAACTGCTTCTTTTCAGTTTTGTTCAATGTCCAACAATCTGTCACACTTTTTCCTTGGTAGTTTGACCTCGGGCTGAGCTCAGGCTCACCATCTGCCTGCGTACCTGAAGTGAGTGATTTCAATTTGGTTACAGATAATGATTTCTGTACAATCTGATGACTGGTACTCAACCTAATAGAGCCTTGTCTTATTCACCAGTTTTCCCATGCTTTATTGGTAATACTGTAATAGTGACTGCAGCCTGGCAGCCTGGGTAGATGAATAAAATGTTGATCTCAGAATTGAAGAATTGCTCATTCAGTTATCCTGTTACTGCAAGGTAATAAGCATTTCTTATTTAGATTGTTCTGAAAAGGAACAGATGCCTTTCAGTGTACGGTTCACAGTTGTGTTCTTTTCTGCCTTCTCCCTCTTGGTACATACATGCTTTACTGCTAAATATTGCTGCATTGTAAATTAGAAGAATTAAGAAGCTGAGCAAGTTAGTTACTGCTGTAATGATGGAGGGGTCTGTTGTATTTCAGTTTTATATACCTAGGATAGTGAAAGCTCATCTTTTTCTCAGTCCTTTGTGTGGCCTGTCGAAATACTGGAATTACAGCAGTGAACCAAATATACATGTAAGATCCACCCAGTTCAGTGTCTTTTGTGTCTAAAATTTTCAGATAACAGATGCTTCAGAGAAATGTGCTGACTGAGATGAATATGATGAATGTCTTCAGATATTTTCAAGCCTTACACATGAAAACCTCTTTCCAGACTACAGATGACCATTTCTGCATGTTTCCCACTATTAGACCCCTTTTTGCTACTTCACATCTTTCTGTGAT
Organism: Netta rufina; assembly: GCF_964035555.1. Taxonomy (NCBI): domain Eukaryota; kingdom Metazoa; phylum Chordata; class Aves; order Anseriformes; family Anatidae; genus Netta; species Netta rufina. The sequence continues at coordinate 107,598,552 of NC_140124.1, forward strand.
GGGCACACTAATACTGACAGAAGTATCCCATGAACTGGCCAATGCATTATCGCGTATAGAGAGAATATTCTCTTAATTTTTCTTGATATGCATCTATGAACAGCACCGCTTGAAAGTTTGGTATTTCAGTCACTCTTTTCATGGTACATGTAGCCGAACATTAACTAAAATTCCTGACAAATCCTATCTTTGAACTTTGTGATAATCTTCATGTTTGTCTCTGAACTCGTAGTTGATCAGTGTCCTGAAATTGTTCTTGCACGTATTTTTCACAGTAGTTCTATCCTGGATGTATGTCTTAACTGAAATGTCCACAGCAACAACTTTCTTTTTCCATTAGCAGGGAAAAGCCAGGAGGAAAAAAATAAAAAATAAAAATAAAATAAAAAAAAATCTGGAAACAAAATGATTCATTATTGTTTAGATGTGTTTCAGAAGCTGTGACAGGACTGTCACAGCTTCAGATCATTTTTCATCTGCTGTAACTTGTCTTATTTCTAGTCATTGTTCTTCAATTCTTTGAGCACTGATAATCACTACTTGACCTCCATAGGAATGAACGCATTTGAGAGAGTCTGGGTGAGGATATCTTCACAGTGCATTGGCACTATGTCTTGCTGCTGTCTGTCATGGAAGAAGCGAGTGTAGAGGCACTGTCTAACACTGTGTTTTGGTTTTCACTGTGGTAGTGCTTTTCACCCATGCCAATTCATCAGAAACAGGTTTAAAGAGGGGAAGGGAGAACTTCTCATAAAATGTTAATTTCCCCAGTGTTACAGAAAAAGATAAGGGCTTTTGTTTCTAAGGACTTGGTTTGTAATAAACACTGTTGTGTAACTTTCTGAGAGTTTAAAGTAAAAATTACACCTAACAAAGTCCTGTCTCTCATTAGCACAATGAAGAAGTGTTTGTACAAATATTTGATCTTTCCATTAGCATTGACAAAGAGTAAGAAGTAAACTAATCCTTCTCAGCATGTATCTCCAAACAAGACAGGCAAAGAATTTGCTAACCTTATTAGCAGAGCACACTAAGAAAACAGGGAGCAAAAAGGCAAGCTGGACTCAAAAAAAAATAAATAAATAAATAAAAAATAAAAAAAAAATCTAGAAGAAACAGTATTTCTATTCAAATAAAATTCCCAGATCACTATAAAGCTGGCAGACTAACTTTTCTTTACATACAGAAGGCAATGCTTCTTGATTTGATGAGGTTTAAACTTTCCGTTATGACCAGAGTGAGAGCTAATTAATTTTAGAAGAGAGCTAATTAATTTAGTACTTAATTAAAATTAACCTGCTTAAAGACCTGCTGAGAAAATCACTGGAAATCATGATCCAGCTTAAAATGGGCATAGCTATGTTTGCACACTAGCTCAGTACAAACAGGTTTCAGATTGAAGTACGTGGAAATCTCCCCCCTGTTATGGTAGTGAGTTCATGCTCTAGTAGACTGGGTTACTTTACGTCTTAATCTTGTAATTTTCCTAAATACCATTAATGTATCTGAGTATCCATGCCCTCCCAATTGTCATATATTGTCATATATATGTCATATACCCTCATCTTCTGCATCACCAGAACTATCAGTCTCATTAATATGTCATACACAGAGATCAATCTTCTCTAGCCTACCAGTCGGAGTGCTCACCTCAGGATGTGGGAGAATCCAGGGTCAGCCACTACAGTTCATGGCTGTTTTGTAATGGCATCGAACAGATCCAACCATGGATACCAAGAAAAAACACAAGTGTAACTTAAATACTGAACTGCTCTGAAATGTAATGCTTTTCTTTGTCCATTTTTTACAGTTAAAACTAACAAGAAATGTTTTGATGGTGTCCTAATAGGAGAGGGATTTTAAAATACGAGAATGATGTTGAAAAATCCACTAATCTTTGAGGATTCTGGGAAGATGTCAGCTCCATCAACTGAAGCCTTCTGCATTTTCTTGCACAATGTTTCTCAGGAACACAAACTTGTCTCTCTTCTACAGAGAAAGAATGATGTGATCATTGCAAATCTTAAGGATCTGCAGAGATTTCTTTGTACCTCAAGGAATTTGGTTTAAAAATAGAAGGTCATCAGTAATCTCTAGAACTAAAGCCTAAAGCCACACAAATGCAACAAATAATTACTACTCAGGAAATCTTGTGCTTTCACTAGCATTGCACCATTTTTGTTGTTGTTGTTTTATTTTTTCTTTTTCCTTAGCAAACAGTAAAATCACAAATGTATGCATTTCTAAAGAGATTGTGTAGGAAAATAAATTCATTTGACCCAAAATAAATTAAAAAATAATTAAAAAAAAAAAAAAAAAGTGGAAAAGGGTATTCGAAATTGTTCACGTTTTAATATCTGAAAACCTGAAACATTTTTGACATTTTAAAGTGAAATAGTTGCTCTCATATTGAAATGGTCTTTTCTCTTAAAATAAATAACTAAAAAAAAAAATAGTAATTAAGAAACAAAGTTAAGTAACCATGACAAAAATTCAAACACTTTTCTTCAAACAATCTCTCAACTTTAACTTGACCTGAATTATTCTTTCTTTCTTGTGTAGTTTTCATTTTCCCTGAAACCCCTTTTCCTTCTCCTTTTCTCTGACCCCACTCACAATTCAACCATATGAAAAAGTACTCTTAGCAATCAAGCTGCTTGCCCTAGTATGGATATAAAATAAAGAAATTAGATTAGTATCTCCATGAGCATTTTCAGAGTTTGGTCAGTTACGAGTTCTATTCATGGGGAAAATGAAATATTTGGAGGATGTAGGACTGTAGAAGAAAAATGTCTTTTTTTTTTTTTTTTTTTTTTTCTAGTTTTAAAATCCCTAAACAAAACATAAAAGTACCGCTTTCAAGGGACAAATTTTACACTAAGTTTTTCCTAGGTCTGCTTAAAATAATTCCTTTTCCCTTTCCTTTCCTTTTTCTCAAGTTATAGTGGGGTTGTGGGCCACATCAAGTCCTGAAGGGAAAATAGGTGTTAGCTCCTTAGGGTATCATCATCCTGGAGGACGAGGAATACAGTAATGGGTTCCGAAAACATTATTCTAGTTGAATGCTCCAGCATTACTTTAAAATTGTCATATTGAACCTGAAATATACTTCCACTTCTTACATTCCCTCCCTACCCCCCTTATCCTACAGCATTTTACTGCACTTGGAAGAACTCACTTCCTCCTGGTCCCTTCTGTGTGTTGGGTTGTGTATGAGCCTTAGCAAGGGGACTAAAAGAAGGTCTTCCAAAATGTTTCAGTTCTGTATGCTGTATCATTGTCTTCCAAACCATTTTATTTAGAAATTCAATAAATAAAATATTTATCACAAGGTGAAATTTAAGTTATATTTAAGAAAAACAATAAATGATACTAATACATGATATGTTTAATTTTTATTTGATGACCATGCACTGAGTGATTATTTAGATGTTGTATCATATGCTAAAATTACTTTATTTGGTTTCATATTTATTGCTTTTATTTCTAGCATTTGAGTTATATTAAAATTATTATATATATTATTTGTACATATATGATTATACATTGGTAGTCTTCATGTCTACCAAAGTGGATTGAATTCATGCCTTAAGCATTTGCATACTTATGTAGTCAATAAATTAAAATATGGTGAATAAATAAGTGACGTGAGTTATCTGACAATTTTGATGGATAATTAATGCAAAGAACAACTTGAATTCAGTCTTTTGATTAAAAGACAAAACATTGCCACAAAGTGATTTATCACACTGTGATGCATAAAGAAAGAATTACAGGAAATATCAATCTATGGCCAACAGAATAACATAAACTCAAAGCAGCTTAACTCTATTGATTCTGTCTTCATTAATACCGATATTTTATTAAGAAAAAAAAAAAAAAGACTGTTATTTTTGGACTTATGAATCCAAGGTATTGACATGTATATCTACCACAGCTTTAGGTTTAGTGTAGCTAATACAAATAATATTAACAGAGAAAATGTAGCAGTAGAACCTTCAGCTCTGATAGCTGCCTGACAGACAAAACAGTTACATGGGGTTTCTGGTAGGCTTGAGTTACTTGTACTACAGTATGATTGATCTATGTTCACTTAAAATCTTAGAATGTTTAAAATGCCACATGGTTGCACAGAAGATCATTGTGCTGGAATACATTTGCCAGACCAAATGAATCATTCTTTAGTAATATTCCTCACTGATGAGAAATCATCCCATTTGGTGTTTCAAGAGGTACTTCAAGATGTACACCAATTGGACTTCACCAAGGAAAGCAACAGTCATTTGTATAGTGACATTTTCTTTAGGAAAAGAGAAAGAACTGAAGCTGTCTAGTAAAAGAATGGATGTAACAACAGGCTCCAAATGTGAAAAAAAACTGTAACAAAGAAAAGGAAGTAATCTACTTATGCATGTCCAAAGTGAGTAGAGAGTTTATGGTTTAAAGGCCCATCTTAAATGTGGGGAAAACTTTTCACTTGTTAAATGATGCAGTGAAAGAGACTGTACAGTAAGCCTGCAAGGCTTATTTTTCAGTGTTTATGTATCATCAGAGACAATGTCCTACAGATTGCAGCCAAGATTCCTGATTATTTTTGTTGCCTATCTGCCAGAAAAGAAAAGGAAAAAAGGGGGGAGGGAGGGGAGGAAGGACTATTGTATCTCAGAGGTAGTCATAAAAAATCTAACCCAGCAATTTCAGTTGATACAATTTTGCTTTTCTATTATAGCATAAACTATTCTGGCTATACAAAAGCAGCTTTCAGGTGCTCTTGTACAATGACAGGTAATTACCACTTTGGATCAGAGGGCCACGCTGATATCCAAGGATTCTGAGGGTGCTTGAATTTGCAGCTACCAGTACTGTCTGACTCATGGGAAATAGGTACAGGAAGATAAGTACATACTCAGAATATTGACAGATAGATGCTTCTACAATCCTCTCTGTGCTCCCTATATTTTCTTCAGCCACTTTGATTGCCACTTGGCTCTCCTTCTCCCAAATCCCTGGCTAATCTCTTCTATATAGGTTCTTTTGCCACCCTTATCACTGTAGCATCCAAACAGCAGCCAGTAGCGCATTAAGCAACACACTAAGATGTCACATGTGTCTCATGTTCTCTTTCATCAGCTTTCCAGAGGAAAAAAAAAAAAAAACTATGTGGATGACAAAGCATTGTATTATGGGTTTTTCTCCCTTCTCCCTATCCCCCGATAACAGATATTCTAGAATGTTTGAGAAATCCAAGAAAAAAAAAAAAAGAGCAAAAACCTTCTGTGGAAAAAGAAACCAATGATTATATATATATATATATATATATATATATATAAATATATATTATATATATTATATATATATTATTATATATATATTATTATATATGTTATATATAATATATATTATTATTATATATAATATTTAATTTATTTATTTTATTTTAATTATTATATACATTATTATATATATATTATATATATATAATATATATATATTATCATTGATTTCTTTATTTATATATATATATAGGTAAAAGGAAGGAATGATCATGCAGTCTATGAATTGTTGCACCTAGTTTCCTGAGGATGGATGGTCTCTGTCCACCCTAAAAGTAGCAAAGATTTGTACAATTAGGGATGAAATACTGACCACCACTATGAAACAGAATTTCTTTCCGGACGAGGATGACTGGAGTCTTCCTTCCTGTCTGTGAACCAAAGTAAATCCTTTAACATGTTTATGTTAACAAAACTGATGCAAGGCATTTCCATTGTTACATTTGGAAGCCCAATAAGGTTCCTGCTGTATGATGGCCAAATACAGGTATTCAATAATGAAAACTGAAGCTCCCAAATATGAAATTATAAATGATGTTTTAGATATTTTGCTTCAAAGTAATTTTTAAGCCACCTAAATACACTTTAGTCATGTATTTCAGCTTTTTTTTTTTTTTTTTTTTTTTTTTTACAACTGCAATACTAACAACAACAGAAAATAGAATCAAGAGAAAGTTGCATAGCCATTGAATGCGAGGAATTCAGACTGTATGAGATCAGCTACTAGTCCATGAAAATATTACATGCTACACATATGCCAATGTATTTCTGTGTAAGTAAATCTCTGTATACTTTGGAGCTGTAGTATGAAACAAAGCAGTATTCCAACTTTAGATTTGTATCTAGCAACATCTTGTATCTAGCAACTGCCTGCCATGTTTTGGGATTTCCTACCCATGCAAAAGAGCCCTCGCACAACTTTCTGCATTCCTCTGCAACTACTTTCAGGAATTATGAGATTAGCTGCTGGAAGAGACTGTCCAATCATTGAAATTATGTCTTTAATTGCTATATCATATTTATTCCTGTTCCAGTTATGGGATGAATTCCACTATTTTCTCTCTGGTACGGACAGCTTCATAATCAGTGGCATAAGAGATATTTCATTTGATGAGGGGACAGGATTTAGGAAAATTGTGTGTAACTACAAGGCTAGTGAAGGATAGATTCCTACAGGAATAGAATCTAGAGGGCTTTGGACCTATCAGCCACTACAGATAACAGACAGCTAAAACAGGAGACCTGTAGCAGTCTCTGGGTTGAAGTAGTAGCTAACTTGTGATTAATAACTTGGAGAAGTTCCACAGTGATCACTATCTGACAGTCAGCAACTTGAAATAAAAATCAATAAAAACAGATACCTTTGTTATTTCTGTGGATTAGCACCTGTCATAATTAAGTTTATAGTTTAACACCTTAGCAAATACTGAAAATGCTTTCATTATATTCATTTCCGTCATTCATGGTGAGTCAAGCTTAAACTTTAGGTAGGACAATGTTCTCTCATAGCTTTAAGGAATGCAATTTTAAACTTTTAGGTGCAAGGAAATTTGCCCTATGAAGAACAACAGCAAAATGTGTTTCTTAATGACCATCATAACTTGTTTAAAAGGAGGAGCTACCATTTGTACAATTATTCGTAAGTTATAAAGCTACACCATCACACAGTCACTGATCTATTTTAATTAATTTATTTTTAATAGCCTATGACATTCCTGAAATACAGGTAAAGTTTCAAAATTATTTGACAGCTTTAACAGACTTCTGAGAAGAGTAATTGCACAATTTCCTTTCTCCACACATCATTGCCTCTAAGCAACTGGAGATCACCTCTTTTGAACTATGATTCCCTTAGGGACCTATTTTGTTCATGAGGATTTCAAGAAGAAACCGTCTTTTGACTGAAAAATACTTATTAGTTGTTAACGTACACCAATTCACTTTCAACTATTTTGCATTCATCTTTAGGATTAACATTAATGGCTAGAAGTAGGAAATAGCAAACTGTGAAATGCACTGAGTGGCAATACAAATCTTCTGTCTCTAGAATAAGCTTTTCTGAATATGAAAAGCTCTCTACCATTTAATAGCTCACACAAATAGTCTTTAAAAGAAGAGCCTCTCAAGGTACAGAAGACAACACAGAATTGAGTTTATCTTAAGGGTTGAATAAAGCTGCCACATGTAATTCATAACTCCTAACAAAGATGATTGAACTAGAGTTCATAAGCATTAAACTTGTTTTCCATTTCTTTCAGCTACGTAAGTTAATACAGTCGATTGTGTTGAAGATCCCAATTTATTGTAGCAGTAAGTTTAACGCATCCTGAAGAAAACAGTATTATGAAGGATTTGGGTCATGCAAACATAGAAAGGTAAGATATGTCACAGGCCTCACTTCTCCAAAAGATCAAACACATTATTTTAATGTCTATGACTAAAGCAATGACGGGGAAAAAAAATAAAAATAAATAAAAAGGATTAAATACACCTGAAGAAAAAATTAAGTCCTTCTTGTTCAGAAACTGGCTGCAACAGCAACGAGGTTACTCGGCAGAATTCCTAACCTCAATAACATAGTAAGTATGCAGAAACAAAACTAATTTAGAGGAGGAATGTGGGTGAAAGAAGTAATGATAATGGTTGGCAAAGTAAGAGAAATGGTAATTCTTTATAAAGTAGTATTTCATCATGCCCAGAAATACGGCATTTACAATATCTTTTTGTAGAACAACTGTTAAAAACACTTAAAATAAGAAACAGTCTCAGTGAAAGTACCTTTATGTCTGATAAACTGCAAACTGATAGTCTGTGCTTTTGTCTATGTTTTATATCCTATTGCGTTAATTCTTGATCTGTGTCAAAATCTAATGATATGAGATATTTTACAATATTTCATATGCACACTAGTGTAACTGTGTCAATCAACTTTTCTAATTTTTTTCATTGTAGGTTTGCACCATGAAATTAGAGGACCACATTAATCTTTTATTTAAGAATGGAGTTCTTGACGTTGTTAGGCACAATCATTCTCCTGTGGTCACTCATGAAAAATCAAAAACAATATATCAGAATGGACATAATTGGTAGTTATGCTCTTACATGTGGGATACATTATGAAGCTTGTTGTTTAAAATAGCAGTGCTATTTCTGGATTTTACTAAGGTAGCTAACACATTCACGTCATAATTTTTAACACTTACAGGACATAAATACAGTTTCACAATTCAGTCTAACTAGTTAAAATTCAATATAGAACATTGGCTTAGGGATAATGTTATTTTAGAAAAAGCTAAATGAATCAAACTATTTTTTTACACAAAATTTTAAGAGAAAAAATGTCCCTGAAGTAGCCATGTGTTGTGAGAATCTCATCTTCAGCTTCCCTTTTCACTATCTTAATTACAGTGACTCTGAATGAAATCGACTGAAATGAACTAATTAAGCATGTTAGCACCTTTGCTTCCATATGACAAAATGAAGGTCCTCCTGTCCTTGTCTTTGCTAATCATTCCTTAATATACTTTGCAACTATGAAATGTTTTTTCGTACTATTTTTATGTCTTCAAGGCTTTGCAGATGATATTGTCAATTATTTTCATACATTTAACAAACTATATATCAATTGTTATAATTTATTTTTCAATTATTTTTTTTTTTTCTTTTTTGGACATACTTTGTTAATCATCAGGTCAATATTTTGAATGTTCCAAGACTTCTCTTCTGTGTTCCCTCACTCAGCTCTACATGTTTGGTGAGTTTTTAGGTTTCTGGGATACAAGTGAGATTTGATCAGTTGGGCTTGTATTTCTGTTTTACCAGTCTACACTTTCCCTTTGTATTCATTTAAAAATGTTACTGAAACTCATCCATATTTCAAGCAAGCAAGCATAAGCTTTACCCAGGTTTTCCTGTAAGTCACACATCAACCTGTTCCAAGTACATATGGGAAATAAGAGAAGGGCACTTAAAGTACACTGGTAACTTGGTTTGTTGGGTCGAAGCGTAAAACACTTTCATAAAAGTGATTTTGACCTAGAACATTTCACTGAATAGGACTTCACTGGATATTACATACCAGCCTCTTACAAGAATAATTTAAGCTAAAAAATAATAATAATAATAATGAGAAAATATTTATTTTCAGACTTTTAATTTCTCTGTTTCTGTTTTCAGCCCAATCTCCAGTTGATTATGAACCTACTTCACTTCTACATCTATTCCTTCATTTGTTGCCTCCTGAGCTCTACCCATCAACCTATATTGTATGCATCAATCTACCAATCTCTAATCTAGCCAATCTCTAGTCAATCTACCAATCTAGCAATCTCTGCTAAACCTACTCCAGTTTCTGCCTATTGACTCACAGTCCTAAACTTCAAGATGTTTGTGTTGTAACTTCAGATACCTCTGTGCTATATCTACTCCTGATAACCTCAGCTTTTGCATCTTTCCTCCTAGTCCCTGGGATTCCTTTCCCTGAACACAGAAGAATGCACAGAATTTCTATTCTGTCATGTCCTTTGACCTGCCTTTTTGTTGCTCTGTTCTTTCCTGTTTTGTTTTATTTTGTTTGTTTGTTTCTTTGTTTTTTCAGCCTTCACTAATACGTGATACTTCACTAATACTGTTCTGAAAATCTCGTTCTAATAAAGTGCCCAGGAAGACGCATCATAAAACTTTACATAAAACTTACCAGCTGTCATTATCTAGGGAAGCCCCATCGCTTGATGGTTTTTTGTGGTTGTTGGGTTACAACATGTTTTGCATGGCTTCCAGCTTAAAAAGTTTTCCAGAATTAACATCTAGCCAGGGTTTTCCTACAAGAAAATTAACGGAAAAAATACAGCTTCAAGTGGCAGTATTTCTGTCTTTGTCCTAGCTTCAAGCTTTTATTTCTGTTTAGAAAATGCATATCTAGTGAGTCACTAGATATGTTAATGATTACAGGATTTACCCTACAGGGTAAATGGTAGCAGGTACCCTTGCTCTTTTATGATACTATGACTTGGATTCTATGGAGAGGACATTTTTGCTGTGTGCCGTGTATTTTAAATTGTATGTGTTTTACATAACATTTTATTGTATTTTAAAAAGTATTATGAAGCTGGCTATAATATCACATCCATGTCTTATTATTTTAAATTTTATATTTCACCAGTAATTTAGAATCTGATAACCCCTTTCCCTCCTTCCCCTTCATACGGTGAATTTTCAATATACCACTCCACACTCCACCCTTCCTAAAATATAACTCTTAAAGTACATGTGTTCACAAGTTTTTATTTTTCATATTTGCTTCCTCCCCCCGCTTTTCATTTTTAATACATTATTTTAATTCAAAGATACCTGTAACTCAAGGATTTCAATTTTCATGTAATTTAAGATTAATGTTCTAAAAAAATACTATATGACTTAACTTTGCACAGTGAGTGTCTCCATTAATCTGCTTCAGGGCATCTAGTCTTAGTCAGAACTCCACAATACCACAATTAAGAAAGAAAGAAAGATTTAGCTCGCAAATGACAAGTATTACTAGGAATAGGAATAGATCACTGCAGAGATTAAGAGATGTCCATTCCAAGTCTCATAGATATTTTACAGGTGAACACGTTCTTTTATTGACCCTAACATTTATCAGAAGTGTCTCAGATAATATGAAGAAAATTGAAGATGAATTTAAACACATTTGTTTTACTGGAACATATTGCCTGCACATTGCTAGGTATATCTTTAATCTCTAACATCTTTAATCTCTAACAACAGGCCAAAATAGTAATCTGCTTTCCGTAGACATTTTGCTTCAGAAAATTCAATAACATCTTTAATTTCACTCTTGAGCAAATGCTTCTATTATGGCTAATTTTCCTATTAGAAAAGTGTTCATACCAGAAAAGAAGGACTAGGCCCTGAAACAATGTTTTTGTGTTTACAAAGTTCAGAAGATGTGCTATAAGATAACAGCCATAGCAATTTGGATCAAGCACTTGAGTGGAATTTGAGTCAGCTGCATGGCTGAATATTTGAGACAATATGAGCATACAAAAGAGAAGAAAATATCCTGAAGGAATCTGAAGGAATCTATAATGATCTCTGATCAAGTATAAAAAACTAAGATTATTGTCAAGTAGAGTAAGGGAACCGGTATAGTTCCTGTCCACTTTAATGGGATTATATGCACTGATAGCACAAGTTTTTTTAGCCCCACAAAAGAAATCCCAAATGCAATCCTCGAGTACACTATTTAAAAAATAGTGGACCAGCTTGGGAGAAATCCTAGCAGCCTGTGTTTAGATCATGTAATTTAGTCTAATTCCTAACCCTTAGTACTAAAGATCTTCAATCTACTCAGATTTAATATGTATAAAGTTGAAAGGAGCAAGGGTAACTTCACTGAGTTTTAAAGGCTGTTACCAGTGGGATGCTGTGTGATGCCCAAAGGAAGTCCATGTGAACTCATCACTACAGTGACTCTCCCTGTTCCTGAAATAATACTGATTTAAGTCAGCTGCAGGTTCATAGAATCACAGAATGTCTTGGGATGGAAGGGACCTTAAAGATCACCTGATTCCAAGCCCTCTGGCATGGTCAGGGGCATGACCCACTACACCAGGTTGCCCAAATCCCCATCCAGCCTGGCCTTGAACACTCGCAGGGATGGGGCATCCACAGTTTCTCTGGGCAACCTGTTCCAGTGCCTCAACCTCCCATGAGTGAAGAATTTCCTCCTAACATCTAATCTAAATCTCCCCTCTTTTAATTTAAAAACACTCCCCCTTGTCTTATCATTGTCTTCCTGGATAAAAAGTTGCTCTCCATCATTTTTATAAACCGCTTGAAGTATTGAAAAGCTGCAATGAGGTCTTGCTGGAGTGTTAAGACACTTTAAGTAATGGATTCGGCTGCGTGCTTTCCATAGAAGGTGAATTTTAGCTGAAAGGTGGCTTTTTATCACATTTACGAGGAAGTGTTTTTTTTTGTTGTTGTTGTTGTTTTGTTTGTTTGTTTTGTTTTGTTTGTTTTTTTTTTGTTTGTTTGTTTTTAATCTGGACAACATACTCATTAGGCTTATTTACATTAGTTCCCTCTAGTTTTCATTATTTTCTTTGTTGCCAGGTTTAGAATGTTTTCTGTGGAAAGACGTGAAAACAATACAGGCTTGCAAGGCAACTGTTATCTGCAAATTAAGGATAAAAATTAAGCACTTAAATCAAGTTACAGGTTTTAGGTAGACAGCCTTGCCCATGTTACTTCATCTCCTGTCATTGCTGTCTTGACCGGAGCCAGGAACAGGTAGCACCAGCTGGCATCAGAGAAGGCAAGAATCAGTGAAAGGCAATCTGAAATTCTGAGGAAGGAATATCAGAAGTACACATTTATGCAGGGACAGCTCAAATTTGGGCAAATCTCACTGCTAATAAACAGTGATGTGTGTGAATGAGATTCTTACGGTGCATTCAGAGAAGTAGAAACAGTCAGAACTGCACAGCATTTTAAAAGGGAAGCTAAAGAGTAATTAAGAACATACTAAAACACAAATAGCTTTGATTAATTTCTAAAAAGTGAGTAATCTAGTCACACGTGTTTGCAATAATATAATGGTTTAAAATAGAAAGAGATGATGTATTACTGTTACTTTTGAACATTGGCATGGTATTTACAGTTGCCTTTTAAAATAGAAACTCTGTAAGATTTAACAGGTGTTAATAGTTAAAATACACGATTAAACTTAAAGTGATGCATGGAACAATATCATCGAGTAGGCAAAGAAGCTTTAAACCAAATTATGAGTTCCACTATATATACTGAACGAATTTAAGGTTAATTTTACCAGTTCAGAGTCAAATCAAGTGACTGTGAAACTGTAAAGGTTAAGGAATACTTCTCAATAAACAGTTTACTTGCAACTAAGAACTAATAAGACAAACTGGAAAAATTAGTTGTCCAAACTACTTAATATTTTACTTCTCTAAATAAATTTTTAAACTACATCATTTAATGTTTCAGTTAGTAACAGAAACAAGGGTGTGAAAGAAAACACAAAATTACTGAGTATATTACTCAGTATAAGTACAGATCACTAATACAAAGCAATATGGATAACTTGATTCATAGATGCAGTATACCACCGTGTGCTCCATTGGGGTCTAAATGGAAAATGCCTATTTTTATATTCACCTTATCCAAGGTGAAGACAACCAGGAGACTCTATCCCAGGGAGCAATGACTCTAAATAAGATATCACGATGATGGTCAACTAATTGTAATTCCAAAGAGAAACTGGCTAAAGTCATCCTTCAGGTTGTAACTATTATGCTCTTGAAGTGATCATTATTGAAGTACGTTTTGCAATCTGGGAGTCCATATTTCAAGAAGGATGTTGAGAAACTAAACTGGGTTTGGAAAAGAGCCCTGGACATCCTTGAAAAATTGGAAGCTGTATATTACAGGTAGAGATTCAAGGACCTCAATCAAATAAGCTTATCAAAAAGAAGATAAAGGAGTAAGCAATCTGTAAATGTCACAAATCAAATAAAGGAAAATTCTGTATAGAAAACAAAGTGTAATAATACCAATATCTGGAAGGGAACCTAGACATGATATTGAAACTTCTGACATAACGCTAACATAAGAACTAATGTACCGATTTGAATGAGAAAGGTGTTATTTACTGGAACAGGTAACCAAGGCCTGTGACAGACACTGTACATACAAAAGTTCTAAAATCAAGATGAGAAGCTTTTATGAAAGGTGTGCTTTATTTCAAATTCAAACAATAATTAATCAACACAAATGATAAAATTCTTTTTAATCGTGATTATGGAGAAGATGGATGAAATTCACTCACCTGGCCTTAAAATCAGTGAAAACCATCATCTTCATTGCTAGTGAGATGAATCAGCCAAATGAAATCATGAAATAGAGGGAGAGGTAGCAAAAAGTTGAAATGTTAATTGAAAAAAATGCCTCTTTAAAATAAAATTAAACTGTCTTTCCAATAAATATAGCACAGTATTTGAATTCCATTCCTCCAGAGGATCAATTTATCTTTTTTCTCAACTGATTTGGGGGAGATGATAAAAATTTTAGCAAGTGTTTCACATCTTTCTTTTTGGACAAAAAATTAGACAATGTTTAGATACATATTCTTCTTAGTTTTAGTGAAAATTGATACCTGAAAGTTAAATGAAATTGTCAATTCCATCTATATATTCGAGATAAAATTTCTTTGCCCTATTTATGAATGTGAATTAAGAGAAGAAAATCAGTTGGACTAGTCATTCTTTTACTGTTGTTTCATGACAGCCTTGTTTTAGACTACATGTTTTATTTGCAGTCATGCTGCCTTTTTAACCTAGTGCATTTTAGAGTTGAAGCATTCTTAATACAAAACAAACTTCTTAGTAGTTAGTGTTAGGCCAAAAGCTATTTTATACAAACAACTATTTGTTAAAACAAGATATTTTAGACCTGAACTCTTATTTTTTTCTTCTTTAATTCCATTATTTCTTCTCTATTTATAAAATTATTTCTTCACTTACAAGATGGTATGTGAATTAAAGCAAATGGGTTGACCTTTAAAATGGAAATTCTGTAGTGAATAGTTTTATGCCTCTGTGCATTCCTGTGTGGTATGATTTTGTTTCAGCCAAATACAAACTATTAAAAGTTCTTGTTGGGAAAAAAAAAAATCTTGACTGAATAATTCTGGCAAAGCTTAAATCGACTCATCAGTTCTGTGTCCATACAATTAAAATTATCTTTTGAACCTATAGGGATACAGAACAATGGTTTAAAGTCTTCATTTTGTCTGCCTGATAAAAAGAACATAAGGGCCCACAGAAGCACATCCATATAAAAAAAAAAAAAAAAAAAAAAACACTTCCACTTAACTTAAAAAATTGTAACTTAAAAATTACAAAATTACAATTACAAAAAATACTATTGAGCTTAGAAATGTCCTGGGTCTTTGTCTTCCATATTTGCAATGAGCTTCTTCTCACCAAAGAGCTGTCAAAGAAAATATTCAAAGAACCAAGATTAGGTTTTTAAAACAACATGTGTAACTTAGTGCGGAAATCTCTTATCCACAGAGATTAGCTGGGAGGACTTCATGCAGTAATTTTTCAGCCTTTTACCTTTTCTAGAAAGTTATAACAAGGTATTTTCTAATTTCATGCCTATCAGAAGAGTACAGGAGTGCTCTGACAGACCTAATTGGCTTATAATTTAAAGGTCACCTCCTGGAAAATCCCATGGAGCTGAAGTAAAATTAATATTTCAGTTCTAGTAAATAGAAGAATACTGAAGAATTTCAAATAATGTTTATGAATAAATACTAATGAATAAATAACAATTTTTAAAAAATCTGTAGGTTAAAGACAGCAAAAAATTTGTTCAAAACAGACGAATTATATGTTTTTGCTATCAGTCTATAGCAGAAAAAGTCTTAACTTCCACTGAAGGAGAAAGAAACTGACAACCTGAACTTGTTGTAGAGGACTACAGGCTAAGTCATCCATAATAAATCTTGTATTAACTAGCTAGTATAACACGGAAACAAAGAAATACATTATCACTGACCTAAAAAAATGAAACAGAAAAAGATAGTTCTCAGAAAATAATATAAAGTTTATTCCTGGGAGATAATTGTTGAATAAGGACTGATTACTTCATTTTCCTTTTCTTTGCATAATGTTGTTGGTCATTTGCTATATTCACTATATAGTAAAATGCACTATATAGTATATCGTCAAACACTTCATTCTCCCATTACTCTTCCAATTTATAGCCAAAGGTTTTAATTCTGTATTGGAATATCAGGATCTAGAAACTAAGTAGAACACTATATAAATTAATTTGTGAAATTATCAATGTAAGGTTATCTCTAAAGCTTAAGTGTTTATCTTGGTTTTGTCCCAAGTATTTTGTTTCACCTACCTCCTATATGAAGACCTAAAAAGCAGACTTAATATACAAATGTTCACAGCAGAAGGTGAAGGTAATTCATTCTGCCACTGCCACCTAAGGACTTCAGAGCTGACATAGTATGGCTGTCTCTCACCTGTGAGCTTACTGGCATGTTTCCTCTTCAGTAAACATTCACATTTTTACTATTTCTAGTATATTCTTTTTTTATGGAGTCAGAAGAGGACACAGGTTTTTTAATCATCTGGGGAGATTTTTTTTTTTGATTTTTTTTTTAGACCTCTATTCTCAGAGGAAACAGTGGTAATGTTCGGTTCCCCAAAAATAAGGCTAACTCAGCATGAAACTACCCCTTCTATATTTAAATCATGAAATAATGCTTTATCAGGCAATGTGTGCTTGTAGCCCAGAAAGCCAACCATATATTTGCCTGCATCAAAAGAAGCATGGCCAGTAGGTTGAGGGAGGTCTTTCTTCCCCTCTACACTGTTCTTGTAAGACCCCACCTAGAACACAGATGGCCTGGACCTGGAATACAGTTCAACTCTGTGGCCACCAGCACAAGAAGGACATGGAAGTATTAGAACGAATCCAGATGAGGGACATAAATATGATCAAAGGGCTGGAGAACCTCTCCTCTAAAGACAGGCTGAGAAAGTTGGGTTGTTCGGCCTGGAGAAGAGAGGGTTCTGTGAGAACTTATAGCAGCCTTCAAGTACCTGGAGGAGGCTAACAGGAAAGTTGGGGAGGGACTCTTTTTCAGGGAGTGTAGTGATAGGATGAGGACTAATGGCTTTAAACTAAAAGAGGGTAGACATTAGGAAGAAATTCTTTACTGTGAGAGTGGTGAGGCACTGGAACAGGTTGCCCAGAGATGCTGTGGATGCCCCATCCCTGGAAGTGTTCAAGGCCAGGCTGGATGCGGCTTTGGGCAACCTGGTCTAGTGGGAGATGTTCCTGCCCATGGCAGGGTGGGTGTGGTGGAATGAGGTGATCTTTAAGGTCCATTTCAACCCCAACCATTCTATGATTCTATGATACTGATTTAAATTTAGACAAACTGAATAAAAAAATAGCACTACTATTGTACTATTTAGGCTTGATGTCAGGAGGGGGTTCTTCACAGAGATGGTGGTTGCACACTGGAACAGGCTCCCCAGGGAAGTGGTCACTGCACCGAGCCTGTCTGAATTTAAGAAGAGATTGGACTGTGCGCTTAGTCACATGGTCTGAACTTTTGGGTAGACCTGTGCGGTGTCAAGAGTTGGACTTGATGATCCTTAAGGGTCCCTTCCAACTCAGGATATTCTATGATTCTATTCTATGATTCTATGATTGTACTTGCAAAGACTCCTAAGAAAAAAAAAAAACTGCTGATTTTTTAGTTTGCATTACTATTACATAGGTTTGGATGATAAAAGATATTGAAATCAGAATATGGTGAAAGGTGTCTCCTTTGAATATCTTACCACTCAGAAAAAAATAAATAAAAGAATAAATATTCAGCAATTTTCAACCCAGGTGAGGTACAGGTGATGCTGTACAAATAGGAAAGGAGATATTTTAAGTAATTTGTTGTAGCTGGATATTCAACATTTTTGTCAATAGTACATCTATTTCAAACATTAACACTGTATCAAAATGTATTTTAAATAATTTCAGTGTTCCAGGAAACTTCAACTTTGTATTTCTTGCCATGAAGTACATTGGCTCCCATTTTTTTCAGAATAGTTCTTCATTGTTTTTGAACTAGGTGAAGACTAATGCAGTTCACCAGGCAGCCATCCAGATCCCAGATAGATTGATGAATTCTTCAGACTCACAGTGAGAGGATGTTATTAAAAACTGATTTCTTCTAAGAATACTGTACCCTGAACACCATCTTTGTCCATAACTCACATCCCTCCTAGGCTCACATTTTGTGCTACATTGATAATGTCCAAACTGAAATTACTTAAGTCCAAATCCAGGATGTTTGGAAGACCAGCACTTACAAAATTGTCTCTTGGTGGCAAAATATTCATTATTACTTCAACTTCTCTTGTGGACAAAAAGGTGATACCTAGAATGCAATAAGGTTGTGTATATCGGAGAAATATAGTGCAAGAAATGTGCACCCTGAAAATTGTGCATAGCATTAAAAAGGTCAATCTTTTTGTTTGTTTGTGTTTTGCTTTGTTGTTGTTTTTTTTTTTTTTTTTTTAAATAACTTTCTTAATTATGAGCATAATGAGAGAATGTGGATACGCGTCAGTATTTAAGTAATACTACTGTGCCAGAAAGTCTACCTCTTTATTTCTAGTCATAAAGCATATCCGTTCCCTGTACTTTCCACAGCACTTACCTGCTGTTGGTAGACAAGAGTTTTGTTCTGAGGGGGATTCTAATTCTATTTTTTTTTCAATATTTTGGTTTTGATTTATATAATACCACTTGAAAATTCAGAATGTTTTATCAGAGTATTTTAACACATATAGGTGTTACATATCCAATTGAGCATCTGAGTAACATACATATATTTTTAGAGATAAGGCCCTTTTTAATACCCATCTGCTATGACATACCTGTATGCCTTTTATGTTAGACAGTATTTCTAAGAAGATCTTCTATTATTCCCACATTTATTAGATAGCAATCTCTCTTTTAGCTACATTCTTTCAAATCTACTTTTATTGTTTAAACCCTTATATAGTCTATGAAACTCTAAACATAAATTCAACATTGTCCCGGTACCAACTTGAGACATATTAATAATATATTTCGTTCCAGTAAGTTTACAAGTTAATAAATGTTTAGTATGACAGTTCATTTTTTTATATATTTGGTTATATTTATTTTTATATTTATTTTTATATTATATACATAATAGATATAGTTAGTTATATAATATATATATATTTATATACTTAGTTTAATTTTTTGTGTCATGTACTTTTTTTTTTAATATAACAATCAGCAACCCTCCTCAGTTATGAATACTCTGGAAGACATCTTCACATCATTAGTACTAATTCATACTTTTTCAACATGAAAAAGCAATTCTAAGATGTGTACATGTATCGATGTATTAATAGAAAAAGCTGAGGTGTACTGGATGTTTATATTACTATGAATCAATACTGTAGTTTTCCCATGCTTTTTCATTGCCAGCTGTCTTTATTTCTATCTTTAACGTGCTTTTTGTAAATAGCATGCAGTTAAATTTTTATCTTGTTTCATTGCACAGTACATTTTTCCCATCTAGTCACTGCTGAATCCTAATGGTAAGACAGAATGGCAACTTCGCATTTGATTGTAGTGGAAATGCAGTACACAAAGGAAATAATTGTATTTTTCAGCTTTCCCCTGCACAGTAACAAGGTTCGGTTCTAATCTAGTCTTCTGTGTTGATGTGGTGTTTTTTTCAAATTTAGCAGGAATGCTAATGACATTTTACAATGGCCTCTTTGTATTTAAGCGATAAAGTTAGAAGAATTTTCCCTATAAGATAACATTAACTGAAACATTTCTGCAAAGTCATATCACTAACTTTCTGTGCTACATTTCATGAAAAAAAATAAAAAATAAAAAATAAAGAGGAAATTACATGCCTTTTTGTAGCTGTTTACAGAATAAGCCTCTGAATGATTTAAACTGTTGGATTTAACCTATTTGTTTTCTGTACACAGTGAATATGCATTATGTACCTATATTCGATAAACTACATAAATGAGCTTTGATGGCTCTTCTAAATTACCTCTGACTGCCCTTGCTTCTAGTTGCATGGTTCTATTACATTTGCTTTCAAACACTATATATTAGGATATATACGACTGGTTGAATGGCAAAACTGTTATGGAGGAACATTTCTTGATGTTAGTAGTATGAATTTCTCAAAATGTCAGATAATCTTCTGGCTACACCATGGATTACATGAACATAAAGACATATTTAAAGTATGTTCTTTCCTTGTGTTTATTGAATTTCACTTAAATGAATTACTGAATAATTCTTGCCTGTTTATTTTCACACATTGCAAAGACAACTATCATGATTTAGCAGCCTTTTATGAGGAGAAAAAAGAATTGCAGAAATATCACACAGGACAGTTTGGTAAATAGTTTCATAATAGAACTGCTTTCATTCTCCATGGCCATGTTTGTTTGTTTGTTTGTTAAAATAAATAAATAAATACATTGTTCAAGGTTATTGGTGTTAGGAAGTTTGCCTTGCACAGGAGCAGAAAAAAAAATAAATCTGGGATTCATGGCATTTTTTTCTCTCTCTCCTGTTCTTAATTTCACTTGCACCTTACGTATTTTTTTCTGAATACTACTGTATTCTTGATGTACATAAATTCAAACATTATCTACATTCTTACGCATAATTATTCTCCATCTTTGCTGCTCCAGCACATGTAGTGAATGAACCAGTATTTGAAAGAGACTGAGATTTGGGTAAGAGCTAGCTGGTAGAACTAAAAATGAAGAAGATTAGAACAGAGTCTGAAGTTGAAGAAGGTCACTGGAAGAATTGGTGTGAGTTATAATGTTACATTTTCTGAGGACATGATTTTTGTCTTCATAAAATAGCTAAATAGGTCAGGAGTTTTAAATTTAATATCAAACTGCTAAGTTTCAGAGAAAGGTATAGACTTTGGTCAGGAACTTCAAGTGTCTGTATAGTATTCTAGGGCTTTACAGTGCATTAGTACTGTTGGATTTAATACTTTAGTATGGAGTGTTTAACATTTAGGGTTTATAATCATAGAATCACAGAATGGTTTGGATTGGAAGGACCTTAAAGATCATCTAATTCCACACCCCCTGCAGGAATATTCCACACCCCCTACCACACCAGGTTGCCCAAAGCCCAATCCAACCTGGCCTTGAACACCTCCAGAGATTGGGCATCACCAGCTTCTCTGAGTAACCTGTTCCAGTGCCTCACCACCCTCACAGTAAAGAATTTCATCCTAACATCTACCCTTTAACTCTTTTAGTTTAAAACCATTAACCTTTTCTTTTCCCTGGGCATTCATATGAGCATTGAGGAGCAGGCCTTGGAATTTTGACATGGCAGTGGATTCTTTACAGCCAAGAAAGAGCAATTCAATCCCACTGGAACTGTCAGCTTTGTCAGCTCCTTCTGACAGTCCTGGAACAAGCTGTCTCCTTTTGGGTCAAACTGGCACCTTGCTACCGTGGAGGTACAGCTCCAATCATGTGCTGAGTTCCTCTCGAATTAGATGTTCTGCATGCCATCAGGATCCTGTGCTGGCTGTAGAAACAAGATTGAAGGCTCAAAGGCGTGTATTAAGCCATTTATGGCTTAATATAAGCCATAAGTTGCTTAGGTGCGGAGAAGAATTAAACTTAAGTTAACTGAGCACCTAGAAACTCTAGGTATGAGCTAGAAGCCTGAAGTGTTATCTAAACATGGTGAAAAGACTGTCCTATTGTGTTTTCTAATGTTATGCTTACATCTGAAATTACTTATGAAATATATAATTTATTAACTTTCTACTTTCATTTTACTTGTTTGTTCACCATAAAAAGTTGTTGTTAATGTCCATAGAAATTGTTTTAATGGTGTTAAAAGTTTAAAGTTTAGCATTTAAATGGGTATTTTTTCCTTTCTTTTGACACAACTCCTTGATGCAAGGATATGCATCCTTTCCTAGGAGACAATACAACTAACAAAGCATCAATGAAACCAGGTAGGGAAAGGCAAGTTGATGAAATGTGTTTTGAATAACAAGGAGCTTCTCAGAGAACAATATGTAAAGCTGCAAAGAGAGTATGCTCCAGGACAGAGAGCAAAAAACTAATTCTGTAAATGTTTATGCATGTGTTCCACCTTAACCTTAAGAATAACCTTGTTGGCTGTCACTGAACTGTGAACATAAATCTGCAACACCGAGCACAGAGGACTTGGCAATTCAAGCTCTTATAGAATTGAGCAGATAGTTAATGGGACCTTTCAGATAATGCTGACCCATGAGTGAGATTTATACATACCTCAGTGTAGAAAGGAAACATTCCTTTATCACATGGGGCCAAAAAAAAAAAACAAACAAACAAACAAACTTGTTTTGTTTTACTAAGACTGTGAAGAAAGCAACTCAGCTTACTACAGTGAGGTTACATTTAAAACCTCACACTTTTCTCCCTGTCCTACCACCTCCTGCCTAATAATCTGATTCTTGTGCATATAAATGTTTAGTAGTTTTGACCTTCACATAACAAGCATTAGATTTTTCACAGAGTGCTTCACCAATGAAGGATAAAACACCAACACAACATTATGGCAAGAAGAACTCAGGTTTTAGAAGAATGCCAAACCTCACAAAAATCCTCTGGACTGAAATATACTTCGGTACAAATAGCAGTCTAAAGCTTCTAAAGCATTTTTTTTATTATTTTTTTTTTTTTTTTGCCAGAGGAAGGAAGTGGATTGACTCAGTCATGGGCAGTTAGACCACAGTAAAGAGTATTATGTGGAAAGTACCATATTTGAAGATGTGGAAAGTTCCCTCCCAAACTCCCACACAGGGATAAATTTGACCTTATATAGCACCTTCCATTTGCTTTACACTTGATTAATGTGATGCCTGTAAGAACATATGCAAGCATTAGTTCTGATTATCTTTTATTGCACTGCAAGCACATCCTTAACTTTTAAAATTAAGTGGCCTTGTTCTTGTGTTTAGATTTGTTTTAGAAATTGTATCTGTCTGTGACTCACTGGAACCTTTTCAGACATACAGATGTGGTAAAATTTTTAGAGAAATCTGCTGGTTGAGCTTTTACATAGTACGTTACCCAGAGCAAACTACTGATCAATATAGAGAAAATCCTAAGATGTGAAAGTTTTTGACACCTTTCCATACAATGCATTTCTTAAATGCATTTTCTAAGTGAATTCTGGATGTTTTCACTTATATTTAGAAGTTGTAATGGGGACCTTGAACCTGGTTAATAAATTCTCAGTGAAAGCGTTAAAAACATATTTGATATCAGAACCCTCTTCTATTAGCTGAATGAATAAATTGGCTTTAAGCCAGCAATCTTTCCACCTGGGTATACAGCTAGTTGCAGAGCTAGGCTTTTGTTACCTTGACTAGCTTTAACCTCATTAATTCCTTGCACTCTCCTATCTGTGTACAACTTCTTCCTCTGCTTTTATTCTCCATTTATTAGATCTCTGAAAGATACTCCTTTGTTCTGTATTTGTAAAGTACTTTGTGCAGGAATATCCTAAGCATGGCTCCTAGGCATTAAAACAATATGAATAGTAAACCCTCTTTTCTTGAAAGCCAGCAACTGTATTGAGGTGTATCCTTTATGTGCATGGAGCTGTTTTGATTGCATGGCATGCAGAGGGATAAAATTTCCTATATATAGTCTAGATTATATTCACAGAAATGCTAGAAAATAAGCAAGCACAGCTTCATAAGCAATTGAGAATATATTTCTCTGGATTCATGCCACCATTAAGGGGAATTGCTATCTTCTCTTACATTGAGTAATTCCAGGTTAAGATGTCCAGGAGGGTGTCTTTCTACTGCCTGCTGACAGCAGGAGATAATTCATCATCCAGTAAAGCTCTTTCCATCCTAGGTCTTGGCCTAAATCCAGATTGTCCTAGGTCCAGAATACACTGGCTTTAGCTAGATCAGCTTGTAATTGGCCTTTGGCTAACTCCTCTATGAGTCCAGTTTGATACCAGGTTTGTAAGAATTCAAAGCTGGTTTATTTGATGCTGGTTTGATGCCAATTTGTTTTCATGGCAAAGGAGAAACATTTATCTTCTGAGTACATTTCAGGTTAGGTTGAGTTAAAGAAAAAGTAAATTAATTAAACTTTGTATTAAACAAACAAAAACCTGATTAATAGAAAAACAGCTGATCAGCCCTTTTGAATTTAAACTGTATGAGCTTCATCTCTGAATTAATTCTGTCTATCTAATATAGGCACCATTTGCTTCTGTCTGTGAAGGTATGAATCTGGCTGCTGGTCTTTGGTTCAAAGTTCTCTGGGGATTTAAAACAGCTCATATAAAATGAACATTCTCATCTTGGAGGTAAAGGTGGCCTATTGTTTGTTCCCATAGTCTGCTACTTTTCATTAAAGAATATTGGATAATAAACAGACTATAGAGAGAATAGGTACTAAATTTTCAGGAAGGAGAGATACCATGGTTATTTGTCACAGATCTATATTGATAATAGCATTTAACAATCTCTAGGATTTACTTCTTACTTTAAGACTGTGAATTTGTCAATTTAAATATGCAGTTAAGTCAATACAAAACAAACAAAAACACACTATCTTTGAATAGTACTTTTTAGCTACTTTGGCAGAATGAGTATAATTTCAAGTGCTCTCTCCAAAACAGTATTTAATGATGAAGAAATAGGACTTCCGCAGTTTCGCTCAGGAGTCTGCTCCAGAGACTAATAGAAACCAGATACAGATGAAGTAACAGGTCAGGTTGGTAACTTCAAGGACACTGTAAGGCATTTCATCTCACCTCTTCACAGAGAGTTTTATGGCATTTATAGTAAAAAATAAAATATGATTCAATAAAAAGCCACTTCTTTCCATAAGCATTCTTACTTCAAAACAATTGTTTTTATTCTTTTTAAAGACAAAATTAGGTACTACTGCTTTTTATTCTTCTTAACCCTGCTGAAGCACCATACTAGTGCAAGATATGACTGTTTTATCTGTGACTTAAAGAACAATGTTATTAAACACTAAGTCAATGAAATACTCTTGAATCTTTCTGTCCTTCAGTGATACAGAATGAACAGCACCTATTTTTTAACCCCAGCTTGAGTTTTCAAGGATGAGAGTTTAAAATACTCTAAATTTCTTTTCAATTATTCCTCCATTTATTTATTTAACACAGGACCCTATGGTGCTGTTCTTAGTAATATCTTTTAAACATTTTACCTACACTTAAAATATTCTGTCCCTTTTGTTGCTCTGTCATCATCCTGGTGGCCATTGCATCCTCTTGATCACAGCTGTACATTTAATTATCAAATATCAAAATTATCTTTCCTGAAAATCCAACACCCATATACGATGTCACTTGTTTTCAAATGAGTTGAAAGATGCCCTTTTTCTTGCCTTCAGCTTCCCTCCATGGCAGTTAATTATGACATCTTTATAGCCTTCCTGTGTCACCAAAGAAGCTGTATAGCAGATGTTCTTCCCCACCATATAACTAATCACCAAATAGCTGACTATGCTGTACTTTTCATAGATAGGAGAATCTGATCACTTGTCATTGGCCAAATTCTTTTTCCTTACACCATTGGTGTCAGACATTGTACAATATTCTAAATTTTCCTGCCAAAGTTTTCAACCTTTAGAGACACTGTATTGTGTATGCATGGTGATTTATTCACAGTAGTTTGGTGTCCTTTACTGAATGCCATTTTAACATTAAAATAAAATTTAATGTGTATTAAAAGAGGTAGTAAGTGGGTTTTTTATTTTTATTTACAAGCTTTTAGGAGTGAAATGTTACCAGGTCAGATCAAAACCTTCGATGCTGGGGCTCTGTTGTGCAGGATTTATATAAGAATGCTGTCAGATATGTTTTACTGCAGCCTTCAGAAAACTTTATAAAATATGCTGAGCTGCACAGCACTTTACAGGGTCTTGTAGATCTCTAAGACTGTGCTATCTCAACTGAAGACTAATTGCAGATTAGTGTACTGATTATTAGAAAATAAAAAGTTCTTGATAGTTGGTAGCCAGGATGTTGGAAGAAGCTCATAAATATTTTCTCTTACAGGAGTTATAAAGCTTCCATCCTCCCTCACATGTTAAAATTTGCTGATGGTGTTTGGTTGGTTGTTTTTTAATTCTGAAGGCTGTTTCAGTTATTTGGAAATGAACGTGCAATAGCAGAAGTAGATTGACCAAAAACTAACTTTGGAGGGCTTCTAGAAATGGGACCAGATGCTATCAGAATACTGCTCATGTGGAAAAAGGGCAGTTCCATTCAACAAGTGCTGGCTCTCTTCTTGAACAAACTGTCCTCCCTGCTTTTGGAGGGTAAAAAAGCCCCAGATACCTGGCTGAAGCTGCTGTAGAGAACACAGAGGAGAATGACATTAATGCAAACGTTTTTCCATAACCATTCATAGAGAACTTTTGAAAGAGGTTTGCATGACTTTTCATAACTCCTGTAGAAACAGGAACATCCTCTGTATATGCATGTTTTAACAAGAAAGTACTCCTCTGGAATAATGCAGCTATAACTCAGTTGATGTAATACAGAAGTCTGGGTATTTCACTTGTTCAGTTGCTAACACTAAACTAAAACTTTTAGCATTTTCTTCCATACTAAGGCACTGTTTTATGAGCAGCTGTAAAATTGTACCACTACCTGAAAAAAAAAAAAAAAAAAAAAAAAAAAAAAAAAAAGTCTGCCCTGAGACAAAAAAGTGTTGAAAAGTGTTCACAATAGAGTTTTAAAAATATCTTAGGTAGCTTCTTCCTGTATAGATTTTGGGTTGTCTTTAGTTTAACTACAGGCCCTCCATGAAAGACAGTTCTTAATTATAATTACACTGATTCTCTTATATTATGTCAATTTGTGGCACTTTACAGATTACTGATGGAAAATAGGAAATAATACTACTTACAATCTGATAAAATGTTTTATAAACCTATTCTGCTGCTACCTTCATTGTAAAATTCCTGTTTAGTTCCATGGGAGAAGAAGCACTTCTGAAATATCCACCTATGCTATCTTCATTGACATTATCAGCTCTTTAATGTTCCTTAAAATAATTCCTTTCCCATGTTTGACTGACACCTGTATTGATGGAAGTCTTAATTATCGGTCTTTCTGGAGTCTTACTGTTAAAAGTTTCTGTAGAAAGCTCTACCCAGAAACACCCTAATGTGAGAGAGAAGCATATGTTTCAGACACAAAGTGGAAAGCAATTGAGCATTCTATAAAAATTTGGGTTTAATCTTGAATATGGAGCTTGTTGACAGTTGTGTAGTGCTTGCTACTTGTATATCAAGTACAAATCACATAAAAGATTAGTGAAGAACAATGAACAGACCAAATTGTTGACTCCTTTTCCTATAATAATAATAAAAATTAAAAAAAAAAAAAACTCAGAAGAATGAACAATCTGATCTCTAAAACTTAAGACATTCTTTCTGCTTTAATTCAGTTTCTGCATAATTCCTCCTTTCTTGCTCTGTGATAGGTTTAATAAGAAGTCAAAAACTCTATCTCCTTACCCACATTTCTATATAAATGGCAAAATTATTGCTCAACAGTAAATCTGGACAAATCTATCTATCATTTGTTTATTTCCAGTCATTTAAGGATGGGAAGGGAGTTGAGTTCCCACATCACAAAGTCCTGCTGAACGTTCTTTGGACTGCTCTCAAGAACACTGTTGCTTCAGTAAGCCTGTGGTATGAAAGACTTTCTTTTAAGAATCTTTTAGTGATTTACACAGGCTAAGCAAGATCCAAATGATAACCATACTACTGAAATCAAAAACAAAAATATAAGAAGCCAGTTGTTTACCACTTCTCTTGGTAAACAACTTTTCATCTGCTAAATAAAAGTTTTATTTTTCTCATCATGCTTCATGATGTATACGATTAAATTATTAATTATTCAAGTAGATTTGAATTGATAGAATGACTAGAAAAATGAAGCACAAGTCTCAGTCTGGTTCTCAGCTAACTGTTTCAGGCTGCTTGATGTGCAGCTGGTCTGAGTAGAGAAAGAGCATCTCCCACTGTTACCTGTAGCAGGGAAAGAGTAAGCCTAGCTCACGTGGTAGAGAAAAGAAGTTTCTGTACAAACTAGTCATGGTAATTTTCAGCTAGCTGATTGCTTTGTGATATTTGTGCTATCTTTTCAGGAATTAATGCAGTAATAAAATATATCATTTTATCTAAAAATACTTCACTTAAATCCTAAGTGAGAGACAATTTTCTACATGATTACTAGTCTTCTCATTCATGTGAGGTTCTTATAAATCTTTCCCTGTTTCTTCACTATTCTGTCAAAAGGAATAAAAATACTCCTATGGTTGTATTACATTCCACTTACATTTATATGCATATACTTTAAAAATGTGATATCATAAGTTATTATAGTACTCTTTAATCAGGAAATCGAATGCACCTCTTTGATGCAGATGTTTACAAACAAATTTGCACTTTGCCATTCTCTGAACTTTGCTGTACCTCAATAACTGGAAAAATACTCATTTTACAGAGGGAATTTAATGGACTTATTCATTTGAATTGTTCATTCTTCTTTTGAATTTTTCCTTTTCTCTTCATGTTTATTCAAAATAAGATTGCTGTTGATATCACTAAAGTACATCCTATTGGCTGAGAACCAATATGGTGGTTGTTTCTAACATTGAACAAAGATTTGAGGGGTGGGAAGGAATATGTTGTTCTCAAATCTATTTTACATCTTCTAAAACAAAGACCTCATGCACCAGACATCTCCTGCTTTAATTCCCAATAGAGTTTGAAAGTCCTACATTTTGTGGAATTACATGTTTCTTTGATAGCCTGAAGGTCACAAGAATAATCTCTTTAAAAAAGCATTTGTTTTAATTAATCATAAAACAACATATATCAATCCCAAACCAATGCTAAACTTGAAGATTTTTTTCCTTATATGAAGCAGTTACACTAAGCTGACAGTGTATTTGGATTAGCTGCTACGCTTTTCCAAATTTTCTGGATGAGTAACCAGTGGCTCACCAGGCCTTCTTATCATCCATCCTTTACTGTGAGCATGTGGTAATCAATGTGGTCCTACAAGGTGAACTGTTACCTGTTTACATTTTCCTTGGAGGGCACATGTCACTTAGGATTCACTCACTTGGAACAGCTGCTTTGCTCCATGCCCTATTAATTGTTTCCCATTATCTATTAGGCTAGGGTTAGGAATTTGTTACAATGTTTTTTATAGCAAATAATTAGGTAACATTAAATGAGACAACCCACGCAATTCATCTACCTAGAATATCACCACTTTAAGTACAACACAATAAAATAGGGCAAAAAACCTTACTGTAGCAGATATTGTCTGTTCAGTAGAATATATCTATAATATCAAGAAACTGAAAACATTTTAAATATTTTTTTCTAGACAGATGTTTTCTCCAGGTTACTTAGAGAAAGAGGAGAAAAGCAGAGTTTCAGGATAACAGGTTCTGCCATTAATCAGATTAGAGGCAGAAGCTGACAAAGCTATTCTTTTGCCCATGTTGGAGATACCCTTATAGCCACCTTCAGAACGTCTTCTTGCCTTGAAACACCAGCTGATATGGGAAGGGAATGAGAAAACATGCACGTGAGCTTTGTAAAACTGACCTAGGTGTGGCAAAGTTAAAAATGAACAGAAATATTGTTAACATCTATTGTGTAGGTAGAAGATATACATGTATATTGAGTTTGATAGTGAAACTTTCTTTACTGTGTACTCTGAGCAGGCCTCATCCTTCCCAGCTCTTCTTGTGCTATGGCTATCTGTATACCTCCTCAGCAGGAAAACTTTGTGTATTTCTACAGAAATTGCTCTTGACATGCAAGAGTTGTTTTGACAGTAGGTGGAGGAAATGAGACATGGGAACAGAGATAATATCACTGCTATATCTCCATGATCCAGTTGCTCTGCTAATGCCCAGTCTGCAAGAATTAAAATTGAACAAAAATGTGGTACTGTGGAAATGTTAATATTGACAGTGAATGGTAAGTATGAAGGCATGACAGGTCAGAGTAGGATGAGGGATGGAGGGAATTTTTTCTATAATGCAATGAAGAGTGAACCAAAGGATTTAGATATTGATGTGAAAGGTGATGAGGTTATCTGCGAAGTTACAGGCAAATATTTAGAAAGCAGCACCATTCAAGATTTTCAGTCTCTGTGATGACTTTAGATGCTTCTTCCGTGGAAGTTAATAGAAGACACATATCTTAGAATCGTAACCATTGCTTAGTCATCATTTTGTGTCATATTTCTGTGACAACAAACTGCAGGTGGCAAATTGTATGATCAGTTATTTGAACTCACAAAGAAAAGAGAAATCTTATGGATGCTGACCATCCACAACTTTACACCTATAAGCCTCAGTCATAAAAAGATAATTCAACAACAAACGAGGAATACCAAAAAGCCAGAGGCTTTGAGGCTTAGTAAAAGCTAGTTAATCGAGTGGTTCTGACCTTGTCTCCAGTAGAGGGCAGCGATGCACAAAAACTAATCTATTTTCAAACTCCTAAATTTTGTAACATGGTAAATATCAGCATTTTGAAGATCATGTGAGCATACATCTAGTTTAATTATCTAGTAATAACAGTCCATAAGATGACCACTTTCAAAATCAGTCAAAGCAAACAGAATTTCCTTCAGGAATAAAGAGATCCTGAAAGCATGAGTGTAATACATAATAAGGACATTTGCATTTTGGGTTACTGAAAGATAAACTACAGATGGTTGAAGATATTAATACTGAACTATCTCAGCTACCCAGGCCCTTTATGATTCCTATTTCTCTGATCTGAAAACTGTTTCCAAACATTTTTCTAAGCTTTGCTTTATTCATTTCTTTCTTGTTCACCTACATTTGTTTATTGTCTGTACTGAAACCCTTTGCTTCACAGGCTGTTCTCAGTTTTCTTTGTGTGTGCCATCTTTCACACAGCCCTGTGAAGAATCTTTACTCTCATCCTAGAAATCTCCCCCTCCAAGCTGCATATCTTTGAAGACACCCATGAGTACTACAATGACTAGTATAGAGAAGTGCTATTCCTAATGTTAAAAGGACGAGCAGCCCACAAAGACCATCTACATCATTATGAAATACAACTCCAATTTTTTACTCCTCCAAGATTCAGATTCCTGCAGATCAATTCAGAAGATAATTTATAACAAGACTTCCCTTTTCCACCCTGTTGACCTGGACTAAAGTCAGGTAAACAAGGGTCATCCAGAAAACTGACTAAATGGTCTAGATTCAGTCTAAGGAGTGCAAGCAAAAAGGAAGAAAATTTCCATACCAGCCTGTATTTTGAATTCTGATAGCCTCATGCACAAATGCCTACTGTTTCCTTCTAACTTCAAATTTCAAAAGAAATTTTGTCTACGTCATTTGCTAGAAGTTTGCATGAAGCCCCAAAATGTTATATGTTTTCATCTACTATCTAGTTCTACTAACGTAATCAACATATTAAGTATAAATATTTATGTAGAACTATCACATATAACATGACTAAATCTTCCTTATGACTTCATAAGCCTATGGAGGACAAGCTAAATCTTCACATAAATACAGAGAAAAAATGCATAAATTCAACTATGAGGTATACACATCTTCATATTTTAAACAGTAGATTATGCTGGATTTGAAGATAGTTTGAAAATACATATCATGATGACAAGTAAGAAAATTTATTCTAATACATGAATTAATCTAGTGTACAGGGTACTGTTGTATGTACAAACATCAATCAAAAAAATGAAATTTTCGCTATTTAACTTATTTGCCTGAATTAGCTCAGATTCAGCATCTGTGTTTCAGTTAAAGAATCAAAAGATCATGTGTATCTTTTATTTATTTTTATTTTTATTTTTAAAAATAAAAGAAGAAGAAAAAAGATAAGAAAAGCTTTGGTCTACAATTTATTAGCTATGTAATACTGACTTGATTTATACAACTTTAGTAACAACAAATTTCGTCTTTTTTATTTTATTGCAGGACTTGTGGGAAGTCTCAAAATATTTTATTGTGAACAGATAAGATGTCCAATGTTAGTAAGATGTCCAATCTTTCTAATTGTTTTCTTTTTACACCACCTATTATATCTATATCAATATATATATATAATTATTAATAGATTGACCTTTTTTTTTTTTTTTTCCACTCTGTCTGTTGGTTGCTTGCTAATTAACATAATTATCACTCATCAGAATTTCCTAGTCTAGATAGGATTTACATTTGTAATTAAAATGTCAACATCTCTTACTCCTTTCTGTGCCTCCAAGACATTAGATCTACATCACCCACTGCAAAGAAACAGAAGTGAGTATAACATTATAAATGATATCCCCAACAAAACTTTTCTTCCCTGTCATTTAGGTCTTAAAATAACCCTTTTTCTACTAACTTTTAGCACACACATATCACACATATTACAACTTTTGTACAAAGAATGAAATAGCAAGGATATTTCTCACAGACTTTTCCTGGTCTGGGGCTTTATGAAATCCCATTTTGAAACTTGCTAGCATAACCAACTATTGACCTTACATGAATGACTATAAAAATTTGCTCTTTCATGAACTGTACGTCGAAATATATATGTATGTATATTTCTGTAACAACATATGTAACAACATATATGCATGTATATTTCTGTGAATTTTGCACTTCTCGCTTTCCATTAGCTGTGTCGTAAACTGAAAAATATAATCAAAGGCAACTCACGCAGGGCTTCTCACCAATGCTCATGCCTTCCTGCCACCCCTTGCGCCCTCCTGCCCCACACCCGTGCTACTGATCACTCCCACAGAGAAACTACAAGAGATTTCACTGCCACCACGACCCGCACGCTCCGGGGGTCCCACTGTCATTCCTCTACCAGCGGCTTCTGGGGCAGCCCCGCGTCCCTTGACTCCCGAGCCCCGCTCTCGGAGGGTTGAGACGCTTCGTGCGGCGCCCTCCCCTCCCGGGCGGCAGGGCGGCCCCGGGCAGCACGGCGCGGCACGGCGCGGCGAGCACGGCGTTGGCCTTTCCCCGGAGAGACGCTGTAGACCCCTCCACAGCGGTGGCCGAGAGGCTGCGGAGCGGCGCGGGCGAGTCGCCGTGGCCTGGGGGCGCTCGCCGGACAGCGTTATTTATTTATTTATTTTAGAAACGTGGATTATTATTATTTTTTTTTTTATTCTTCAGCTGATCCCCCTTGGCTCGGTCTGCCCGGGGTGCAGCGGAGTTCCCGGGGACAAAGGCCCCGGAGGAGTCTTTTCTGAAGGCGCGTCCTTGGCACTGGGAGGGGAAGGCGGGCGAGAGGGGCCGGGGCTGCGGAGTCGCGGGGCAGCTTGCGGTGCCCGGCCGCCGGTAGGAGCGAGCGGCTCCTCCGGTGGTTGGGCTGGGGAGCGCTGGGCTCCTCCTCCTCTTCCCCCCCGAGCCGTGCACAGCCGGGTGTGTGGCTGACTAGTCTCCCCCGTCTCTCTTTTTTTTTTTTTTTTTTCTCCATGGGTACACACACCGAGACACGCACATGACAGTACTTCGGTGCAAGAGCCGGTGCATCGCCAGGAGGGCTGTGCTTCCACTCCGGGCACGCACGCATACGCACACACACACGCTGCTGCTGCTGCTGCTGCTGCTGCTGGAAGTCTTTCTACACGGGGATTAGCAGCCGCCTGTCTCTCTCTCTCTGTCTCTTTCTTCTCCTTTCCTTTGCTTTCTCCTCCTTTCCCTCAAATGCTTGACTGACGGACGGCGGGCATAAAAAGGTAAATGCTTGTGTGTGCTGTTTGCTGACAATACCGACGGGTGATCGTGTTTTGGCAGCGTGCGGCGCGGTACGCCCTCCGCTCGCCAGGCAGGCAGCCTGCCCTCCTGCCGCGCCGGCGGCTGCCGCTGCCGCCGCTCCCCGCGGCTCCCCGGGACTCTCTTCTTGGGGGATCGGGCCGGCTGCGAGAGGTGTCGCTTCCCTAGCCCCCTCCCGGTCTGTGAGGCAGAGGTTGCCGCTATTGTGCTCCTAGCAGCTGCCACCTCAGACTGGGAGCGTGTGGGAGTGCTTAGCGAAGGTTTCGCGGGATGAAGGGTGCTATTAATTGCCTTGTGCGCGGAAGAGGTCTTTTCGCTTCGGCAGGGAAGCCGTGCATTATTAATCAGGGCTGGAGAGTGGCAACGGGAGGACCAGCCTCACATCGACACCCCTCACCTCCCCCCCCCCCCCCCCCCCCCCCGGTTTGCTGCATCATTCAACTGAATAATTTCTAGCTGGCCTTGCGTTGCGGGGTTTTTTATCCCGCCCCCCCTTCTCCGCGGGTATTTTGGCAGCCACCAAGGATAGCGCCAAGGAGGGCGATCCTCCTTTCCCTGCCCAGGGGGGCGCCCCCTTCCCTGGGGAGCGAGCGAGCGAGGCGGGGGCAGGGGCAGGGGCAGCCCCCGCTCCCCGGGGTGCATGCTCTGTACCCCACCGCCCCACGGGCACCGGGCGGGCTCCACAACTAGTTGTCGCCTGTTGTTCCGGCCGAGTTTGTCCCGTGTCTCTCCCCGGCAGTAAAAGATAAGCACGGTGAATTTTTGCCTCCCCCCCCCCCTTTTTTTTTTTTTCTCCCTCCTAGCAAAGCCGAGAGGCGGTGCTGCGCGGTGCATCCCCAAGGAGAGAACCGCGGGGTTCACCCGGAGCCGGGCAGCAGCCGCCCGGCCGGGCCGTAGTGGGTGACAAGCCGTACTTCCATTTCCCGGGGATTCCCCAGGCCAGGAGGGATAGGAAGGGAAGAGAAGAGAAGGGAAGAAAAGGCAAGGGATGCAGGCGGCGTGGAGTGCTCGGGAAGCGGAGCTCGGCCACCTCCGGGAGGATGGCAGGGAGGAGGAAGGTCGGGCTCACCGCGGCCCTCCCCAGCCGCTGCCCATCCCTCAGCGAGGGCTCCCGAAGCGCCGGGCAGCCCGGCGTGTGCTTCGAGCGCAGCCCCCCTTCCTGGTCCGAGGAGGCCAGGATAACGGAGAGGTGCCGAGGAGGGAAGCCGGGGAGGCCGGAGCGGCGCAGGTGTAGGCGTTTAGCGGCCAAGAGAGGCGGTGACTGCATCGGCAGCCTCCCGAGGGGGGTTAAAGCGCTCCCGCGGGAGCTGCGGGTCCCCCGCCGCACCGGTGCGCATCGCCCCCAGCGCGCCGAGAGGCGCGGGTGGAGGGACAGGGACAGGGACAGGGACACTCACTGGGATACACACACACCGCCCCGATCCCCTCCGCTCCATCGCGGAAATTGGGCGTTTAGCAAGGTCTGTTATGTAATTATGTCTTTTTGTTGTCATTAAACCCGGCTCAGGATGCCAGCAAGGCAACTGCTGTAGTTTGCTCTTTTGTAAACCAGGCTGATGCTTTTATTTGATCTCGGAGAAAATGTATGGAGCAGTTTAGTGTTTAAAGGGATGTACTTCGGTTTTACACGATTGATTTCAGGTAGTCCCGTTTCATTCACGTTGTTTTCTACACCTGTCAGAGATGTGTAAATGTAATATTAAAGACAGAAAGAAGGGGGAAAAAATAGTAATAGAAGCAAAAACGGTGAGAAATGTCGCTGACAACATGTGAAGCTAGTTTAAAAATGTGTAAGCTCTTAGCATACTTATAAATAAAAGGTAGGTGTGCTTGTAGGCATGGTGTGTGCTCAGCTGGTTATATTGAAGTGTATTCCAATGTTAATACACCTTTAAAAAGGCAACACTAACTTGCAGTGGTGTGTGGGTCCAGTGTGTGCACTTCAGGTATATCCCCTCACTTAAAAGAGGTGCATTTGATCATTGTCCACCAATTCAAAGGATCCCAATGGGTCCAAAAGTCCAAACAGTATTCTGAGATAAATTCACTGTTAATAATTATAAGAAGAGTCTTTTTTTTTTTTTTTTTTTTTTTTTTAATGGCAACAACACAGTTCTTGATTTTCTTCTGTATAGCTTACTGGTCTGTCTGATATTGTGCATTTCAGAGCTATTGAAAGTACATAGTGTAAGCTAATGAAGGCATATGAAATGTGTTGTTAATTAGGGAAATAATAAAGTATTTTCAAAATAAATGATAAAATAATGTTCTTTCATATATATCTGCCTGAATTTAAGTTGTCTTTCTCACCAGAGTGGCCCATGTTGACTATATATCCTTAATTTGGTGGTCATTCTGGTCTATTTCTTATGAGATTAACACTCACAAGTATATCAACGTAATCTGTGTTAGATATTGCAATGCTGTCCTTCCCGTAAAGGTGGTGCATCTCAGTGTAGCCTTAGCCAGTGATGTTGCCATCTGGAAATACAAAAAGAACTGTATGAATAATTAATGACCTAGTATAATAAATAGAGTTGATTCCGTACCAAGAAGCAGTAGTAAGGAGACTCCACACATATTTATTTATTTTTTCCTCTTGCTGCATTTTTTACTCCTGTCTCATACCATCCAGTAATTCAGGCTTTCACCCAAATTGTAGTAGACAGATGCAACACTCTCAGATGGGCATTGCCATTTTAAGAAGAAGCTCAAGGCTCTGGAACATGAAGTAGTTTATTCAACCCTTAATCTCTGTAACCAAACTTAATTTTTACAGCCTCTGCTGTATTATCTCTCAAGATTTAAGAAGGCTATTTTTGTCAGGGGCACATAATTAATACTTGTTCTCCTCTTATTCCAAATTTTGCATTCGTGCATGAAGCTCATCCAAAGAAACCTGAAAAGGGGATCTCCATGGTAACAAGAGAGAGATTTTTCTCCCTCACCATAGGTCAAGACTAGACACCTACCCATTCCTTAACTTATAGCAGCATTCATTGGCACCTTCCTTTTTGTGGTTACATTGTCTGCTGGTGTGTGCTTTTACTGTTGCCTCATGCTTCCAGAGTGGAGTTCTTGAAAATGAAGTGGAAGAGCATAGTCCCTGCCTCTCCCTAGTCTCTCTCTCTCTCTCTCTCTCTCTCTCTCACACACACACACACACACACACACACGCATCCCTGCCCCCTTCACATGCTCCATATTTGCTTCATATTTCAGAGTTGCTGTACCTATACAATTTGACTATGGGATTTAAAGAAATAAATTGTTTTCACTGTCATGGTTTTGACTTGAAGACCTGTTTTGGCTGTGTGTGTAAGATCTGACAGAACCTTACTTCCAAGTACATTTCAGAAGGAAGGGTTGTCATTTCCTTTCTCTCTGTCCCTCTCTTTTATTTGTCTATGTTCTTTTTTTGGAGACAGTTTCTCCTTGGTGTTGCAAAGGTTTTGTATCAATAAAAGCTGTCTGTATCTTTCCCACCAGGGATTAACTTTATTTTGTGAGTCAGTATATAATACCAGGATTACCGTGTAGAGACATTCATGATATAAAGATCTGATTTTGTCCTTACTCTGTCATCACAGATCAATGATACAGATCACTGCTTTCTGGGGTAATTTTTCTTTTTGTGGGTGAGGTGGTTTTGTTATTTGGTTTAGTTTTTATTTTTATTATTTTTTCCCTGTGTTTTTTCCTTGAAGGACAGTCTGCATAGGCTGTGTCGCAGTCCAAGCTAAGAAGAAGTGAACACTTTATTTTCCTGGTGATTCTGTAGTCAGATATTTAAAACTTTCACTGAGGAATATAACATATTTCTATTCTCCTGTATCTTTCTATATTTTTATTTTTTTTTTGGCTAAGGTCTCATAAGAGGATAACAAATGACTTTTTTAATGGCTCCCTTAGGCTGCTGGTACACCAGCAGTTCTTTTGCCATTCCCTGTGACATAGCTTGGGATAATTTGAAAACATCTGCTAGAGCAACCATCTTAATATAAGATAGCAGACATCATTTGTCACTGAGCAGTATGTCATTTGTGACTGTAATTGGAAGACAGAGGCTAATGCTGACTTTAGTCTTCCTAACTTGTCTTGCTGGCAGATTGTCTATAGAAACACTTCATAGTGCTTTGAAATCATATACTGTATTTCTACCTTTCTGTATCCCTCTTTCTGAAAGAATTGCCTGTGTCATTTGCAAATCTGCTCGGGAGCCATGATAATGAAAGTTAGTACTTTTGTAATCTAGCTTGACATGTAAACCTGTCCTTATGCATATTTTCAATGTCTTCAAGTAGATGAAAACCTCTTTTTAAGAGCTGCCTGTATAGCTTTTCCTTTAACTCTTGCATATGAGAAACTTCCATTCCCTTTCCACATGATGCCCAGTACCTGTCCTGGCAACATTTTAATGACTAAACCTCATCAGATTCACTTTTCTCCCTTTGAAAATTTTACCATCACCTGTAACTAGCTGAAGAGATCATTCATCATCTGATTTCTCATACCAAAGAAACTAAGAATTTAAGAAATGGAATTCCAACTGTGTGAAGGAAATGTACAGTTCTAGATTGCTAGAATCCAAGTTTTGATCTTGAGTTGCTGTGTTTTGGATGGCAAAAGTGTATGGCATACTCATAAAAGTTGAAGCCAAAGATGTCAACTGTTACGGGCAATGTCTTGGATCTAGAAGGTGGTGTTTGGTTTTGTTCTTGGTGGTGTTTTTTTAAGCTTTGTGGTATAATTTTGAATGTAGGTTGCAATAGCTTGTTTGATTTGTAACAGCTTAAAGGTTTCAGCTTCTTAATGTGTTGAGATAGTGTCTTTGTTGGATCCAGTCAAAGATTCCTTGAATTTTCCATTCTTCTTCAGCAGGCATAGATGATGTGAGGATCCCACAAAAAATCATGTAAGAATTGTGCTTGAATGTTCATTTCATGCTCCAGGCATAAATAGAAACTGAAGATAGCTGTTTTCAATGCACATCGTGATAGGATAGTAATAGCTGATTTATTATTTTTTTTTAATAAGAGGTAGTGGGAGTTTTCCAGCAAGTTTGAGTGTGATGCGAACTCTGCTTGTAGAAGCATATTGTGTTCCACTCCTATGGACTACTAGCCTCACCTTCATTATTGTAATTTCAATTTTAGTGATGTACATCCCATATTGAAAGTCAGCGTTAGGAATTACTCTCGCTACTGTTCTACTGTTTGTTTGTTTGTTTTTGTTTTGTGTTTTTTTTTTTTTTTTTTCTCCTGTCATCAGCAAGAGAGTAAAGAGAAGTGGAGGTGATATCCAGCTCTCTGCATGTTCGTAGTGGTCTCACCAGTATTTTTCTATGCATGACAATGCGACAGTTCCTTTCTCCCGTAGAAGTATTGAAAATCAGTATGCTCCAGGGAT
The DNA here is from genome assembly GCF_964035555.1 of Netta rufina. Taxonomy (NCBI): domain Eukaryota; kingdom Metazoa; phylum Chordata; class Aves; order Anseriformes; family Anatidae; genus Netta; species Netta rufina. Next base: position 107,637,780 of record NC_140124.1, read on the forward strand.
GTGCAGTGTCTCAGAGATGCCCAGAGTACACAAGAATCTTCATCTTTCTGTCCCACAGCTGAAAGAATTTCAGAGTACTTGCAGTGTACCATTCACATAGTGTGAACTTGGCTTAATGGTTTGTAGGAGAATGTAGTACCTCATTTTCAAGGTGCTGGAACTGCATTGGTGCAAATGTTTCATAAGGATATCAAATCCTTATGAATAAGGATTTAATAAGGATTATTTAATATAATATCCTTATTTAATAAAAATAAGGATATTCCTTTTTACCTTCAGTTTTGCATCTTCTGCCTATCTGTTCATCAGCCATAATATTCAGGCATGGTTTAGTCCAATCAAATTGTCAATGGCTCTACATCAGTTTTACCTGCATGATTTTTTTTTTCTTTTTGACTGCTCTTTGAACTTCAGTAATCTTAACATACAGTCCCATTCTGCAAGAAAATACCATAGCAGATCATTCACCTAGGTGTTCCTTCTAACAGACCTTTTCTTTGCAAAAATGTACTTATTCCTGTATTCATGTACAGTTTTATAAATACTATTGATGAATATCCAAATGTAGCTTTTCAGTAGCATTAGGATGGCAAAGTAGAATAAATGGGAAAAATTCAACCCAGTGAGGAATGAAAGAGGTAGAATTAGGAGGATTCATCTTAATTTATTGTTACTTTGTAGAAATATTGCAAGCGTCATGATCTTAAAACAATTACTTCTAAAAATGAAAGCTAATTCTGTTCATGGAAGAACTCTGCAGCCGTAACATGTAATACTTAGGGAGACTATTCTAATGATTTTCCGAGGGAAATGATCCTACATACCTAGACATACTGGCTAATAGAATTCATAATAAATATGTTCATTGTATAGGTCACTTACTATCAACAGTGAAATAGTGCTAACAATTGATCAGTGGTACTTTGAAAACCATGCTGTATATATATCACTTTGTGAAATGAAAGTCTTGAGAAGAAAAGCTACAATGGTTGGAAATAACTGTCTCTTTAGTGCAAAAAATGTTTTTGTTTTTAAAAAACTAACTATTTTATAATAGGTGTTCAAGGATTAGATATCTACTTAACAAAGTAGACTCAAGAGGAATTACAAACTAAAGATGAAGTTCTCTTTTTTTTTTTTTTTTTTTTTTTTTTTTTAAGGTACTGATACTGATCTTGGGGAAGGCTTCTGCTACTAAATGGTGTTCAAACCATCTTGCTCTTTTATTTCAGAAAGCAGTATCTGTTTTTAATTCCTGGGAGACTACAAGCTTACTTATAGGAAAACAATGGTTACCTCTTCCACTTGATTTTTTTTATTAGTTCATAAAAACACTTCAGAGATTATATTCTTTATAGATCTGTAACAATGCCCATGTAATGTCATTTACAGAAATGAAGCAGCATGGTAGATGAAGAGCAGTTTATTTCACATTGGGTAGAAGTGCAAGTTAATTTGTACATACAAAAAAAATCAACTTTTTTTTTTCCGAACATGTAAATCTGTGGTGTTTCTTACTGTGCAATGATGATATGTGGTCTGACTTGTAGAATATATGATGTTTTGCATTTCTATGCTTAAGGCATGATATAAACTTGCCAACTGGGAGTCTTCATGCTGTATTTTGCAGAGTTGTACAGCTGAATTATATATGAACAAAGGTATTTATGCATGAAAAAGATCATTCGTTTGCTGTGTAATACACTAATAATTACTCAGTCAAGGGGCAAAACCAACAGTGGGAAGCCTGTGAGACCACTTGTACATCACAAATAATATGATGAGCTCAGTGAAAAGGGTGCTTACTATTCCATACATATGGTTAAGTTATTGCATTCTGTTTTTGAGTATAGAACACATTTGCAGCAGAAGGGATATCTTTAGAAACTAGGACCAGGGCAGATGGGGCCAGGGAGAGCAGGGGGAAGGAATAATTTGCACATTTTTCAAAACATATCTTAATACTTGTCTCAATCTACCAGTGATAAATAAATGCCAGTCCCACTTACTACAGATTTGTGTGAATAAAACTTGCACAGTTAGTAACCAGATCAGAAGTACATGAAAAGAAAACACAACACAAAGTTCTGCAGTATTCTAGTACTTTGGTCATTCGCAAAACAGATATTACGTAAAGTACTTCTAAAATCAGTGCTACATGCTGCAAAACAATTAATCTCTCGTGTTAAATTACCTTCCAGAGGACATTTCTGACAAACCAAGTCAAAATATGAGAGCATACTTAAGTTTTTGACCTGATCCTGTGGTCTTTACACTGACTGGCATTTCAAACATCAATGGCAGGAGCAGGTTGCTTGCCTTGTAAAAAGCTGTATGTGTTTTTAATGTTGAGCAGCAATTGGTCAAGGCTGTATTAGAGATTTTATTTTATAAGGATAAAAGCTTAAATGTGGTGGCAACACTTCTGTATGTTATGCTTGTGGAGCCCTTCTAAAATATTTGCTTAGGGATTAAATGAAAATCATAGCATTTCTATGGGACCTGAAAGAAATTAATTACATTGTGTTTCTTTATTCCAAATTTCTGGTGCCTCCATGACAACATGCAATAGAGCACAGTGAGAGAAAGACAGGTTCACCTTGGTACTTCAGTTTATTTTGGAATTAAAAAGACAACTTTTGTGCACAATGAGAAGAAAACTGGGGACTTCTGTGCCATAAAATCAGGTTTCTGGAAGAGAAGAAACAGCTAAACTTGCTTTTTGCTATTCAACTAATCCATAGTTCCCTACATGAAATGCTTCAGGACCAAAAATTATTACACCATTTTCCCAAGGATTTATAGAATAACAGGATATCCCGCAAGGATCATTGAGTCCATCTTCTGAATCCACACAGGAGTACATAAAAATCAGACCATATGTCTGACAGTGTCTTCCAAATACCTTTTGAATTCTGGCAGAGTGTTGTGACTCTATGTGAAGAATGTTTTCCTAACATCCATGTGAACCTCCCCTTTCCTTAGCTGGGAGGAACTTGCAAGGATCAGTGAGCCCAACTCCCAGCTCCACACAGGACTACCCAAAAATCATGTCTGAGAACATTATCCAAACACTTAATGAATTCTGGCAGGCTTGGTGCTGTGACCTCTACCCTGGGAAGCCTCTCCCAGTGCCCAACTGCTCTCTCAGTGAAGAACCTTTCCCTAACCCCCAGACTGACCCTCCCCTGTCCCAGCTCCATGCCATTCCCTCGGGTCCTGTTGCTGTCCCCAGAGAGCAGAGCTCAGCGCCTGCCCCTCTGCTCCCCTCAGGTAGGCTGTAGGTTGCCATAAAGCAGTTGCCTCAGTCTCTTCTGCTCTGGGCTGAACAAACCAAGGGACTTCAGTTGCTTCATGTACATCTTGTCCTCCAGACCCTTCACCATCTTCTTAGCCCTCCTTTGGACACACTAATAGTTTTATGCTCTTCTTACATTGTGGCAACCAAAACTGCACGCAGCATGTGAGGTGAGGCCACTCCAGAGCAGAGTGGGACAATCCCTTCATTTGACAAGCTAGCAACACTGTGCCTGATGCACCCCAGTGTAGTGTTGGTCCTTTTGGCTGTCAGGGCACACTGTTGGCTCATATTCAAGTTGCTGACAACCAGAACCCCCAGCTCCCTTTCTTTAGGGCTGCTTTCTTTAGGGCTGCTATCCAGCCTCTTGTCCCCCTGTGTGTACATACAGTCAGGGTTGTGCCATCTCTGATGCAGAATCAGGCACTTTCTCTTTTTAAATTTCTTTCTTATACCCTCTCTAAGAGCAGAAGCACATCAAACTAATATGTAGGAAAGCCCACAACTGCAAATCTGATTTGTTAAATGGTCCAATACTGTTATTCTATGATGCTGTTGTGTTAATTTTGGTGTTAAATACAGTAGCTAGAACAAATCCTGCAAATGTTATGCATGCAGCTTCCCATGATCTGTGTGCGATAGGTCCCTGATGCCAGAAGCAGAGGTTTAAATGAAGGTTTTTACAGGAAAGCCTGGTATTTCATTTCATTTTATGCAAGGTTAAAGATAGCAACTAATAAACTGGTCATGGATTTTCACTTGGTTCAAATGTGGCATCTTTTAAAATTTGTTTTTATAAAAAATTGGCATAATACATTAGTTAACTACATGACAAGCAATTAAATATTTGATCCACCAGACCTAGTTTAGTTTCTAGTTTCTCTTGCCTTACAGGACCACAGTATACAGAGTCTCTGCAGCTGACCTAGACGTTCATTTGAACAATTGCTGAAAAAAATATTGTTCTGGTTTTGAGTGGTTTGGGTTGGTTTGAATTTCTTACATTCAAAATTGAAGGCAAAATTGAATGTTGATTCCAATGTTGTGAGTACATGTTAATCTTGTGCTATTATAGAATCTAAATTATTTCAGCTATATTTGTTGGTATATATCTTGCCTTAACATATATACCAACAACAGTAAACTGTTGCCATACTCATCTTCCATATCTAGTTCATGGTGGCATGATAAATGTGGACTACCTCTACAGGCTTACATATGCTTTGAATTTATATTTGATCTTTTGTGAGGGATTTTATTCCTCAACCACACGGAGGATAAAAGTGAGTTCCTTTTTAAACTCCCTTATTTTTGACATTGGTGTCTTCCCTGCTCTTCTGGAACTCAGTATACTGTAGAAAAGGCTGAAGAGAAGCTGAGACTAGCTATTCAGACACAAGTCAGTTTAAGGTGTTTTGTTTTGTTTTCTTTCTGGTGGATCAGTGAGGAACTTGAGGAGGAATTCAGAATTCCTCTGGAAGTTCTTAAAGGCAGAGAGAGCACACCTCATTCTCACCTCAAGGCTGAATCTGAACTGTTTATGTCCATTGGATTATCCCAAGAAAAAGAATTTATAGACCTGCTAACTCAAATAAGCAGTAGAATTCCACAACCCCCCTGTCAGATCTACAGTGCACACTCAACTTAGTACCATGCATGTAGTAGACCTGCCTAGTGTGCTTCTTGGTGAGTATGTTATTGCACATTTTTTCTGTGTAGTCAGTGACTGTTCAGAATTTCTGGATACCAGTAGCACAGTTAACAGAACTCATATTTTCAATTTTTACTAAACAGCACTTTGGCAATAGTAAAGGAAATAGTATTTTTAAACAGTTTACTCTGTGTAGATATGTGCCCTGTGCAGATTTTAAATAACCAATACATTATTTAGTGTATCATGATGTATGGCTGAATAAATAAATAAAATTTGACAATGATAGGACTGTACCACAAAGTATAATATGATAAAGCCTTTTCCACCTCTAGCAGAGTTCAGTTATTTATTACTGCAATTTGGTTTCATGGATATGATTCACTCTATTTTAGTGGATACAAGCAAATTGGTTTACATTTGTGTAGTAAGTTGTAACTCAAAGTTAAATGCATACTTCACATGATACTGAAATACTTAAAACTTTACAGAATAAAACGTGTTTACTTTCTTTGTGTGGATTTATGAAAATTAACTCTTCAGAGCATATACTTTTTAAACAATCATCAGCCAAAGTTTAATTTGGCAAGAGAACAGTTCATTGAATTTCAGTGACAAACCATCCATTGTTATTGTCTGGAGCCAAATTGGGCTCCCCCTTTGTTAGATGCTGAAACTTGCATCTAACCTAAATACTCAATTGCTTTCATGTTTGTTCATCTTTAGTATAAATTGTTCTAAGGTGAGCTTCCTGCTGTGTGTTTTCTGGAAGACAAATTTAGCCATAGTATTTACAAACAAATTGTTTAAATGGATTGATCAGTATGTGCACTGCACATCTTATCTGTTTAAAATAGTTAAATAAAGACCAGAAAAAATCATTTTGCTTCCCTCCTTAAATTTGTAGTTTAGTCATGGATTGTTGCTCACAACTTTATGGAATCAAGTAGTCCTTTCCTAATAGATTCCGTTATTATCTTTACAATGTACTAGCTAAAGTAAATTAATTCAGTGAAATCTCAGTAGGGCTAAGTTTCAGTATGTGATGGAAAATTAAGTGTGACAATTATAATATTAGCTGTTATTTTGATAAGCATTTTTAAGTTTATGTGGAGATATTCTAAGAAGTAGGATTAACTTTGTTGTATTTATTGCTGGGCCAAATACTTTCTGAAAGTAGGATGAAATTAGGCATGCTTTATCTAATAACTACTTTAAATAAAATTCATTAGTTGTGCCTAATGAATACATAGGGAATTAAAACAAATATAATACTCTATAAAGGAATACTCAAAACTATATATTTTATCAAAGTAGACCAGATCTTGTTCCCTTTTGTTCGCCAACTCAATAGCATTTACAGGAAGCAGAAATATATTTTCAGTAGAATTTATCTCAGTAGAAGCAAAATGCATCTACTGGAATTGTGACTGGTGTGCTTACAGGGAGATAAGTGGGATGAAAACAGGCATGGATTTGATTTAATGCTAGATTCAAGGAGGTATAAGAGTAAATACATACAGCAAAATGAAAAACTGTTTGTTATCTAATTACCTTCTTTGTTGTTGTTTTTTTCCTTCTGGCATTTAGAAATTGTATATTTTTGCCTCATACGGTACTATTTTTTTTTACCAACTTTTTTTTTTTTTTTTATCACTTGGATAGTGAGGTATATGACAACTGGGAGGAAAAAAAAAAAAAGCTGAATTCACTACTTCTGGGAGCTTTGATAGCCAATTAAGTAAATATTTAAATTTTAGTGCCTTAATGTGTCATGCGTATGGCATATAGGCATAAAGCCTTAGACTGGGGTAAAGAAAGAGTAGAATGTTTGGAAGAAGTGTCTTGTGTAATGACTATCATAATCAGCAAATCATTTGTATACTGGCCATATAAAGTAGATTTAGATGAGATAGATTTATTTTCTCCTCAGCAACTAATAAAGTATTGGCAACCCTCTTGTTGTAAAGGAAAAAAAGTCACTATTTATCTTGTATCACACTGTTGTCAAGGTATTGAATTTGAAGTGAGTCTGTTTAATAAAAAAAATAAAAGAAAATATTGTTCTGAACAACAGATCACATTAAATTGAAGTAATACAAATCATTTCTGAGATTTCTTTACTAGCTTATTAATGAATGAACACTTAGTTCAAATTAATTTTATTACATTAATAATGAAACTGTATAACAAAGGACAAAAATAAAAATATTTACATTGACATATATTAAGAGTAAATATTTAAAACTTTAAATGATATCTATTCCAAATGAATTTCACATTTCAGAGTTGATAAATAAGCTTTTCCGATAATTTCAGACCACATCTAATAATAATAATGAAAATGAAATAGTTTGAAACAACAAAGATAGTGCTAAACAAACCATAACACTCTTTATATTCTGTAATTATCTGATAGGTTAAGTCCATTGAGATTAAATATGTCATAGTTCTAAATTATAATTAATTGCCCATTATATTTTGTCAACAATTTAAATTTAATTTATTTATATTAACTTTTCAAAGTTTCCTGTAAGGTCGAACAGTACTACAAGATTTCAAATCATAAGAGATTCTGATAAGATACTACCCTAAGATTTAAATGGGTCCAAATTTCAACATTTTCAGTAAGGTGTTTTTTTTTTGTTGTTGCTGTTGTTATATATATATACATATACATATCATATGTATGTGTGTGTATATATATATGTATATGATATATCATATATATACATGATATATCATATATATGTATATATACATTTTATATACATATACATATAAAATATATATCATATACATATATATATGTATATGTGTATATATATATATATAAAAGGCATCATGTAATTATAGTCTGGTGGAACCTTTAAAGTGTATATATAAAATTTTGTATTTTTATATATAAAATTTTATATATAAAATTTTGTATTTTGAATCACTAAAAAATGTCTTGTGGTTTAGCAATCCATAGGACCCTGATTCAATACTCATGGAAGTCATTCACTCACACTGTGAATGTAATGTGTATTACATTCTGTGTCTTAAGTAGGGTTTGGACAGTGTCAATACATAAGTACAAAGATCACACCTCCTTTTTCTTTGTAGACCTGTTGGGTTATTGGCAGTTCAAAATATTACCTCCTAATTGCTACTGATGCTTTTCTTCTTCACACAGTTTCTTTGAAAGACAGACCTTTTACTGACACCTGGTCTCCTTTGTATTTTGCTAGTACTTGTTCTTTTCTTGTCATGGTGTCAAGTATGTGCGCAAAAATGATGCTTTTAAATGGGAGGAAAAGTTTAAATTTTAGAAGTTTTAAACACAGGTTTAAAAGTGTGTGCATGTATATGTATAACTGAAATCCCAGTTCAGATTTGACTTTGTATATTATAGCCAGATACTGCAGGTTTCTTTCAAAGGAAAAGTTAATCCCCACCCAGGAAACCTGTATGTGGCCTATATATTACCTTTGGCTCATGTTAGACATAATTTTAGGACTTAACAGAGAAGTAATACATGAGACCAGCTAAGCTGACAGGAATTTTGCCCAGAGAGAGTGAACACTGGCTGTTATAGGCTAAATGATGAAAGACTGAGATGCTATTTCTCCTACTAAGGATTTATAGTAGTTAAGACTGTCAAGGTTGTTTCTGTGTCAATTACAGTTCCAGAGGTGAAAAGTCAAACTGCCTTTCAAGACAAGTTTTTCTAATTAGAGTAATGAATATTTTATTAATATTCCATTAGTTGTACATGATAATTGTTCACTGATGGGCTGTCAGTTTTGGCCACATGCAGAATAAGATCACAGACAAAATTTTATGTTTTTATGCCTTTGTCAACTTTGATTCCCATCACTGGTTAGCCTTACGCATATGTGCTGTAATATTTTAGAAATAATTTTTTTCTGTAAATCTGTTAAACGTTGCTATGTGTCTCCTTTGTAGGTCAACGCACTTGCTTTGTTTAACATTTCATCAGAGTTGTATGCTTTAACATTCACTAGATTGCAATTGCAGGGCATAACTTTACCATTCAGGGAAATATAGTTCATGGGGAAAATCACAATCTACTAATGGTCAATAAATAAAAATTGGGAAATGCAGTAACTTAATAGAATTACAGTGAGAAAACTTCTATCTTTTGACTTCTAGAGGTTAAAAATATTTCCTGAAAATAATAGGCGTTGTAGAGATATGTGCAATTAGTGCTCAGAATCCTAGAGTTGATATATCTCTCTGAGGGTGATTATTGCATTCAGCTTAGTTTTGCAACCTGAGAGTTTACAGTGCTTGCCTGTAAACTCATGTGCTTGTCTCATGGTCTTCACCTTTCAAAGCTATTCTGGAACTTGCTGTTGTCTGTGAACAAGAGGCATATTAAAGGGAGGATAAAAAAGTTGTAAGGATTGCATATTACAAGTTGCACAGAAGAATACTGGAAGAGCAGACAGACTCCTCACTTTTCCTTGTATTGTTTCCTCCTCATACTAGCTCAAAAGACCATTTTCTTATTACAGCCTTTACATACGGTTGAAACCATGTGTCATGGAACAAAAATGAAGTTTTCTTACACAGCTGAAGAAAAGAAACCTAATTGATGTTGTCATATATGCTTATGTGGGCCATATGTTAATTACCCATTGTTGGAGAGGAAAATAGATGCATGCCAACTATGTGTGTGCATGCTACAGTGTGTACAGAATCAATTTCTGTATTTGAATGTTTAATTCATTCTGCACTAAAATTAATGTTTTGTTTGTTTGTTTTTCCCACCTCTTTTCATCCTGGAATGCTTTTTCAGTATTAAATACTGTGCTTTTCAGTAAAACAAATTATTCCTTTTCTGTTTATTAGTATCATATAGATATGCAAAGAAGTTAAGAACTATAATGCAAAGCTAACAACCTGTTGTAATAGCAAATGGATAAGTAGCTGTACTGGCCTGTGTTATTCTTTCTGTGGTCCAAGTTCAAATCTGAGAGAAGTGTTTTGCAATTAGTCTTTGTAAATACTAGACGACAAGAGAGGAGGGCTTTAAGACTTGAGTTTTCTGGGCTCCATTCCAAGTTCTGGAATGAAATATACTTCAGTGACTGCGTATCTTCCTGCCCCTGTCTCATCTGTCTCCCCTAGCCTGACTACTTTGTCTCCTCATCTTGACTCATGTTCCTTCTGTGTGCACTACGCTTCTTTCTCCATGCCCCCCTTTTTCTTTCTTTTTTTTTCTTTTTGTATTGTGCTGAACACTACTTCTGCTTTCTCTTCCATAAAGCTATAAACAGTGTCTTTATATCTTATATTTAATATTCATGCAGTTATGTCTTATTGAACAGCAATAAGCAATAAGAGAAGGGCTGTTGCCCACCTGCAAACTGACGTATGTGCAGTGGTTGATGCCAAGGCGGGGAGGATGACCTTGGGAACTAACATACAGAGATTTCTTTTTGGTTGCTTCTAACATTACTGCTGTTGGGTGACATGGAAAGACCAATTTCCAAAGGCTACCTTCTTATATTTTTCCAAGTTTTTAAGCCAAAATAACCCTGCTGTTTTATGTTTAAGAATGGGAGTGGTATTTCAGTGAAATATTTTTATGGATTTAACAAGCAAATCACTTTTTTTAACTCTTTTTTCCAGAAGTGTCTTAGTGGCTGTTCTGAAAACTTTCAAGAACTGTCTGAATAGCTCAGACATTTTTCACAGTTTGTAACTCAGATTATTTCAATTTACTGATTTGAACAATGGTGGATGAAAGATTAAACCAGATCTCAGATCAGGGCTGTCTATGATAGTAGCTGGGAATGAAGAGTTATGGGCAACTGCCATTTAAGGTGGGTTTGCTGTTGTCAGCAGAGTTTGGTTTACCAGGAGCAACTTGGTAGGGTCTCATGTGATGGCATGAGTCAGTGCCACTCCTGTGGAGCGGCTCTCCACCACAGTCTAACTCAGATGTAGATAGTGCTCACTATGCACAGGAAATGGGAATCAGCAAATACTATTGAGAAAGTACTTTACAGATACGGCAGAAGGAGGAACATGGCAAGGAAGGGCAAAACTCCTCAGGTTATTGTTAACAGGAGTTACCAGGATTTTTATACAAGAACTTTGTATGGCAGTGAGCCAAGAGACTTAGATCCTAACAGAAAAGCAATTAAGATCATTCTAGGAAAAGATCACATAATTGCTCCAAAAAGGACTCTTAATCAGAAAGACAAAGATGATCTAAGAAATCAACTGTGCTGAAATGCATATTCAAACAGGTATTCCCAGCATCAGAGGAAATTTTACTTTAAACATATATACAACATTTACTCTGTGAGATACTGGAAGAAAACTGCAGTAGTTACTTCCTGTACTGTTAAGAGCAAACAGACCTTATGATGGAAGTGTTTGTAATTCAAGAGAGGATTCAGTGGATGGATTTCTGCTTGAAGAGAGACACAATAAATGTTACTAAATACTACCATTTCCTAGCGGAATTGGATTGGGGAGGCTGTAATAGTGCCTAAAATGGTAAAGAAGCAAATTATCTGCTTCCAGGTTCCGCAGTTTATGCCAGACTTGACTGCAGTGAATGCATTAATCATTGGATGATATTCCAGCTTTCAGTTTTTAACTTTTGATGCAGAAGGATTATCTTTTTGTTTTAATTCCTACTAGAACTGTAGTTCTTTGTAAGTAATGCTGTCTTAGGTCTGTAGCTAGTAGTAGCTTCATGTCCTGATAGACTTCCTCAATTTTTCCAGCTTAAAGCTTATTTTGTAATATTTAGTTAATTTTTATCATTTTTATCTCTATATATGTATTTGTAATCTTCTTGAAATGGCTTTAAAGAAAGAATTTAAAGTTTGCCTTTTCCTTTAACCATTGGAATTTGGACAGAAACATTCATTCACTTGATTTGATCAGATCTTTGCTCCTTAATGGAATGAAATCAAATGTAATATAACCTCAGCTTCTATATAAAGAGTGAGTAATGATATACAGAAATTGTTTTCACCAAAATTGAATGTATATTCTCATTGTTTTATATTTTTCCATTAAAATTATCTGTACAAAAGCCATGTATGTTGCTCATGTTTTAGAGGCCTCTTGATAGAGATTGCAGTTCATTCTGTTGCTAATAATAAACTGTTTTCTTCCCATCTGCACTATAAAAATGTTATTAATTCTCAGTATCACCATATTCCTCAAGTCATATTCACAATTAAAAAACTATTATAATGGTGACACCATACAGTTTTGTATTTTAATGTCTGAGATGAGCTAATATTTCCCACATTCTAAGGCAAATATGGTTGTATATTGTGTGTGGGAAATTACTTGTGCATACCTGTATTTTAAATGCTCACATCTTTATGCCATATTAGTACAGCATCATAGAGGATACTGAGCAGCTAGCTATTCAGCTGACAGTCCAGGAGGTATTGATGTCCCACAGAGAGAGGACTGAATTACATCTTTTGGTTTAGGCTTTACCTGGATTTCTATTTTTTTGTTGTGTGGGAGAGGATATGTGTTTTTTTTTCTTCTGTAACAGACAGCCCAGACAGTCCTGATAGATGTTTCAAAGTCCTGAAGTAGATGTTTCAAAGAACCAGTTCCTGTCTGGTTAATTACATCATTGTAATGTGTTATTTATTTAAGTGTCTTACTACAGAATCTTTTTTCTACAGAGCTTAGAGGTTACCTCTTAATTTGTCTATTTCTATTATCTGTGGGCGTGGCAATATCTCATCATTGCAACAGAGGGAAATCAGTTAGCTTTGTTTTCCTTGATGTTAAAAATGTTGCATTAATAAGCTGATATTTTAACAGTATTTGGTTATGAACTGATTTATAGAGGATTAAACTACACTCTTGCTGAGAATAAATGGATTTTATGCTTCAGCAATTAATGCAAAATTAATTTAATCTGACAGATGCTAGCATGGGCTTCAAAAAGATCCAAATCAAGTATCTCTGTGATCATTCTGGTAGTTCCTTTGTGGCACTGAAATTATTGTTATTTCATAATCGCATCTTGTTAAGGGCCATAAATAAGTTAACATTGATCATTTTATATCAAAATAAAATTTGAATATTTAATACTCCTGTGTCTCTCATATAATTATGAGGGTCTTCTGCAAAAAAAATATTTTGTGAAAATTCTTGCATATTAAATAACTTAATGGAAATTATGACCTATTTTCTGAACCTATTCAGAGTAAATGATAAGATGTGAAAACACATTTGGAACTACTGTAGGAAAATGGTTTGTTACAGTTTTTCATTACAGTAGCCGTATAATGACAGTCTTGAGGGAAAATTGGTATACAAATATTCCAGAGATTTGTTGAAATTCAATGTATCCCAACTTCTCTGCCATTTGAAGTGATTATATCCTGTATTTGGTTCTGTAGACCTTTTTCCAGCAATGCTTCAAGAAGAATAATGACTTGGGTTTTACAACTACTGAGTACAGAATCACAAAGAATAATTATTTTTCAGTACAGAGGTCGGTAAAGATGAACAGTCCCATAGACACCCTGGAGTATTAAACAAGAAAATATTATTTTTTTCTATGAATGTACGTTATCGCACATGTGATAATACTGTTTCTTTTATAAGCATTTGACTGTTGGAGATAACTTTTGTATTATGTTGTTTACATTTAATAACTTTTTAGACTTGATAATGTAGATTTTTCTAGTCAGCTGTGACCTAGATTAAAGCACACCAGAACAATATTGCTTTTATTGCAAGCCATGGTGGCCAGAGGATACTGCACGAAGAACACTGTATTTGGTAGCCGGAAGTTCACTAGTTCTCTCCTTTCTCTCACTCTGAGTGTGAAGGTTTTGATTTCTTATGCTCCTAAGGCACAGTACCAAGGGGTTTTCATCTTAGACTTAGCAAAAGAAGCTCAGTTTATCTGGTGAATTAGTGGATGAAATATCAGAATGACAAATAGTCAAAGTTATGCTGCTCATTTGGGAGAGGAGATCTGGGTTCTGGCTACATAATGATATACAAATTGCTAATTATTTTGAAATAAGCACAATATGTGACTTGATATGTACATTTAATGGGCAACTCCGTGCCTTTTATCTAACACTGATTTTAGTGACCCTCTAAATTCATTCCTTATTAGACCATCAGGAGTTTTTAATGAAGAAAATAAAATATGCAAATTTTATAGCTTCAATTTATGTTGCAAATTTGTGTATGTGTACATACGTGAAAGTAACAAAATCCACATACAGAAAGATGCATACTCTTTCAACATCTATAGACCTATGTTTGGATATTTTAGGATTATGTTAGATTAGAATGAGGTTTTTGTGCCACTCCATCTATTTCTGTGGAGGTGCTCAGGAAAAAGAGCGATAGTAAGTCTGTCTCCATTTTCTTAGATACCTTGCAATTCTGTGATTTTTATCTAGGTTTAGTTGATATCCATCTCATTGTAGTGTCAGTTCTTAAGACTGATTGGTATTGGTGCCACCTTGAAGAAAACTATGCCTCTTGCCCCTAAGTATTGCTACCCTAAAAGTTATAACTAAGTAGAAAACTTAACCCAACAAAGGCTGTAATAGGTATATGTACATATACCTGTCATATATCTGTATACTTGGACAAAAGACAGAAGAGTTCTTATTAAACATACAACTATGTAAAGAGATTTAGTTAAAGTTTTGGGTTGTTTTTTGATTGCCAAACCACACTCCATAAATCTCCTTGGCTTATTTAGGCTAGTGTACTCTATTTTTCTAAAAGCCTTGCTGACAGCCGCAATAAAATACATGGCACAGACATCTTCAGATATGTCGGTGACCCTTTTCAGAGTGATTGTGGGCTCCCTGTGGAGGCTAGTGAGACAGTAATCTGAAGATCATCTTCCTCTCTGTTGTTGCTCAGGTGTCCTACAGGTATAAGGAAAATACCTGTAGGACAGGTATAGATAAATAAATAAGGAAATAAAAGGAAAATTTTGCAGTTCTTGATTAGTGTAAAACCATCAGTGACCTTCACAGAATCACAGAATCACAGAATTTTCTAGGTTGGAAGAGACCTCAAGGTCATCGAGTCCAACCTCCAACCTAACGCTAACAGCCCTCCACTAAACCATATCCCTAAGCTCTACATCTAACCTTCTTGCAGACAAGGACTTTGAGATGTTAAAACAGCTTTACCTCCCCATATTACTTCACTAGGAGCCAGACTTTCTGTCAAAATTAGACAAACTCAATTAGATTTTCCAAAGATTAATTAAATTCATCTAAGTTTTCTGTATTACATGTTATTACATCTGTTTTGCTTAATGAATAGTAGTTGGTGTTTCTTAAAGGACACATTTTCTTGATAAATTCTGTGTATGTTTATAGACTGCAATGGCCTTCTAAAGGAAATTTTTACATGAATCAGATTATTACAAGGTTGGCAAAGTTAGGCTTCCTCTTTCACATAACTAGCAGAATTTGGTCTAGTATGCTTTTTTTTTTTTTTTTTTTTTTTTTTCCTAAAGAAATTGCTCCCCAAAGGTTTTTATGAACTGCTGAACAAGAAATTTCCACTCCCTTTTGGGTAATAATCACTTTTAACTTCATGCATTGAAAGAGACATACAACATAATGTATTGACCTGAGAGGTTTATGCTGACTGAAGAATAATCTACTTCAACACTTAAAGCAAAAAATAAACTGTGTTGCTCAGCAAAACATCAAGGCAAGACAGTGAATGTAAGGCTTCCAGATCCCAGATCTAATCCTTTGGTAACTCTAAATTTCTCAGATTCTGAAATTAGGAACAGCTGTTATTAGTCTTGATCTGTTACTTCCATGTTGGAGCTATCAGAAAGACAGCCAGATAGTAAATTTTACCTAGTACTTTTTTTTCCCTAGTTTGTTAATGAAACCCTGAAATCTTATCAAACCATCCAGGAATTCAACCTTGAATTTGTGTGTGATCAGATTGGATATAGTGTGGGTTCGGGGAAACCTATTATTGTCTTCTGATATACTAAACAAGATGAAGTCATGTGCAGATTTGATCTCATTAGCTAACATTGCTTCTGATCTCAGTATTGCTGACCTCTGAGGAGGTCTAAAAGAATAGAATTGAATGGTAATATGAATTCCCAATCCATGCATATGTTTGATGATGACTTTCTTGTTTATATTACTGTAAATGGACAAGCAGATATTAAAATATTTTATTACATATCAACAACTAGTGCATACAGCTGGAAAAAGTACCTAATTAGCAGCAGTATACTGTTTTTCTTTGCTGTTGTTTTTAGGTCAGTAGGTATTTATTTTGAGAGGAAAAATAGGTAAAGTAGTATTCTAGTCATTCTAGTCTTTTTTGTTTGTTTGTTTTTGTGTTGTTTTTTTTTTTTTTAAGTGTGTTTTTTTTTTTTTTCCACATTATAATGCTTTAGACTCCAGATATATTTATTAATTTGTGACTGACTGTATTAACTTCACTGAGGGAAGCTTGCTTCACTTCTAATCATGTGCACCTACAAGTTATAGAACTTGTTAATAGTTAAAAAATAACTAACTAGTTTAATAGCTATGATGTTTATTGTGTGGGTGGAGAAAGGAAGGAAAAATAAGAAAAACACAATTTCCATTGCCACAGTAAAATTTTTGGTTTGAAATCTCTGCATATCAATGTGTGTTAAAATAAAAATAGGAAAATCCAAATTAAATGTGTCTAAACCAGATCCTACTCTAACAGGCCGTCTTAACTTTTATTTTCTGATTTCCTTTTCCTACTTGGGTTTATTGCTCACCCTCTTTATTTCTTTTCTGAATAACTTCAAAATATTAACTAATCTAATGTTCATGTTTTAAGTTAACAGTTCTCTTAGAGAAATAAATTCTAAGTTTTTGTGTTTGTTTGTTTTGTGGTTTTTGTTTTTTCATATATATGTGCATGTTTTTGTATAAGTGATCTTATAGTCCCTTATAGTTGCATCTTCTGTGACTATTTCCCTAGAAAGTGCTTTGACAAATAGCAATTGATATTCCAAAATTATACATTTTTAAAGAAGGACAGTGCAGCCTTGGAAAAATTGCTTTATCAATCGTTTTTATGCATGAAGGAAGAAATAATGATATGTTAATCTATAAGGTATCTGGCCTCCTCTTTGTTTGTATGGTTAATTCTAATTAAGAGGTGTTTCTGTGGGTCAGTAATAACTAACATTTTAATCATGTGGCCTTAAAAATTTAATAGTTTATGGATATAGCATTTCACCAAATAAAAACACTTTAGAGTCTTAGATTTGTATTTATTTTGAAGGCAATGAAGATATATTAATGAAGAAACAATTGTGATGTGGATAAATGAAGTTGGGAGGTCAAAGCCTGTAAAACATGGTACAGGATGCTGGAGTGCATTTCTAATTTTTATTACTGACATGCTGAACTCCATGATATCTTTTTAGTTGTCTGAGCCATAACTCTTTCTAGTAATACAAGTTCTGCATGGTATTACATATATAGTCTCTTGTATAGCTAATTTTTCCTTTTGCCCATAGCAACGATGTGCAATATCTTCATTATACATACTGACACCTCTTTAAAGAGAAGATGATTAATTAATCATGCCATAGACTTGCAAGAAGGGGTAGCATAGGTAAAAAGATTCTGTTAAATCAAAATCTTTTGGAGAAGGAAGATAAAAGGAATTGCACTGGCTGGTGAAGGGAGATCTACCTGGATACTCCAGAGACAGTATTCAGTGTGGATAGAGGTTTCTGCAGTGTTGTAAAAAGATAAAACTCACAGAAATTCGGAGGTGGAGATTCGGGAAAAATACTGTTATCAATGTGACAGCCTTAAGTGCTTTTCTATATAGTTGGCAAGTTGTGATTACTAGATAAATTAATTTTATTACTTTAAAAAAAAAAAAAAAAAAAGCTGTAAAAGCCATCTTGAACTGAGTGTTAACAAGCTTGATTCAGTTTGACTTAAATAGAAGCATAAATGAATGCATATCAGTAATATGCTTCACGTCTTCAGTTTCAAAGAAGTAAATAGATGAACTGGGAAGAGCACATAGGGAAGTTGCTAGACAGAGGAATTCAGGATTCCTTATGTGGACAAGGAACACCATTACTTTTACCATAGGAGAGTTGTCTGAAACTAGTGTCCCAAGAACAAGAAAAAAAAAATCAAGAGGGTTTTCCTGATATAACTGCATGAAATAATCATTCTCTAGTATACCAATCTGTTTGTTCTATTCATTCTAGGTTAATTGACAAAGAAAACTGTTAAGGCATCAAATGAAAAAGCAAGGGTGAATTAGATATTACAGAAGACCTTTCAACAAACAGCTCCTTAGCCAAAGGAAGAGAAAAGAACAAGGAATCAGAAATACTTAGGAATGACTAAATAGAACTTAAAGTGCAGAGATTTAGGTGTAGAGTTTACGTATGGACCCAGAGGTATATTAGCACTTTGATTCTGTTTTCAGTAAGGATGCAACAGCTGACTATGAGAACAAAGAGTACTGTGGAGTACTGGATTCAGCTCTGGGGCCCTCAGCATAAGAAGGACACAGAAGTATTACAAATCCAGAGGAAGGCAACAAAGATGATCAAGGGGCTGGAGAACCTCTCCTACAAAGACAAGCTGAGGGAGCTGGGGTTGTTCAGCCTGGAGAAGAGAAAGCTCTGGGAGACCTTATAGCAGACTTCCAGTACCTAAAGGGGTCCTACAGGAAAGCTGGAGGACTCCTTGTCAGGGAGTCTAGTGATAGGATGAGGAGTAGTGGCTTTAAACTACAAGGGGGTATATTTAGATTAGACATTAGGAAGAAATTCTTTACTGTGAGGGTGGTGAGGCACTAGAACAGGTTGCCCAGAGAAGCTGTGGATGTCCCATCCCTTGAAGTGTTCAAGGCCAGGCTGGACTGGGCTTTGGGCAACCTGGTCTAGTGGGAGGTGTCCTTGCTCATGGCAGGAGGGTGGAACTAGATGATCTTTGAGGTCCCTTTCAACCCAAGCCATTCTGTGATTCTGTGAAAAATGAGGTATTACAGCAACAGCTGTGGAGGGAAGAGTGGCCCAAGAAAGCTGGTTAGTGTTCAAGGATCACCTTCTCCAAGCTCAACAGCAATTTATCCCAACAAACTGGCAGGCAAAAATGTCAGGACATCTGCATGGGTGAACAAGGAGCTCCTGGTCAAACTTAAACAGGAAGACTAGAGTGAGTGGAAGCAGGGACTTGGATGAATACAGAGACATTATACAAGCAGCCAAGAATCAAGCTGGGAAAGCTAAAACCCAGATAGAATTAAATCTGGTCAGGGACATCAAGGGGAACAAGATGGACTTCTACAAGTATGTCAGTGATAAAAGGAAGTCTAGGGAAAATGTGGGCCCTCTGATGAAGGAATTGGAAAACCTGGTTACCCAGGACACAGAGAAGGCTGAGATACTCAGTGACATTTTTGCCTGTCTTTACTGGCAAGTGCTCTAGCCACACTATCCAACCCACAGAATACAAAGGCAGGAACTGTGAGAATGAAGTACTACCCACTGAAGGAGAAGATCAAGTTCAAGACCATCTAAGGAACCTGAATGAGCACAAGTCCTTGGGACCTGATGAGATGCATCCATGGGTCTTAAAGGAATTGGCTAAGCCACTATCAATCACATTTTAGAAATCATGGCAGTCCAGTGAAGTTCCTAGTGACTGGAAAAGGGGAAACAACTGCCATTTTTATGAAGGGAGAAAATGGAAGACCAGGGGAATTACAGGCCAGTCAGTCTCTGCCTGTCAAGGTCATGGAGCAGATCCTCCTGGGAACTATGCTAAGGCATGCAGAAAATAGAGGGATAACTGGTGACAGCTAACACAGCTCCACTAAGAACAAGTTGAGCCTCGCAGATTTGGTGGCCTTCTACAATGGGGTGACAGCCTTGGCGGATAAGGGAAAAACAACTGATGTAATCTATCTGGACTTCTGCAGTACATTTGGTACTGTCCCACACAACATTCTTGTAACTAAAATGGAGAGACATGGATTTGATAGATGGACTACTCAGTGGATAAGGAATTGACTGGATGGTTGCACTCAAAGAGTTGTAGTCAGTGGCTTTATGTCCAAATGGAGACCAGTGACAAATGGTGTCTCTCAGGGGGTCATACTGCGACCAGTATTATTTAACATCTTTGTTGGAGACATGGACAGTGGGATTGAGTACACCCTCAGCAAGTATGAGGATAACACCAAACTGAGTGGTGCAGTTGACATATTGAAGGGAAGGGATGCCATCCAGAGGGACAGGCTTGAGAATTGAGACCTTGCAAACCTCATAAAGGCCAAGTGCAAGGTCCTGAAACTGAATCAGAGAAACCCCAAACATCAAGGCTGGATTGAGAGCAGCCCTGTGGAGAAGGGCTTGAGTGTGTTGGTGGATGAAAAGCTAGTCATGATCAGGCAATATACACTTGCAGCACAGAAAGAAAATCATATCATAGACTGCATGAAAAGATGTGTAGCCAACAGGTCAAAGGAGGTGATTTTCCCCCTCTACTCCACTCTCATGAGATTCCACCTGGAGAACTGTGTTCAGGTCTGGGGCAACCGGCATAAGCACATGGACCTGTTGGAGAAAGTCCACTGGAGGGTCATGTAGATGATCAAAGGGCTGGAGCACCTCTTCTGTGAAGACAAGCTGAAGGAGTTGGGATCCCTTATAGCGGCCTTCTAGTACCTAAGAGGGACCTACAAGAAAGCTAGAGAGGGATTCTGTCAGGGAGTGTAAAAATAGGACAAGGGGTAACAGTTTTAAGTTAAAAGAGGGTAGGTCTAGATAAGGAGGAAATTCTTCATTCAGAGAGTGGCAAGGCACTGGAGCAGGTTTTCCAGTAAAGTTGTGGATGCTCCATTTACATGTATGCAAGCATTCAAGGCCAGGTTGGATTGGCCTTTGAGAAACCTAGCATAATCCTTCCCCATGGCAGGGAGGTTGGAATTAGATGATCCCTTCTAATTAAAATAAGTCTATGATTCTATGACAAAAATGTTGCTGATTACAAGATACATATCAGTTAGAATGAAGTCTTATGGAGTGCCTGTTGGTAGTTTTCATTTACTTAAAGGTCTCGCAGTTGCTCTTATTATTATTTTGACTTGGCAGTACGTAAATACTTAGGTAAAATATTGCTGGGGAGAATAAAATGAAATGTGCAAAAAGTTAAATAGAATTTTATATGGATTTGACAGACGCAAATGATATCAAAGAAACAGGCTTTAAAAAAAAAAACAAAAGTAAGCATTATTCAATGCAGGAAAATGTGGAAGATATAACTGATTTAATCTTCAGCAAGGTGCCCATTATGGTGCCAAATGAGAAATTATTTATTGAAACATGAAGAGTAGTGAGGAACTGGAGGTAGAGTGAAGATCGGCAAGGTTTTGGGCAATGGAGAAACTACTGACAATGCTGAAAGGAGCAAGATTGGGTAGAAGAAAATTTCTGAGGCGTGGATTCCTCAGAGATCTCAGTCTTCAGAGCTGGTGATGTAGTATATTATAAAATATTAATTAGTATATTATAAAATATTAACATGCTTGAATGGTTGTAATGGGGGCAGAAATGAAGAACGATAGTGCTGTAGAGGATGCATAATGAACCTAGTGAAGGGAGGAAGAAAAACAGAAAAATCACTGAAAAAGATAAATATGATCTTTTATAGATTATTTTTCTAGAACACAGATTTTTTAGCACATATGTGAACCAACCTTCCAAATATTCTCATAGTTGTTCTCTGTAGATACCATAATTTGTAGATAGAAGCATGCAGGTTTTATATAAATTTTGCCTTGAATGTCAAGATTAAACATGGTAAATTGTTGCTTACTTTGACTTAAGTGGGAATTTTCTTTTTAATTTTCAGTGGAATATGGTTTTGGGACTGATGTAACAATCATATTTTAAAGCATACTTAGGAGAACAATTTAAACCAGTTTGGGCTGGTATCCATAAGCATAATGTTTCAAATCCATATGTAAAGTTTGTCACAGAAGCATCTTTTTTGAAAACTTGAATTCTATTAGACCTCACTCTGAATTCACCAATTAAATAATATTTTATGCAACATTTTATCCCTGAGTATCTATAACCATATTATACTGTGAGCTGCAGGATCTCCAGTGAAATATCAACAGTTTAACTAAGTTGTGCCAGTAGCTATTATGAACTTTATCTGGGTTTCCAAGTTCTAAACTACGATATTCATTAAATGTATAATTTATTATTTTATATAAATATACTTGACTTTTTAGAGGCATATTAACTTTAATTATATATTCAAAAGAGGAGTTTTTGTCTTTAGTATTTGTGTAAATTTATTTGTTATTGAATTTACTTAATCCAAACTATTTATTGTTGAATGCTTTCCATTTCTAAGGGCCAAATGTTGCAGTTTTTAGGGAAAATACTTATTTATTTTACTGGGAGTTGTCTTTGGATAAATGCCATGGGATATGCCCCTAAAAGCCACTGCATCTATACATACATCAAGTTTTAACAAATATTTGTGTGTTTCATTAAACAAGAGATGCACTCTACAGTCTGAATTTAAAACCCTTTCCAGAATACAGTGCTTGTCTATCAAAATATTTTTATGAACATTCCTGCCTAGATTTTAATTGCTTTAATGTAATTCAGTTTTCATTTAACTTTATAGTGCAGTGTATGAATAACTTGCACTTAGTCCTGGTATTCTGGATCTGATATTTGGCCATGGTGAATGCCTATGATAGTGCAGAATACAGGATAAGTTTATATTGGTGCTTTCTTCAGTATACCTTCATGCTTTCTGAAACAGGATAATATATGGGAGAAAATCATCTTGAAAAATGCAGATTTTCCTGACAAAAGATTTTTTGTTGAGAATTATTTTTTTAAAGCTGTTTCAAATTTGTTAATAATGTCTACAGCACTAAAAATACCCAGAATCAACACTTGCTTTTTCTCTATGAAATCTTCAGCACTTGCATCATCTAGAACAAATCATTTGTATACCACGTGGCTACCTGTAATCTCTATGACAGATTTCCAAGTATGGAATGAAGACCATTTCACAGTTCTTCTGCAGGATTTTTATTTTTATTTTTTTTAATAGCTCTTCAGAAGAAAAAGCTTAAAACCTCTCCAGGTTGTTTTCCGTCTTTGTCGAATATCTCCTGCTTAGGAACTGCAATGTGGCATTGTATCATTGTCTCTTTAGTTGCATAGACATTTTGAGCCACGCACAGATACATTTTGGTAAATAATTCTCTTCATCTTGGGGAAAAAATAGCAAGTTTAATCACAAGCCCGGAACTGGCCAGTGCAAACTGAAGCCCATTCAAATCAGCTTACTGTAGAAATGCATTCCTGATGTTTGTAAGCTGTTTCCCTATTTCTCCCTACCACTCATATTCTGGGCTTCACCAAAAGAAGTGTAGCTAGCATGCTAAAGGACGTGATTCTATCTGTCTACTCTGCCTTGTGAGACTGTACCTGGAGTACTCAATTCTGCTCTGGGTTGCCCAGCATAAGAAGAATATGGACCTGTTAGAGCAAGTTCACAGAAGGGCCATGAGGATCATAGGGCTTACCTCTTCTGTGAATACAGGCTGAGAGAGTTGGTTTCCTTTAGCAGAGAGAAGGCTCTAGGGAGATCTTAGAGGGGTCTTCCAGTCCTTAAAGTGGACCTACAGGAAAGCTGAGTCAGGGAGCATAGTGATAGGACAAGGAGGAATGGTTTTAAACTAAAAGAGTAAATTTAAATTAGGTATTAAGGAAAAATCCTTTACTGTTGGGGCAGTTAGGCACTGGAACAAGTTGCCCAGAGAAGCTGTGGATGCCCTGTCCCTAGAAGTGTTCAAGGCCAGGTTGGATGGGGCTTTGAGCAGCTAGTGGGAGGTGTCCCTGACCATGGCAGATGAGCTGGGCTTGATGATATTTAAAGGTCCCATCCAACCCAAGTCTACGATTCTATGACAATATTTATGCTATTGTATTCCTGATCATAACTTAGTAGTGACTGAAGTTTTCATTTATTTATTGGATGCCAAACAAGTCATTTCCTTTTGGTATGGAGCCTGAAAATTGAGAAGCCAGTAAAAGTCCCAAGGGGTTGAAACACTGAATCTTTTCACACAATACTTAGATATCCTCTCTTAAACCTGAGCTAATATGGCTTCTTCCTTTGAAGAGCTCTTTTAACACATTTAATGGCATGGATTTGGGACACATTGCCAGTAATGACCGATTAGCAGTCTCTTATTTAAATAAGTCTTTTATGTAAAAAGTGCATATCCAAAGTTCTTTGAGTGTTCTTTTTGTGAGTTCTTTTAAGCTTTCAGTATTTTCTAGGCTGTGAAGTTTAGCAGTTAGACAGGTCCAATAAAATTATATGAGTAGGAATTTTTTTAAGTTATCCTGAATATATAAATTACATCAGGTTATATGACTGCATTAATCCTCCTGTGGAATCACAATGTTTTCTGTTTATCTTGGCAATCTATGTTCTTCACTTTGACTTTAGAGTAAAATGCAGTATTTTATATTTTAACGTCTCTTGTTTGTTCTCTTTTTTGGAGGGGTGAAGGGGGAAGCAGAAGAATCTGGCCAGAATGACATATGCTCAGCAGTCTTGAACTGTGATCTATAGACACAGCCATTTATTGAACCACACTCAGCCAAGTTGTACATCTCACTTGTATAGTATGTGCTTGAGGGTAAAAACATGTTGGAGAACTCCTTTTCCTTGAGGTTTTTATGCTTTGCTGAAAGCTTCTCCTGTCCCTGGGGACTTCACAGTAGACTTTGCTTACATGATTAAAATAATCATTTTTTTCTCTCCTCATTTTCATGTCTGTTTTGGTTATCATTCTAATTTTAAGCATTATCACTAAGGTGCTTTATTTTGTGACTTTCTTATAATTACCAGTAAGTGTGGTAGTCAGTACTGTAGCTATTGTCCATTGTTGAAGTGGACACTGATACTCTGCTACTGCTGTCTTCAGTGGCTGTGAGCTTCTTTTCTGCCTTGATATTCATTTTACTTATTTTTGACACCTCAATGAACAGCAGAAGTCAATCAGAATAAACCTTTTGAATAATATGAAGTGTAAGAAGCCAGCTCACTTGAATTTGTGTAATTATTTTTTGGCATTTTATGTTTTAATTTTATGCTTAAAATAGTTTTTACTTGAAAGCAGCTGAAGGGAATCAGATTAGAAAAGAAAAAATATCCTAGCTGACACCAAAAACAGAAAATTTCCTTCTGGAAAGAAACCTTTTTTTCCATAGTTGTGAGACTGTGCTCCAGTACAGTGAAATACTTTTCCTGATAGAATACGAATTCTGGAAGGCTTTGGTATGCAATGCATCCATTCTGACTCGTGCTAGCAGAGTACACACAACCAAAGTTTATATGATGCAAAACTGTTCCTCTTCCTGGTGTCCTGTCTACTGGACCTTTTTAGGGAGTATCTGAGTGCTTATAGCTTACTTGCTTCCAGATTGAAACTTCAGTCTCAGTGTACACACACACTTATGAAAAATAACATACTGTGTGTACCTCGAAGGCACACACTAGAACATGAAGTGAAATTCAATAAGGGCTTCAACAATTTTATATGCAAAATTCATTGAAACCAGTAGGAAGAGGGTGTGCCCTATGGAATTGAGTCATTTGTAATCATAGACATTAACTATTTAAGCTGTGAATTTTCTCTGTTTTCCATTAAAATAAATAGAAGTTATTCTAGATCTCTAATGTGACATTGAAAAATTATTTTCCATATCTATTTAAAAATAAAATAAAATCTTTTTTGTTGTTAAGTGAAGCCACTACATTCAATATTACTTTGGAGTTTCTATTTGCTAGTGATTGTCAAATGGAAGGTATATGGATGGTGAAGTGTTGCCAGTATACACAGCTTTATATTTGTGTTCAGGATTTTATTAAATTTTGTCAGAATTCTAAGAGACAGTTGCAGAGCAGCTAAGGATCTCATTGATTTTCTTTTTGTCACATTGATGAAATCTGAAATGTCAAAATTATTACAATTTAAAGCATGAAATGCATTTCAAAATACTATAAATTCTGTTTTCCTGCTTTATAAGTATGCATTATATTTTCATGGAGTTGTAAATAAATTTAATCTTACAGGAGACAATGGCTTCTAAATCAGATTGATATCTGAATTTTATTCTCCTAGTCAGTTTACTTTTTGGTTATGCTGCCGGTGATAACTCAGTATGTCCTGGAGCATTTAGCAGTTTCAGTGCAAAGTTAATTAGCTTCCCAATTTTAATTCCTTTGTAAAAATTCTGCTACTGTGTTGATTGTGTAGATTTTCTAAGCTTTTTTTTTCTTTATTGTTTATCCTATATTTTGTTTTAAAATGAAAAATACTGGGTTTGATCTTCTTTCAGAAGATGCTCATATAGTCATAGAATATCCTGAGTTGTGAGGAACCCACAAGGATGGAACCCACAAGGATCATTAAGTGCAACTCCTGGCTCCACATAGGACTGCCCAAAAATTGGTTGACATGTCTGAGAGCATCGTCCAAATGCTTCTTGAACTTGGCAGGCTCAGTGCTGTGACTACTGCCCTGGGAAGCTTGTCTCAGTGCCCAACCACCCTCTGGGTGAAGAACCTTTTCCTAACCCCCAGCCTAACCCTCCCCTGTCCCAGCTCCATGCCATTCCCTGAGGTCCTGTTGCTGTTCCCAGAGAGCAGAGCTCAGCACCTGCCCCTCCGCTCCCCCCAAGAGGGAGCTGCAGGCCGCCATGAGGCCTCCCCTCAGCCTGCTCTCCACTGGGCTGAACAAACCAAGCAACCTCAGCCACTCTTCATACGTTGTCACCTCCAGACTGTTCACCATCTTTGCAGCCCTCCTTTGGACACTGTCTAATAGTTTTTTGTCCTTCTTATACCATGATGCCCAAAACTGCACACAGCACTTGAGGTGAGGCCGCACCAGTGCAGAGCAGGACAATCCCTTCCCTCAACCGACTAGCAGTGCTGTGCTTGATGCATCCCAGGATATGGTTTGGCCCTTTTGGCTGTGAGGGCACACTTCACTCATACGCATCACACCATCAGCCAAAACCCTGAGATCGCTTTCCATAGGGCTGTTCTTCAGCCCCTCATTCCCCAGGCTGTATAGCCAGGGTTGCCTCTTTGCAGGTGCACTTTCTCTTGTTGAACTTTATAGCAAGCTGTTCTGTTAGCAGCATGAAGTATCGTATGTTTTTGAGAGGCCTGTCCTATAGACTGTGGGCTTTTATTTCCTACTATTTGTGAGAATTGAGAGTTTTTTGTCTATTTGTTTTAAATCACTGAGAAATCAACATGAGAAGATTTTGAAAAATTTGTTTTAAAGTTCTGTTGTTACTCTGAGGAAGTTTCAAAGTAGGTTTTTTTGGACCTACTCAAGAACCTCCTTCTCCTTCAACTCAGGAGAAGTTGTTTTAATAATTTCTCACTAACTACTACCATAGAAATGAAATGAATTCTAGGATTACAGGAAAGAAAAAAAAAAAAAAGCCATACAATAAAAAGGTTTACTTTTTACTCCTCTTTTTGGCCTCAGAGGGTCATGGGGTTATTTAAAAAATATACACATATATTTAAAAAGCTTGCTTTTTTCCGTTTCTTTTGCATTCTATTACCATTTTATATTTATTTACCCATTATTAAATTTAGAGGAAAAGTTCTATGTCAGGTTTTGATTTCAAGCATAATTTGATTTGCTGTCCTATTGATATTTTTCTAACCCAGTGAGAATGGGCCAAGGCAAATGTGGGAATCTTAAATTTAAGCTGAAAAGTTTAGATTTTATAACTGAAAGCTTATAGATGAGCGTGTTTCCTCTGGGTGTAGACATAAAGGGGAAATGTAACACCAAACTGATAAATTGGTTGCATGCTGTTTGAAATTATATATATATGTATATATATAAAATGAAGTTTTTGGTCTAGAAATGATGTATTTCTAGGGTGTGAAAGACTTTGCAGCAAAGCATGGTGAAGCTTTGGATTAATAAGAGCTGAGACTAAGCTTTCTGTACCATCTCTCTCCCTTTCTTCAGGGCTTTTATTCCTTTTATTATGTCAGATGTGACTTTTTGGATTACATTTTCTGTTTGGCCAACTTTACCTCTATCTGTGTTCAAAATAACAGAAAAGAAGTGATAAATAGTAAACAATTCTCAAGATGTCTCATAAGTCCTGACATGTACCAAAGTGTCTTGCCAAATACATCTTCCAACCCACCACTTTTTAATGGGTGTGCTAACACTATATACATAGTCATATGTTTCCATATTCTACTGCTTTCAAATGAGTGTATGAGTAGTATATCTGTCTTTACCACGAAGTTATAGAGACTATGTTAATATGCTGTGAAAATGTAAAATAATTAGAATGAATAACTGAACAAAAAGTTAATTCAGAAACCCTTAGGCATATATTCTTCCTTCGATGAGAGGCGGTTTATCCTTAATGAGAGGCTTATATGTAGCTGTCTGTGCAATGAGATGAAAATACACTCAAAACTTAAACATGAGAGCTACGAATAATCTGTTTAGAGGTTTTGTAGTCAAAAGAGCTGGAATTTTAAAAGTAACTAGTTAGTCCTTATTTGCATAAGAAAATTAACTGAAATGTAAGTCTCAGAGGAAACTTCAAAGGGCTTTGTCACCTCTATTACGTGCTATCTGATCAAATTGTACATGAAGGCAAATAGCCTGATCTCTTTATTTTTTGCTATTTAAATCTTGCAAAGCACATTTTATAAAATTGATTTTTAAGGAATTCTGTTAGTAAAGAAAATTGTTTCAAGTGCCTTTTTTTGTGAGTGAAATTAATCATGATTATAAAACATCGCAACCAGATCTCTACCAAATCTTAACCATTATTCTTTTAAATGCAAATTGCTTGTTGTGCCTTATTTTATTCAGACTCTTCCTCCAAGTTAGTCTATTTATTGTCAAATAACATAATCTGTATTTCAGAAAGTTTCATGCATAAATCTAACATACATGCATTACAGTGAAATGCATTTTGAAGTTATTTTACTGGTTGTGAAAATGTCACATTTGTAATAGAGCATGACCTTTTTGACAGGTCATGTTCTAGAAAGGATTTTGTGGTTCCCCTTGTTCAGAATGGGCTAGATGGGCTTATTAACGAAAAAAAAAAGTCTTAGTGTACTTCTCAAACCAACAAGGCACATGTCAGCTGTGGCTGGGTGGTTATACAGTATATGTTGAGGGGTGTCAGTTCCTTTCTTGCTTACAAGGATGATTCATAATAATCGAGCTGGTATTTCTGTGATACCTTCTGATGCCTCGTTCTAAATTTGCCCAAAATACAAACATGTTGCTGAGTTCTCACATATTCACAGTTCCAAACACAGATGTAATAGGGTAATGTTCTTATTAATTTTATTAACTTTATTGAGCTTTGGAATAGACCGTTAATGCTCCTTTTCCTTCCTATATATATGTGTCTGTGTCCATATACATATATACGCATAATTTTATATATATATAAACAAGAAAGAGTCATGTGTGTGTGACATACATACCACTTTGTTGGTGTGGTTCATTCTCTGGCTCAGACTTAATCAAATTCTTATCTCCCATATGGGACAAATCCAAAGGAACTTCACACCAAATAACCCTGGATTTGCATAGCTGTATCTTACACTCATAGTCTGCTGGTTTTGATTCTCAGAAAGATACAGCATTTATGATCTGTCTATATTCAAAGTGCATTTTAAGAGCAGAAGAAAAAATGCTCTGTCAAAATAACAGTGGAAGTAGTAGGGGAGAAAAGATTTACAGTATAAGATGTGTCAAAAATAACTACTAGCAATACAGGAGAAAATGTATTTTGAAATGTCATGTAGGACCATAGGTATGTTAACAGCTGATTATTGCTTGTGTTCACGTGCAGTATTTAAAGTAATTGCACTGTGTGCACTGAGGTGTTTTTTTTTCCACAGATTGGTGTGATCAGTTTTTTTACAGTTTGACTTTGCAGTTTAGGCTAGACTGTATAGTCTTCATCCTTTATGTGTTCATCTATATAAAATTATTGCATGAATTCACAGGTATCAAGTAAGGTCTACTCTTAGTGTTGCAGGAAATGTACAATATTAAGGACAGAATTTAAGCTTTTCTTATATTTTATTTTTTTTCCAGCATACTGATCAGTAATACCTAAATGTATGTAAATACAGTTATAGCCATACCTGACAAGAGAATTTCTTTTTTTTTTTTTTTTCTATCTCAAGATCATAGGTAAATAAAAGTATTTCTCATCAGTTCACACAGAACTGATGTTGATTTCACTAGAAGAACTAGGAAGTATGCTGAGCACTTCAGGAAACCTTTCAGGTTTATGCAAGGGAAAATACAGCTGACTTAACTAATCTTCAGTTATTCTAAAAGGTGGTTGCTGAGAATAATAGCTTTAACAGTCATACTCCCTTTTGAATTAGGTTTATAATTTATGAAGTTATTTTTTTTTTCTGCTTACTTATTGAGGCAGCATACACTTATATCAGGTATGTGCTTAAATACATACATGCAGTTTAAAATATCACATCTTCAGTGGGAATTTACTTATTTAAGGTAGGTTTTTTATTTGGTTGTGGGTTTTTTGTTGTTTAGCTGGTTGGTTGTTTTTGGTTGGTTAAGGGTTTTTGGTATTGATTTCATTTAATTTTTGAGAGAGTTACATGCTAATATAAAAATAGCAGCAAATGATTGAGAAGTGAAGTGAAAGAAGTCAGTTCTGACTGTAAAGCAGGCTCAAAGATTTCAGATGCCTGTTGAAAGGTACAGACAGCGGTCCATAAAGAGCAAAAATCTTCATGATGAGATTGCCTCTTAGTTGTTGGGGGTGCTTCTGACAGTTTGACTGATGATGTATGCATGTTGTCATTAGTTCTTGAGCTACAAAGCAGTAAGGCACATGGCTTTAGAGAGAACTTTAAAGAGCTTCAGCGCCATGTCTAAACTCTCTGCATCAACACAGTAGAAAAGATAAGACAATGCTCGTTTTAAATGCTGAAGTATAGTGGAGTCCAGATGGAAGCCAGAACATGTGGGGCATCCCGCTGACTTTGGTCTGGCTTTAAGGGAAAGTACTTGCAAGCTCACATAACAGTCCTGAGTTATGAGTATATCTGAAACTTATATGAGTATGTCTGAAACACTTCCTGTGCTTTAATGATTCTTCTGTGTCAGTCATAGACTTCCTTGCAGCTTGAGAAAATCCCATCTCCACCTCTCACTGTTATGTTTTATACCCAAACACCATGAGAGAAAATGTTCTTTTCATAAATCCTTTTGTGAATGCTCTCAAATTTAAAGAAAGAAAAAAAAGTCACTGGGCCTGAATGATTCAGGTTAATCCTGAATGATTGAAGTAGACTGTAAAGCACTCTTAAAATAATTTGGAGTTCAGCTGGAAGATAGACATGCATAAAACTAGACACCTGTAACAAGTTCAGGAGTGACTGAGTGGCTATATCTAACTTGTTTTTAAATAATTACACAGCCTAATTAGAAATCTCTTCTCCTTTCCTTAGAATTTGAATTTATTGAAATTTATGAAAAAAATATGAAATTTATGAAACTGAAATTTATTAAGAAGCTAAGCTTCCAACTTTGCTTTCACTGTAAGTGTGACTCTGTGTAGGTTTTCTTGGCTAGGACACAATGAACTTAATCTTAGTTTACTGTCCTCAAATATGAAGGTAGATGCTTTTTATATCAGCTGTATCTGCCAAAATATGTTATTGCTTTCTTTTGATGCACTCTGTTCTGTCAAGCAGGAACAAACAGAATCATGTTCAGAGGAGAGGAGGACAGCATTTCAAGAAAAGTTGAATTTTTAAATCAATATTGGTACAATGATGTGGGATAGGTCATGGAACTAAAAGATAGCAGCTAGTGAACTAGTTAGAACTAGTCCAAAACATGTATATTCAACCTCTTATTATTTTCCTTTGAATTCATAACATTGTAAATAAGCTCATGGAAAGTAATCAGATTCCTTTGCAAAGGACTTGGGTAAATGAGACTCACATTAATTTTCACAGAATATTGGGCAGCAGCTCAGCAAGATTTGTGTGTGTACACCAATATATGAGCAACGCAGTGTGTGTGCATAGGCATGCTGTGAAAAAACTACCCTTTTGGACTGTCTTCACTGAAGTTCCCAAAGTTGTGCTGCTTTCATGCAGCATCACACCAAAATGGCATTAGCAGGGCACAATTATTTGCAGCCATGGATTTGGCCCAAAACACAGAATATAGTCAAAACCAGGGGCAGAATTTTTGTTTTGTTTTATTTTGACTGAAGATACAGGCCTGCTATATTGTGCATATTTGTAGCACTTTGGGGATGCTCACTGTATATAGGCACGTATTTCCCTTTCTACTCTCTTAAGTGAACTACATGTATTTAAGATCTAGAAGATGAATAACAGGATGAAGGACTTAACAAAATGTAGAGCAAATGCCTGTATCAAAGTGATACAAAGATAGCAAGCAACAGATGACTTTAACCAGCAAATCTGACTCCCCAGAGGCACTTGGATTGCATTAATTTTGTCCAGATTCAGAAACAGGTCACACCTGCTTCCACCATTCTGCTCTCAGGCAGGTCAGTGGTCTTAAAGTTATGCATACTAATTGATCACTGGTTAGGGGACAAGAGGGATTTTTATCTCAACAAGGACACTCTTTCAGTGCATTAAAAAGGATTTTACAGTTTCTCCATTTCACCAACATAAATGTTTATTTTTCTACTGTCTTGCAATTTGAATTGATAGTCTAAGCAGCCTTTGTCTCACCAGGCCTCAGGTGTATGGATGGTCAATGTCTAATGTCTGGAAAAAATGGGGTGCCCTGTGGTCAACAGACTGCATTTGGACATCAGAAAATAGTGGGATGCATCTGGGGAAAGATCCCTGGATTCAAGTGGACCAGCTCTCTCTAAACATCAAAGTGTGTCCATAGCAGGGAATTTCTTTGGTGACAGGTTGGTAATTGAACCAACCTGCACCCCATTGCCTTGAGAGACTTACCCCACTAAGATGGTGCTGCATGCCAGGGAGCTCCAAGGTCACTGGGTTTTGTGCTTAATGTGGTGCATCAGAGAGGAGCCTGCCGTGGGCTATTGGCCTACAATAAAAGGAACATGTTTGAGTTAACATGACGCCTAATGTTCTGTAGATGTTTTGCAGCAATTTTGTTTGCTTGTTTTTTTTTCTGGTGCATCTCTAACGCTTTTCTTCTGGAAGTGTGGTTACAGGATCTGTTATACTTGCTCAGTGTTTGAGATTAGTTTTCAGTCAGTGGTTTTGAAGTTGGTCTCTTATAATTTAAGTCAGCAAAAGGAATGTATGTACATTCAACTAACAGCTTTCTCAGCTTCAGTTGAGACTGCAAACAGGATTTGCTAATGTTTGTTTAAATATTTTGAAGGAAAGGAGTAGAAATAGGAAGTAAAATATTCAGTGTATGCTTTGTCTTAAGTGAAATAATACAGTATGTGAGTAATTTCATGATATATTGTGCATCTAAATTGTATCTTTAGTATTTGAATGCTTGGAAGAATTTCCTACTTAACTTATCTCTAGAAAAAAGCTCTTAGTAGGAATATGAAAAGAAAGGCCACCGTTAACACAAAATGACCGTGGAATATGTAAGTACTTAATCCTATAGGATGTTTCATCACTTTAATCTAGTGAGATTAATTGATGTTGCAACATAAAAGTGCCCTTTTTATTTTCTATATAAACGTTGCTTGTCTACAAATGAAAGTTTCAAAATCTTAAAGATGAAAGGTTTTGTGATTTGGATTTACAAAATATAGTCCAATGCAGAGAAAAATGCTTTACCTGGTGGATGCAGAATAATATTACCAGACTAAGTTGAATAACTTCTTTGGATATTAAGTGAATATCCATGCAATTCACTGTTGTTATGTTCATCTACATAGCCCAGCTGGGGTGCCTGTGCATAAAGAGTAAAGCATGTTTTTGCTTGTTGAAAAAGATCTGTTTGAGAATTATTCATCTATATTGAAAATATGTGTAATGTGTACACGTATTCATAGTATATGTCTCTTTGTGTTCTTTTTAGAAGATAAAGTTTCTTCAGAGTTTGTACACATACTTGATTTTTTTTCTTTACATGTTTAGAATTATTGTGTAATTCTATTATTGCTAATGTTCAGGAGTGATCAGAGATGTTATGTGAGTGCTTCAAATAGCACTCTGAATATCTCCTCACAGAGTAAATCTATGGTTTTGCCATGTCATAAATTTCAAAGAAAATGCAGGATTCTCACTAGGATTTTTGACAGTGTTAACTTTTATGGAAAGAAGGGAATTGTCTTAGGAATATACTGTCATTGGCATCCATTTGTTCCACTGATATCATCATGATAAAATAGCTATAGACCTAACCTCAATAAAACTAGGTGTCAGTGTGAGAATAAATTTTTGAGATACTATAGCAAAACTTTTAGAAGTAGATTTATGTTTTTGGAGAATATAATACAAATATATCCTTTGGTTTGCTTCCCCAAAAATACACAGTTGTTTTTTTTGTTGTTGTTGTTTTTTTTTACTTTTGTCAAAATTAAATATAAATAAAAGGGTCTTTTAAGATATTTAAAGTTTTTCCTATGTAATGGGAAGAAGTATTTATGGAAGCAATTAATGTTCACCAAGACACTTACCCTAAGGTACTGAAAAAGTGAAAGTGTCTTTTTTGTCTAATCAGATATATCTGTAATCATGGAAGGTCTACAAACCTGATAAATACTCAGATATCTTGGAAATTATGAGTTTTTATTTGTTTGTTTTTACTGAAATCATTGATTTGCTCCCTAGATATGTCTTTAGCTTATATTTATAATAATAAATGATAGAATTAGAAACCTGCAAAAAGGTTTGTACTTTGTTGAGCAGGCAGGAAATTTAAACCTTATCAGAATAATAAAAAAAAAATCAGTTATGTCATTGAAGTAGATTTTTGGTGAAGATGCTTTCCTGGAAGGCTACATCCTACCTAAATCAAGATGTAGGCTTCTTGACTGCTTGGATTATCTCAGTGGAGGAGATAAATAATGAAAAATAAGATAAAGGGAGCAAAAGGTTAGAAGAGATGGGATAGCTAATACAAAAGGGAAATGATGGTACAAAGGGATGGCAGGGTCTCTGATCAAGACAAATAGTATAGTGTAGACTATCACACTATCACAGCAAATTTTTCTGTAAAGCTCTGTTTTTTCCCACAACTAGTACTGAAGAGAAATTCACTGCAGTTATGGTAAAATTAGTAGGACTAGTTAAAAAAAAAAAAAAAAATCCTCCAAGCAATATTTTGGAGGGAAAAAAAAAGTGAGGAGAAGGAATTTTTTTTTTTTTTTTTTTTAGATTTTCCAACCATTATCAAACACAGATGGTTGTTTCCAATAGGTTTTGCCTCTAAAATATTGCATACTTTCATACTGGCTGATTTTTTTTTTTAAATACTTTCTAAGTTCAGCGCAGATTGCAGTGATCCTAGATGAAGGTATGAAGAGATGGCTAACCTCTGTAATGTCTATTTCTAGGGAAAGAAGCTGGCAACATGGCAGCCAGACATAAATTTATTGATCCTTTACTGATAGTTTGACAAGAAGCAGTAGAGTAACTCCAGTTTGGATAATATTCCCTAGGTGGTAGGACTGAATCCTATTTTTTTTTTTCTATAATGGTATTGAAGTCTTATGAAAACCCACATTGCATGAATTCCGCAGAAGTAGTCATCATACAACCTCATCTACCTTAGGACTATAAAAATACCGTGCCTGAATCTATGTGAATGTGTATATTACATTGATACTCCTGTCATCTGTGACCTAATTTGGAAAACTTCTCTAGGTCCGCACTGTAAATAGTTAGGTACATATGGTTCTCCTCCCTCATGTCTTAGTCATATGTGCACATGTGCTTTTGGTGATAATACCAAGTGATGAATACTTTTTGTTTTTCTGCTTGACTGACGGTTGTTTTTATTTTCTTTCGCATGCACAGATTAACCTGTTCTGTGACATTAAAGAGAAAAATATTTGGGCAAAGTCCAGCAGGGCAATTGGACTTTTAAATTAAAGGAATTAAGACTGCAGTGAACAGATTGGGGTTGATGACATTCAAGAAGCTATGGAAGAGATTTGTGTGAGAGATTTGCTTGCTGTAGGGAAGATAGAAGTGGTTGAGGCACTAATGGGCGGGACAAGTGATACTTGACTCAAGGTTTCTGATAGAGAAGCCCTGACCTGTAGAAGCTACATGCATGAGAGAAGAACATGTACTGAATGAGACAAGAAACTTGAGGAAAGACATGGACTAATGCATGACTGGGATGACTGAACTGATTTTCAGAGCTGTATTTTATATCTAACTCTGCCAAAAGTGATGGTATGTCGTAACAGTTAAGTGAGCTTTTTGGTAGTTGGTTGCTTATCTTGAGAAAGGCTTGAAATTTACAGAAGCACAAAGTACTTTCAGCTGCTTTGGAACATAAGGGTGGAAACTGCAGTAATTAATTTAGGCACTTCCAAACATTTGAATGAGTGACTTTGCCATCTTCACATTTTAACATAGAGATACTTATTTGTATAGCACTTGTTAAAAATAACCAATACCTTAACGGTCTTTTGCAGCTAGTGGATTCAGCATAAGTAAACTGAAATATCTTGAATGTACCATTGCTATATAGCTTGCACAACCTAAATTGCCAATTAATGATGCAAAGCAAGTTGAGGCTCAGTGTTTATAGGATTCCAGACTGAGGTACAGGACTGGTAAAAGAAAGGTCTTTTCAGATCTAGTTTATACAGAAGAATTAAAGTGAATTAATATCAGCCCACAAAGACAACTTTTAAACTTAAATGAACGCATTTATTTCCAGTTGAAAAATACACAAAATGCTGCATTATTGAAGATGTGTTTAGCTTACATTTGCAGTCTGAGATATGAGAAACAGGTTGCAGCCTAAAATGGGGTACATGTATTTTTGGGAGGAATTTATCAGATAATGATGAACAGAAGGGGCAGACTGACTGATTAGAAGACAAGAAAGTACATACTGCCTCTTCTCCCACAGAAAACAAGCATGGCATGGCTAACAGTTCCAGACAGACATTCCTCAGGAAAGGGCTGTGAATGATTTTTTTTTTTTTTTTTTTTTTTTAAGCAGTAGCAGAAGTGGTAAAAACAAATTATAATCTTATAAAATAAAGAACATTTCCAGGCCATGGCTGTCCACAGACAATTTTATTTAGTTAGCTTTTTAATTTAATTTCTCTTAAGACTTAACTTTTGTTAATCAAAAAAAATATCTGTTGCATAGTAATGGTATCTGAGGTTTTTGCATGTTGTAATGTTCTCTGATTCTTCTATAGCTTTTCCCCCATTTATCTTAAATGGTATGTTTTTAATTTAAATCAGGTTTTCATAGAAAGCAAGAGAACACATAAGTCAACCCAGGCACACCAGAGGATTGGAGGATAAAGTCTGACTCCCGAATTTTGTGAAAAAAAAATGATAAAACATAATGGCCTGAGGTGAAAAATCAAAACATATATTGAAATGATGGTCATAAACCTGGCTGTATATGTGGCTCTCCAGCAGCTCTGCTGAGAACCTCTTTTTCCTCTAGGTTTGCCCCAAAGTAATAAATATTTTTTATCATTGAAGAGAAATTTGACTTTGTTTATAAGCATAACAAGCAGCTGAAAGCATAAATACTAAGTATTCATGGTTTATATGTGGATGTAACTTCTATCTTGATGGTTGTACAAAGAAAAGAAAAAAAAATCTCTGAATCAGGGTTTGTACCAGGGCTAGTGAGGGATGGTGGAAACAAATTCAGAACCAGATTGAAAAACAGGTCTGTTACATGAAACTGTTGCTGTGCCTAAAGCTGTGCTACCCACCTTCCTGTGTGGGGGATAGGAGGGTGGATTCTCAGAGTCTTCAGGCTCTCTGGTTGTGTCTGACATTCCCAGGCAAACTAGAGGCACCTGCTCTGTGTAGCTATGGCAAAATATGCCTTGGAACATTTTATGGTGCCAGAAGTATGGATGGGCAACAGGAGACGTGTATGAGACATTTTCTACTTTTTTCTTTCTTCCTTTGTTAAGCGTTCATACCAATTGCAACCCAAAATAGTGAGTAACTCACTGTTGTTACTTGTTTGGTGTGTGTGTGAGAGAGAGATTTGTTCTGGAGGAACAAATTCTAGAGGAACTTCAACTATTTTAAGCAGTCAAAAATCATGTGTAAGGATCTAATCAGATGACATTTCAGTAGTTATTACAGGGGATGCTTCTGCATTCTGTTCCCATTATTTCTTGCAACATGGGACACAGAACTAATGGCATCCTTTCCTCATGTTTCTATGCAGGCATAAGTCCTTTTCCCATATCTAAAATCTCCAATTTCAAAGACCTATGTTTAAAGAAAGAGACAAATACTATTACAGAAATAGTGATACTTACTTGTATTTCTATTCTTTTGTCATTCTGTAAGGTTTCTTTTTCATGTTTCTTTGAAATGAACACACCTGAGGACAAGGGAGGCTGCTTGTTGGCTCTCATGTGACCCTCCTTGTGCTGAACAATGGATCAGCAGCTTCTGAGTGTAATTTTTTTATTTGGGAAACTGATATGTGGAGCTGCCCCCACCCTCCCCCCTTAAAAATAACTCAGGAAATCATTCTGAGTTTTGATGCACTTCAGAAGTGTCTCTGATTTACATCTGAACCTATAACAGTAACCTGAGAAGTAAACAACAGGGCTAATCAAGCCGTGTGTACAGTCTGCATTCAGGTGTACAAAAACAAATAAGATAGTTTAGAGCAGGTAGCTATTTTAGGTCTCTGATTTCTGTATTCTTTGTTTAAAAATTAGTCACAAATTGGCAGGAACTGAGTAGGAGCTCCTGAGGTTGGCAGGAGCTGTGCAATACTTTGTTTT
Organism: Netta rufina; assembly: GCF_964035555.1. Taxonomy (NCBI): domain Eukaryota; kingdom Metazoa; phylum Chordata; class Aves; order Anseriformes; family Anatidae; genus Netta; species Netta rufina. Next base: position 107,676,801 of record NC_140124.1, read on the forward strand.
TACTTTGAGAAATTGGATGTGTACCACAGGGCATCAGGTGGGAATGCAGGCAGAACTGGATGCCTAAAGCTGGCAATGCTCCTAGTTGTGACTGCAATTTTAAAGGTAAGGACAGGTGTTCATATTTCTTACTTCCTGAACTGAAGGAAATTCCCACTGGAAATGAAATTTCCTACCAATACCTTTGCAGCGCACCTTCTCTTGTTCTCCGTGGAACTGCCTGTGGAATAATAAAAGCTGACAGTCAATGGCAGTAGCCTGCATCCTGTAGCTCAGTAGTTAAAATTTCTGCTGTCTGAGCTGATGTGTGCATGCCAGTGGCTTGGGATTCTGAGTACCTGTTGAACTATAACTAGTAGGTTTTGCTTCAATCAATTAGTTTAATTCTACATTTAGTTCACATTTTAGATTTCTTTAAGGCTTACTATTACAATTGCTAGTGTTATGTTCACTTCTGAAATGTAATGTCTTTGGGTTGATGAACAGACATTGGACAGATTACAAAATGAATAGTTAAACACAGGAAAATGCTAAGTAAAATTCCAATTTCAGAAGTCATCATAACTGTGGAAAATCTTAAAAAATGTACTGACAGTAACTAGACCATTAATGTTTGAAGAGGTTTAGAGATTTTAGCTTTTGAGGGAAAAGCAGTAACAGGAGTTCTGTGTTTTGGTTTTGAGATACTTGCTGAAACTTCAGCTAAGTTGTTAATAGCTGTCTGTATTTTCATTTAGTCACTATGTTACTAAAACCATGAGATGAGCTTCAGATTTGAAATACTGTTCTGTTCGAGTTCTTAGTCACCAGAAAACTACCAAGTTCTTGAAGATCATGTGAAATGAGGCTCTAGTTTTGTCTCTTCATCTGCAAATAACTATCACTAGAGAGCAATAGGTACTCTTGCTGTATGTATTACAGACACTTTTTGTTGAAGGATCAAGTATATCCGTTTGTGTCCTAATCTTTTGAACTCAAAACAAACAATTGGAGGTACTACTTAATATGTTAGGATTTTAGCTGTTCACTGTCATAAAAATAAGACAAGCCGGTGAATAATATGCAAGTAAAGCAACACACCATTGGTGTATATATTAAAGGCTTAATGGAGGCTGTGGTGCACTCCATCAAAGCCTTTTAATCAAACTAGTGTCCTCAATACTAGATATACAGAGGGGACCTAAGAAGATGGTATCTATCCAGTGACACTTTCAGTATAGCATCTAAGTGCATTATCATAGTCCTTGCTTCCAACCTTGACTTCTTTGTTGCAAATGAACTGCTTAGAATTGGGATGTTGGTCCAATGGAAAATTTTGGAGAGTGGAATATCTGCTTTGAGATGGATAGCTGAAGACTGAGATGCTCTGCTCTTGGGCAGCTCTTTGGTATCTATCACCAAATCTCAGAATGGTTGAGGTTGTAAGAGACATCTGGAGGTCTTCTGGTCCAACACCTCTGTTCAAGCATGGTCAGCTAGAGCACATTGCCCTGGACCATGTCCAGATGAGTTTTGGACACCTCCAAGGAAGAAAACTGCACAGTGGAGTCCACTCTCTGGAAACTATGGATCAGGGGTAAGAAGCAAGACTTAGTGAACTGGCCTGTACCAGTACTAACCAAAAGGTACAGGCCTTTTGACATGTTTTCTCATATTTTATATATATATATATATATGTGTGTGTGTGTGTGTGTGTATATATATAATGTATAATCATCTTTTCGTCTGTGCTCAGGTTTCCTCACCAAGGGAACTTCTTGGATTGCTCTAAGTCGGAGTCTGTATGCAAACAAGTATGTACACAGTGTGGACACTGAGAGGTCAAGGGCTTTGCAATGAAGCATTAAGTGAAATGATTTAACAATGTAGACAGGACTTGTCAAGTATACTGGAGTCAGTAATTTGAAAAATGCTTTCATAGGTAGGGTACTTTGCAGCAGCCCTGGAAACCTCAGAAGGACAGTGCTTCCCATGGCAGAATGTTCTGTGTCTTCCAGAATTTGGACAGTTTGTATGCCCAAAGTGCTGGAGAGGCTTGGTTTCCAAATTTCCACCACAGTGGCTATAGCATCCAAAAGTAATGTCCTCCAGACAGAATACAGTAGAATGCAGCTTTAATTTTTTATTAAAAATAAATAAATAAATAAAAAGCCAGGTTTTATGACTTATTTCATACTAAAAAGCCTCATAAAAATCAGCTGTTGCCAATATGAAGCAGTTCCATCAGAAAAGTCTTAGCCAGTTGCAATAAAAATAAAAAGATTATGAGTCAATGTAATTTTATTCAGGGCCAGAATAATAAAAATTAAGCTCCTCCAAAAATTTGTTTAAAGATGGAACATTCCAAGATAGGAATGATGTCAATGCTTCTTTCCACAAGAACAAAAATGAGTATTTGATCTAAACTTACTTTTTTTTCTATTAGCTTATAAAATAACCACACTGATTCAAGTAATAGTTTGGAAGTTACAGATAAGATTTTAAAGCCATATGTATAATGATTTATATAAATTATAGCAAATTACAAGAACCTCCTTCAAATCTGTCAAACTTAATTTTCTGCTCTGTAGAGCACAGTGATTGAGACAGTGAAGCTGCATGACATTTTACACTGTGGATACTGCCAGCCGACAAAAGCCTATGGCATTAGCTGAACCCACAGCAAACAACTGGTCAAGAGGACAGGCTATGTAATTTCCTCTCCATAGTGCTTCCTTTGGAGCTTTCAGCATGGTTTTGCAGTGTCTACAATGGCAAAACAGTGGCACTCTTGATAAGCAGTTCGACAGAGCTGTAACTAGCCATTTCAAAGATTGATTTGGATGCTCATGTGTGGTTTAGGTGCCATATTTTCTTTGTACTTCAATAATATCAGAAGCATATTTAAGATCACTGTAATATTTAGTGCTATTTCAGCTGTATCCAAAAGGGAGTATATACCATATGCTTTTAAACTAGATGGTAAGTAAATATTAGAAGTCTTATAGGATATTCTGTCGGGAAGAAAAATTGTTAAGTGAGCTGACTATAATCTTTGATGGAACTTTATTTGTTTCCAAGACAAATCTCCATAAAATCGTATCTTCCTAAATGGAAAAAAAAAAAAAAATAGGAATAATAAAAGAAGCAGTCACTGTATTCTGTATTCTCAAAATTCTCCTTACTGTCAAGATTCAGCTTGAGATACGCTCTCTGAGCTTTCTTTTATGTTTGTATTATAAATGTTCCTCTGATATTTCCTTGTTTCCCGTTGCCTTTTCTGGCTACATCTTTGATGCTTTTGTCTGTGCATGTACAGTATTACCAGCAATTTCAAAATTACTTTAAGCCACCAGGAGAATCCCTCTCTTTGCATCACATCTCAGCACCACAGCAGCATCTGGCATGAGTTACAGTGGTAATTTCTTCTGTTTCTAAGGGATCTTAACTTTGTAGTGAATTAAGGATTCCCATTATGCCTCCAAAGCCACAGATTTTGTACTGAGTCCCTTTGATATGAAACTACCCTTACTGCTTGCTTTTAGTGTATGCCAGCTCCTTTTGAAATTGAGGACAAACGTACCATTGACATGAATGGTATACAATTAGATATCCAAGTGGTGTGTCAGGGGTAATTTTAACACTTATCTACCAATCCCCCTCTTCCCCCAAAAAAAAAAAACTTTCATGTTTATACATAAGATATGACGGTGGGTCCTTGTGGGTCCTTGGGAGCCTGTCATTTGCACACAGATACGTTGTGAGTGAAGCGTTCTCTAAATTTGTTTGATATTTTTAGGCTTTGAGTATTGATGTAATGGATATGCCATCTTTATGCAGGGCTTCAAAAGGGAGATAGACTTTGTAAGAGGTTATCTTGTGTATTTGGAATTTGTCTTCTGGTTAAGGTGTCATTTTTTTTTTTTTTTCATGTTACTCTTACATTATAGTAACAGGATCACTGCATAATCTTGCATAAAATCTTTTTTTTAACTTTTCAAGTGCAATCTGCATTTAATCTGAAGATAAATTTAACACTTGATTCTTTATTTCATTTTTTTTTCTTTTTTTTTTTCCCTCACTTGTGCATCTCTAAAATAATCTTCAGATGACAGTAGAAAGGAAGAATGGAAACAGGTGTGGTTTTTTGTGATTTTTTTTATTATTGTTTTGTTTATTTGTATTATTTGTTAAAACCTCCAGTGCTTAGGGATGGAAATTTTAAGGTGCACTCTTTTCACTTATCACAAAGTACCTGCTGTGTTTAACTATAAGTTATGGTAAGGCACATACTTTACCTATTTGGATCCACAGATGTATGTGCAGTTTTTGAACACTCTGGTATGTGTATGACAAAGTTCCACGTGTGCAAGACATTTCTATGAAAAGTAGCCATACATGCCATGTTTCACAATCACTGCATTTGTTATCATAGTAGAACAGACAAGTAATATATTTTATTTTGTTTTACTGCAATCAGAAAGCAATAATACATTTCTCATTGCACAACTAGCAGTGTAAGGATGAAGTTGTATGCATCTGATTGAATCGTTGGTGACAGAGCTACAAAAGAAATATGTGAATAAAATAACATTATAAATATACTAGCATTAAATCTACCTTCATAACATTGAGTTGTTTATTGATGCAATCAACTGTGTAAAAATAACCCTTAATTTTTTTTTTCCAAGTTGAACTTTATTCAAAAATTATATTTTCTATTGTACTCTGTATTCACCTCACCAAGAAGAAAAAAAAAGGATTATGATTGATTTATGGTTGAGAGAAAAATGCTCTTTTTTATTTTTATTATTTTATTTTTATTTTTTGTAAATATCACAATATCCATCCATAATGACTTATCTGTGAATTATCTTTTAAATTAAGGTGGCCTCTTTGGCTAAGTGAAGAAACTGGTTCCACAAATTTGATGAGCAGACATATTTGTTGATATCCACAGCAGTGGGTGGAGGTTTGGTCTGAAATAAATCATAATATAGTGTATGTGGGAGTTTGGATCTTGTAATCTCTTTTTAGTTCCACCACAGTCTCAACTGTGTAGCTTTGAACTTGTTGCATAATCTCTTTATACCTTTTTCTTCACTTTCACTTGTGCGCCATTGCCTAAATTAGATTGTAGTCCAGAATTTTTGATAGATGATTCTTCAAAGAGCGGATAATACATCTTACTGGAGGAGTTATTTGACTGGACAATTGTGCAGAGACACAGACTATTGAACTGATCCATTCTGATGTTCATACTAAGTGCATGTCAAGCCATGATCATCTGTGGATTATTTTCATATTGCTATCTGTCTTTATTTAAGCTAAATGAGTACCTGTGTGCATTTACATAAATATGTATATATATATAGTATATTAATACTATAGATATACATTTTAGGTGTGTATGTATACAAATATATATACATAAACACACATATAGTAATTTTGTTTATTTTTTCCAGATAGAAAAATTAAAGAATAGTTTTGGACACAACTGACTTTTAAGACTTTTAAGTCTACTTCTTAAGTAAGTCCTCAGATACCTCTTGCCACAGTTGAGCAATTAAAAATTTTGGAGTCTGAGATGGGAGATTATCTGATGAAGATCTGTAACCCAGTTTAGTCAAGCAATCTGTTATGTATGACTTTACTCCAGAAATACTGGAGGGGAAAATCTGCACAGCTGTTCCCCATGCTGCAATACCTGCTCTCTGAGTCAGCTGAAAAAAAGTAATTATCGTGTTCTCAGGATAGCACTATTAAAAGCAAAATATAGCACATGCACACACACAAAATCTAATGGTAAATGGCTTTATAAGAGAATTAAACATGTTCATGTGTCTCTAACTTCTTCAGGGTGGGCACAACACTATCTAAAGCAAGCAGTTTTTAATTTGAGGGGTGAAGTCTCGTTTGCATTAATATACACTCATATTTCTCTATGGCAGTAAAGAAATTCAGTAAACAGGTATTCTGACTTTGGCCATGGACAAAGTAAGGAAGGCTCCCATGTGAACGAGAACAGATCCCTGGATGTTTGATCTGGTGAAATGTTTGTCTTGCAGGTGCGGCCATCTACATCCTTTAGGTGGTGAATCAGAGCTTGCTGTTCTCAAGTTTAATAGGTGGTCTGTGGAAGTGTAGAATTAAGTCTCTGTATTGCCTTGATGATTAGGCAGGTTTTGCCTAATCAAAAAACTTGTATTTTTCGTGGTTTTCAGCTCTGCGACATATTTTCTTTTCTCATAGTTTGTTTTGTTTGTTTGTTTTGTTGTTTGTTTTGTTTTTGTGACTGGCTGTCACATAGCCTTCATTATTTGTAAACTACCTCACTACAAACATATATATATGCACAGTGCTTTGAATATAACTTGAGTTATGGAAAGAAAATAGTCTGATATGTTACAAAGTTTTCATGTCTCTAACTAAAATGACACTAACCTCATTTCAACTAAAAGGAATAATTTCCAGTCTGAGAGTTTATGTCAAATGGTAGTGGGTGAGTTGTGAATAGCATGTAAAAATCTGTAATGGTTATACTGTTGGGGTCAGTGCAGCCTCAGTCAAAACATTATCATATTAGATTGTCCTATGTCGTCAGATTGCAGTGTAATTCCTTTTCCCCATTTTATTACTGCTGTGGCAGAGATGCATCTGAATAGAAGGTTGTTTTTTTTTTTAATAATTTACTAGTCTAGTTTCATTTATTAAGTGTTTTCACAACTCAGTGCTTTAAACACCTTGCATATGTTTTAATGGTGAAGTCTAGATTTACAGTTCCAGGGCCTTCTCTCCTGCCAGCTCTTATGGCTGTGCTTTGGATTTGGTAGAACTTCTGAACAAATATAACTGAATACAGTGTGGATATAACACAATCCTGGAAATCTCTCTTTCATTGTGTAGACAAGCCACATAATAGTAAATTATCTTGTAAAAATATGTTCCTTTCTGATTAATAGTCCTGGTATGCTGGCATCAGTTCTTCATGTATAGGCATCTCTTTATTATTCCCTCCAATCAGTGTACACTCAGAAAATAAGAGAATGAATTTAAATGTTTCTTTGTCTCAACTGTGAATGGAACCTAGTTTTCTTTTTGAAAATCTGTAATTAAAAAGAAAGAATCCAACAGCAGCTAAGAGAAGTTCCATGTTATGTTGATAAAGAGCTCTTCATTAAACTCTGGATCAAAAAGGACAAAAATAATTCAAAATCATACACAATTGTTTTATTCCTAGCTATAACAGTTTGTCATGAGTTCTTTTGTAAAAATCTTATTTTTAGGACTTTAATCATTTGAGTGAATAATTTGCCTCTGGCTGAAAGTAGGCACACATGCTCTCACCCTTAATGCAATTGTTTGCTTTTCTAAAGGTGCCTTTAATGGTATATTAAGTAAATGGAAAATACTTCATTTTTTGGCATTTGAAAGTATTTTAAGTATATTCCATAAAAATGTTTAAATGCTATGAACACTCTCTTCCACTCTTCTGAAATTGACAGCAGATATTCTAATGAAAAAAAGCAAAGGGAGCAGTCTTGATAATGAATTACAGATCTATGCAATGTATTGTTTTGTGGGGTTTTGTTGTTTATTTCTGTTTTGGTTTTATTATTATTATTTATTTTAGTTGCATTGATGCTGATAGCACTTCATGAAGACAGAAGGACTTCTGGAGTTTTCTATCTAGATGGCAATGCCATCTAGACATAAGCTTCAAGATGGTACTCTCATGACTTTGTGGTATAAGAATGTAAGTTATTTCCATTGTGGAAAAAGAACATTGGGGGGCATCAGAGTGTTTGGGTAGAGTCCCTCAGTTATGTGATGCCAAGCCAAACATGACACAGATTTGACTCTTCAATGGAGTACTTAGTACTGCACAAGGACAATTCAAAATGCGATTTTCATCAAAACTTATGGAAATTTGAGTTTCATTAGAATTCTTGAATATACTAATTTCAGAAATTATGAAGCTGTAGGGTTTTAAGATTGCTAATCTGGAGTATTTTTGAAGAATTGAGTTCTTCTGTAGTAGCAGTATATGTTTAGCTTCTGAAGACCAAATAATGAATAATGAATTGCCCTTCTGTACACAAGGGTCAGATATGTGACACCATTCAAGTGATACAGGGCACTAGCAAAGGTTTCCTGTTAACCTATTGCCCTACATTGAATATCTGAGTATGAGAATTTAGATCAATTATTCATCAATAATGACAATTTAATATCATTCAAAGTCAAGTATCCAAGTAAAAGAGGAAAAATAATAAAAAATAAATATTCTGTAAATAAATATTTATCTTTTCAGCTTTTAAAGAATATAGACATCATTGGCCTTTTTGCATTTATATAGAAAAGATTCTCCATTTATTAGTACTTACATAGAGAAAATACATAGCTGAAATATAATTTCCATTAGAACAATGTTTATGTTCATTAAGGGCTTTTTTTTTTTTTGAATCCATTGCAATTAATGGAGAATTTGTGAGTTATTTAATATAAGCAAAGAAAAATTATCAAACTCGATTATTGTTGATGTTTTTTGCTTGTTTGTTGTTTCATCTGTGTTTGCTTTGGAATGATGATTGCAGCTGAATTGTCAGTAGGAGGTTCTGTGAATAGGAAGATGACATTTGATTTGCCTGGACTTTGAGCAGTACCTTCTTGCTGGCACCCGCTTCATTATGAGTAAAGTTGTAACTGTCACAGCCACTGCAGATTTAGTTCTTGTTTTATTATTAATGCATTCTTAAATGAGTTTTTTTCTACTGGATTGGTGGATGTGAGGCAATAATAAATAAGTGAATGTGCTTCTTTGAAGAAAAAGACTCTAATGATGCTGTATTTTGACTGTGGCTTTGTAGGAAACTGCCAGTGATGGGTTGGTAGTTTATGTCTGGTATGACAAATCAGGTTTTGCTTTTGAAGATTTGAAAGGTAACTTTTGACTACAGTATTGATTTCAATGCTCCTGTGTAGCCTCTTTACAGAGGCTTGGAGAATGAGGTTTCTTTGAAAGAGAACGGGACTTGGAGATTTATGTACTCCTCTGTATTCAGGTAGGTAGAATCAGCAAGGACTGGAGTAGTAGCTTTACATTAATTTAATTACTCTTAGCGTTATCCAGGAAGATTTATTGCAAAATAAAATAATTTTCCTTAATCTCTCTGTGCATAAACATGTATTGATAAACATATAATTGTATGTTGATTTTGAAGAATTGTATACTCGATTTCTTTTATTGGTCCCAGTAGTTTGCTTTGTTCTACATGTGTCTGTAAGTTCAGAAAGAATGTGCAGATCTTATTGATTAAAAATAAGTTGTTGTGTTGTTGTTTTTGTTTTTGTTTTTTTTTTTTTTTAAAAAAAAAAGTGTCAGTTCTAGAATATGGAACAGTGGTTCTGTTTGTTCTTCCCTTTCTTCCTTACACCCTTCTTTTGTCCCTTTATCTCCCACTCTTCCCTTCTCCCCTTCCCCCCCCCCCCCCATTTTCTATTTTTTTTTTATCATGGGAGTAAGGGACAGAATAGAATTAACAAGTCTGAACAAGTACTTGTAATTAGAAGCTTCAGATACTATACCAGTTCAGAGCTGAAGTGTCTGGGATTACTCCTGCAAATTAACATTGTTGCAGTGGAAAAAGCATTTATGATGAATTGTTCATGTATTTTAAGCTAGTGTTCAGTAACCAGTCACTAGAACTAGATGATCATCAAAGCACTCTGTTCAGTTCTTGCTTTCCACCCTATTTCTTTTAGTGGAAATACATTCACTTAAAAATAATCTTTCAAAGCTTATTGGCTATGTAACAGTAGACTGGAATCAAAGATAAACTTACTTTACTTACTAAGGTATAGCAACAATGAAAACATATATTCTCTAAATGGTTGGATTGTTTTAGTATAACTGTTACCCATGTCTAATGCAGTAGAAGAAAAAGACACTGGAATGTATTTGGTTCAATTGCCAATTCCCTTTTTTCTTTATGTCCTTAACAAATGTGTCTTTTTTGGTGAAGGCTAGCCTACTGAATGAACAAAATGGCAATAAAAATGAAATTAATTTGATTATTTATGCCACGTATTTGTCACAGGAATTACAATAAATTGCTGATATATTTTTGAGGGTTAGTCAAAACTTAGGTCTTTTATTTTTCTGTTGCTTTGGCTATTTTGGGTATCAGTAACCCCAGTGAATCCAGATAAAGAGGCAGCATTTAACTTAAATATCCCTGTCTCAGCTTTGTGGTAACAATAAGCCAAAGCTACAAAGTCGGTGCTTTGAAAATATCAGAAAATATGCTCTTGTTTTCTAAATGAATTATTTTGACATTTCTAATAAGTTGTTTGATTTTCCATGTTTAAAAAAAAATGCTTTTGAATCCACATTTTCACCTAATAAAAAGATGTGGAAAAATTTGGGGCATCACTATATAGTTCCTGTTTATCTACTATTCTGGCAAAGGTGGGTTCATTACTTTTCCTACTGAATTATCATATCTTTCAGGAGAGAGAGAAAGAAAAGAGACAGACTTTTAGAACAGTTTCCCATCTTTATTTTATAGGGGAAATGGTGTTTCTTCAGTTGTTTATAACTTAGTTATGTGACATATATGCACTTGAAGATGGGTCTGTTTCTTATCCTTAAGGCAGAAGATGTATCTGCAAATAGTTAAGAACAGAAGCTTATGTCTCCTTTTGCTTTTGAGCATTCTCTTAATCAATGCTCATTTGATTCTCTCCTTCACTTATTTCAAGAAAATTCTACATGCTCTGTTCTGGGAAACCTGCTGGCAGCAATGGTGAGAGAGCTTCCCACTCATACGAGTAAGCTCAGTTTCTTGAAGGAAGGACTTTATTTTTTCCAAACTTTATTCTGTGGGCAAGAAACAACTTCCAAGCAAATTATAGTCTATAAAAAATAAATGCAAATCATGTGTTAGAAAAGGTAGAATGGTCTATTTATTTGTTTGTTTGATTGTATGTATATAAGGAAATATATGATCCTTAAATTACAGCTTTTGGAAGTAGAGCAAATCTTTCTCTACTCAAGATTCCAAATAGGTGTAGGAAAGGCAAGGCTAAATTATACATGCTCCTCTGTCCTTATTTTAGAACTACCTACTGTGAAGTTTTATAAGCCTAGTAGCTTCATAGACTCATTTTTACATTATATATGGTATTTTTTAGTGTATCAGAAGTTCACCAAAAATTAATATGTATTTCCTGTTATTAATTAATATTTGATTTTTGAGGAATCCTTTCTGAATATTTGAATAGTTTGACATGGAAAGAATAAATCTGCCTGCAGATTCTTCAAACTGAATACAAACAGAGAAGTTGAAGGTCTTGAGTTTGTTGTTTGATTGTTTTTTTTGTTCATTTGTGCACTGTTTGTTTTATTTTTTTCTACATTGGAAACTCTGGAACTTATGTAGGGATAATTTCACCAAATATTCAGATATTATTCATAAATAGTTCAGCATTTAATTAAAAAAAAAAAAAAAAAAAAAAAAAAAAAAAGCAGGTCTATACAGATCTCTTCCTGTAACAATTTACCAAAAATTGGTTTTAGCTTTAACTAGGTTGTTTGTGATCTTGTAGATAATTTACAGTCCATAATATATATTTTCTGTTGTTTGCATGGATATAGATCATATTTATTGTTTTCCCTAAGTAGTTCAAGCAGGTTATGTAGCCTAGATATCACAGTAAGTATAAATAAGAATCAGAGCCGAGTTCAAAAATAGGAGTGGCAGCAATAGTCGGCATGTACATTTGGTGTTTTGTGTTAGAAAATGAATGGCAGAACTTCTTTATTGATGAAAGCTTGTGTGATATTAACCCAAAATACAATTAAAGTCTAAACATGACGTGTGCATTAATGACAGAAATTATATTCATGTGTTTGAAAACAACAGGTTTTCTTAAAGGGTCTTGCATCTATCAGCCCCTTCTCCTGATTCCTTAAAAATAGCTTTAAAGTCCTGGACTGTTCTCTGATGTTTCATTCTCTTAAAAATAATAATATCTCTTAAAAATAATAATAATAATGTTAAATAATGTTATTGAGGTACAGATGGCATAGAAATCCCTGCTAACAGCTTTCAAGAATACATCAAGGACAAATACTTCTAAGCCTTTATCAAAATAAGGAAAAGCAACATTCTCTACCCTATTCTGCTGGGTAATAATTAGAAGATTTAGAGATGCCAGCCAGGTGGTTTTAGCTGGGACATCTGGAAGTATAGCTTCTTGTTTAATCTTACTCTGTGCTAATCAAGTGTTTCTGAACCTCTTCGTAAACTGATACTTTTCTACAGATTAAACCTGTGCTGCCTTGTTTCCCTCCCCCCCCCCTTTTTTTGTTGTTGTTGTACTCATTGTCCCCTAAAACAAGCAAACAAATAGAAATGATCTGTGCAGGAGAGAAAACTTTCTTAAAATCTGTTTTGTTCTTTATGAAGAACAAAACTTTGTGTTTCAATCTAGCAACGTAAACCTCACGACCTTTTCCTCCAAATAGAAGGAGAAAGACTTGCTGTCAAAAGAGCAGTAAGAACATTTGACTTCATTTGCTGTTTAAACCAGAAATTCCCAATACTGTTGCTTGCCAAAGCAAACAATACTCTTCCTGCAGAATCCTCCCTTTGGAGAAGAATCAGAGAAAACAAACATTTTGAGGCAGATATTAGTCATGACACTTAACATGTTACTAGGAAGTGCCAAGAAAGTATGATGTGATGGTGGATTGAATGCATTCATTCAGCTGTATGGTTAAAGTCAGTTTGTGTGAGCTGAATATGGTCATCTACTAAAACCGTCAGATGTTATAATGGGGAGTAGGATTGTGTTACAAAACTCCAAGCTACAAACTTCACAAGTGAATTCCAGTCTGATTCCGTACCAGAGTATCACATGCATTCAGTCTTGAATATGCATATTTGAAAAAAAAAAATCACAGTTTAGTGCTGCTTTATTTTGTCTGTGAAATATTGATGAAATTGCTGATAAAACATTCCTTTCTCACAGGTGTCTACCATATTTCTGACTGTTCATCAAGATCCACTTCCAGGCCATGCTTTATTTATCCTGGCATACCTGAAGCTGTCTCTCCATTGCATGTGTCTAGCATCAAATGTACAGGATGAGAGAGACTTCCTGCTTAAGTTCTGCACAATTTTTCCATTCCTAGAGTAATCATTCTGGGAATTTGAGGTGCAATGCTCATGAACAAATCTACATTATGTTCCATGTATACCATGCACACCGAATGCTTGATTACTGTGCAGTAATCAGAGTGGTGCAATAGTAGACTACCTTAAAGCTGAGCTGAGAGTCAATAGAGCATGTGGGATGAAAGAGTTTGAACAATAGAGTCCATCTAGGGCCAGGTTTTCTCTAGCAGCTAAATCAGGTATTAAGAACATTGAGGCTCTCTGGGGTAACCCAGTGGATTGCTGTTTATCAGTTGCACAGGGACGCCTTGCTGGAACGGTGCTTTTGACCTTACTGTTTGCACCACTCACCTGCAGGCATTCCCTGGCAGCCAGACAGGCTCATTGCCAACTGCTCCGACTAGCTGGCTCCTCAGTCAGTTGCCAGTTGTTCTTGTTAACTCTATATGCTTCTTTTTTCTGTCAGCCTGCTTCCTGTATCCCATTTATATCCCATCTGTTTGCTTCTGCTCTTGCTGTGCTCTCCTCCCCAGCCACAATTCTTTGCAGCCACTCAAGGGTTCCAATTCTCTTTGAAAGGATACAGTAGTATCAATCAATCCACCTGGACTCTTCCTTTTCTCCTTTCCTTTTATTTACTTATTTTTAAATGAAGAAATGGTCAACATTATCTCCTTATTTTTCTAGTTCAAACTATTGCACCTCAAGATTGTAAACTGCAGTAGTCCTGTAAGGTGACTCCTCCAACCTAAAACAGTGGAGAGGTTGACTGCTTATGTTTTCCCCAGTTCTACCATTTATCTATGATTAGCAGGAATCCTGCCAAGAACTGCAAGAGTTACCTAATCCATAGAATCAAGTTTGATAAACTGTAACCTTTGGTCAATTCTTGGCAGCTTCTTTTACTGTTTGAACAAGATCAGCACAGGGCCTGCCTCATGGAACTTCCCAGGGAGAAATTGCTAAGCACTTGCAAAATTTTAGGTACCTGGGCTAAAATGTGGTTTTAGGAGAGCAGAAAGGTACTTCATATCTCATATGCAGAAGAATGATCGTACATACCAGTGGGATGTATTTGTTGGCTTTTTTGTTACTGAAGATTATGACTATTTTCATATATTTATTTTATGATAAGTTGTTTTGTGAAATCTGTGACAGTCAAACCTTTGAATTTGTCCTGAATTTGTACAAATATTTCTGTATTACTGCAGTATTGTACACATTCCTAAGAGAGCTCTGGCTTTTAGATAGCTTCTCTGTTTTCTTGAGTGCCTTTTGAATTCTAATCATGGCCTCCAAAATGCGTGTAATCCCTCCCAGCTTAGTGTGATCTCTGAATTTAATAAAACAGACTCCCCATTCCATCATCTAACTCACTGATAAAAATATTAAATAATACCGTACTGAACATCAGCTCTTGTGAACTTCATCCAAGTAATCCTTGTATTTGTCAGTGATTAGATGTTGTTGTCGAGAGCTGTAAGCCCATTTTACTGTGGTTTGGCTGAGACCACGTTTCCCTAGTTTGTCTATGAGGATATCATGTAACTGGCTTGTTTGTGGACACCATATTTTAACCTGTAAAAGTCCTTTTTTTTCTAAGAATTTTGTTTCACTTTTTTTGGAATAAAGCCTGCAGTATCATTCTTTTGGGACTTGAAGGGCACAGTATTCATTTCCTTTTACTCCCAACCTGATATTTTGGTGGATGTATACTCATCCTGACTTGCAGCTGTAGGAACAAGGGTCTCATATGGCACAATGGAGTGCTTCCACCTGTTTCTGTCTTTGATTTGTTTTTAAAATGTAAATTGTTGCTATGTTTAGAAGAGCTGTTCAATGCGTCTTAGCAATTAAGGTTGACACCACTATATACAAGTGCCAGAACAGTTCTGTTTAATATACTGTAAATGATCTCAGAGTCAGATATAATGGACGGTTATGCTGTACTTGTCAGTGGCATCCTTCTCATTTTGAGTTGAAGTGAAAATGAGAGGTAGGGAGGGAATGGTTAGGGAGTACATTTTTTCTTTGCTGTTGAGAGGCAGTTTTATTTTCTATGACTTTGCTGTTTGTTGTATGTTTGTTTGTTTGCTTGTTTTTAATTCCCATTTTCAACTGAAATTATTTGTAAATTCTTCCATAAGCTTTGTGTCAAGTGATGCTTGAGGTCCAAGCATGCTGTGCCTATGCAGCCCTGTGTAGTGGGATTTGTAAATATTCCTGCTACTGGGGGAATGTTGGAAAAAAAAAAATTGCTTAGAAGACAGAGTGCTAACACTGTGCAGCTCTTACTGTAAAGTGCTATAGTGCTCTTGTTCATGATCAGTCAGCTTCAATGGCTAAAGGCAGATAGTACTGGGTGGGACCTGTACTGCTCTTGCTCAGTTAGGCTGTTACCTGGAAATGGCAACTTAAAGGAATATTTCTGCTGTCCATCAAGCACAGAGACTGCTGTGCTCTGTAACTGTATGTGGGAAACTAGAAGATTAGCTTTCCTTTCCTAGACACCACAACATCTTGATGGGGCATCTGGCAGGGACAGTGTGGTGCTTGGTGAAGGAGTTGATATGTGTATTGAAATGGCAACATGATTAAATTTTATGCAAATTTAATGCAAGTGTGAAGTGCTGCTCTTAGGAAACATGAGATTTCACAAAGGCATCATAGGCAATGGCTAGCTATGCAACCAATATAGCAGCATCTATCTGTGTGCATCTCAGACTGAATAGAAACCTGGCGATGTGATGCAGTTACAAAAAAGGCCAGCATTACTCTTCTTTGAAATGTGGGGAGGTAATTGGTCTGCTCAACTAAACAAAAGTCGCTTAGATCTCGGATATACTGTTGTGTCTAGCCGTGGACACTGCATTTTAAGTAATGGGTGAAGAAAGTCTTTTGGATCACAACAACGTTTGTTAGAGATCTGGACATTTATCTGTGGTGAAAGGAAAAATAGTTTAAATTTATTTAAAAATTCATTTTTAAAAAGTAAGTACATTCAGCATCTGTCATTACATAAGATGTTATTAGAAAGAAGGCAGGTTATCTTTGCAGTCTTCCTCACTGAAGGCTTTAAACTTGAGATTAGAAAAACCTTTTTCAGAAATGGTCTATATATGTGTCCTTCATCAGAGCATGAGTCCTCCAGATGTCTTAATATCCTTTCCACTATTCTGTTTGCCATCCTTTTGCAGGGAAAAAAAAAAAAAAAATCTTTTCTTTTTCTGAGCTCCCTGTTTTTAAGGCATTCCTTATAAGAAAATATTTTCACCCTGTGTTAAAAGTCTCCCTGTTATCAGATAGTATTTCACTGAAACAGCTTTACCTGGTATTTATGCCCTTTTGCAATATGAGCTGCATATTTAGAGGAAAGACATGAGAAAGAGCTAAATGCAAACTTTGCTTTAGCAGAGTGAGCAGAATATTAGGTCAGCTAAAAATATGCTGCACTTCAGAGAGTTTCCGTATATGTTGGGGATTTCTGTGGATGTTAGGACTCTGAAGAACATGGTACTAGGGATGTCTTTAACTACCTGTGAATGAGAGGCAAAGCTTTGTTTTACTTCATTTGTCTTAACTATATTTGACAGTTGGAAGTAAGGTGAATGCTAAGGCTAAATGGGTTCAATTCATCAAAACATCTGCTCTCTTCCTGCATTTAGCTGGTAGTCATTCACCATTTCCTTACCAAGTTACTTCAAAATAGGAGAAATGTTTTCTTGGAGTCTGAGAAAAGACAGAAAAGAAAGGCAGATGAAATGTCATATAATATTTCTGTGGGAATTTAGTGCCTGTCATATACAACTCAATTAAAAACACTGCATACTTCAGTATGCAAATAGTTGTATTCGAACTACTCTATACTGTGTTGTGGTATACTGTCCTGGCTAAAGGAGGCTGCTTTTTGATCCAGTACTTCTTCCTAAAGCAAAAGAAGCTAGGCAACAATAAACTGAGTCAAAGAGGTAAGAGGAAAAATAATCACATTCCATGCTGCATCCAAACATCTCTGATTGCTTTGTGTCTGTCTTATTCAGGGCAATATGTTTCTTTCTGCTACAAGGCATGGAAGAAATCAAACAAATATACCAGCTACCTCCAGATGATTAAGTTTAGGGAGGGAACAGAAGGTGTTCAGTGCTCTGTTTTTATTCCCAGAAATAGCAGAATATCCTCTGTACATCATAATAGTATTGGATTCTCCATTTGTTTTTTTTCTGTTTCCCTGAGCAAACAGAAACAGGGCAGAGACAGGGATGGAGGACCAAGGTAGCCAGCTGGATGTGAAAAAATCAGTACTTCACCATTATTTTTTGACAAGGAACATATATAATTTTTTTCATCCTTTGTCTCTGATAAACTACCAAGTTTCCCAACTATAGAGATATACAGATAGACCAGAAAAGATAAAGTTCATAAAGTAACTCATTTTCTGACATACACTAATTGGTATTAACTTTTCTGGAAGAATTCTGCTAAAATCCTTGAAAAGTTCACAGCACAGTTTCATGGTTCTGGTGTAAACTGATGACAAGATTCACACAACTTTCTATATTTCTCAGTTTAGAGGATCACCACATATAACTTGGGCTTTTTAATACATACATGTCAGTATGCCAATCAGCTTATTTTTTTTTTTTTCAAAGTACTTCCAGCAGAGGATCTTCAGTAGAGCTGAAATAGTAAGTCTGTAAGTATAATTTGTGATTGCAAATTTATGACAGCTTGTTCATAAAATAATCTAGCTGAAAAGGAGTAAGAAACAGTTTAGTTGTGGAGAGATCTAGCTCTCTGCAGCTTGTCTTGGTGACTATTAGTATCATAAAAGAACCCCATTTTTGCTCATTCTGCCTCAGAACACTTGAAGTGAACCATCTGAAAACTTTGGAGCTCTCGAGGAATGTTTCCCTTCCATGCAGTATTATCTGCATGAATGGATTAAGTAGTTTCACTAAATCTTGTATTAAGTTGGTGGAGAAATACAAGGAATTGGGCAGGGTTACAAGTAGGGACATGGGTGCACAATTTAAGGAAGTGACAGAGAGTTTAATATATATATGTATATATATAAACTCTATTTATATTTATATTATATTATTTATATTTATATATATATATAAAGGCAAAAATCTGGTAGGAACAGGACTGCAGAATGCCTGTTTAATGTTCTTCTCTACACTTGAACTCATTCAAGTCAACAACCTTTCCTTCTTGACAAGTAGCTGCAAGTTTCAAGCACTTGCAAGTTAGAAATGCTGGGAACATAGTTGAACCTATGGACTGATTTTGCACCTTTGTGCATGCACATTGTTACATCTGGTTAATCATATAAAGTGGCTCTTCTCCCTGCTTTGCACAAAACCTTTGCTACCTCAGTACGCTAGGTGGATTTGCTTCGGGATTTGTACATAGAGAGGGCAACTCATAGTGCATAAAATAGATGACTACAGGGGGGCTATGGTCACGGCATAGCTAATTGTGTTTCAGCTTTGTTTTTGCCTCAGTATTCCTCAGTTATTGTGGGCAAGTCATGTAGCTTAAGGTTCTCAAGAATAACTTCTTTCTCCATGTTGCTCACCTTCTAAGGACTTAACAACAGGACCTTTGAATTGACTTACTTAATTTTGGAGCACTTAAAGCTGTCACAGGGACCAGTTTAAAAGTAAATGTGGTTTCAAGGTGAAAAGTGCAATATAATGTGAAGTAATCTGATATATCAGGTATAGGCTTCTCCAACTTGGTTGCCCAAAAGGAGCTGACGCTTTTGATCATTCTTGTCTCAATCTTTGGGCTTCTGTTCTCAATGTGTCAGAAACATGAAAGAAAATGTGCTCGGTCATTTGTAAAAAATTGAAGTAGGAGGAAACTTTCATTCTGGTTCTTAACATTAAAGTATGTTTATTTGAAATATGTTTAGATCTGTTGTATTATAATTAAGTTGGTCTTTGTTGGTGGCAACAGAATAAAGTATTTTTTAATGATTGCTTGAGAAAAAGGAATCTTGCTTGTAGAAGGTGGTGGTGTGTGTGTTTGTTTTGTTTTGTTTTCCTGCAGGAAGGTCAGAAACAAGAAAGGAAAAGAATATAATGGTATTACATAGGAGAGAGATGCCTGGGAAATGCTGTACAGCACTGTGAAGGGCAGAGGTCTAAGTATTGTTGTTAGACTCCACAGCTAGGGATGCAATGCATCATTTTACAAAGGACTGTGGAAAGGCAAACACACGTAACAGGAACATGGCTGATGTAACTCTTCATATTGACTGTTATCTGGTTTTGTCCATTAGTGTTGTGCTTCTCACTCCACTGGCTCACAGAATGCTCACCAGGGAAAGAAACTGCACAACTAACAAAACATGGCAGTTCAGTGAAAAGAAGCTTTGCTTTGTTTAACTGCCTTGAACAGCTATTTTATACCAACAGCAATTGGCGAAATAGAGCAAAGAAAGTGTGAACCAGCATTGTGTTCTCCCTTCAGTTTAAACAGAAGGAAGTAGGAACTCATTTCTTCACCTAATTCTCTGAAATCTCAGTATTACAGCACCTGCATGCTGTGTTCATTTGTCTTCACAGAGACCTAGGATGAACTGCATGGCTGGATTCCTGATGGGTGTTTTTTTTGCTGACCAGTAGCAAAAGTCTGCAAAGAAATAACAGGCTAGTGCATTTACAATCATATATTTGATTTAGCTACATCTTGCTTATTTAAAATATTTATTAATTACATTTCAAATACTTCTTCTGACTTGCTAACTTGTTTTTAATTAAATCCTTGTTAAGTTGATTGGCTTAATTGAAATAAATGCAACACCCTGATGAGAACTGGGTTATTTTGAATCTAGTTAACCTTCAAGTGAAGGTGTTTTTCTTTTCTCTCTCTTCTGCAGTGTAATTACAATTGAGATTAGCTTATTATGCACAAAAAGAATGACCTCTCCTCTTGTCCAAGGTAAAGACAAACACAGAGGCATTCAGTGCATGAGCAGAAAGGACGTAGATTTTAATATAAAATACAACCTTATTGTTTGTTTTGTCTTTTGGGGTGCTCTGTTGTTCAGGTGGATATGATATTTTTGTTTGTAAAGCTTGGAAAAACATGAATCAGGAGACAGGTTCTTTTGGTAGGTGCTATAAAGAACCTCAAAAAGAATAAGTGAATTCTGCTACTAAATCAGGCTTCATTTCTGACTGTATTTCTATGTTTGTTAGGCTGCCTCTCTGGATGCCCTTGTGCTATGTCATGAATAAAAATGAAGTCTCAAAATTGTAGTTTCTCTCTTTTTCTCCTTCTATCAGGCTTGTCAACTCTTTTTTTTTTTTCCTTAAAAAAAAAAAAAAGATGAAAAGCTCTAGTGATTGCTGTATATAGGCCTCAAGTGCAGAACCATTCCCATCAAGGCATCTCTTTGTTTTTCAAGGCCCCATTCATTGTGAGTACTTCTGTTAATTGTATTGTTATATATCCTCATACTTCATTTAAATGCTGACATGGGATACAGTACTGCTGTGTTGTAATGAGTGTGGTAATGACTTGAGGCATAGCATGTATGTAAATGGAACAGCAATGAAAAATAAAATTATATTTTAATTGACAGTATCTGCGTAACAAAAAGCATGTAGGTAGCATAACAATCTAGCAGATAGAGACAGCATTAAAATGTAAAGACTCACACCTTTATGTCAGGACACCCTTCCTTAGTAAGTTGTAAGTTGCATTCCTGGACACATTGCACAATAGCTCTGTGCATTGTTTTCATCATCTCTAAAACAGAAAGTAAGCATTCTTATTAACTGTTACAAAATATCTCAGTGTAAACTTCCATGTAAATATCTTGGTACTACTTCTGTTTTTATGGCAGTGTGATGTTAAATTCTGAAAGCAGAGGCCTAAGGAGTCGCCTGACTTTTTGTTAATACTACTATCAAGAACTGTTTGACATCAACATCGGAGAAGAGGACAGGTTAATGCTCTTCAGTTTGTGACTCATTATCTCTTTCTTTTGTTCCATGAAAAATACTGAGTTAGTACTTTATGGGCTGTAGAAAAGTACAAGTGTAAAATCTATGATACCTGAAAAACCTCCCACAAAATGCAGATTCATATGCTAGAATACTGAGGTGGTTTTACCCAGCTGGGCAGCTGAATTCCACCACAACCACTCTCTCACTGCCCCTCCTCAAAGGGAAAGGTAGAGAAAATATGAAAAGGGCTCAAAGGTTGAGATAAAGACAGGGAGATGGCTCATCAATTACTGTCATGGGCAAAACAGGTTCAGTGTAGAAAGATTAATATAATTTATTGCCTATTGCTAACAGACTAGAACAGTGAGAACTAAAAGCAAACTAAAAACACGTTCCTCACTTCCTCCCCCAAACAGCACAGGGGAACAGAGAATGGGGGCTGTGGTCAGTCCCTGATGTTTTGTATCCGCTGCTCCTTCACAGTCACTCTCTGCCCCTGCTCCACATGGGGTCCCTCCCACGGGATGCCGTCCTTCCCAAACTGAGCCTGTGGGGGCTGCCCTCAGGCAGCAGCTCTTCAAGAGCTGCTTCCACATGGCTCCATACCACAGGGTCCATCTCCCAGGAGAAAACTACTCCAGCACAAGTCTCCCATGGGCAGCAGCTCCCCCCAGACCTTCTGCTCCTGCATGGGATCCCCACCACAGGCTGCAATGTGTGTATCTGCTCTACTGTGGTACCCACAGGGGAATTTCTGCTCCAGCACCTGGAACACCTCCTGCCCTCCTTCTGCACTGACTTTAGATTCTGCAGGGCTGGTTCTTGCTCCTGTCTCTCCCAGCTGTTGTTGCACAGAAGTTTCCTTTCTTCGGTCTGCTCTCCTAGAGGTCCAACCAGCATCGCTCACTGGCTCAACTCTGGCCAGCAGCAGGTCCCTTTTGGAGCCAGCTGGAGCTGGCTCAGACCTGACATGGGGTAGCTGCTGGGCTCTGCTCACAGAGGCCACCCCTGCAACCTCCCAATACCAAAATTTTGCCACAAAAAAACAATACAAATACATGCATTTTCTCATGTGGCTAATTGGATAGTTTAAAAATTACATTCAAATCAAGGCCTCTGTTAGAGGAAATATAAATATTTTAAACTATACTGATATATGAAGCCTTTTCTGTGGTAAATTTAAGGTTGTATGAACTATTGTGTTTGTTGGATCTTCTTGTTCAGAAGAATACTGTTTGTGCTTAATTAAGGTTCAGAATATATTCACTTGTAATGGTAATGAATTCTGATTTAGGCTATATGCTGGGGAAGTGAAAAGTTTTCATTCACTTGATGCAGGTGCAGATTATAGATGAGGGAAGGCTGATGGAACTGGATTCCATATAAAAATTCTTTGCACAGGCTTTTCCTCAAATTCAAAAACTATAGTTGTGGGAGGTAATATTTTCCTTTTGTATTTTAACAGCATATTGATGGTCCCACACACACTAGAATTCATTGCTATTGTCATCTGTCTGTTAATCAGGTTTTCAGTGTGAGCTGATATTAAGTTGTTAAAATATCATTCAAAGTAAGATGAAAAATATTTTAGGTGCTGATTAGCTTATAGAATGACTAAGTCCATAAGTGTTAGTTTGTCTACAAGAAGCATTTAATAATATAGAAGTCACAAATGATGATTTCACAAAGCAAGAAATTATTCTTTTTTTTTCCTCTGTTGTCTGTGGCAAATATTTTTAGTAATCTGAACCCTAAACCTCACCAGTGAGTGACTGTTGTTTTTCTGTTTTATTTAACCTCATTGCTGTGCTGAGATTTTCCAAATAAATTGAAAAAAAAAAATTTTTAAATGAAAAAGAAAAATCTCCCTATTGTATAAAAGGCATTGTAACATTGTAAACCTAACAATGACTACTTATTTTATTTTAATTACTGATTATTTGTGTCTGTTAAGATACCAGGGCAGAATTCAGAATAGTAAATAGAAATAAATATAAATCCTTCCTAACAGTGGACAGGGCAGTGACATCTGAAGGACCAGTTGAGGACAAAGTGCTGCCCCACCTTGAGACAAACAGATGTCATAGAAAAACTTCAAAGTCTGACTCTGAACTTACTTGCCACTGACATTCCTTTGGGTTCATTAACTTTACATTGACTCCAGGTTGTATACATTAAAGGTATTTCATGTAAATATGGTGGAGCTGAGGCACTAAGAACCCAAGCAAGTGTGGATAAATCTGACTGTTGACTGAGACATGAACATGCCTGAGGGAAGTGATCATAAAGATCCCTTTTAGATACAGTTGCCCATAGATATAGATGCAATCAGGTCTAGGGGGATCTATGCTTTTTTGGGTTTTGCAGTTTTCTAGGACATAACACTGGAGTAAGGTCTCCCCTTGAAGGCTTCTGAGCACTATTGCATAGTGTTCAGCCACCAATAGTGACTGGAAAAGATTGTCACTTCACCACTCTTGGAAGGTTTGCATAGTGACATGGCAGAAGAACCATTGCAGCCAGCTCTCGGTAGCACCTGCCTTAATGCTTTCAGGAGGGAGCTGTGCCACCCCTTACAAAGCCTTTAACAGTGCTTTTGGGGGAGAGCCACAACAGAAGCTTTGCTTCCAGGTTAGGGATGAGATGTTTCGCAGTTGGTCTGAAAAAGCTCGTACTGCTTCAGACTGTGTAATAATTTATTTTGAAGATAAATATAGGATCTGAGTTTCTGTGACTGTCAATCTAATGCTGCAAATGAATATTAAATACACTTTCAAAAGTCAGTGACAGAATTGAATAAAATAATTTTTATAATACTTCTCAATATTTTGTTAAGTGATGGTAAATGATTTTGTTAAAAAAAAAAAAATCTAAAAGCTAAAGTTGATAGGAAATTTTGTGTATTTTATGCCACTGAGTTCTCAGCTGAATATGTATGACTACTGTTGTACCAATAAAGATATATTATTATTTTAATTCCTCAGATGTAGCCAATCAATTAGAATATTGTACCTGTCAATTTGCCATTGGTCTCTCTTAAAGACTCTTATTTAAGTTTTCTTGCTCCTTAATAACTTGATTCTACTTGGTTGAAGCTTTGAAAAGATGAAATTTCTTTTCTCTGGCAAAGAATAAGATCAAAGTTATGCTAGCTTGAGGTGTTGATATATTCTTAATTGGAGAAGGTTTTCTTCTCCCTCTTAGAAGTCTCATGGAGAAATTAAAGTACAGCTTTTTTTTCCTATCTTCTGTTTTTCTTTCTCACACAGACAATCAATTATAATCCTTATTTGTTTGCAAGGCTTTAGACCTTGTGGTTATGGGAAGTAGTCTTATCTTTTTCTTCTCTAAGATCTATCAGGAGCCTCTAGGGAGGAAGTGGGACCTCTTTTCTTATAGTCAGAACATTAGAAGTACTGCTGTTGTGGTTGTCCTTCAGAAAAGGAAGTTTCCTCTATGTATGTGTATTCAAATGAGGAATGTTGCTGGAGAATGCTATAATGTTCTTTCTTTTCAGTTCCATTTATACTCACAAGTTAACCCAGTCATAATTTATATAGATTGCACATCTAATAGCCTAAAGATTAACCTGTGAAAGTGTTTCTTGTTCAGTCAGACTACTACAAGTTTGACTCTTACGTTATCATATCTGCCAATATTTTTTTTATATCCAAGGTATGATATCTGCCACAGGCAGAACGTGTTTTGCTCTAAACTTGTGTCAGATTGAAAATGTTATGATTTTGATACACTTTGACTGCTTTGATGAAAAGACTCAATGCATGGTGGGGTTTCCCCACGGTTGTTTCTTTGATGCATGCAGTTAAACACAGAGTTGTAATTTACCAAAGACTGCTGTGGTCAGACAGTGACCTTTAAAACAAAGGATAAGCACTGTCCTGGAGCTCATGCGTGGTGTTGTAGAGCTGAATTAAAATTTCTATGATGTCTGAAGTTTGCACCTCTAAAAGGAGATCTGGAGTCTTCATTACTCTGTTTGCTGAGAATATATAATCTTAATGACTAAAATGTCCTCTCCTATACTCTGTAATACGGTTATCCTCCATCTTAGTTCCATCTTGACATATCTATGTCAAAGAATTTTTTGATTTATCAAGTGTAAATGATAAGTATTGTGATCTTGTCAAATATAGGCTGCTAGAAATACTACCACATCCCAAATTTCAGTCCCTTGCAATAGGATAGGGAAGAGATTTGACTGTGTTCCAAGACAATATACCGTGTGTGTGTGTGTTTCTGATTATATGTATGCTTAGGTTGCATGTATGCTTGAAAAATTATATATATATATATATTAACTGTAGAGCTCACTTGGTGACCTCTGTTGTGAACTTCATTACCTACCTGTCTGTCAATGGAAATAAGGTAACTGTTAAAAACTTGATGTGTTTAGCTGATGTAGAAGAACATAGCTCCTTTTTCTCTAAAAATACCCAAAATATCACTTTATCTCTATTTTCTTGGAGGGAGAATTCACCCTTTGAACTGCATTATTCTACATTGAACCTGCTTAGTTCATTCAGTTTTATGCTCCTTGGGGCAGAATGCCCTTCATCACATTGTTCAGTACATTGTCTACAGCTATAACACTGCATACAGAAATGAGAGCAGCTGGAACAGATAGATGTGTCCAATATTAAAAAGATTCATGTATTTAAGAAAAAGGTGCTGAGGAGCCTGGAATACTGCACTTGAGTGGGACTCCCAAGTGATGTCACGGACTTAAAACAGAGAAGAACACAACAAATAACTTTGACATTTTACCTCAAACCCATTGAGCATTCTTTTAAGTCAACATTTAAGGATATTTCCCTTTAGTTCCAAAAGGTATTCATTAACCTTGCCATTAAATTCATGTATTAGGGTCTTTCAGGATCAAGGCTTGTACATAAAGCCTTGTACATAAAGAACACACAAAAGTGTGTTCTTGGATCACTTTGAATAGATAGGGGAAAGAAAGAAACTTTCACACTATCTTTCTTCCCAGTGTCTGATTTACTTTGTTTTCCTTGCAACTGTAAGGTCCTTTGTTCATTGACTTAAAGGAGACATATATAAAAGTCCCATTACAATCAAAATAAATTACCTGTATCTTCCTGCCATGAATAAGAAACAGACACTCTTAGATGCTGCATCCGTTACCGGTTTTGGTGATCCAGAACCTGCTTGCAAATATGAAAATGAAGCACAAAGAGAGAAGTTCAGGGGAAAGTTATAATGGTCATCCACTTCTCAAAGAATACTGCAAAGCAGGAGTGTCCTGTGTGAGTGTGTTTGTGTGTCTTTGGGAGAGAAAGGGGACTGAAACATCAGTATTTGGTCACATAAACCTGGCTAGGGTATTAGTACTCTAAGGATCATTTCCATACTGGCAGAAAAGAGGATTAGTTTGGTTTTGGCTTTGAACTGGTGTGGAAGTAGAACTGTTGGAGAAATGGTCAGCAAATGCATGGATTCAAATAATTATTCCTCAGAATAATACGTGATAGTCTCAAAAGGCTCTATTATCGCTAATTTGCATCACAATTGAAAAAATGAATGCTGAAAGATCTTATTGCTTATACTGATTTTATTTTTTTTTTAATGCATTGACTTGAACACTTATAACTGTGTGAAATTCTGGACTCAATGAATTGATGACAAATTTCATGCTGATGAAATTCAACCCTTTTTTCATCCTCTGTTTTGAAGTTACTCAGTTACACACACAGGTCACTTTTTCAAATGAGAAACTCATTACTTACAGTAAAATAAATAAATAAATAAATGAAACTGGCACCGTCTTTATTGACTTTGATAGCTGCCTATATGAGCATGCTACTTTGGTGAGAAAAATGTTAATCATATAGACAGAAGGTTTTTTGTTCAAGAGTCTCTGAAGAGCTTTTGTATGTTTTGAAAGCAAGGTAATAGTTGATTAACAGATAATCACAGTCCTTAAATCTACAGTATCTAGTATTTGATCTCACAATTTCACTTCTTTTGTAATTCTAAATTATTGAACAAAGTGAGACCAAATAAATTGTAATTTTTCTTGGCCATGTTGCAATGTCTAATTAAATTTCAGGAGGAAGAGAACTAACACTCGAAGTGTGCAGTTACCATTGATCCAGGCACAGGTTCACTGAGGTTGGGAATTGGGGGGTGTTTATTTTTTTTGTTGGGGGGGGGGTGGATTTTTTGTTTGTTTTTCTTATGGACAATTCAAATAGTTTGAGTTCCCTAGGTTTCTCATTAGGAAGTAAGTTGTGCAGATCTCAGTTCATTCTTTTACTTCCTTCCTATAGCTCTTGCAGACTGGAGCATTGTGTTGAGCATGCTCTCTGGAAGGGGTGTTCACACATGTTCTGTACAGGAAAAATGCCATCTTATTCTGTCAGAATTCAAAATTGAGTCACTTTAGTGTCAAAATTACTGTGTAGGAAAGTTAAATATGATATCTAAAAGACAGCCAAAAATAAAGCCAAAGTTTTTTTGTTCCCCTTGCCCTCAAGTGAGAGGTGTCAGGGAAAAAATAACACTGGACTACTTTAGGTTTCAAAATGAGTCCTAAATACTAGCTCTTTTTTTACTAAAACCACTTCATATCAGTTTATCTCAGTAAATGTAATAGAAGTTTAGTATAGCACGTTACTGAATACAGTATGACCATTACATTTGCCTCAACTTTTTTCAGACTCTTCAGTGAGGATGACACCATTTACCCAAAGGTAAATATTCTTATTATTCTTATTCTTATAGAATAAGGATGAGGTAGCTCCAGCCTTCCAGCAACTCATTGCTCATACTCATTTAAACACAGCTAAAGAAGTTGAAATAAACTTACTGAAAGAATGTTTTCTAAGTTTTAGTTGCTGTTTTTTAAACAGTTCACAAGAGTGTTCTCTGGTTTTACTTTAAAGTCAATAATATATTAGAATTTGGGTGGGGGGTGGGTTGCTTGTTTGTTTACTTTTACAATGAGATTTTGTAGTTAAACTTTATTTAATTTGTTATGCAGTGGATCAATATGGTATTTTATAAAAAAAAATCCCTGACTTATGGGCCAGGTTTTATACAATATAATTCTAGCAGTGATTAATACAAATAAAACAAAAGTAATAAAACAAATAAAAAAAAGTAATGATGGAAGGACAAAATGATGAACATTTTCTTTGAACTTCCAGCAGAATTTTAAAAGGTAATGCTCTTTGCAGAAAGTCGTCTTTATCTGTTTTCTTTTTCTGTGATGATTAATGAGGCTTATGAAAATTTTCCAATTTCTCTTCCCCATCACAATAGATTATTCACTCTTATCTGAGTGTACAAGCAAAATCTGGAAAAAATGGTAGAAGCTAGGCTACATTTTACTGTTGATGTTGTTCCAGCACAGCTGTTTTATTTGCTTTTAAAACTTTCAGGATTTTTTTCTGATGCTTAACAATGGAGATCGGTTTTCTTCTTTAAAATCTAGAGGTATTTTTAAAATAGATTTTATTTTTAAAATCTAGAGATATATGGGGCTACATAGGGGAATACCTAGATCCAGTCTCCAGTTATGTAAACTAGTGAAGTATAGTCTTGTATTAAGCTTCCTGACTGTGTTTGCAAGGCAATGTTATATGCAGGTATGATCCAACATTGTAAGACTGATTTCCTATTAAAAAAAAAAGAAAAGGCTACTCTCTGAATACACAGCATATGTTTTAGAATATACACGTTGCTCTCTGAATTACTGGTTACACTGGAATTCTGCAGTAGTTGTAGTCTCTTGCCCTGTTTTACATATTCTCTGATTAATTTGGGATTTCTTATTTATTTATTTATTTATTTATTGTAGCACAGTGTGTTTTGGGTTAATTACCATTGTGCATTGAATTGCACAGAATATAGATTAAAATTCTGAATACATTAAGTCAGAACTACTTAATATCATTTATCTTCCTTTCCTCTCTTTACTAAAAGGCACTGGAAATAGGATTCCTTAGGAATAAGGTTTGATGAAACTGGTGCTTTCTGAATTACACAGCTCAAAATAAGTACAAAAGCATCCAACTAGCTGTAAAATATGTATGGCGTTTAATTTAGAACTATTTTTTTTACATATTTTCATGGAGGGAGGTGAGATGTAGAAATTTTCAGTATTTCTTTCATGTATTAGAAATTTATTGTAACCCACTAAATTTATGGGATTTTTTGTTTGTAGAGAAATGCTGGGAGTATTGCCCAGAATAGAATAAGCCTGAGATTCTCTCCCTTAATGCTAGTACAGTCACTGCACAGCTGGAACAGCGTCAGAAGGTCACAATCAAGGAGCAACAGATTTGGGGACAGATTTATCTAGGACATTTGCCATCATTCTTCTTTCTGTTTACAACTATGCATTGGGGAAGCTATAATAATAGAAATAGTGCTCTTTGCAATACTACTTCAATTAGGTTATGTTTTTTCAATCAGTCGATTACATTATCAAAATCAAGTTGAGAAGAGTTTAAAAGTACACAAGAAAACAGCTGTATAGAGGAGGCATTTATTTATAGTACAGATTTTAAAAAGCCTAAAATTGAATGTTTTTTTCACGCGACAGTGAGATAATTTGATTATTAAATGATACCCAAATAAACGTCTTTTCATGTTACAAAAAGTCAACTTCTACCTTATTTTTTTTCCTGTAATGAAAGTAGATTATGACAGGTATGGAAATGTGGTGTTGATTTCTGATGCAGGTGGTAACACTTTTTTAACCACCACACTATTTTACCCATCTGTTATCTGATAACTGTTAAAAGATGACAAAGAAATGGTTCAAGATTTTATGCTCAGTAAATGTCCAAGACAGTGCTTCTTTCTGCCATCATACTGCTGTGAAGTAAATTTGTCAGATTGTATTTTTGTTTCTCAGAACCAAACAAAACTCTAATGCCTCAGCTTGTGTGGCTTTTCCCAGCAGTCCTTTACTATCCCACAAGAGTCGTGATATTAAACTAGCCCCAAACCATCCTTTTAATGAACTTTTGAAATTCAAAATTTTTCTCATTTTAAACTCTCTTGAGTTCCTCAATTTATATGCACAATCTGAAGAAAAAATAAAAAGTTTCATTCATTTATTTTGAACTTTCTGGCTGGTAATTCGATAAGACATCACCAGATTTTTGAGTTATAGAAGGAGATAATGGTGCTCTTTTATGAATTTCATGTGACGCTCTTAGCCATATGAAAAAAATAGTTTACGGTCTTCTGAAGATTACAGGCTTACAGATTGTTTCTTGTCTGCAGATATAGAAAACAGTACAGTCTAGTCTTTTTTATATTGTAAAAAATGAAATAATAATCTTATAATACAGAGGAAACATATTCCAGGATATATTTTCATGGGAAATCCTGAGAATCTCAGCTTTGCTTGTGATCTGGTGTTTGACCATAGCTCAACCATTTTATTTTTCTGTGTCACTGCCTCTTAATGCATTCATTTTTTTCTTTGCTGACTTTCAAAAAGCAGCATTGTTTTATATGTGTTAACACAGGGTATATGAAAATGATCTTTTAGTTTGCTCTCAGGTATCTACAAACACTGTAATAAAGATGACTTCAAAGAAAACAATATGTGAAGCAATTAAATCACTCTCTGCTGAGCAAAGTACTTGGGAAGGTCCTGCAAGGGTATATGACACTGTGTGACACCCTTCTCTTCCAGTCAGAGGAAAGCTTAGAAATCTCTCTGAATTATGTCAGATGACCATAATTCTCTGATACCAGTTGTAATTCACATCTATTTGTATCTTTCGAGAAAACTTCACTTTAAACAAGTCGACAACATGCAAATCCTGCATGTTCTGTTACATCCCAGATCCCTGTTGCCTTCTCAGCTCCCTCTTCTGTTTCATTCCTTATTTCACATGTTTAACTGATCATTTTTCAGTCCTGTGGTCCACAGGCATCAGAGGCATGTCGAATAGACATACCTATCAGAGGCATGTCTACTAAGGGACTTTGGAAATTGACAAAGAAACTTATTCATATATATTATAAAGCTCTGTCTGCATGTGAAATTTAAAAATGTGTTCTAACATTCTCTTCAAAATTTTGAAAAGGTGTTCCCTGTAAAAAGCTACATTTTGATGTTGTAAAATTCTATAGAACAGCATCTCACCTACCTTTTGGCTGACTGGGGGGAATCATCCTTCTTCCTTTACTCAGCAGCAATCAGCCCATGATGCTCACTGCAGGAAAGAGAACAATGACATTTTACCTGCTATTATCTGCTGTGAGCAACTGGAGGGAGCAGGAGTGAAAACATATTGCTGCACCCCACTATCTGCTGGGATGACTGAGGATGAATTCTGTACAACTTTAAAAAGGGAAACACAACCTGCTTATCCCAGTTAGCCAAAGTGGGCAGGTGAGGAACAACTGATACAGACATAGAGCAATTCTTTAATCTCTGCCTGTTGAAAGGAAGCTGTGGGTTGCTTCTTACATGGAACATGTTATGAAATGTTCCTATTTATTTATCCAGTATCTTGTCTGATTCTAGTGGCTATTTATAGTTTCAAGTATATTCAGTCATTTGAGTTTGAGATGAAAAATGTGAATATGTGAATTTCTGTGATATTTTGTCTTGCTTGTAAATATGCAACATCAAAAGAGGTCTGCAACTAGTTGATACTGGTTTTAGAACAGAGTAGACACAGTTCATATCTGCTGATATTGCAGCACTTGTGGACTTGTTATCAACTCCAAAATAGATCCTTCACATTTGCATAGCAAAATGGGGACCATCTGAGGATGACAGAAAGAAAAACATAATGTGTGAGAGAAAGAAGGATAGAAAGAGAGTATTCTTCCAAGTGCATATTTAATTTAAAAAAATCCATATTTCATTAAAAGATAGTTTGGTTAGCAGTACAGAGTTGATACATTTCTTTACTAAATGTCAAATTTACCTAAATATTATCAGAACCTACACTCTTTATTTAATGTTTGTGCAGATTATTTTAATTGTACCACCATCCGTCCACTACTGTCCTTAAATTTAAGTGACAGATTTGGTTTTAGGAGACAGATATTCAGTGGTATGTCTGTTGAAACACTTCAGTACTATAAGATATAATAAACTTTACCACAATAAATGTTTATATGATTTATTCCCTTAAGAGCTTTGTGTGTGTGTGTGTGTGTTTGTGTGTGTGGTTAAAGACCTCTGCAATCTTTTTGTTTTGCTTTAAAAGTGAGAGTGATACGTTTTAGTTAAGAGAACTCAAAGCAATCAAAGTTAGGAGACTGAAGGGTAAAGCTTGTAGGTCTGTCAGTTTATACAACTATTGCCTCTTTTTTACCCATATCCAGACAGAAACTTGAGTCACTGTGAATGCTGGGCTTACATCTTAGTTTGTTGAGGGGGTTGTTGGTTGGGTTGGTTGGTTGGTTTCTCAAACATGGTTCGGTATACTGGTATGATTTAAGTATATTGTGGGGCTTAATAAGATAGTAACATCCATTTTCTCAGTGTGGGAGTGTGAATTAATGGTTAAAGACAGAGACAATGAGCCACAATTCCCTAGTTCTATTCTGGGCTCTGTGCTGACTCACTGCATAATCTTACTCAAGTCATTTAAATTCAGGTGAAATGGGCCCCACTGAAGCTGATAATACCTGTTTCAGTCTTTCTTCCTTGGTGGATTCTTCTATACAGTTCTGCCCTTCAGTCATCAATCTAAATTTATTAATATGTTGTTGCACAGGATCATTGTAAAGTGTGTTTAATTAACTTGCTTTATATTTTTATACTCTTTATTGAAAGGTACTTTTTTTTCCTAATAGAAGCAGACAGGAAAATAATTTCCTATTCTGTGGAAATGTTTTTCTAAGTTCTTCCTCTTGTACATCCAAATGAAATGACTTTTCAAAAACGATAGACACCAATAGTTAATTGCACATTAGTAGGGTTGATACCTGGAGGTATCATTGACACATGCTCAGATCTCTGCTGAGAACTAAGTGATCCTTTATGATATATGAGTCTCAAGTCAGAACACTGACCATTTTGCTTTCCACTATAAGGAGTACCTCTGTCATTGTTGTATGAAAATTCAAGAGATCTTTTTTTTTTTTTTTTTCATTCCAGTATGTGGAGTGAAAAATCAAAATACTGACCGTTTCTGTCAGATTGATTTGTTTTTTTAGCAAGCTATAGTGGAACTTAACATTGGTCAAAGCATGCTCTCCCTTCCATTTCCTTACAGGAATTGTATCCTGGATTTCCATGTTTTGCCTTTTTGCTTGCTATGTTTTGTTTGGATTTGTTTAATTTTCCAGCAATTATTAGTCTTTCCTAAGTTACCTTTCAAAATTCAGAATTGGAAGCATTCAGAATTCATCTGATATCTCCAAAATTACTCTGGTCTTTTTGACAGACATGTTGGATGGCCTGCAAGTTACCTGAATCTATATAGAGCTTCCACTGTCATAATCCACAGCTGAATGAAGAAGATAAGAAACTATGGCTCAGACTGACTTCACATGACTATACATCCAAGCAGTGTAAATGGCAGCACCAACTGATGGTGATTCATTCCCTCGGCACTGAAATTGCAAGCATTCAGTGGAAAAGGATTACTTTTGAACAAAGAAATGCTTTATCCAACAGACAGTACAGACATTATAGAGGTATTAATCAGGGTAGTCATCCTGAAAGTAGATTTAACTGCAGGATTTCATGTAGAGGGAAACTAGAATTACAGTAGGAAGCCATTGAGGATTGAAAGTTGAAGATAGAACTGCATATTTTAAGGGCCCCTCAAATTACACCTGGGGAAAGGTTCACTCTGCGGATGCTAATGAAATGGTTCCTGTTTGTGTGGTTCAGTGTTTTCTTTGGATGATATCTCTCCAGTAAGATAATTGCAGTTGGCTGTGAAGTAGGAAGGCAACTAGTTTAATTTGCTCTGTTTTCCACTTCAGTACCATCTCAGGCTATTTCTTGGCTTCCCTTACAAGATTTAGCAAAGTCAGCCTCATCACTAGTGAGAAAAAAGACCTCAAAGGAAAACCCAGATGTGTGAGGTAACTATACTGGTGACTTTTGGCTGCTAACAGTCCTTCAGAATGACTACTGAAGCACGGTTGAGCTAGGAATTAAGGATTTTATAGCACTGAAACAGCTATTGTCTTTTTGAAACATAAAACCAAGTTGCTATTATCTTATGGCTACTGCAAAGTAATTCAGATGATTTGGAACTCCCTGGGTCAGCTTCTTTTTTTTTTTTTTTTTTTTTTTTGAAAATGTCTGAAGCTGAGCAGATAAAATTCATACCTTTTGTCCCAGAAATTGTTGTGACTTAATTCTTTTGTCCCAGAAGTTGTTGTGACTTAATTAAAGACAAAGTAATTTTACATAGATTTAAATGATAGTTTATGTTGAAAAGGATTTCTCGACCTCAAGGCCAACAGAGCTAGATCAGATAGCTCAAGGCATTTTCCCATTGAGTTTTGAATATCTCCAAATGTGGAGGTTCTGTGATCTATCTGTGTAGCTCATTCCAAGATTTAGGATCATGATGAAAGGGATTCATCATAATGAAAGGTAGGGATTGTTAGTTCCTCCGTAATGCTTCATATAGAAGGGAATTGCTTTGGCTTTTCCCAAATAAGTTATAATTTGATGCTGCCTCCTGGCTGCAAATGAAGTAATGTGTAAGTGGTAAGGATTTGGTGACCTACAGAACAGTACCTCCACTGAAGATTTTGGGAGTCCAGGTAGTCGTCATTTACCTCCATGGAGGTTTTAAAGATCCAGAATATTAACTGAGCCAGATAAAGATGGAGTTTAGTGGAACCTTGTTATCAGTGGGTCCATAAGTTTACTAAAGTCTTCACTTCTCAGAATGGAAGGGTGATGGTATGTTTACTGAAAAACAGGTCTTTATTCTGATGAGAATTGGAATAGAATGGGGACAAGCAGAAATAACAGAAATTCTGAAACAAATTCTTGGAAGCACAGATGTCTTGGAAACGCAACTTACAATTTTAGAGATGAGTGCTTAGAAAAGACACCCTGAAACTCATTAGTATTTAACACAGCCTATAACACTGCAGATTGTGACACATTTCTGGTAGTTCTTGAAAGACATGAGGTTTCACCATTTCCTAATATCTTAGATGTCTCTCTATACCAATAAAAAGTGTTATAAACTGTAGTCATCTTAATTTGGTAGTGTTTTTTGCACCTGTTCTGTACAAGTGTGTGCTCAAAGGAAATAATAAGTAATCAGGGATTTTATATTTTCTTAAATGACATCACAAAATATCATTCATTAGTCTTTAAGGACTTGCTCAGAATTTGTGTAGAGTTGGATTTTACATTAGTTTCCTCTTTTTTCTCTGCTTCTTTAGATGTTGAAACTTAGTTATTCAAATTATACCTTTGCATAAAAGGATATGATTTCCAAAGTATCTGAAAAACATGCACGTTCAAGGGAAAAAATACTCCGAATGTATTGTGGTATTAATTTTTATGCAGAGGCACAAATATTTCTCTAGTATTACCTATCAGACTTGAAAGCTCCCACTTTGTTTGCCACTATATTATCATGTGCCTGTAAATTCTTGGTCTACCAGGATCAGCAAGTCAGGAGCTGATATGTGATTTACAGCCAAGGCATTGGTTGCTCAGGGGGGGGCTACTGTTTTGTCTTAATGGAATGCAGTGTGATCAGAATGCGTTACCATGACTTATGGCTGCTTAACTTACGATTTTTTTCTTTTAATATGGATATCTGTTCTTTCTCTGCTGTTGTGGAGGAGACTGACCTTTATAGTATTACATTTGGTGAAACAAAAACTCAGGAAATTAGAAATAACTACAGATCCAGAATATGCAATTTCAAGTGGTCTTTTCTTCCCAGCGCACATCTATGTTAAACTGAGGTTGAATCTGTAAAAACATCTTAACTGCAAGCTTCATAATACATCTTCCACAAGAAGAGATTTAAAAGACAAGTTTTACTGATTTCAACACCAGATTTTCACTTATCTGACTTCCTGATCAAAATTTTATTACAAAACTCGTTTATCTCTAAATTGCCTCATTCAGAATAGCTGTCTATTTAAAATGTATTCCAGCTTTGTCACTCACAGTACTGAGGCTAAGGACAACTTTTCCATTTTGTGTTACCCTCCTTCTCTGACTATGGAATAATGCTTGCTGTATCTTCTGCTGTTTGGGAGATATCCATGTGTAAGATTTCAGCAATTTCACTTCTGCTTCATTTATGAGGACTCACCAACTAGATGCAGTCTGAAAGAACTACTGGGGAATTCCTTCTGGAATCAACTGCTGTACAACTGCACTGTTAAAACTGAATTTCTTCTTCATCTCCTTATTTTTAGTGAGTCTCCTTCCTGAGAGTGTTCAGTTTATTCCCACTCCATAAATAATGATTGATTGAATTAACTTACTGTATAATGGAGAGATGGGAATACCTTCCCAACCTTCCCACTGGGGCCTTTTATGCCTCTAAACCTGCAGAAAGGAAACTATTTTTCATCATCAGAAAACACACTAATGCTCAGTTGTGTAAGGGAAAAGCTGCCAAAGTTTACATCAGTGTTTGCAGCAGCTTTAAATAGTGAGTTAGCTGACAACTCATTACTGCATGCTAATTGTAGCCCAGTGTACAGGATGATCTTAAAAATAATTTGCTTGGAGGGAAATCACATCAATTGTTGTTTTACCAAAGAGGAATATCCAGTTGTTTTAACTAAAAATTTTTATGTGCCAGGGTTTTCTGCCTCAGTTCCTTGAAAATTATTTTGTCCATCTATACTTGCATGTATGTGTGTGTGTATTGCTCTTACAAGTCTACTTTTCATGGTGTTTCTTGCTAATGTTAAGAGAAACAAAATAAAGTGAAATTTCATTTGATTTTTTGAAGTTTTATTCAAAGCAAATTCATTTTGTCGTTATTTTTTGACAACTTTGATGTCTGGAGGAAGTTAGGCAGAGAGCTAAAACATTTATGGATGCTCCAGGTAATTCAGTAAGGAAGTTATTTAGCACACATTTCAAAAAAGTGCATTTGTAAATAATGATGTTTTTCTGTATTTCCTGTAAAAATGTCAGATACTTTATAACTGGTGACACTGAAACAGGATATCTGATCAAAATGCATCTGCCTCAGTATTATTCAATTGCCCTTTGCTTTTACTGGGCAAGTAAAACGTATCCTCCAGTGTTTTCAGTGAAGATGTTTTGTTTTTGAAGTTAGGGACACTTCTATCGTGTTCATATGAAACCATGTTATTATTTATCTTTTTTTTTTTTTTTCTTTATGCATATAATGCATATAATATGCTTAATGCATATTATGTATTTTTTTTAAGTTTACCAGTTTATTCACAAAGAATAGTGTTCTGATTGTAATACTGCAGATGCTTCTGAGTGAAATCCACTGACTTTGGAAGACATAGTGTTGGTTTGCTGAGAAATGTCTGATCATGTTGTTCTACTTTCTCTCTAAGACATTCAGTTTACATTAAATGTGTTCATGAGCGTATTCGTTACTTTCAACATAGAACATTTTCAAGTAAGCAGAAATGGCTGAGAATGTTTAGCGTGTTCAGTGGAGACTAAGAGTCAGAGACTAAGGACAGGGACATTCCTCCATTCCTTTTTTTTTTTTTTTTTTTTTTTTTGTATGTGTGTGTGAATAAAGGGGAATGGAAACAGAAAGGGACTGCTTTTTTATTTATTTATTTATTTATTTATTTATCATTAAACTGATATTTATAACAAACATACTTTTAGGTTCCCCTCTTTTCTGAGGTAGCCATGAGAATTAGGAAAATCTTCCTATCTGTGCTTTCTATCATATTCCCATATGGACATGAATTTTTCTGTTTTCCTAATCTCTTAAAATTATATTTTCATTAAATTTACATTCAAAATTACCTTAATTCACGCTTATTTCCTGTCTTTTCCTTTCCTTCATTACTCCAATGAGTTTTAACAATTCTGAAAAATCTGACAAGAATCTCAAATGTCAATAGCGTACATTTGTTCTAAGTCATGTTGAATATGCCAACAGCACAGCAAAAAAATAATAAAAAAAAAAAAATAAAGTCAATCAATCATTGAAATGAGAGAAGGAAATGTATTCACTGTTTATCCACTGTTGCTGTGGAGTGTGTTTTATTAGATAGAGGATATGAATTTTATTTGTTGTGTCACTCTTTAAACAAGCAGTTATTGCAGAAACAAAAATTCATCTTTAGATGCAACTTTAGTCAATTAAATGCTTTGCAGTACCTGCTGGCTTTAGGAAGTTGAGCGGCTGGTGAGTCATAGTTATCTATTTTCCTGTTATTTTCTAAACCCAATTCTGTCTTATTTTGCTGTGTGTATTTTACTCAATGTAAAATTATTCTTCTCTGCAAAGTCCCCTTCTCCGATTTCATGATTCTTTCCATATGCAGCAACCTTGCTTTCCCTTTCCTTTCAGAAGCTTTTTAGAGTGACAGGTTATGCAAGTATTAATTGCAAGTCCAAGGAGTAATATCTGCACACTTTGCTCTTAAATCCCCAAAATTGTTCATAAAACTTCAAGGTTTTCTTCATGTCCTAATTTTTTATATTCATTCTTTAGTAGTACTTTGCTTTAAAATAAGAGCCTTTACATCAAGTTGCTTATTGGAAAAAGACTTGTATTGGAGATGTTTGACTGCTTCTTTTTTGAAGAAATCTAGGAAATTCTTAAAACAACTAAAAGTTACTTCCCTCATATTCTGCTTCTTTCATGACCTTCTCTTCCATACTTGGCTGGGTGGGTGGATCCACATGCTCTGGCAGTTGTCTGCTTTTGCATGGTCCTGGAAATCTGTGACCATTTCTGTGGCCCAGTAAGCAGAACTTATTGTTTGGCAGCATGCTCATGCAAATGCTGTAGTAGAAGCAGTTATGCAGAGATGGCAGATTCCTATTTCATTGAGAATTACTGTTGATGATTTGGTTTTGCCTACTTTGTTACATATTCTGGAATGAATTAGTTTCTTATAGAGAAATAATTACAGAGTACATATAGGTATATATTTATTGAAGAGGGGAGTCTTAGTTTTAGTAGTTTAAAATGAAATTTCATCAATCAGACCTTTCTTTTCTTTGGCTAAATTTATATTTATTTGTGCACATATATATATTTTTCCAAATGACAGCCAAAGTTCCTGAAACATCGCAAGGGTCGTATCACTCACAATTTCAAAGAGCCATCATTTATCTTTGTGGATACAAGTAAACGGACAATGGTGTCCCGACCATCTGCTCAAGCTGCTTGAAAACAGTCTTCTGTGCAAGTGGCATGAAAGGTAATTTAACCTCAGAAGGTGCCCACAGAGCTTCAATTCTGTTTACCATTGCCTCTTTGCCAGTCTAAAAATAAATCATGCTAAAAAAAAAAAAAAAAAAAACAAAAAACAAACAAACGAAAAAAAAACACTCTTATTTCCCAATATTAAGAGCAGATAATCAGGGGAGCTAATTTCAGATAGTTTCAACTAACAAGGGGCTGTTTTTCCCTTCTAGTATTTTTCTAAGTAGCAAAGAGCTTTTCTGGGATAAATGGTAGCTGTCTTATAATTGTCTTTGCTGTAGGAGGCTGTTGTCTTTCAGAGTACAAAATAGGATATAATCATAGAGTGGTACTCAGTGCTGGGTGATACACATTTTCAACCTATCAAATGCAATTCTTCCATGACCCCTTTGTTATTTTGCTTTGCCAATCCATGCATTTTTATGAGAAAGGCACCTGTGTTAGTGAACAAGAAGGTTTTTTTCACAGAGGGGCATTCTGTCCTGAAAATCATTGTTTTCTCTGGCTGTTCTTTTTCAAAGTCCTATTTTGTAGTAGTTTCACTGTCTGGTCACAGTGAAACTTTTAAAAGTCTTTTAAGGGCTGAGTCCAGCTTCTAAAATTTCATTGCCAATAAAGAATTCAGAATAGCAGTTGTAAAAGGTGTCTGTGTGTACTCACACACACATATATACATCTATCTATTTATATAATTAGAAAGGACACACACTTACCTTTTTCTTTTTTTCTTTCTTTTTTTATTTTACATATATTTTTATTAAATAGCTAAAAAAGTAGGAAAAGGGGTTCCTTTCTAAATTTAAATACATATTTCAGGATATAAAAAGACCTGACAATAATCTCACTCTTATGATTTTACAGTTCCTATAGGCTACAATGATTAATATCAGGACTAGCAAATGGTAACTTCATGTGTTTCCCCACAGCTTTACCCTCTGTGTTATCTTCTGCCATCTACTGTGCTAATTTCTTAAGTTTTCAACACTACAAATAATGCAATTTCTGTCTCCTTCATGCTCTCATACTCTTTGCGCTCCATTCCTCCTGATTCATTTTAGGACAAAGACATTGAAAGACAAAGACAAATTTTGAGAATGTTCTTTTACAAAGATACAAGGTCAAACCAGACATTGTTGAGTATGGGAAGCTGTGGTAGTGCAGGCATAAAGCATGCCACAGAGGGAGGAGAAATAGAAAATGTATTTTCCTGGCTATTTTTTCAGGTAACTTGTCCTGGAGGCACATGGAAATATTGGAAATATCAGCAACAGATTAAAAAAAAAATAGTAAATATAATCTGTATTCAACAAATGAACTTAGATGAAAGTAATAATAGTGTGTGTGAGGAAGGAAGTCTGTCGGAGTAAGTTTTGTTGTTGAATTAACTCTGTTGGTTTAGCTAACATAATTAATGTTCTTTATTGCCATAAACGCATTCTGAACATAAAAAGGAACAAGTTTTTACATCTAGCTGTGAGAGTGTGTCCAGTCTTTATAGTGGTGTAGATTTTGGTCCAGTTTAATAACATAAGCCTGATTCATATTTTTCTTGGACATTTTCACTTAGATTTTTTTAAAGCAGAAGAGGTGGAACATGACAGATTTGAAAATGTTTTATATAGCTTTCAACAAGAAGCAATTTATAGTAACTTGAAGTTATATAACTTCTAACTACACTTTTTCATGGCATGATTTAGATAGTTCTGGTGCTTTCACAATAATTCAAAGGAATATGCAATCAGTCAATCCATCTTATCTATTTTAAGCATTTCCAAGGAACCATCACTAGTTTCTAGGCTCTAAGTCTGAATAAAAGTGACAGTTTGCCACAAACATGCATTTTGCAAAAATATCAGAGAGGAAAATGTCTTCATTTGTTTATGAGCTGAAGATTTGATCAAATAAAGGGATCCCACAGCATTGATAATTGTAAAGAATATGCAATCAGTATTGATTTGTGCAGGTACTTTGGGACAAAAAGCAGGTGTCATAACAAGAAGATGTGTTTGGTCTCCAGTAATAACATTTTCTGTAGATCCATTATACCCCAGAATTTATCTGAAAGATAATTTGTCCTATATTACTAAGTTAATAATGTGATTTATTTTTTTTTTCCACAAAGAAACATGTAGGATAATCTATGAAGGGATCTTTGAATTCAGATGGATACCTTCAGAATACTTTTAGCCAGAAGTAGTTTGCATGAAATCATAAAGTAGTGTATTCAAATAATTTTGTGATTTTGGTCAAATTAATCATTTGGCTTTTAAAGTCAAGTCATAATTCATGAACATCTCATTTCATGAGCTGTAATTACCTGCTGTCATCTACAATGATCTTAAGCTGTGGCTGGTTTTCAATTTGCACTTTAGTGCAAGCAGATATAGATGTCTAAATGTGTGCTAGGTGTCTAAATTTTAATATGCAATCAATTGAATATATCTTTCTGTCATAATTAAACCAAAAGAATGATTCAAATGACAGGCTTCTCTAGGTTAAAATCAATGACACCTGTGTGTGCAGCTAGTGCCATATGAAATGCTGCAGGGTATGTGAGCCATCCACTTGGAACTGATGAATGTAACAGAGGGTTGTTTGTAGGACTGTAGGACATGCAGCTTCCTAAAGTGATAGCTGGTGTCCCGAATATGTTGCAGGGCATTTCACAGGGCAACTGAAGTGGGCTTTAGGTGTCTAAGTAATGGCAAACATAAGCATTTTTCTTGCTTGTAGACAGCAAACCTTGGATGTGTTAATCTGAAGATGAGCTCCATCACATGTAACTGTGTTTTTATCATATTTTCTGCAAACAGCTGCACCGACATGAGAGTCACTTAAAGAACTAAAAAGCATAAGGAAAGTCACCCCAGTTTTGTCTTGTTTGGTTACTTGGTCCCTTGTAGGAATATGACATTACTATGGTGTTATCAAAGATAAGCTTTCAATGGCAGGCCCATGAAAATTTGCCTTGAAGCCGCTGATGCATCATCCAGAGCAAACATGCTAGCAGAAGAAGTCAGGTGAAGAAAAAGTGTCCCTTGGATTCAGACTTATGTGGAGACCTTGTCCTTAGTGATCCAATGACATTCAGCAGGTGTTCACCTGGGCATGTCATCTCCAACTGGGGGAGAATCCGCTAGGGAGACAACCTGACTGGGGTGGAATGGCAACTAGTGGGTCTTTGCATTTTGGGTACCCTGAGCAGAGTCTTGGTATCTGGGCCAGTAAGTAGGACCTCAGCTGCTCCAGAACCATAAGAGCTCAAACATGTCACTTGGAAGTGGCATGGCCTGTATGCTGGGCTTTGACAATTCAGGGGTAAACATGGGGACTTGATAGCGGGTGGTGGTAAAGGCAGACAGCAGGTCTTCAGCAGTGAAGGAAGCCCTTTTCAGAGTAGTGAGGCATGTGCAGATGACTTGGTACCCTGCTCTGGTCATGTTTGCTCTTGGTGCTTGGCTTTTGCCCAGTAGGATCAGATTATTTTTTCTCCTTTCTGGAACACCTTGCAATCTAATATGGGGAAAATCTGATTAGGAAGTGTCAATTCTGATAGTGATAGGGCCAGAACTGCATATCTGCCTTGCACATAGCTTATTACCTTTTGTTTGACTTCAACAAAAAGTAGGTAGGGGCCCATGCATTGGTGTTAGAAACTCATGAGGATTGCTTGTGATACCAGATTGAGGAAAC
Source organism: Netta rufina (assembly GCF_964035555.1). Classification (NCBI taxonomy): domain Eukaryota; kingdom Metazoa; phylum Chordata; class Aves; order Anseriformes; family Anatidae; genus Netta; species Netta rufina. The sequence continues at coordinate 107,719,986 of NC_140124.1, forward strand.
TTGTCAATGCACCCAAGTGCAGGGCTGCTGTCCAAAAGACAAGAGGGAGCAGTGGACTGACAGGAGCCTTGCAAAATTCAATAAAGAACAGAAACCAAGTCCTGCACTTGTGAAGGAGGAGTCCCTGGCAGCAACACAAACTGGAGGCTGGCTGCCATAGGAGTAGCTCTGCTGAAAAGGCCCTGTGGGTTTTGGAGGACAGTGAAGTAAACATGAGCCAGCAGTGTGCTCTGGCAGTACAGTAGGTTATATAGCAATCCTGGGCTGCATTATGAGGCACACAGCAAGTGTATCAAGAGAATGATATATCCACCTTCATGAAACACTTATTAGACTCTTTAGAAGATTATGCACAGTCTTGGACTCCCCAGTACAGGAATGACATAAATAAACTGTAGCATGTTCAGCAGAGGGGTACCAGATTAGCCATGGCTGTAGCACCTGCCTGACTGAGGTTGAAGGTTATGGGCTGGTGCAGTCTGGAGAAGGAGTAGCTTTGGGGACACAAAGCAGCTCCTGGTACTTTCAAGGAGGTTACAGAGCCAGACACCAGTGTACAGTGGGAGTACAAGAGATAATAGACGCAAGCTGAAACAAGAGATTTAAACTGGATATAAGGAGAAAGGCACCCAGAGGACAGCCTGGTGCTGCATTGAATTGCCCAAAGATGCTGAACCAGCTCCCATATCTGAAGTGTTCAAGACCCAGCTGAGCAACTATTCAAGAAACTGAGCAAAATCTGATCTTAGAGCTGACCCTGCTTGGAGCAGGAGCTTGGACTAGAGACCACCCATTTCCCTTTATGCCAGATTTTTCCTATTATGTTAAAATATATTATTTAAAGACACAAAGTGAGTAGCTTCTCTGTCAAGCCCAATTAGGCAAAGACAGAACTGTTTCCCCTTAAGGTATGAGGACAGACACTTTGCTTTTTTGGAAGGAAAAAAATGTGGCCATAGAGTTAATTACATTAACCCTGTTATAGTACAAAATAAAATAAAGATTGGAAATTAAAGTGCTTTCTGAAACTTTGTTACAATCAGCATTAAAAAATTGTGAAACTTTACTGCAGGTGTAAAAAAAAAATGTTGAAGGATTTTGTTTTTTTTTTTGTGTGTGTTTTTGTTGTCTTTTATGCCTTTTTTTGCTGTGAAAAGTAAGGAATAGTTTTTAAATAATTAAATCCTACTTGAATGAAGAAAGGCAAGCACACAAAGAGGACAAATAAAAGGTAACAGTCTGACTTACAACTGGAAATTTCATCAAAATTAGAAAAAAAGGAAAAAAGAAATTTCAAGTCATTCTAGGATATTTTTGCTCTTCTCTCCCCATCTCAGTGAAGCAAAGACTTCCTTATATATTTAATGAAACATTTACATATTTTTTAACCTTCTAATTAAAGCTATACTTTATTTTTTTAATCACACAGCAAGTATTACAGATAACCCAGCTATAGAAAAAGTATAAAATCAACAGTAAACTTAAAGAATCATAAAATAATCTAGGTTGGAAAAGACCTTCAAGATCATCAAGCTCAACCATCAACTTGACCTACCAATAAACCATATCCCTTCACACCACTTGATGTATTGTGTATGAATTCTTAAGAACACAATTTGAGCAGGCTCTGGAATGCAGGAAATGTGGTCTTTGCTATTTAATGAAATTCAGTCACATACTTGTGTAGAAAAATGTCACAGAATGTCTCAGTTTTGGTCACTTCTACCTATACAAGAGGACTCTGTTATCTCTCCTAGAAAAACCTGAAATGCTCAGCAAGATTAGGTAGGATGCTGGAGTTTGTGTTGCTTCAAGAAGAAATATGGGCAATTTTGACTGTGTTCATAATACTGCAGTGAAATTGTCCCTTACTGAATTCTTCTACAACTTAGGAAAAAGGCTATTGCAGAGGAGCATGACCAGGACGTGTAATAGATAAGTATGAAAGAAGATTTCACTATTTGTATCAAAATCTTAAAGGATATCTGCAACTTTCAATTGTAATATCAGAAAAACACAGGTCAGTTGGCATGTATAAAAATCACTTTCATAATTTTCAGACTATTGTCAGTCTTGTAAGACTGGCTATTTCTTCAGACTATATTAAGTCTTTTACCTATAGTAACAGTTAAACAATACTGAGAAACATGCCTTGATAGTTTCTAAAACCTTATAACAGTAGTGCTATTTTATAATACAGTTTTCAGTAGTTATAGTAAATAATGCTAATACTGTAAAATTAGTGATCACTAAGCTGTATTTCATTGTGCTTTTTTAATTGTGCTTAATCTAAAGTATGATTTCTGTTTAGTTCTGTTCTATTATATCTAAGCTACCAACAGTGAAGGTTATCCTGCTTGAATCTTGAACTGATCAAATATATAAACTTGCACATCATTATATTGGTTTTGAAGAATGAAAGCTGAAGAAAATTCAGACATTTATAAACAGTTTAATATATAAATAAACTATTTATCAGCATTTTCATGTTATCTAGTGAATTGGGGTAATACAATTTTTTTTTTCTAATTTTTCAAAATGTTTACTTTTACGCAACTATTAGTTTTAGCTGAAGGTTCTGTTTATGTGAATAAATATTTTTATATTTGTTGAAATGTTCTACAGTAGAAAAATTTTCAACATTTCTCAGGTATTTAGAAACAAATTACCTTTTAATAAATTTATACATACAAAGAAGTAAGTGGTAGGTTTGGGGGCTTTTTTTTTTTTTTTTGGTTTGGTTTCTTTTTTGTTTTATTTTGTTTTTCCAAGGATAGATCAACACAGTTTAACAACTAGGATGCCTAGAGAAGGTATTCTCCTTATTGGAACGATATTGTAAGTGTGTATTTTTGAATTCTGATTCAAAAATTTGATAATTTTATAAAAATAAAACATAATTATGTTGCTAATATTTGCATTCTGATTTATCAGACAGAGTCTCAGAATACTCTTTTGCATCTCTCTGAATTATGGTCAATGGTTTCCTATGTAGAGGGCATAATTCTTGCACATGATTAGCTTTTGAAATAAAAAGAACATGGAGGTTTCATAGTGAAGTTTCACTGCGGGTAAACCTCACAAACAGAAAGTGATGTACCACTGTCATGCATATTTAGAAACAAGACACATTACTTTTACAGTGTTTACCTGCAAACTTGCAATTTGAAATGGCCATGAGGTCTTCCACTTCAAAACTATTCATCTGATAGGTGTTAATTCATTGGAAAAAAAAATGTATATATATTAATAATAATAATAATAATATGCCTTTTGCATGTTTTTATTTCAGAACTTCAAAACAAGTCATTAAATATTTCTGATGGTTCTAAACAGTTAGAAGAAAAGTAGGTCAGCAAGACTGGTAAATCATGTTGTCTTTAGGAGTGGTGATATCTTGAAAGACAGTAACATTCTGAGATGTGCTCTTCCTGTATATGAAAAGATGACATTTGGAATTAATACTACCTATGAATCAGTGATCAGTGCGTAGCACAATGAAGAAAAAAAAATAATAATAATTTAATTGTTGGAGTGTTTAAATTATAGTCAATAGTATTTTTAATATTGAAAGAACATTTTTAGACTACAGCAAATACTTCTTCACTAAAAGAATCATGGAAGAATTGAATATATATGGGAAGTACACGAGGGAGAAGCATAAGGGATTTTAGGGAAACTATGCCCTGGGTTCATGTCAGATAAGACTAACAAAACTGAAAGTTACAATATATTAATGATGTTTAGAAAGCTTGAATTAAATTATTTGGTGATTTTATCATGCTAGTGGAATATTACCTGTTTCATAAACTACACCCATTGCAGTTGGAATAGCTCTTTTCTAGACAGTTCCAACACAACGGTTAAGCACTAAATACTCATAGAGATTAGTCCTTCCTTATATTCTAAAATGGTGGACAACAAACTGAACATGAGCTGGCAATGTATGCTTGCAGCCCAGAAACCCAATCATGTTCTGAGCTTCATAGAAATGTAGCTAGCAGGTTGAAGGAGGTGATTCTGTGTCTACTCTGTCTTTGTAAGACCATACCTCAATTACTGCATTCAGCTCTGGGACCCTCAAGGTAAGAAGGACATGGACCAGTTAGAGCAAGTCCACAAGAGGGCCATGAGGAGGATCAGAGGGCTGGAGCACCTCTCTTATGAAAACAGGAAAACAGGTTGAGAGAGTTGGGGTCCTTTAGCCTGAAGAAGAGAAGGCTCCAGGGAGACATTATAGAGGTTTTCAAGTCCTTAAGGTGGTCCTACAGAGGCTGGAGGTGGACTCTGAGAGAGTGTAGTGATAGGACAAGGGGGAATAGTTTTAAACTTAAAATGGTTAAACTTATATTTAGTTTTAAAGTAGAAGAGGGTAGATTTAGTTTAGGCATCAGGAAGAAATCCTTTACTGTGAGGGTGGTGAGGTACTAGAACAGATCTCTCAGAGAAGTTATGGATGCCCCATAGAATCATAGAATGGTTTGTGTTGGAAGGAACCTTTAAATATCATCTAGTTCCAACCTACTTGCCATGGGTAGGAACACCTCCCATAGTCATCCACAACTTCTCACATCCCTGCATATGTTCAAGGCCAGATTGGATGGGACTTCAGTAACCTGGTCTGGTGGGAGGTGTCCCTGCAATGGCAGGGGGGTTGGAACTAGATAGTCTTTAAGGTCCCTTCCAGCCCAAACCGTTCTATGATTCCATGGAAAAGACATTTTTATAGATCATAAACTGTTGAGTATTTGACTGTATGAATCTAGTATTTGGAAATTAATTATAATAAAGATGAGGCAAACTGTTGTAGCTACAGACACATCACAGCAGAATAAGTAAGGCTCTCATCTGAGTCAGACTTAAAAAGTGCATACATACAGGTCATAATGTATAGTTTTTAAATTAAGTTAATTAAAATCTAATGGTGTGGGACTGTATCTGTTAAAGACACTTAATAAACTTTCCAAGGCTTCTTTAACACTGTTCCTGGTTTTGTATTCAGTGTCTTTAGCATAATTCATAATTAAAGTCGCCCTGGTTTCCTCAATCACATATATTAATGAAACATAATGTATCCAGGTATGTGACCATTGAAATAGAAAAGGAATATATTGAACTAATAAGTGAAAGGAGATTAACAGCTCTGTGTTATGTTCAGTAACATCTGAGTAGACTTTTTTCCCATTTTATTCATTTATTGCAAACAACCTCTCTTCTGAGACTGACCTCCTGTGGAAGCTTTACCTCGTTTAACAACTGAATGTCATCAGAACTGCTTTAATTGTATAAGCTCTGTTTACAAGCAGCAAAATGAATTTGAACCTCGAGTGCATTGTGGGACTAGAATGCCAACTTGTCTGAAACACACTTGAAGATTTCTGGGAGCAGAGCAAAAACCTTACTGAAAACACTGGGGTACAGAAAATTTCAAGGCTGGGATGCAGACTAGAATTTGGTACTGTTTGCAGCAATCATCACTCTTGTAGGCAGGTAGGCTGAAAGGAAATCAGATTTGCCTCTCTTCAGAAAGCATCAACCTTCACAATTCCCCCCTCAAAATATGTCACATGAAAAAGAATTACAATCTAGTTGATCTTTTTTTGATCAGAAAATAACAAGTTATTGAAACATTCTAAGCAGTTCTATTCTCGGTTTGATAAGTACGTAAATTTTCTTGATAACCCTTTGTTTTGTCTTTATGCCTCATATGCAGTTGTTTTACATATTTTATGAGGCATTAGATATGTTTCAGAAATGTAAATGACTACATCTGAGTTAAAACAATTTGCAGTCCATTTACAGTTGTTGTGTATTATTAAACATTTTGTTAAGGTAATATAACAATAAAATTCTTAAAACTGAATTCTTTAAAAATATTTGGACAGTTTAAAACAAAAAAGATGAGTAATCTGATAATACTAACCCAGATCCTTTACAGAAGCTGAGGTCAAGAGTTTGGATATGTCTGTCTTTTTAAAAACCTTACATCTTCAATTTTTAACATCTGAAACGAGCACTACAGACAATACTTGATAAATTGTCCCCACTATTAAAAACATCTTCCCATTATTTGGAAGCTGAATGTACCTGATCTTGGCTGCTGATTGCTTCTGTTACTAATTTCCTATTGTTCTGTGGCACCACAGACTGTGAAAAAGTTATCCCTTAGCTTCTTTTCTGAATGAGCTTTGGGTATCAAGCACAGATGTTAATGAGTTGCTCATTCTTATGACTCTTTGCTGCTTCTGGTTTTCAGCATCTCTATCCAGTGTTGCTGCTGGAAGATGGAGGGTGGGGGGTGGGGAGAATGTGTGTACATGAGAATGAGGGCAGTTTCCTGGAACGCAATAGTGTTATTAAAATTATAGAGAAAAAAAAAATGCTATTTGTGCCACAGAAGAACATGGATTTTATTCCTTATAGCTTGGATTCTCTATATAATTTGTGATGATAGAAAATAATTTTCATTTATTCTGATAACTAGACATTTTACTCTCCAGAGGAAATATGAACATCAAAAATTTCTATTATTATCTATTCACATCAGCGGATAGTCTTTTGGGCATTAACTACTATAAAATGGATATTCTGAACTTTGCAAAGTTCAGGCTGAATGCTTTGTTATTGGTGTCTGTAAGGTAATTGAAAATCATATTTTATGAATCTCATTTTCTAGTAGTTCATAAAAGCATTAGTTAAATACAAAATGTATAATGCATAGTGGACATGTATAATTTCAAAGGGATTATTATGAAAAGTATAAATTTCTTAATTTAAATAATTTAAACTAAACCATTTTCTACTCCACTGAATACTGTAGTGGTATTGCTTAGGATCTGATTCCAACAAAAGTACTTTTACTGTCCTATTACCACAGGTTTAACAAATTTTAAACATGATGTTGTTAAGCACATTGGTTAACCATAGTCTTCACTTTTAAGATAATATTATGAAACCTATGTACTTTTCATTATTTCAGGATTTATTTGGATTTTGGGTAATAATAACACCGTAGAAAATTAAATATATATATGTATATTGAATAGACAAAAATAATATATAAACTCAGAAAATATTTAATTATTGATTAACTTTTCTTCAATTGTCTTTATATTTTAGGATTGTCAGAAACAAGTATTTTATTTTCTAGTGAAGTTATATGATGTGTGGTAGTAACTTGTATCTTTTCATCCAGCAATGTCATTTGCAGTGTGGTGACCTATGTTAGAAATTTTGGTAGTCTTAATTGTAGTTGTGTACTTTCAAGTGTGACTACAATTAAGAATAGAGGCAATTTTCATCTGGAAAAGGAAGCTAAAAACCTGGACTCACAGATCAAAATGTGAGCATTAAATGTGCTTCTTTTCAGTGTTATTCTCTATTAAAACTGAGTCCCAATAGATTTGAAATTCTCTCTGATCATTGGAGGAATGTCAGCTTGTCCTCAGGTTTCCAACTATATCTTCTTCTATTGATATGAAAAGAAACAGCAAAAGAAGGAAAAATAGTCCACGTCCGTAAGTAATAGCAATATGATTATGCTGCTAGACAGTAAGAAAATGCTTTATCTGTGAAAGTAATTGTTTAGTAAATATTTATTATTGCTTTTACATTCTTTTGTTTGTTTGCTAAAAAGGGTAGGATATGTTTTGCTAACATATTCTTATGGACAAATCTTTCAAAAAAATTTTTTTTTTTTTTCCTATTTTGTGGCATAATTGACATCTGGACTAACCACGAGTGAAGTTGCTGGATTTAGTGTAACATAAAGTTGCAGTTTTGACATTGACTCCCTTTTCAGTGGTTTTACTCCTCTAATTAGTGCTGAATGTTTCAGCATTCCCAAGAATATTGGGACTATATAATGAGTATTTCCACTATGGCCCACTTCACTGCCTGTAGTTTTGTCCTAAAGCAAATAATGCAGATAATTCAAATAGTGCAAATCTACACTACCCATACTACTTCTGTATTACTGGGACTCATCTTCAGAATGATTCCTGCATGCTGTTAGAATTAAAATTCCATCTCAAGAATCTGAAGTTGAGTTATGAAATTATCATTAATTATGACGGGGCAGGGGGAACGGGGGGGGGAGACACACAGATCATTCTGAATAATGTGCGTAATTGTAACTCTTCTTCTATATATCAGAGTATATGAAGAGAGCCTTATTGCTCTTTCAGATTGCACATTGCACCCGCTCTAGAAAACTGAATTGCATTTGAGCATCTGTTGCAGTTAATCTCAGATGATTTCTACGCATTTTCCTAAATGCTTTTTAAAATATTTTAATGTAATATTCACTAGAAATTAGCAATGCTAAACAAATTAACCTCACAGAAGAAAAAGCATCCAAAGCAAAATGTAGAAAGAGAGAGAACATAAAAAATGACCAGATTGATCATGACAGCATAAATTGGTCCTACAGAATTATTATGGGAAGTTCCTATTTATCATGTCCAACAAAATTAGTCTTTTCCTTTGTATGTGCAGATGCATATCGTACATGCAGCCTATTCTTAACAGTAAACAGTGATAAGCTTGAGTGGCTACTGATTTCCTTTTGTATTTTCAGGAATAACAGGGTGTAAAATAGCTATATGGAATGGGAAATTTGGTCTATTTGTCATTAAAGACCATTGGTTCACATTGGTTCATTTAAGTAATTTTCTGCACTCCCCAGAAAAAAAGAAAAAGAAAAAAAAAAAAAAACTTGTATTACTGAGTCTGTAGAAGATCTTTTTGAAGTTTTTATTTTTTTCATTGTATAGTTCTGACAAACTTCCAGTAAAGCTGTCAGTTTCTAAATAAACCTTGTCTAAATTTAAGGTGGTAAAATTTACCTGTCTAAACTATAGGAGAATTTGGAGAAATAATAGGACAAACACTCCAACACTCTTTCTCCCTTAAATTTCTTCATGTATCAAAGCTACTTAATGTTTATGCAAAACTGTATGCTTCTCTGCTATTGAAATATTCATATTGGTTAATGGACACCTTTCAGATGTGGAGATGCTGAGGCTCTATGGAAATTAGAATATTATATACAAAGAATCTTCCAGTCAGCCTTTATTTAGCTGTTAAAGTTTTGAGTGGACAGCAGGATAACAAAGGTGAGCGATTTTCTCAGTCTTGGGACTCTGAGATGCTGAACATCTGCCAAATCCCGCAAGACACATTAGAGGACCACATGGACTTCTCTACAATCTGTCTGTGGGTACGTGGTGCCCAGGAACCATTCCCCAGCCCCAGGAACATGGGAGCACAGGGGATAATTCATTGTTCTTGTTTTGTGTGTCTTTGTTTGCTTGTAATAACTGGATAATTGAATTCAAGTTTTTTTGTTTTGGTTTGTTTGTTTGTTTGTTTTTGTTTTGCTCCTACAATGGCATAAAGCAGCTTCTGTTATCCCAAGAAAGCATAGTGTATAGGTTGTTGTATAAGATGATAAATTGTAAAATGCACTCTTCATTAATGAACTATAAAAACCTAGGCCACTCTAACTTCCTGAGTGAATGCCTCCTGAGTATTAACAGTTCCTATTTATTAGCTAATGGATAAATTAAGTTTTACAGAAACACATATGAATAGCACAGAACCCCACAGTATGCCCCGTGATACATGCCATCTTGTCTTGCAGCATGTCATTTACATACTTTATACTATTGCTTTTTTTTCATATGGGAAGATGAAAAAACATATAGGATGCCTTCTGTTAGCATAACTAATATATGTAAAAGAAATTTGGTAAGGTATTCGCAAATAAGAGGAAATTGCTTTGAGAGTCATTTCTTTTATTTTATGAAGTCTCTGGACTTAAAAGTATAAATTTGACTTTATAGTGGGTGATTTCTAAGCACTGAGTATGAATTCAACACAAGCTTCATCAGTAGCTGATGTTCTTGCTAGATGTCATCTATATGGGAAGGTGGTATCACAAGAAAAATCTGATATTTTATCATTCTAAGTCTAGTCCATTGATTTTTTTCTCTATTGATTAAAAATAGCTCTGAGGCAAAATTCTACTGTAAGGGAATCAACTTGGCTATGGCACAAAAATTTTGATTGAATGTGAGGATAAAGCTGCACAGCAGCTTGGAAGAATGTGTTTGTTCACCTCTATTACCTTAGTGAGTGATACCAACCATAGCTGAGAGGTCAAATAAAATAAAAGCTTTCTAGACTTATTCTTGCAGGTGCGTCTTCCATTTTCTGCCAAGACTCTTACTCATCTCTGTTTCCAAATGGCAACAGAAGCTGGTACCACTGCAGATTCCACTGTGCAACTCCTGTGAGGAACAAAGAGCTTGTTTTTCTGCTTCAGCTGAATGCATCCACTAACACTAATGCTTATAACTTTAAGAAAGCTCTCTTTTATGATTGACTATACAGCATTATATAATCTACATTAAATAGGCTTTCATCTTCTCACTGCTGCTGTGTTCAGTGTTGCATTATTCTCACTCCAGAAAAGAACTCCTCTTTTACTTTTCTTTGCCAAACTTTCCAGCTTGATGGATACAATTTTGATTACAGTTTATACCTCATTTAACCTGTCTGTTCTGAATATTTTATAGCAAGGAATGGTTTATTTTTATGATATTTTCTTCCTTAATCAACATGTCACTCTTTGCTAGACAGTATAGTCTTTTGGTTTTATGTTTTCAGTTTTCAACATCCATCTGTAAGATTTGAAGTTCTGTAAGGAGGAAATGCAACTCCCTTACTTCCTTCCTATCACAAATTTGTGATACTGTACAGCAATGGATCCTTCATTTTAAGTATAATATTTTTGAAGTAATTTTCTGTCTATAATCTTTTAACTGAAGCCCATAAATGGAGTGGGGAGGAAAGGTGACTGCGTGTCAGGGAAGGGAAAGGAGAAGGAAATGAAGTAATAGCCATGAATAAGGTGTGGATGAGCGTGGCTTAGCAGAGTGCAGATTTTTCTAGAAAGACATCCTCAATGCCAACATTCTTTGATAATATGGAGGTAAGAATATGATGGACTCAGCCAGGAAGGATCAATGAATGAACTGTATCTTTAGAGCCAGGCAATGTTCTTCAAGCAGTGGCTAGCATCTGAGCCAAGGAGGCAATTTTGTAACTCATATCAAAGACAATCTGTTTTATGTCTGTGTTTTATGAGAAACACTGGTTTGCAATAATATTTATCATAATTTTGGCAACTGCTTGGTAGTAATTCCATCAGCTTACTTGTTTTGGGAAGCCCAGCTCAGTAAAGTAATAAATAAAATAGACAGTGCTGTGACATAGGCTAGGAGGGTAATAAGAAGGTGTCTCTTTGAATTTCTTTCACAGTGACAGTGCCTCATTTCCAATTTTGCACAAATAATGAGAAAAAAATAGTAATGTCAGTCATTTTTCATAATGGAATTTTGCTTTTTAGCATATAAGTGCTTACCATAAGTATGTACCAAAAGAACTTGTATTCTTGCCAGAACAGGGTCCTCATTTTGTTACTCAGTAAGACTTAGCTCTTTGTTTTTCTCTTTCATTAGTATTTATTTCACTTATTTAGGGTTTTGAAAATATAGGGGAATTACTTTCCCATAATGAATTGATTGCAATGAAGACAGAGTTAGTGGTTCTTAATTGTTAAACAAAGCACTTCAGTTTTGATGAAAAGCATGAACTTTAGTTAATCTACAAGTATTTAGAGCAATAACAACAGCAGTAGAAATTGTTAAATAGAAAAACGTAAAAATCAAATATTTTCTTTTTTTTTTTTTTTTTCCAGTTCTCTAGTGCAGTAGAATATTTGCTATTTCTAACATTCTAATGATTTGAAGGAGTAATTTAACCTTTTAAAAATATCACAGGATGCATTCTTATTTGAAACAGATTTTTAAATGGTTCTCAGACTGGACATTAGGAAAAATTCACTGGAACAGGCTCAATAATCTGTTTTAACTTTTGGTTATCCATGAGCAAGACATGCAGTTGGACTAGATGATCTTTGAAGGTCCTTTACAACTGTTCTGTTCTGTTCTGTTCTGTTCTGTTCTGTTCTATTCTATTCTATTCTATTCTATTCTATTCTAATTCTATTCTATTCTATTTAAAGGTAGTACCACTGTTTTAAGTTAACCATGTGCGACATCCCCTTTAACTGCACAAGCCTTCTTAACACTGTCACAGATGAGAATATGGGAAATAAAGGTTGGAATACAAACATCAGAACTGACAAGAACAATTTTAGTGGGACCAGGGTAATGTGTGCTTGAAATATATGTGAATTGTATTAATAATATACTTATCTACACCTCATCAAATACAACTCTTATTTAAATAATTATTTTTTAAAGTAAAATCCTCATGTCTTGTGTAAATGTGCTATTAAATTTCAAGAACATGTTGGAAAGCTTCCCTATTTTGCCTCTATCTAGCCAAATCTGCCTTGATAAATCCAAATAACCTGGTATGTTTCAGCATGCCCTGCCAGAAAACCAAACAAACCCAAGACAGAAGAAAATAAGGTGATTTAATTCTGTTGATAGAACATGACAGCACACCAAGGCACAGTCTTAATATAGCTCAATGAAGATTCTTGGTAACCCATGGTATCCCTTTTGTTAGCAGGTTTTCACAGGGTGTGAGACTGGACTAGGTAGTTAAAGTGACCTCCTCTCTCTATATGTTGTTAAATTTCATATAGATAGCATTCCCTTCACCCAAGCTACTTCATTCAAAATCATTTCCTTCCCTCACAGAAAAAATTGGTGTTCATAGGTACAGCAAGATCAAAGTATTTTCATTGTACAAAGCCACTGTGATGGTAGGGAATTCACCATTGCCAGCCAAGATTGTCCTAACAGGCAGCTGAGGACCTGTGCTGCAGCAGATGGCTGAGGAAATGCTAAAAAAGTAAGAATAAAACTAAGCACAGAATGATTCTCTGATGTTTTATAATCACTGAGGATCTGGCCAGAGATTAGATAATGACAAAGCTGCAGAAGCTTGCGTGATGGGGGTCACACTATTGTGAGCTAGACTGTGCTGGTAGAACATCTAGTTCCTAGGCAGTGGTTCTCCATTTTGGTAATTATATTTTTGTTTCTTATTACAAGATCTTGAGGAAGAAACCTGGATGAGTACACCTGTGTGGTTTTGTGTTGAGACATTTTATAATGTTTTATAATATTCTGAAAGGAATTCAGGAATTAAGCAGATTGGGTTTTGTGGGTTGTTTATTATTATTATTATTTGTTTTATTTAGTGTTAAGAAAATGAAATAAATTAGGTGTGCAGGTAAAAGAAACAAAAGTTAGTGAAGATAACGTAGACAATAAGACAGTTCTTATTTTAGTCAATAATTATATTTTAACAATTTTGCTTCGTTACAGTCTTTGAATGTAAGGTAAGCATAGACAAATACATGACCGTACAATGACAATTCCAGATAGTATATTGTGACTTCATTTGTGGAAGTATCTGTGTTGTACATCTTTTTATTATGTTTAAAAATATTCATGCACCTGTTCTGATGCATAGACTTAAAGACTCAACAATGTTTAAATTAACTTCTTAATGTCTCCTACTTACCAGGCTGGTAAAGTAGAAAGGACAGAGTTTTATCTCAGTGCCAGATGTTGAGGAGTTCAGCAAGAACCCCTTATCCATAAGGTTAGGTTAAATGGTTTTGGGTAGACCTGTGCGGTGTCAAGAGTTGGACTTGATGATCCTTAAGGGTCCCTTCCAACTCAGGATATTCTATGATTCTATGATTCTATGAAATTTTGTATCTAAGCGATGTTAAGCAATTGCAAATTAGCTGAATATTAGTGCTGAAATGGTCACTCAATTAAACTTTGGTTGTAGAGATGCCCTGACTGAGTACTCTGACTATAAATGCAGTCCATGTTTAAAAGGTGTGGTTGGAAGCCACTAGTAAATATTAAAAGTATTCTAAACAAGGAGTAAGACGTGTCTTATAGATGGTTCTCATTCTTAAATTTCTTTTGAAATAAGCAAAGTTGTTTTATAAAGATTCATATTTTAAAAGTCAGTGAAATAACAAATGTAACAATATCCCTTTCTTTTTTTTTCCTTCGTCAGGAAAATAAAACAAATAACATATCTATTCTCCTTCAAAATCTTTTATTAGTTTCACCTACAAGCAAAATTTGTGCCCGATAGCATAGAGACATTTTATCAAAGCACTGGGGAAACCCTTCATTTTCAGATTGTAAGAAAGTTAGTAATATTTTTGGTGACTATAAAAATGAAATATTTTGCAATGGGTTATGTAACTTGCTGCTAGTACAGAAATGACTTGGCATACGTGTTTAATGGTTTCACCTGTAGTGATGCTTGAGGGCAACCTCCAAGCCTTAATGCTAAACTCTAATTAGTGTAGACAAGATCACAGCACTGGATTTCAAGGGACTTTTGAAATTTGTCACTGCAGACAAATTACCACTGAAGTTACATGACGGGTCTTGACAGTGTGTTCAAATCATTTATGATAAAACATACAAAATAAAAATAATTTAAAAAAAACTCCATCGACTCCAGTATTTTCTAATAATTTGGCTACCAAAACATTTTGCACCCAATAGGGTAGCTAGACTTATGGGTAAGTACAGAAGTAACACTGTAGCTGGAGGGTTTATGGTAATTCCATAAGCAGGAAAGTGTCTCTGCAAAGGAGAGATAAACAGCTAGTAATCCTCATAATTCCCTACTGATAGCCTATCCATCTCTGCTATAAATTAGAAAGCCCAGAGATTAGGAAGGCTAGGCAGGGTGTAGCTCACAGCATTAATCACAGTATTAGGACAGCAGTGTGCTCAGATTCTGTGTCCAAAGGGCTGGTATTTCTCTCTAGGTTAAAGTGACATAATGTAGTTTGGAATACATATTGATCAAACTGCTAATGTAATGCAGAGATGGTTTTCTTGAAGACACTGTTATATACTTCTCAAAACTAAGCTATCAACTGTGGACTTGGGAATAACGCATTCATTTTCACTGTGAAAGATGTAGCCGTGATTTTGTAAGCTCTTCAGTATTCTAAATTAAGTTTTGTTTGTTTGTTTGTTTTGTTTTGTTTTAATATGTTGTTAGCGTTATTTATATGGAATTAGGGTCAGTTTGTCCTTAAACCTCCTGCTTTAAGGAAATTGCACAAATTGCACTGAGAGGAAATTGCACAAATAGTTCTGATCTATTGGTATCTGCATGGGGCTGTTAATACTGCATAAGTAATGTAGCCATTTTTTGTGTACAAATTCATACTTAAAAATAAAATGTGAATGAACTTGAACATTTTGAAGTTAGTTATTTTTTCGTAGAAGCACATGGCTGAACAAAATACACTTCATGAAAAAAAAAAAACAAATCCTTTATAATAATATTTCACTGTGCAGATAGTCAGATGCAGAAAGAATTGTGGTTTTGCCTCCATAGTAGTATGACATATATTCTAAATCCTATGTAACTTTTGATCTAGAATATGTAATTCTAAAAGTTTACTTTTAGAATTAAAAGTAAAAAAATTAAAAGCACTTTACTCCTGTGCTTTCTATCAGACAATTTGTGTGTTCAGATCTCTGCTCTCTCATTTCAAAGTCCTTTTGAATAAATGCACAACTGTAATGTGGGAATGTAGTTACTGTGTGCATTATTGTCACTTCAGTCTTTGACAGGGGTCTAGTTCAATAAACTGTTGCTTGAGGAAAAGTAAGTCTTTTCTAAAATTGTCTTTTTTATTATTTTTGAAAGAAACTTTTTATCCTTGCATGTACAGCAGCACAGTACAAGGTTTTTGAGATAGTGGATGTGTTTTCATCATCTTGTTTGTTTTTGTTTGTTTGATTTGGGATGGCAGTAGGGTTTCTGGTGTTGCAGTCATGAGAAATAAAAAACAAGGAACTTCTAGAGGAAGGAACTCACTAATTACAGTATGAAAGATGTCTTCTTAGCAAAGTGAGGAAAACATTTTAATGCACTTTTATAGGCAAAAAGAATATTACATCTGAAAGAGAATTATAGGGAAAAAGAAAAAAAATGTTTGTGTTTAGTAATATTTGAAAATATATGAATTGACATCCAACTCTTAAAAACTGACAGGAGACAGAAAAGCACATTGACAAAATAAACACCTTTTTATAATCTGCACAGAGTAAATTGGACTCAGCAGAAACTATAGCAAATTTGGACATTCAAGTAACAATTGTAAAAATTTTTAAATATTGTAACATGCAAATAAATGTCTGCAGGATGACAGCACTAGGCAGAAGACAGTCTCAAAGAATACTTACACTAGAAAGATGAAGGAGGCGTTCATGGAAAAGCAGCTGGAGCAAATACACCCTATAGCATAAATGTAAAGTTCGCAACTGGAAACTATGGAAGATGTAGCAAAACACTAAGCCTTGAAGTGCAGAAACAGTCTACCAAGTGGCAAGACATGTATGCAGGAGATCAGTAGAAAGACATTTTGCATGAAAAGGCATCCAAAAGGGAATGGTGGCTCTGGATGAGAGCAAATAAATACATTTTCAAAGGGAAAAAAAAAAAAAATCTTTGTATACAATCAATTTAGGATTTGCATAAAATGCAAAACGTGAGCATAATATTAGTCAGTTCTACCCTTCCACCAGTCAGATGTTTAAGAACAGCAGTGGAAGTTTTAAGGCTTTTATATTATTATTATTATTATTTTTAATAATGTATTGATGGACTTATCTGTCACATATCAGTCAACACTATTTGTGTCTGGACTGCAACCAGCAGAGTTTCTGATAGGAAGGTGAATAAGATGTGTAGCATAAGTAGCAATAGTTTGAACAAATAAGCTTGAACAAACTGGGCTATAAAAAAGAATGTGACAGAAATTAAAACAAAGTTTGGTGTAGCTACTTTGAGCTTTTGGAAAAATTGGCAGAAACTGTTATGTAACAAATGAAATTCTGTAAATACTTTTAGAAAGTGATATCCTTCAATCTTTAACATTTTCAAACTCTCAGAACAAATTGTTTGTCCGACTGTGTGGTATCAGGAAGTAAAATTCTGACCTTCTGTAATTCCTCAGATAAACTCAATAAGTGTGAGAATACACCTCGGAAAGATGTTCAGATCCCTCTCTTCCTTCCAGAATACTTTTGTGCATTGTTGTTTTTTTTTTTTGGGGGGGGGTGGGAATGCATAACTGCTAAGTTATGGCCATTTCAATGCATGTAAGTGAATGTTGTATTTATTCCTATGTATCTGAGGCATAAGAATTATATTCCACTAGTACTTTTATGTCTACAATAATATTGGAGTGCATGTGTAAATGAATTTTTAGGTCCATTTTATTCCAAATTATTCAGCATTGTGTAGTCAAAGTACTAAGTCCACTAATTCCATGGTGTACTGAGTTCTGAGCACTTTGACAAATTACACTAAAAGTCTTGTCCAGGGCATCCTGTATATGAGAAAAGCTGGTTGATATTCTTTGCTCTAATTTGGTGTCATGTAGCAATTCTGTAGTTAAAGAGAAAGAATGCAGGTTTTCAGGGAAATGTTCAGATGTTTTAACTATTAAACAGTCATTTTCTTTCTGCAAGCTGCTGCACTATTCACTGTGCATTTTTCCAAGCTCAGCATAAAATAAGGAAAGGGCACTGTAACCATAAGGTCTTTACCTGTGCAGCTGTGTTTTGTTGGCTCGCTAGTTGCAAACTGCCCTGAAAAGACTAAGGGTCCTTAGAAAAGAATGCGTCACCACATAATTGTAAAGAATATTGTAATGATCAACAGAGGGCACAGTGAGCTTACAGAAACAGTGGGATGGTATCCCATACCTTTTCAGAACTTGACTTACTAACCTCACTGAAGTTATTTTGGGGAGTTTTAATTATTTATTAGACTTAATAAGCATTATATTTGCTTTTGATTTTTTTCCAATCCCTAAATTTGGACACTTAATTGCAATATAACAGTGATGGATATATACCTTGCTTTTTTGCTCCTGACAATTCTAGAATCATAGAATCACATAATGGTTTGGGTTGGAAGGGGACTTAAAGATCGCCTGATTCCAACCCCACTGCCATAGGCAGGGACACCTCCCACTAGACCAGGTTGCTCTAAGCCCCATCCAACCTGGCCTTGAACACCTCCAGGGATGGGGCATCCACAGTTTCTCTGGGCAGCCTGCTCCAGTGCCTCATCATCCTTTGAAGAATTTCTTCCTTATATCTAAACTAAATCTATACTTTTTTATTTTAAAAACATTACTCCTTCTCCTATCACTCTATTATTGACAAAGTAATGTAATAAAATAAACAATACATTATTAGCCCTAAGAAAGTGGGAGAAGAACAAGAGGCTAACTGATGAAACTTTGTGTAATAGAGTTATAAACAGTGATGGAGGAGATGGTTGCACCATCATGAAGGGAAGGAACTGGTGAGACATACCTTCTACCGTGCAACAATGTACCTGAGCAAACAAGTCCTACCAGGACAACCATGCTGCTTCCAGAGACTTCAACAACTGCATGTGCAGCAGACCTGTGTGGTGTCATGTGGACTTCTGACTCAGCTTGCAGATAACTGCCTTATTGTTGATACAGGCACACCTTCAGTTCTGGTTATAAATATTATGTTCATTTTCTGACAGCAGTGGTTAAGTTGAAAGGAATCGCCTTTGTTGAGCTTCAGATATGCTGAGGATATCCAAATCGGGATACCAGTCTTAAAAACCTACAAATGAAAGATCTTATGTTAGTTCAAATGCAGTTACAAAGTTTTCATAAACTTCAAGTATGATAAAGTCTGCATGATCTTTTATTTAGCTCACCCTCTGGAAGCACAGCTGGAGAACACAGAGATGACACTTACACTTACATCAAACTGGAATACTGTGTCAGGTACTTAGCCAGATAGTTGGACTGAATTCTTCAGCTTAATATGGCTGTAGACTTCACTGTAATGTAACCACCATCACAGGAGAGGAGGAAGTGTCACCAGGGAAGTGGTTGGTAATCTTATTTCAAGAATAAATAAATTGAGCATACAAAATGTTTTAGAACATGTCAGAATCTTCAAACATTAATTTATGCAAAGTTATGTGTCAAACTCTAGTTGCTAAAATTATGCATGCATACAGTAAGGCTGTAATAGTATATGGCAGGGCCCACAAAACGCCTGTGGAAGGGTATGTATTCCTAAAGGTTATTGTTTTAAACGTGATGCTTTAAGTCTTTAAAATAGTGAGAATTCCTTCGTAATCAGTCCCCTTACTGAGTGCTCATTAACAGCTATGTACATATAACGGCTTTTTTTTTTTTTTTTTCCAAGAGAACTCTTAAGTCTAACAATATAGATCACATCCTGTTATTTTTTTTACATGAGGTGATTATGTTGGTTTGAAATATAATTGTTTCCATGAACATTGTAGATATTTTTCAGGTTAGCAGCTGCCAGTCTAAAACTTGTCTCCTTTGAGCCAATGGCCTTGTAGTTATGTTCTATCAGAAAGCAGTTGCAAACAGATTGTGCAGAGACCCTGCTGTAAATAGATAATTTTTATTCATGATATTTAGACTGCTTAATCTTGAAAGATGTCTTTTCTAAGTTTCTGAGTCAAGTGCTTTATTAGGAGAATCCCTTTCAGAAAGATGAAGTGTTTGTTCATTGCTCTACTTCATGGAGATTGGAAGCTTTTTTTTTTTTCTCCCAGTGTTGTAAGGACATATGTCTTCTCTACCATCTTCTTAAGCAGTTCTTAATCCCACAATACGTTTGAGCCTTGCTCTGCTGAAAATCTTAGGACTCCACCCAATTCATCCCTTTATAATCAGCATATGGAAAAGTACGAAAAATGATGTATAAACTAATTTCCTTATTCTCCAGAGTGAGAAAGCAATGATTTTCATTGTAATACTTAGTCTCGTCTCCTTTCAATTCCTGTTAGCTGTTTGCCATATTGAATTTTGCAAAGTAAAATGGATTTTTTTTTTAACATACTGGAAATCTTTTATAGTTGAGAGCACTTTGATGAAGAAAAATTAAGAAGGGGAAATGAGCATTTGAATAACACTTTTTTCATATTTCTCTTTAATTTAGGGAATGTCTGATATTACCTACATTAAGAAACCTTGAAATTAATTTAATCTGGGCCTTCATGTGTGGCAATATGAGACTGGGGAGGGGGGGAAGTGTTTTCCTTTGCCTCCTGCAAAAGTGTCACATTTTCAATCCTTCAGACTAAAATTTAGAGGTGAGACACACTACTACATCGAATAGTATTTTGTAGGTGCTAAGTTCCTTGCAAATTTAGCACTTAAAAGTAGTAAGCTTTAAGGAGTTTGGAAAAAAAGCAAAATGCAGTAAAAAGTGGTCTGAAATTAAGATGTATCAAACAGAAAGGCTGCTTTAGAATACAGATATTCTAATTTGACTGTGTATATTCTGAATAGCTGTTGTAGTTCACCTCAAAAAGGCTAATTTTTCAGACTCTAAGACTAGGCAAATGTCAGCCCCTGCTGAGTTCTCAGGGCAGCACTCTGCATGGGTAGGTAGTTACCAGTGCAGTCAGAAAACTGTATCTGAATCCAGAAGCAGAATTTTCCCTCACTTGCAACGCTTACTTTAGTTGGTGTCATAGGAGATTGCATTGCACCTCAGGCAAGAAAATGTGACTGTTTAATGCTGGAGACAGATCTCGTGCTTAAGCACAGAATCTGAAGTGTAACTGTTGTTTGTTTTTATTTTAGCAGGGAAAAAGAGCAATAATCCCAACTGGCAAACCAAAAATAACCAGATTGGAGGGTGGAAGGAAAAGAAGGAAAGAGGGAAGAGAAAAATGGAGAGGTAAATTGCTATTCTGTAGCCACAGTTCCCTTGCAAGGAGGAGCAGAGAGGCGTTATTCTATGTATGTGTAAATACAGTGTTTCAGTGATGCACAGTGTCTCTGGAAATGAGGAGCAGAGACTCCACTGTTACACCACAGCATTTGAAATGGTTAATGAGATATGAGAAAGAGGAGGACACCATCTCCTGTTCTCTTCTGGAGGTGTTAATATCTTGTGGTCAATCATCTCATAAATTTCCTATATAACTTCTCAATACCGGACTATCACTCTTTCTAGTCCATTATTTCACTATAAGGTTATCTCTCCCCATTTCTTTAGTACCTTCTGGTCTCATGTATATAGTTTGATTTGAGCATTGGGAAGGACTGATTCTCTGCAATGAAAGATTGTAGTGCAGCAAATAATTCTTACACATCATTCCTCTTTTCTTGACCATCAGATGTGTTGTGGATGCTGTGGGATAATGGCATGTTTAGGTCCTGATGTGCTGATACTGTACATTTTCTTCCCATTTGTGAAAATGATACACCTCAGCTGCAATGGACGGAATGTGAGCAATCCTGAGATGAATTTTCCCATTTTTTTCTGCTTTAGAAGAATTGAGTTGTGATATGATATTATTCAGGCACTAGAAATGAGAAGGCAGAAAAATAGACTCCAAGACCCCAATGGCTGTCTGAATCCATTCTTGATGGCTATTCATTTTTCCCTCATGAAAATAAATTTCAATGTTTTCTTCCTGAACATTTTAAAAATTCAATCTTTTCTTCATGGAAAGTACTGATGCTGGGTGTTACATTGGCTGCCTTTTTAAATGTTCAGGCTGTAAGTACAACACAGTGGGATATTTCAGTAGTAATGCATATTTCTTTATACTATTTTACTATACTGTATACCTTTTTTTATATTATATATTTGAGGTTTGGAACCTTTATTCTAAATTTTATATTATTGGTTGCAGTTTTATCCAGTCATTCCCCTCCCCCCCCATACCCCCCCATACACCCCATGTTGTAAAATAATAGATGGCAATATGTAATGCTGCTATTTCTTCAAAGCTGAGTGGTATGGAAGAGGCTGAAATAACCCAGATTCCACTCTAAAACTGTAAATGCTACCCCTTGTTTTATTGCAGAAGTAAATGCAGTCCTGCATCTGAGGAGAGATAACACTGTGCACAGACTGGGAAGCTAACTGGCTAGCAAGCAGCTTTGTAGGTGTTGAAGGTACTCATGGACAATCACTTGTGCATGTCAACAGCATGCCCTTGCAACAAAGACAGGCAGTCCTGTCCCAGTCAATGTTAGCAAGTGTAGCCAGCAAGTCCTTCCCCTTTATGTGGCACTTTTGAGACCACACTGTGAGGACCATGACCATTTTGGGGCTCCCCAGAAAAGGAAAAGCACTGACATGCTGGACCAAGTCCAGCAGAGGGCTACCAGGAGAACTGCAGTGGGCTACCAGGAGAACTGCAGTACATATGAGAATGTGTAAGGTGGGGCTGGGAAAAAGGGGTTTGTTCAGCATAAAAAAGATGGCTGATAGGAGGTCTTATTGCTGTCTTCAACTATCAAGGGCATTCTTCTCAAATTCTTCTCAGAGGTATGTACTGAAAGGACCAGAAGCCCCAGAACAAAGTGAAACACAGGAAATTAAGACTAAGTAGGGGAAAAAATTACGAAGGGCAAAATGCCTGGAGCAGATATCTAGAGAGGCTATAAGAGCCTCCTTGGAGGTAGGCAGAACTCAGTTGGACTTGCTTTGAGAGGGACACTTGGTCACAGGTTCTTGTCAATTTATATGGTTTTGTGTGTCCTAGTGAAAGGACAATAAGGAGATAAATTTGATTTCCAACAGCACTATGTAGTATAGGAGGTCTCTCCTTAGTTAGAGTTGTATGGGTGGGTAATTTGTTTTGTTTTGTTTTATTTTAATTTATTTTATTTTTATGGATGAAACAAATCTGACTTACTTTTGTCTTAACTTGCTTGAGAACAATTCTATAGTTTCTCATTTTAAGATAAGTTTTGTTTATTTGTATGTTTATCAGAGTTGCAATCATAACAGTAAACCTTCTGTCTTGTAATAATTCTAGCAAATGATAAGGACCTTAATGATACAGTGTACCATTTCTTTGTAAGCTTTGATCAGTGAAGAAGATAACAAAATCAATTTCTGGTTTGGATTTAGCTTGAATACTGTCTGTACATAGTAGAGATGATTTACACTTATCTGTATCTCAGTTTCTGCTTCAGGCTTTCAGCAAGTTTGAGCAGATATGAAATGGATATCAGAAGCTACAGCAATATTTAGAAGTTTCTTTTGAAAACTGTGATCCTAGAGTCTTGCTTTTTATGTGCTAATTTTAAATTCTGAAGGACAAGATGAAAAGTAACCAGTTTTCCAAACAGCTGAGACTCAAGGTAATCTGATCTCTGATGGCATTGCTTTGAAAGAAAAGTGCAAAAAAGTGCATTTTGTGTAGCTTTATTTTTAAAATCATTCTCTTGCTTTAAACCCATTTGCAAGACGTTACTCAGCCCTCTGGAGGCTGCTTTCATTGACTTTCTTGAGAGCAGAAGATGCTCAGACATTTACCTGCTCTGAGCCCATGCAGGCTGGGCAGCTGTCCAGTTAATGAAAAGATTTGCTTGTACCAATGTGACTTGTCCAACTCAAAGGGTTTATTTATTGCCACATGTCAGCCAGCTGTACATGTTGGCCTTGCAATGTTTTGGCAAGGTGCTCAGGATCTCACCTACACTCAATTTAGGACAGGTAATTCTGCCTGCAGTAGCCTTCTGGTAGCCCTTTTATCCTGGGAACCCTCAGAGGAAGTTGTGAGCCGAATGAGCTATCCTGATGGTGGTGGATCTTCCACTGATCTATTCACATAGAGGTCATGCAGTCCTGCTATGCCTGGTCAGGTCAGACTTTCTCCATATGTCCACAAGTAAGATGCCAAGAAATACTCTGTCTCTGCTGAAACAGCTTCTCCAACATGCAGCTTGTTCCCTTTCCATGTGGTCTCTGGCAGGCAGGGCACCAGGAATGAAATGCAGGATTAGCCTAGCAGCAGCTAACTTCTTATAGGGGTGAGTGCCCGTGGACTACACCCAAGGCTTCTTGAAACAATGTTTGCAGCTGTGAGTGTGAGGATGAATGTGTGCAGAAGATGATAGAATGATAGAATATCTCAAGCTGGAAGGGATCCATAAGGATCATCAAGTCCAACTCCTGGCACCGCACAGGTCTACCCAAAAGTTTAGACCATGTGACTTAAGTGCATGGTCCACTTGTTTTTTAAATTCAGACAGGCTTGGTGCAGTGACTACTTCACTGGGGAGCCTGTTCAGTGTGTGACCACTCTCTTGGTGAAGAACCTCTTCCTGATGTCAAGCCTAAACTTCCCCTGCCTCAGCTTGACACTGTTCCCACGGGTCCTATCACTGGTGATTACAGAGAATAGGTAAGCGCCTGCCTCTCCACTCCCACTTGTAAGGAAGTTGCAGACTGTGATGAGGTCCCCCCTCAGCCTCCTCTTCTCCAGGCTGAACAGGCCCAGTGACCTCAGCCGCTCCTCATACGTCTTCCCCTCTAGGCCCTTTACCATCTTCATCACCCTCCTCTGGACACTCTCCAACAGTTTAATGTCTTTTTTGTACTATGGTGCCCAGAAATGCACACAGTACTCAGTCATGACCATCAAGATATGGTCATTTTGATAGTGAGGATAGCCTTTTGGTGTAGCTAGCATGAACTATGTGAGGCACATCGTTTCACTGCATGCTACATTGTTTCACAATTTTCTATTTTTTTTCCATTGAGTTGGGTAGCAATGGAAAGTGCATTTGGTCCTTCTGCTCCCACTAAAGTCTGACAGTTATTCTGGAAAAGGAGAGAGCCCATTCCTCATGTTACTGTCATTTGTATTATCCTGGGACAGGAGGAAAAGAGCAAGCATTGAAAAATTGAACTGAAAGAAGGGAATGTCTTGTGAAAATAAATTATTTTTGTGTGATTTTCTAGCCAGTACATCATTCTCTCTTGGATAAGTTAAAATTACAATTTTTAAGTAGTGATTTAAAATTAAACTAATATTAAGCTCATACTTAATCAGTCTTTAAAAATATGTTAACTAGTATTACACTTAAAGAAATGCTAATGAATTGCTACTTCCCAACATGTATATATCTCCTAAGAACTACACAGACTGCTGTAAAACAATTGTGTCATCAGTTTGGCCAGCTGACAAGGCATATGGCAAACTCTTTTATGATGCCTGTTATCTGTAATGATAGCTGTTTGTGTAGTGGTGCTCTTCACTAAGCAAGGGTAGAGCAGTAATGCAGCAGTTGCTGCTAAGTGGAGCAAACTGAAAAAAAGACCAAAAAAATAAAAAAACACCATTGACGATCAATGTTTTAGAAATTCAAGGAAAAAGAAAAGCAGTGCAGTCACACAGGGGAGTTTCTATAGCAGCAGTAATCTGAAACACTCAGGCACATTGCCAAGAGCTCCAGTAGGTTGTTAATCAAAACTTCCAAGTTTCCTGCCAGTCCAAGGTTCTGTCAGCATCAGAAAGGAAAACTGTCATATAATGATGAGATACTTAACTTGCATAAAGAAAATTTTAAATTTTGGTGAGGACTATTCTTACCCTGAATTTTTTCACCCTGTAAAAATAGACTTCCCATTGGACTTTTAGCTGAAGTAATCCATTAATACACTTAACATACAGGACACATTCTGATACACTTAGAGAGTACATTCCTTTTTATTGGCTGCAATTCAGTGTTCCAATAGTAACATAAAAATCTTAAAATTCAGCCTTGTAATGGGGTAAGACAACATTGGGAAAATTAAACAGGTGTATATGTAAAACAGACGCTTTAATTGCAAAGTAAAATTTAAGTAAACTTGGTATAAGCACTCCAGTTATCTGTATAGTTAACAATAATATATAGCTTTGCTTCAGGCATTGAATTAACTGAAAAAATAATGTCAGCCACTTCCTGTTTATAAGGATAGTTGGCTTCTTAATATTATCACGCAGTAGGCATTTTTTTTCAACTGATGCTGACAAATCCCATTATCTAGGAAATGTTTCTATTGCATAAGCTTAACAACAGTGAAGGCAGAAGCGATTTCAGTCTTTTCCATCTTAATTTTCTGGGTGATGGATTTTTCAGTTCTCTCCAAGGAGGAGAAAACAGCAGGACATAAAAGGAGTGTGCGCTCTTTGGCATGATTTTCTCTTCCTGCCGCTTGCCTGGCAGAGCCTCTGTGGCCTTGGTGAGGGCATCAGAATGAGGCAGGAGGGAGGCCAGGAGACAGCAGGGGCAACCACTGCCATTCATTCAGAGAGCCTCTCCCCAGCGCCTCACATTTCCCTCTGCCAATGATGGGGTCAGCATTAATTCACATTGCCTGGCGCATTCTGGGAGGAAATTCACTGTTAAGGGAATGGCTTAAGAGTATGTAGGGATTCTGGTGAGCCTGGAGGTGTGTTTTGTAGGAACTGTGCTACCATAGAAACTGAAAGATGATGTGTAACCATTGGCTTTCCATGTAAATAGCCATAATTGCCTCTGGCCTGTGTAAATCTTGGGGGAGGGAGGGATTTATGGGGGTCAGGAGCAAAGTTGCCTCTCCCATGACCCTGTTCCCAGAAATGCTGTATTTCAACAGGATTATTTCAAGGGAACTGCTAAGATTATTGATGAAACAGTATCCTGTTTGGTGTTTGTTTTTTGTTGTTGTTTTGGTTGGTTGGTTGGTTTTATTGGGTTTGATTTGATCTTTGTTTGTTTTTAAATAACCCATGACAGCTGATTTGATCAAAAGCTTTTAGCAGTATAGTCTCCAGCCTGAGAAAATGAAGAGGAATTTGCTGATTTGAAAGCAAAATGCAGTGTATTGCTTTATAGTTTTCTAATCCCATGTTATAGTTATTTGTCACCTATATTTCTGCTTACCAGAATTCCATTGATTGGCGGAAGAGTCATGAATACTGTTAAGACCCCTGTGTGACATGATAAATCAGCCTGTTATGGGAAAGAAGGCATGCTTAATGGCCCTACACAAAATTGGTGTGAAGTAATAGGCCTAGGTAGCATAGAAACTTGAAATAGTTTCAGTCCAATATGGACACTTTATAACTTGGCAGTAGCTTGGCTACATTTGTATTGTACCTGTGTAGGAATTTTATGGCTTGTCTTGGTTCAAGTGCTAGTCTAAGGTGTTGAAAGAACTTACATATCTAATGCAAATACTAGATTAATAAAATCAAGGCTAACAACTTCAGACTTTCCTGAAAATTGAGTTTTACATGAGGGTTACTGGATTAATTTCACTGTTTTTCTATTTTGACAACTCTCCTGAATGACCCAGTTACATTTCTGTACAATATGGGGGTGCTGTCAATGTAGGTAGATGTAAGCTAACATTAATTAATCATGTCAGGTGACTGCTGTGGACATTATGAGTTTCAGTGCAGGCTGGAGACCCCAAGTAAATGAATTGTGAGTAGAAAATATGGATCTTGAAAAACCTGTTTAGTGCTGTTTATTCAGTGCTGTTAGTTTGCAAATGAAATTCATTTCCCTGTTTGATTTAGATTATTCAGCTGTTTGACAACTGGGCATCTAGTTTGAGCTACTGCTTGGGAGCCTTTTCTAGCCATTGGAAAAGCAAGGATACATCTCGTCTTAACGTGGCTGGATGAAATTTTGTGGTGAATATCACTCTTGGATTATTACTAGCCTGAGTATGCTGCAGTCCGTCATTGGCTCCCCACAAGTGGTGTCTGTTTGTGACTTTAACATTCATGTCTGGGACTGTTGCTTCAGTAAAAAGGATCTACAGGTCACTTTTTGAAAAAAAAAAAAAAATCCAATTATAAAATTATCAAACTGTTCTGAAATCTTGTCCTTATGACAAGATTCTTTCCTTTGCAGCAATGGATTTTTAATAACAAAGGTGCTTCATCCTGAACCCTTCCTAATAAAATGCAGTAACCCCCATGAACTTTAAATGTAACTTTTTTTTTTTTTTTTTTTTTTTTTATCTCTGGCAGACACTGGTGGTTTGGTTTTCAGTTTTAAAAAGCTGCTCCTTTTATGAGATGTGTAGTGAGTTACAAATGTAAATTTCATCCAGGAAAAGTACATGAATTTTCCACAGCACTTGGTCTCCTGGTGTACTGTCCCCAAAATGGGGATAAATTAGGATGTACAGGCTGAAGAAGGAGCATACCATTGAAATCAAACATGGTTTGTTTTTAATGTCACATTTATTGCTTGATTCCATGAATGATCAGGATCCTAATGATTCTTCAATGTTAGGAAGGAGGAACATGAGAGGAGGTGGATGATCACAGGTGTTTACAGTTTTTTCATGAGGATGATAGAAAAATACCTGACAATAGGGAAAGAAAAAAAAAAATGTTCTAAGACCCACATTTGCAGTCATCACTGATTCATATCATTGTGTTACACATTTCAGCTGGGCTCCTATTGCCATAATTTCTACTAACAAGAAAATGAGTCTCTTCTCTGAATTGCATTTAATATACCATTTCTGTTTTTCACATCCAGCCCACATGGTGCTATGCCTGAATAAAAGCAGATTGGCTTCCTTTTTTATTCAGACACTCTGGCTAACCCTTATATACATAAAAGAACTACATCAAAGTTGCCACCCACTGAACATACACATTTTTTTCATGAATCAGGTCCAACTCCTGCTTAAAGAAAACTTGTTAAGTGATTGGCTAGTTTCTTCACATTACATGCAGTGACATATTCCTTTCCACTTTTCAGATCCAACAACAGCTATTATTGGGAGCTAAAGAAGCCATTTTCATACTGATTCAAATGAAAACTTATTCTTGCCCCATAATAAGATTAGTGAATATTTACTGGACACTGAGGGTACTAAAGGACCACTAGAGATCTTTAGTGGAACATAAATAGATTACCTTTTATTGGGTCTCAATGAGAGTAAGCTGAGAAATATGCCAGCTGTTTAATTATTAACATTCAGTATAAATCAATAGCAAAATAGGCTTTGATGGTGATCTTCAAAAGGGTTTTAATCATTACTCCCCTCACAGACAGAAAGTAAGGCTGAACACTGGGGGTTTAGCTTGTGTTCCTCTTAACTGTATGGGAAGGTCACCACTATGAAGTTGCACTGATTTTAATAGCAATGAGCTATAATAGCAACACTCATTTTAGCATATTAGCATTTGAGGCTTCATTTTTACCACATGGTACACCTGGGTAATTCCAGAAGCACAGATGACAGACTAATGAACAATATTCACTTAAGTCCCATTGAAATTAATTAAATTGTATGATAGGTCTGTGTACTGAATTTGAGCTCATGTGCTGCCCATGCACTGCAAAAAGTGAAGACACCCAAATATGCAGTTCTCCTTTAAGGTGGAGTTCTCTGCCTCCTTCCAGGATAATGAGAGCAATTTCTCAGGGATACCTGTGGATTCTGACTCCTTCAGACTTTCACGGTTTGAATTTGCATACTTGTTTTTGAATTTTAGTTGATATTACAGAAAGCTACTCTAAGCAAGCCCCTTGAGAGTGTATTCCCTAGCTTGTATACAAAAGATATTCTAAGCGTAATGATTCTGAGAGGAGGTGTGGGATAACAGCGTGGGCAGGAGGAGAATATTTTAATGCAAGACCTAGTGACAGTGTGAAAAAAGTATAATGTTAAAGTCAGCATAATGTCAGTGCGGAGTAAGGGTTGCCAAAATCTCTGGGTCTTGAAGCCATGCTGTAAAGCGTTCAAGAGCCCCAGCTTCCTCCTGGATTCTCTATAGCTATCCAAATTAGAATCTTCTCTATTCCTGCTGTAAGTTCCCACCCCCTCATTCTATATTTCTTCTTCTTCAACCAAATCCATATTTTCCCACCTTACACCAGCTCCAGCTCTGTGTTGCCTGCCCTGCTCTGCTTCTCATTCTTGGCACACAAGCTGTGCTCATACCAGGTTGCCAACCTCCAGAACTGCACTCCACTACAGTCTCTGCAACTCCTTGCACGGATCCTCAGTCTCAAGCTCTGATAGAAAGGCACTCAGGGGAAACTGCTCCCTGCCTTTTTCAGGTTGCCTGATGTTCGTGCAGTTGGTTGGTTGTCTGCCGTGTGAATCCTGTTTCATATACTGAGTCTTTAAAGGTGAGAGTGGGCTGGGAGTGAGGTAGCTGGTTTCAGTGAACCACTTTGGCTAGTGGCCGGTGTCTGGATTCCCTTTCCACATCATCCACTGACTTGGTGGTGGGCTCACAGATGAAGCCTTCTGATTTGCCTCAGGTGTCATGTAATAACATTTATCACATGCTGAGCTTTCTGATACCTCTTATTTTTTTTATGATGATTTAACCCAAACTGAAATATCATATATAATTCTTCATATGTTCAATTATACTGCCTTTGCAGTTCTGATCAATACTTACGTTATAATTTATACTCATATTTTTTAATCTATCTGTTTCAAGAGGATTAATATAAAATACTCTCATGGGGTAGTTTGAGAATCTGATCTTCAAAAGCCTTATTTTGCAAACCTGCAATTTGCTGAGCAGAATGGTTTTTCCTGCAGTTATTTGTAGGTGTGTTTATACTGGTGATAGGAAGAGATTTTTTTTATTATTATTATTTTTTCCCCCTCTTGGTAAATGAACCTCTAACAGCTACAGTAAAAATATTAGAGTGGATTCTTTTCTTTCTTCCCTTACCTCCCCATATATATGGTTTGTTATGGCTTTTGCAGTGCCTCCTTCAAGTCAATAAATAAGTGGACCTCTTCCACTGCTTATGCCAGCCATATATTGCTTGATGTGGGGTTAATGGTGCACAATTATTGCTGTTTTATTGTGCATTGCCAAGACACCATGAGCCTGTGCAGACTCTATCCTCTCAACTTCAGAATATAAGATCTATTACTTGCCCTCAAACGTGTGTCTGCCTCTTGAAAGAACAAAGTACTTCTGTCAGGATGACGTGATTAAATAAATTGAACCATCCAGATCATCCTACCATAATCTCACAATAATAAATCTTCCAAAAAAACATCTTCCTCTTTAGAAGTCTTGCTAACATATAAGATGTTTGCTCAGGAAAATGTTTTAGTACTATGAATCATTTTGTTAGAGTTTTATAATTTTTCTACAAGGGGAACTGAATTATTAATCAATATGGAATAGCATGAAACGTAATCCATTTTTTTTTTTTTTTTTTTTTATCATCATCTTAAATTTGACTGCTTAAAAAGGACTTTTTTTCAGTATTTTTGTTCATTAAGTCATACTTGGAAGTGAGTTATCTTTTCCATGTTGTGCTCTTTGCTTTTTCCTTTGAGTCATTTGTACTGCAGATAACACATTTTAGTTCAGGTCATTTACAGGACAATATTATGCTGATAGTGATATTCACTTTTTAAATTCAGCACTGGGTTCCTAAAGTGAAAAAGCTCAATAGTAAGTCATTTGGGAAGACATATTTCTGGTGTGTTCTTGCCCAGAGAAGTTGTGGATGCCCACAACTGTTCAAGACCAAGTTGGATGAGGCCCTGGGCAACCTGATCTAATGGGTGGCATCTCTGCCCATGGCAAGGGGTTTGGAACTAGGTGACCTTTAGGTCCCTTGCAACCCAAGCCATTCTAGGATTCTTGAAACCTCCCAAACTGATGGGATGAATTCACAAATAGACTTGCTTATCCAGTTGTATTTCCTAAACAGTACTTTAGAGCAAAGTACTGTACTGATTCACTACACACAGTTTTTCATATTGTATCAGTCAAGTTCACTTTTGTGAAAGATCTGATAAATAGTATCCAGTGGAATCCTTATTAGCCTAATCAGTGAGAGTCCAAAAAGATTCCAGCTGCAAGGGATTGATTTAGCAAGCATATTTTGCTCTGACAATGTCCAAGCAGATCTTGAACTACATAATAAAAAGGTCATGGAATAGCATAAGTTGTTGTTTTTCAATTAGCCTTTTTTAATAGAATAGAATAGTTCAGTTGGAAGGGACCTTCAAAGATCATCCCTTCAACTGCCTGATCTCTTTAGGGCTAACCAAAAATTAAAGCCTATTACTGAGGGCATTATCCAAATGCCTCTTGAACACTGACAGGCATGAGGCATCAATCACCTCACTAGGAAGCCTGTTCCAGTGTTGACCACCTTCACAGTAAACAAATTTTTCCTAACATCCAGTCTGAACCTCCTCAGGCACAGCTTTGTGCTGTTCCCATGCATACTGACATTAGTTACTGGGGAACAGAGGCCAGCACCTCTCTCTGTGTATCCCCTCCCTGGGAAGTTGCAGAGAGCCACGAGGTCACCTCTCAGCCTCCTTTTCCCCAGACTGGGCAACCCAAGTGTCCTCAGCCTCTCCTCATAGGACATGTCTTCCAGCACTTTTTCCAGCTTTGTTGTCCTCCTCTGGATGTGGAACTGTATTTCAGAACCTATAAATATGGTAGTTAAATTGGCCATCATCCTTTATGGAAAAGAACCATTTTCATATCCTCAAATATTTAGCAGTTGGCAACTCTGAATCATTTTATTTCATTTTGTATCCTAAAACTGTAAAACATAAGGAAAATTGAGCTGTTTTATAAGAAAAATGCAAGACCAAATGTAAGAGGAAGTGATTCGTTGTGTAATATACCTCTTTAGTGTATGCCTGATTATGTAAAATTTTGTAAGGATTGCTCTGTTCTTTTCAGCACACCTGAAAAATGACTTTTAGGTATTACATCTTCTGAGGTGCTTGATGGTATTCAGGATACTATGTTTAGTGAATATATTTTTGTTCTGTTCAAATTAGTAATTATTCACCAGATTTCTTTGCTCCTTTTTTTTTTTTCCCCCCTAATCAATTACTTTCCCTGAAACTTTTAGGAGTGTAAAAAATATGTCTCTTTCATAGGCAATCACCAACATTGCATTGGCATTCCTAAATTTCCATCAGTTTTTGTAAATGGAGTTCTGCCGTGCTTGCTACATCTGTTAAAGCAAGGTTGATTGATATGCTTTTCTTTGGAACTCTCCACGTACTTGTGGAAAGGCTTACCTCCTAGCATAGTCTATTTATCCTTTTTTTAGCTAGTGCTGACCAGCTGTATCTTGATTAGTGTAATACCCACATTTAAATCTGAAGTTTGAAAATAAAAGTGGAGATTTTATTTAACATGAGCTAAGATCTAGGTGTCCAGCTAGTTGTTTAAGTAGTCTATACATAGTTGTAAGAAAAGAACATTCACAAAGGGCGACTGTTCCCATTCTAAAGTACTTTCATAATTCAGAGTATGTAGAGATGTTTATTTCTCTCCATTTTCTGTTAACTGACCCTTGCTTAGACAGAATGGCAGTTTCAAAGATCAGCGATAGCACTTTAAGCTGTATTTCCATGTTTCTTTAAGGTGTTCATGACTGAATTGTAGAGGATGTACTGAGCATAACTGTCTGATTGACCAAGAGTGGCATACTTTGTTGCTTCTGGAGAGGAAATAACCTAGCAGCATTTAGAACTATTGATTAATGTACGTAGTTTCAAAAGTAACCTGATAAATGCACTGCCCAGTAAGTCTACTTTTGTAAATTGTATCCACCTGCAGCCTTTTTTCACCCTATTGTTGTAATGCCATTATCTGTAGTATGAGTTGTAACTTGAATTGATAAAACTTCTGGACACCGGTTGCAGCATTCACTATTTTCTGTGTAATGCCTGGTACATTTTTTATTACTACTAAACATTAATAGAAGCTGTCGGAGGTAGGATAATAGGACTATCAGCACTGGCAGATTGTTGAAGATGCTTTTTTCATTCTGTGCTGTGGCAACAAGTGTTTTCTATCCCCTTGATTATGACAGGTTGTCTCTCTGTGTTAACAAATGAGATGTTCATGCCCAACTCTGCACGTAGCTGGCATGCATTAACTTTAAGCAGGTGATTTGCCACACTGAAGTTGTTAGATATCTGGATGATTAAAACTAATATCACATGTAGAACAATTTGACAGACTGGTATCTAAATTAAAATTCTCCAGTTGTGAATACACAAGAATGTGGTTAGGAAACCCATGTGGAAATTCTCGTTAAGCTTCTGCATGTGCTATTTATTTCTGATAGCTGTAGGCTGTATATCACTTTACATGTACAGGAAAGCTGTACAAAAGCTTGTCTGGCTTATCAAGGGAGGAACTGGTTATCTGATATCCTTTATGGTAGGTGCTGTCTTACTGTTGCTGTTCAGGTGCATCTTTGATATTCATCAAATATTGTCTGTCTATAGCAAACTAAAATGGTTTTGGTGCCATTGACAATTAGAGGTCAAGTAGTTTGAGAATGTTGATTGTCTCTTACCATAGCTGAAACTATGGTTAAAATGTTAACTTCTTGCAACTTTGCCTCAGTAATGTCATTTTCTATGAAATTTAATTATTTAGTTCATTAAAATACTTTGAAAATATTCTCAGGGTGCCTCATGTATGTCAAAGTTCACTTCTTTCCAACCAGTAACTAAACATTCATTTTTTTATATATTTTTTTTCTTTCTGAAGACTATTTAAAAGGTCTCATTTTTCCTGATTTTATGAATCATATTGCCACAATTACCATCATATGTTTCTGTATTTCCTTTACTATTTGACATATATAGTGCATGCTAGCTGTGTAAGTAAATATATGTATAGTATTCTTACTTTTTGTAAGCAGAATTTAATGTTGATTTTGTTATTTTTCTTTATATATTTTTTTAAAGATTTTTTTTTCTTTTTAAGTTGCAGTACATTAAACCACATTTATGATATACTTTGATCTGAACACATTAACTTCTTTGACATAATTCATAATTGGTAATTGTAATACATATGTATTTTTCAAGCTTAGACAATTTTATTGATTTATAGATGTAAAAGATGACTTTAGGCAGCCTTGTCTGAATAGCTCTTGGAAATGCTTTATTAACTTAGTCCACTAAGAAAATGTACACATAAATGTAAATGTATATACAACCACTAAAATGATGCACATACACTGAGAGATAATCATATATATGTGTGTGCATTTGCATATATACATAAATATAGAACATGCAAATAGCATTTGAAAATTGAAGAAAAATAGCTCAATGTCAGAAAAAAAAAGCATACTTAACGTGGCTTCAGGGACATTGGGAGATTTTAAATGATAGGAATATATGTAATGTGCCTTTTTCTCAGTTTTTGTTTGTTTTTTTTTCAAAACGAGTTGAAAGCAAACCCCAGCAATTCCATGATATCAGAACATACTGATATCCACGTGTCTTCCACTCCTCAGGTACCTGCCACTAGTTTACAAACTAGCTTTAACAGTGAGTTGTCCTATGTGTACCTGCCACTAGAGGGGGGATGAGACACATGTTTTGTCACAAAGTTTTGCAGATACTTGGTTGCAGAAGAAAAATGTTGGGATTCTTC
The DNA here is from genome assembly GCF_964035555.1 of Netta rufina. NCBI lineage: Eukaryota > Metazoa > Chordata > Aves > Anseriformes > Anatidae > Netta > Netta rufina. The sequence goes on from NC_140124.1 coordinate 107,755,314, forward strand.
ATTTTAAACTGTGTAGAGTATGTATGATCTTATGGCTTCTGACGTTGTGTCAACTGGGTCCAATCCTGATTTTATATTAATAAACCACAGAACAAGTTTGGTAGGAGCAGATCTCTAGAGGTCATCTGGTCCACAAAGCAAGGTCAGCCTCACAGAGACAACTTCCAAGCTTAAGCAGGTTGCTCAGGTCTTTCTCTAAGTAGGTTTTGAAAATCTCCAAGGATGGAGGTTCTATGGCCTTTCTGGGCAACCTGTGACCAGCCATGTCCACAGTGAATATTTTAGTCCTGAAAAATTTGAATATCTTTTGTCAAAACTTGTTTGCAACTTTTCATTGAGTACCACTGAGGAGTGGCTGGCTTTGCCTTCTCTACAACTTCCCATTACTGTTTGAATACTACTGTAATATTCATCCATAGACTTCCCTTCTCAAGACTGAAGAAATCAGTTCCTTCAGTCTGTTTGTATGTTACATTCTCCAGCCCCCCAGCTGCCCTGGTAACTGTCAGCTGGACTTGATCTGGCATATTAGCATCTTTCTGGAAAGCCCAAAACATTTGCTCACACTGTTATGTGAAATGTACAACTGTTATGTGAAATAAGTACAACTGAAGAGATTGTTCTTAACCATACTTTGCATGAGATTGTTTACCATTTCTTCAGCATAGCTCTTGATTGTTCTCAACAAGGTGAACTGGGTTCTGTTTGTAGAAGTAGGATTTTTTTTCTTAAAAGTCATGAAAAATTGAGTTGATTTGTATGTAATAGATCAAAATATTGGTCAAGAGATAAACCAAGAGCTGCACTGTAATGTTATCACAGTATCTTTTTTTGTTTGTTTGTTTTGTTTTGTTTTCCCTGCACAGAAATGCATCCAATTTTCTGGCCACAAGGTGGAGTGGTATTTTTCCCTACCTTCCATGTTGTGTAGCTAAGGGGAAAACGTATTTCCGTGGAGAAGGAGATCCACTTAGGGAATAAGGTTGAGCTGATGCAAGAGTTCTCTGAATACAATGCATAAAGGCATATTAAAATGTTATTTGAATATAGTCCCTAAATATATTTTTCAGGAAAAAAATAATATACTACAAAGTATAATTCAGTCACATTCCATTAAAGGTTTCCAGTAATTCAGCTACAGATTAAGGATCTCTTGACATGGCCAGATGAATCTTTATAGATAATAACTTACTTCCCATTTTACAGTGTGCAGCATCAAGTCCTGAGCCAGGCTTTTTCAGTACAAACATTAGGTGAATTTAGACCTATAGTCTTCAAGAAAAAAATAAAAGAAGAGGAGGACAGGCAAGTGAAACCCTCTATTTAAGTGGTTTAAAAATCCTTTTTTAAAGTGAAAATAAAATATGTGATTCCAGCAGCAACACAGAACAAAATTAAAATATATCAGACTCCTGTCTCACAACACTGGCTAGGAATATATATGAAGTGTCCCATGTGAACCTGTATACCTACCAGGATGATCATTTAATGTAAATGACTAGGTTCTTAGTATAGATGAGAAGCGGGGAAAAGAATAGTGAAAATCATTCAAAAAACTGAGAGTTACAAGTCAGTCTGCTTGACAGGCTAAGCCAGAAATTCCCTTATAATAAGTCATGGTAGGACTCACAGTTGAGTCATTTGGCCTTCCTTCTTACTTGGAAAACAGGATTGTTCGTGTATTTCTTGAGAGTTCAAGAGCAGTTGTTGACACTTAGATATCAAAATTGAGACTCTGTGTGTGTATAACAGCTGTGTTAATGCCATCTGCAAACCAGAGCTCTGGACACTATTACAAATTAAAACAAAGATAAAGAAATAGAATTAAGAAGCAACTTTATTCAAGAATATAAAACTTCACAAAATGCAGAATAAGGAAAAAAGAAAATACTGCAGGTAGCTCTAAGTGTACTTTTCAGCAAAAACAGCTACAGGAGCCACCTTAAATGATGACGTTAAGTATGTTGCAAAATTAATGGAAAATAGCTATGCAGTTAGCATCCACCATTTGTGATTACTATTCTTCTACAGACATTCATGTGTTACTGTTGTTGTTACTGTGAAGTTGCAGTTAACTCACATCACCAATACAAAGAGTCTGAGCTGTTCACCTGAGTCTACATTTATATCTCAGTATGTGCTATACCAATTTCTATTGTGGAATCCACAAACTGAGCAAAACTACAAGTCTGATCCATAAAAATTTTATTATTTTATGTAAATAGGCTTATGTTGCAAAGCTGCTAATTTCTTTGCCCTGATAAACTCCAGGAATATACACGTTTAGATTAATCATAATAATAATAATGTGCACATTAGCAAGGTCTCTTCTTATAAGATTCTCAAGGTTATAGTGTAGGAGAGCATTCTCAAATTCCTGTTCAAAAAGAAAGAAAAGAGTTTAAGAACATCTTGTGAAGTAACATTTTTTATTTTAAGGCCATGCATGCTTTTTCATCCTGTAGAGTTATGGCTCAATAATTCTGTGTTTTGGGGATTTGTTATTTTTATTTTTCAGTGCTGGTGGTATGGTTTTTTGTGTGTCTGTTGTGTTTTTTTTGTTTGGTTGTGGTTTTTTTTGCATGTTTGTTTGTGTGTGTGTGTGTTGTTTGTGTTTTTTTGTTGTTGTTGTTGTTGTTTGTTTTGTTTTCAAAAAGTGATTGTCATCCCACTTTCTAGAGGGCAAAAATGGAGCAGAAAGATGAGAAGTAATTTATACAGTCATGTAAAATAAGATCTTCACAGAAATAAGCTATTAACCCAGATTGCGTTAGTTCCATTCTTCTGGCTTAACAACTACATACATTTCCTCTTTTAAAAGGTATTAAATCTGCATAAGTTTTGTTTCTTTTTTTTTTTTTTATTAATCTTTTTAAAATGTATTTGTGATAAAATCCTAAACATTAATTTGCTTTCTTTTTGTCTCTTTGGTAGATGTTATTATCATGTTTTTATGGGTTTCTTTGCATATACTACCAAGGTCAATAACATTTCAGAGATAGGCAAGGAATAATATCGGGCGTTAGTACCTGCACTTGTATAAAGCTTCATTTGAAACAAGCAGAGACTGAGAGAGAAAGCACTGAGAGCATTCACGTTTACAACATCATACTTTAAAAGTTTATTCTGGAGATAAACTCAGAGAGGTCTTGAAGTAACATAGTATTCTAGGTGGTATTCATGTATTCTAAAGATCCTTCATTTTACATTATCTCTGTTGTTTACATAAACCAACTGAATTAAAAATACTACACCCTTTGGCTTGTATTCAGTAACAGTCTACTGCCTAAGGAAAAGCTGAGCAAAAGCTATTCATACTGAGGAACAAACACTGAAACTTTAAGGTGGCTGTGGTGGCTTAAAAGTAAGAAACTTTAGAAATGCTATTGCATTTCTTAGATCCGTGAAGGTAACCCAGCTGTGTCCCTACACTCTGCTGTGAGACCTAAGAGTGACCCTGCCTGCCACGTCACGCTTTCCATGGGAGGAAAACCTCCCAGGTATTCAGGCTAGATGGAGGCACCACTTCTGGTAATAATAACAAATGTAACCAGGAACACAAAAAAAGGTCAAATCTGGGGCTCAGTCCTCCTAGAAATTTACTTTCTAATTTCCTCTCTGAGTCATCTCCTGCAAAAACATAGGGGTACAACTGGTTTCCTTTGTTAGCATAAATTCCCTTTTCCTATGCCACTAAACTGTCATATGTAATTCAGGTGTGTTTTTTTCAAAAACACACAGTGTATTCAATCCCGAAGGTTTCCCGAAATAGCTTTGGAAAATTAATTAAAATCTAGAATGACTTTTAGAAAGGCAGAAGGTAATGGCTGTTAAAAGCTGCCTGACAGGGTGGTTTCCTGGCTGTTGTCAAATGGGAATAGAAATTAAATTTAGCAGAGTTCATGAGCTCTCAATCAGCAGCAAAGTAGATAGGACCTGTCATGCCCATTTGCAACAGAAGCTAGGATCTGATGATATAAATTTATCTTCATACTGGTCTCCTTGAACCAGTCTAGTCCCTGTCAGATTCCATTGACATTGCACACCTAATAACATGATCACATTTAAAGACTTTCAGATATGAAGACTTTCCATTCAGATTTCTGTGTTGCAGTATATATCTTCACTGTTTCAAATTGAACTGAGTTTCACTACATAATTAAGGTTTAGCTCATTGTAACCAAAATCTGATGGTGAAAGAGGTTTATTGGATCATTTAAAATCAGATGTTCTAAAGCATGAAGTTTTCCTAGTTACTGGCTCTTCAAGGAAAAATCACAGATATATCTTTTTAAAATGGCTTTAAAATGTTCTTTCCATGTCTTGAGCATTAAATACATTATAATATGTTTGCATATATGATGTTCCTAGATGAGAAACGCTTTTTTTTTTTTTTTTATGATTATATTTTAACTAATGTTCAGAAGAAATTCCATAAGGGAGAGATTTATTTACTGACTGAGTACACCGACTTGAAATAATGCAGTGAAGAGCTTGTAAATGTATTTATAATAATCTGGAGATGGGAGAAAAAATGAACAAAAAAATAATAAAAACAATATCTGGGAGACAAATCGCTTTTATCAAATGAAATTAGATCCTTTAGACTACATCTCCATGATGATTGTAAATATAAGTTAGTCATTATTTTTAAAGAGGGATTAAAGCTTGTGAGTTACTTCCATTTTGCATAGCAAGATCTTGAGGTAAAGGCTTCAATACCCAATGATTTATCAAGAGATACTAGACCAGATTCTCAACATTTCAGCACTCACATTTATTTTGGAATTCTGTGTTGGTCATTTAGCTACTGTTATACCCTTATGCAAAATTTCAGCATTTGGAATTAAATGGAGTTTGTTTTAGTATCTTGAGTTCTTTGTCTAGAAGCACTTTCAAGTACTTAAATTCTATTCTAATATTAAGCAACAGATTATTGTTTGTTCTGTGGCAATGTGAAATTTTAAAACAGCTTTGCAAGCAGTTAACCCAGTAGACTAAAAGAAAATTATACAGTTTTCCTATGCAGTTTGAAATATGTTCTAATGCGAACTGTTAGTAACTGTTGTAGAAACGTTTAATTTGATGGAAAGGACAACAAACAAACAAACAAGTGTATTTTTTTATATCTTTAGCTGAGATCAGTTCCTGCTTATTAACTGTGCTAAAAATAATTATAATAATTCATAATAATAAATGAGAGAAAGAGAGAGAGAGAGAGAGAGAATCCTGAAAGCCAAAGTAACTGATTCAGTAAAACTGCAATGTCTCACTAGGGGCCTGAGCTTCTATGGCAGTTCCGTGTTGCCATTTGATCATTCAACTGTAGTGATTCAATCATTCTTCACAGCTTATTTAGTATATTTCTTCATTCACGTCACAGGAGATTATGTGAAAGCCCTGAACAGTGCTTGCCTGCGTAGGCAGACTGAACTAATCCACATTCCTGCATGCAAAGAATAAGATTCTGGCTTGTGATCAACCTTGTTAGCAACCACAGGGAAATTCTCAATGTAATTTGAAAGATAGAAATTTGGGGGTGACTAGAGGGGGATTGTAAGAAGCATTGCATATCTTCATGCTAAAAGAGAGGAAAATATTAGTCCAGTAAGAAATCTCCTACTTCAAGAAACTTTATATTAAAAATAATTATTTATTTCATAGTTTATTTTTACAGGACAAGATGGCACAGCAGGGACACAGTTTTTTTCAGTGAATTAGCTGAGTCATCTAGCTGTAGAGATAAATTTGGTTAGGAGAAGAAAGACATTGAGAAGGAAAAAAGGTAACAGCAAACAATTATGTATAAATGAAAGTGCAGTTTTGAGTACGATAGCACAGGTTATACAGCTGCCAAATGGCTTTACAGAAAATGTTTCATGTTACTGCTATTTATAGTACAGGAAAAAATAAAAATAAAAAGGTACTCTTGTATTTCTTTCTCGCACTTTCTATGAATTCTCTAAAGCTGTTGTAAATGTGCATTGTGCAATTCATATATTGCAGACACCCATACTGTAAGGAGTTTCAGGACAGCTTTTATTGTGACAGGTCAGCTAAATTACTTTGTCATATGTTGTTACTATGATACTTAATGGTCATTAATTGAGGATGGACTTGTGATTTGCACAAAAACAAGAGCAAACATTTCCAAGCCCAGTAGAAAGCCCAATTAAAAAAGAAAGCTACTGTTAGAGAGAGAATGATTACAAATCATGGTGTCATTTTGTACATTTTTACCTGTCCTCTCTTCTCTCATTTCAAGCCTCAGTATCTTGCTTAATGCATTTTTGACCTAAATATCTCCTTTTTTTTTTTCCTCTGCTTCTAACCAAAACATAGTTACAGAGGTTGCAGAGATTCTTCCATATCACCACTCACAAATATTCTGTAAAGCAATTATTATAAACTGTTCCTTGTTTCCTCTTTTATGACTGTAAGAAACAAGAGAAGAGAGAAAGAAATGGAAATAACTGTCCAAAACATGAAGACTGACATAAAGTTCTCCATGGTAACTTTGTGACCCAATTGTTGCTGATGTACATTCTCTCACTTAATAATTTTGTGTTTAAGTTACCCATTGCAGCATGATGGATTTATACTGTATTCAGACCAAGAACTATGATTATGGTTCTTGGCACATTTACAGATAATTTTTTTAAATGATAGTTGCAGTAATATTTTATGTCTAGAAGTTGTTTATACTTCGCATTGAAGCAGTTACACTGCTATCATGGATTCCATTGTCAAGAGTAAGAAAAACAAAACAAACAACTTAATAAGCTGTTCTACATTAAAACAATGTCATTGATCTCAGGGGAAAGGTTATTGTTCTTAACAAAGAGCTTAGTAATACTTTGGGAAGTATTTCATTAAACAAACAGAAATATATATATATATATATATATTTATTTATTTATTTATTGCCTTTCCTGACAGGCAAATGTTATGTCACAGCAAGTCAGCAAGTGCAATGCTCTTCTTGAATCTTTATCTTGAAGTAACTTCACTGTGATATTCATTACTTTTGAATACTAGTGAAGATTTGGTCATTTGTTCAGATGTTTTACCTAGACTTTGGCCTGTAACAGACTAAAGATTGATGAGAGAAACAATATCTAGCCGAAACATATGGAATGACATCATCTTGTAGAGTGAGGGTAAAACAACTATAAAACAATTTTATTTTTTTTCTGTGACCATTTAGATATTTCACTTGTTATTGAAGTCTTTATTATAAAGAGCCATTTCAATAATTTATTTATGAAATTGATTAGCAGAACATTTCAATGTACACATTTTAACATAACAGCTTTGAATGGTAATTGGATTTTGCAAGAATACATGTATCAAATGTGGAAACTTGGACAGATGTAATGTACACCAAACCTTTGAAGCTGGAAACACTATAAAAGAGTAGGTTTAGAAATAGACTTTTTATCTGAAACTGCTCGTAGTCTTTCAAATGTGAATAAAATTCTTAGTGATGAAGCCACAAGACTAATATTAGATTACTTGTTCTTTCAGATAGTGAAGATGATTTGATATTATTTATGGAGCAGCTGGTTCCAGAATTATTTTATAAAATGTTAACAAAACCCTCTATTCATACTGGAAAATGTGCATTCTATCACAATAAGAGTGCCATCCAAAATTCTAAATGAATGGATAGAAAACAATTATTTTGTAGTTGCTGACCTATAGAATAAGATAGAATCTTGCTGAGGGAAACAAATGATAAAGATTCTCTACAGAAAATTCACACTGAATTTTCTTTTTGAGCCATGATTCAGTCAGCTAACAAAAGGCTCTTACAGCAGTGAAAACGACTTAGAATGAATAAATTGAAGCTGAGTTTCTTCTTTCTACAGAAAACAGCTAACTACTCTAAATGAAAGGTTGCGGTGGGTTTTTGTTGTTGTTGTTTTGTTTTGTTTTGTTTTTCTTTTTGTTTTGTTTTGTTGTTGCTGTTGTTTTCATTTCCTCTTTGAGAGTCCTGTGCCAAGTGAAAGCTGTGAGAAAAAAAAACATCAAGTACCTGTGTCTGATGGGACTTCCCAGTCCAGTCTGTAAAGCATGACATAGCATTATGGTTAGTGCCTGGTGGTTATGATGACACATTTATGTGGCCCAAAGGTGCTGGTGAGCAGTGTTCCCATCAGTAGCACTGAATGTCAGGGAGTATCCTAAATCATAGGATGGAATCTTTCAAACGAAGACTTCTTTAGTCTTCATTTCAGAGCCTGAATACTAGGAAATTGTTCAAACACTAAGGTTGTGCTCTTGATCTGAACCACTTGCCTGCTTTTCTCTGCTGACTGCAGAGAGAGCCTGTGAAGACTGACTTCCCAACTTACACATCAAAATTTGGTGAGTCAAGTTAAGGCAGTATGAAAATAATTGAATAATTGAAACCTTGGAGTTCCAGCAAAGAGTTTAAAACTAAGATAGATAAACAGAACAGAAGGGTTTTTGTTGTTTTGTTGGTTGGTTGGTTGGTTGGTTGGTTATTCCGGTCCCAGATGTGTACATGGCCATTATTTAAATTCAGTCCTTAATGAGATTATGTATGTTGGTAAAACCCTACAGTGTTCTACTGGTGTTGGAAAAATAATATATTGAATCTGTGATTTTTTTTTGCTCAAGTCTAAAGTCATTCTTGGGAAGATATTCGATCATGCATAAGGGACATCATTGTTATTTTGTTAGTTTCTGAGTGCCTGTGATAAGCTCATCCCCAGGCTGTAAAGAAATTGCAATCCCTGTTTCAGAAAATTCAAGAATAATCATCATTGTTAATACCATGAGATAAATCTATTTCATAAACTGGATGCATCCAACAAATTATTAAAGATCTCTTTGGATTTCCCAAAAGACATAAAGAAGGATATAAATATTTGCAGATCAGATCTGCATTTCAGATATCCTGCAGATGGAATGGTTTAGCCAGCTAAGGGTGCTTGGCACCCTTAAAAAATCTGTCCAGTTTTTGAAAATGTTCTGCCTAAGCAGTCCAGCAAGTGTTGGAATAATGATAGTAAGTTCTGAAAAGGTATATGGCTGCATATAATTGACAGTGTGCACCAAATCCAGACTTGTCATTGGCTTGTATCAAATCTTTAATTCTATTTTCATGAAAATTACTCAGCCCAAGTGCACCTATATCAATATCCTGTCTCCAACAATGACCCAAAATGGAAGCCTACGAAAGCATGTAAAAATGTAGAAAGTTCACAATGATGCTTTCCATAATATTCCTTCAGCTTCTAACCATTTGATTTAGACTGGTTCAGTGGACAAAGACTTCATTTGACGGAAGTGGAACTCTTCATAGAGTTCCCAAGTTTTCATCTATGCATGTTTTCATTTTTCTGTTTGAACCATGTAGACTGTAACATGCACAGGATGGCAAGGATGAGCACATTTTAATAAGGTTTTACATGAAGAGCCACCTCCTTCTCTTTCTTCACAACCTGTACTTGGACAGCTTCATTTGACAGCCGTCTCAGTCTGTATCAGAACATGAAGAACCGAACCGTTTTTACAATCTGCATACCATCATTCCAAAGGCATCTGTCATAGCCCCCTTCAAGAGTCAGTTTTCTAGATTGACAAATGCCAGCCCAGCCTATTTAATAATTTCTTCTTTAGAAACCTCTCCGGGATACTGATCACCTTCACTGCTCTTTTCTAGTTCTGACCATACCATTCCAATATGGCAGTGCAAAGCTACATGCAGTGTACTAGATTAAGGTGGGACATTTATTTTTAGTGACCTCATGATGTTTTCTCTTGATCTTCAATTTTTCCCTGATAATTCTTAATCTTGTTGGTCACTTACTGGACATTTTCCTGGAAAGGTCCATAATAGCTCCAAGTTCTTAATTTATAATTAGCTCAGAGGCCATCTTTTCATCAGTAAATGTAGGTGTTGTTTTCTTTTCTTTTTACCCACTTGTGTTACTTTTTATGAATACATACTGCATTTCATCTATCATTTTACTACTGCTCAATCTGGTAAGATCTTTCTGCAGCTTGTCCTCATATTTATTGCCCAGAGAAACTCAGCATCATCAGCAAAGTTTAGGTAAGTTCACTACGCACCTCTTTTTCCAGATTTATGGAGAAGTTTAAGAGAATCATACCTGGAAAGGTCTTTGATTTCACAGATGAATTCTTTCCAATCTGGAAACTTTCCTTGTGTTGTTTTTTTGTTGTTGTTTTGTTGTTAATTGTTTTATCAAATATTATATCTGTTCAATGATCTTTCATTTTATCCTACGCCTCTTTCATGAGGAACATTTTCAGAATAATTTTTGAAGTCTGAGTAGAAATTCAATAGAGTGAATGGATGGATCTTCCTTATCCATGTGGTCAAAGACCCCTTCAAAGAACACACACTGCATGATAAAGCATGACTTATTGATGCAAAGGCTGTGTTTCTTATTCCACAGTACTTTGTTTTATCTTTGCATCCACTACTTCTATTCTTACAGGTCAGTAAAATTCTGTTGGAACCTTTAAAAGTTGATGTTGCATGCAACGTCATGTTCCAGGTACAGCACCAAGGCAGTGTCCTTTGCTTTATATTTCTTTCTCCTTACATCTCCCAAAATATTTCACAGTGAATGCAATCATTTTTCATGTTTGTAATGCTTCCAAAGTAGTCATCGGCCTTCCTGAAAACACGCAAAATTTCATCTTTCATAAATGTGAGAATAATAGTCTAAAAGTCTATATTCTGTAAGCTATGTGGGTTTCCGATATGAAACATCACACTGATTTCATGGTTAAAACCTGTCAATGATGGCTTCTACTCTAAATTAATGTAAAATTTGAGCTATTTACAGAACAGATCTGTTTCTCTGTGCTTTTGTGTGCAAAACAAGGGATTTTATTTTCGCCATAATGTCTAAGACAATGCTGCTAGGAGTAGGGGGACTACAATATATGCACCTTCATGTGTGGGGGCTGAGTTTTAATGTCCCATGTTTAAGCAAGCTCAACTATCCTGTGTTTTTGGTGTGAGCAAAGCTAATGGTGTTTGTCAAGACAGAAGGAGCCTAACATTAAAGTGTGTATCCAGTTTGATGACTGATGGTTGTGGTGGGAGAGGGAATCGGTAGCAATTACCTGTTTGGATTTTATTGCATAAGAATAAACATTGAGCACTATTGTACATGTTTACTGCATGGAGCAAAGGCATACTTGCAACAGTGATAACAATTGTAATAAAAACTCAGTCTTCGTAAAAAAAAAAAAAAAATCAAAACAAAAAAAAATGTCAAGACCAAAAAAAATAGTTTCCTTGTCATTGCAGCAAAAATTACTGCTGGTGAAAGGGAGAGTATAATTTCAGTTCCCTTAGAGGCAGGTGAAGAACTGGGACACTGTGATCCTTTGATGTTGCTGTTGTGTCAAACAAATTATATGAGTATGTTTTTTCCAGGTAATTTCTGTGGTAAGTAAAATGAATTATAGGTACCACAATGGACCAAAGGAAAATGTATCTGTGCCATTTCTGAAAATTCAGGTTTTCTTATGTAATGATTATGCATTTATCATATGTTGTATTGTTTTCTGTCAGGCAAACATGCACCAGATACAATCATAGCCATTCAGCTCCCTGTTGTTTCACTGAAGGGCTGATCTTTTGTTGCAACATTTTTATTTTCGTTGGTAATATTTGTTACTTTATTCTTGAAATTATTTATCTCTAACTAAAAGGAAAACTTGGTGAGCTAATTAGTTGATAGTAAGTTTAGTTGCTGTCCATTTAAGTAAATGATACCTTATTGTTTCATAGACTCAAGACATGTTTGAGATAAGTGCCCATGTTTAAGAAATTATGAAAGGTCTCCCAAGGATGATTTAGGCTATGTAAACACTGAAAAGTGTACTCCTCATTACTGCAACATTCATGTCTGCCCTTTTCTCCTCCCTTTATCAAATCTCATCATGCTTTTGGAGATGGAAATTTGCTGAGCAGAGTAATAGGTTTTCAGCAAAGTTTTTTCCTTTTCCTTCTGTACTACCTTATATTTGTTGCAATAAGCAACAGTCCTTTAAATTACTGCACTTATAAAGCTTTAAAATAGGGCAGATTAGAATTTACAGTCTTGATGATACACAATTTTTTTCCATTCTGTCTCCAGACAAGATGGCTTGTGGAAGGATATGCTTCCTGGCTTTAGAGGAGTCTTTGTTCCATCCAGAACCCCAGAGTTTGTTTGCACTTGCAAGGACAAATCCCTTAGAACCAAAGTAAGTGCCAAAAGTAAGAAACTTTGCATCAAAACTGATTAAATGTGCCATCTGTGATAATCTATTGCAGAGGCCTGTCTAGCTTCATATCCCCAGTATCTATTATGGAACAGGGAATTTAGGAACCTTTGCTTTCTTTTCTAAAACTATAGATGTTACAGTTTTATCAGAGTATTTATAACCTCAGACTCGTGTTACCAATATAAGACATAAGACCTCCTTCCATTTATGTTTTAGGGAATATTTCCCTAAAGTATCTACACTGAGTGTAAATGACTATTCAGTTCAGTTGGTTCATTTAAAATGGAGTTTAAAATGTCTGCATTTTCAGTGATGTTTGTATCATGTTTGGATTTGTTTTATTTTTTCACATACAGGCAATTCAGCAATGACATACAAAAATATGAATTTATGACAGTTTGGGGTGGAGGAGTTTGAAAGTGCTTTGTTTTTTGTATTCAGCTGTGGACCATAATCTGCAATAACAACAGTACATTTTAAATGATGCTTAAGTGATTATTTTAATGTAGAGGACAGTTTATTAGAAAGCAATATCCATCTCTTGAGTGGATAACAATTCAGGAGTAAATAAGAATCTCAAAATAGGCAAAAAAAGATAACTTTACTAATTTCATTCCAAATAATACAATTGTCATGAAATATATATATATTTAAAAAAAAAAAAAAAAAAAACAAAACTGTTTATGAAATCATATGTTTAAACATGCGCCCATTCCTGGCTTGTTTCAGATATATATTTCAATGTGAGAAGCACATGCAAACATTAATATGTAATATTCATGAAATCATAGAACAGCTTGGGTTGGAAGAGACCTTAAAGACCATGTGGTTCCAAACCCCTTGCCACGTACAGGGACACCTTCCACTAGGCCAGGTTGCCAAAAGCCCCATCCAGCCCAGCCTTGAAAACCTCCAGGGATGGGGCATCCACAGCTTCTCTGGGCAACCTGTTCCAGTGCCTCACCACCCTCTGGGTGATTTTCCTCCTAACATCTACTCTAAATCCCCCCTATTTTAGGTTGCTCTCCAGCTTTTTTATACGATCCCTTAGGTATTGAAAAGCTGCAATGTGGTCTCCCCAGTGTCTTCTCCAGGCTGAACATCCCAAGCTCTCTTAGTCTGTCTTCTGTCTTCATAGGATAGATCAGCTGATAGATGATCAGCCCTCTGATCATCTTCATGACCCTGCTCTGGACCTGTTCTAACAGATCCACCTCCTTCTTATGCTGGGAGCCCCAGACCTGGATGCAGCACTCCAAGTGGGGCCTCACAAGAGCAGAGCAAAGGGGGACAGTCACTTCTCTCCACCTTCTGGCCACTCTTCTGTTGATGCAGCCCAGGACACAGTTGGCCTTCTGGATTGCAAATGCACACTGCCAGCTCATGCCAAACATTTTGTCCACCATAATCCCCTAGTCTTCCTCTGTAATGAGTTCTTCTCCCAGTCTATACTCACGTCTGGGGTTGCCCTGACACAGGTGCAGCAACTTGCACTTGGCCTTGTTGAACCTCATAATGTTTACATGGGCCCACTTTTGTAGGTTGTCCAGGTCTCTTTGGATGGCATCCTTTCCTTCTATATGAGTGGTGTATCAAATGCAACTCTTAGCTTGGTGTCATCTGCAAACTTGCCAAGGGTGCGCTCGATCCCATTGTTTATGTCATTGACAAAGATATGGATGTACTAGAACAAGTCCAGAGAAGGCCCACAAAAATGATCAAGGGGCTGGAACAGCTCTCCTATGAAGACAGGCTGAGAGAGCTGGGGTTGTTCAGCTTGGAGAAGAGAAGGCTCTGAGGAGACCTTACAGCAGCCTTCCTGTACCTAAAGGGGGTCTACAGGAAAGATAGGGAGGTATTCTTTTTCAGGGGATGTAGCAATAGGGCAATGGTTATAAACTAAAAGAGAGTAGGTTAAGATTAGACGTTAGGAAGAAATTCCTATGAGGGTGGTGAGGCACTGGAATAGGTCGCCCAGAGAAACAGTGGATGCTGCATCCCTGGAGGTGTTCAAGGCCAAGCTGGATGGGGTTTTGGGCAGCCTGGTCTAGTGGGTGACATCCCTGCACATGGCAGGGGTGCTGAAAGTAGGTGATCTTAAATATCCTGTCCAACCCAAGCTATTCTACAACTCCTGTAATACATTGCTTTCCCAGAGGGAGTTGGGAAAAATAAATAAATAAATAAATAAAGCATAATTCAATTTTATCAACATGGAACCCAGAGGAGATTATATCTTGCTGTATCATGTGTTACCATAACCAAACTGTTTGTTGCATCCAAAGAAGCTCAAAAATATATAGGTTGCATTACAGTCTGTAGCACTGATTGCAATCTAGACAAAAACAATAACAAGTTTTCACAAGTTTTAGAAGTTTCATGCTTAAACACTTCTGACTCCACTAGCTTACCCTGAACAGAGATTATTTTCTGTTGATAAATGAAACTGTAAGCAAGGCCCTTATCCCCTGAGCTAAAATGTTTTTCTTTCTTTGATTACTTGAATGAATTCCTAGTATCATGTTCCATACTTATTTCCACACTTTCTACCAAAGTTCTAGTTTAAGCCACTTATCTTTCTGTTGCTGTTTCATCACCCACCATCACTACTCTTAGAGTCTCTAAAAAGAGGTCAGTGACATTGCACAAATCTTACTGTCTCAGGGACTGAAAGTTATTTATATTTATCTGCAACATTAATTGACATTTAAACAAAAGTGTCTGTAATCTGGTAAAACAATGTGAGGGGATACTCTATGAAATGGATTTGGATTTCTTTGGTATGTGTAAGAGAGACAAGGAATAGTTATATGTGAGAGCAAATGGTATGCATGGGCAGTTACTCAAAACAGCTCTCTACCTTGCTTTGGGCAATTACTGTTACACTTGGATATGCACTTTATGACTCTTTTCAGCTGTATCTTCCCCTAGAAACTGAAAAACCTGCTCATCCAGCTTTTGTCAGAGAACAATATGGGAGAGTGCTCTGTCAATAGTCATTTTTGTTTTAAAAGGCAAAACAGATTCACTCTTCAATTTGAAAGAGAGAGAAGGAGATAGTACTGGGAATTGTGGCAGTACTGATTGTGAAGTAGCGATTGTACTGTTCCTGAAAGAGAATGATGGTCAACATAAAGCACTTTAAACATCTGATATTGTACTACAAATCAAGAGAAAGTAAAGTCATTCAAGATTTTCCATGTCAATGTTTTAACATTCTTCTGGGATAACTATCACTAGAAATGAGGTGGTAGTTATTTGTTAATATTTGTTGAGAGTAGATCATCTGAACTACAACAATTTTTGCAAACCTGTACAGACAGGCAAGGTACTATAACAATAGTAAGAAAGATTAAAGTTCCCTCCCCTTTTTCTTGGGAAAGAAGAACCTTCTTTTGTTCCTAGAGAGGTAGGTAACATATAATGAGATACGTAATCTGGTAATTTATTTATTTTTTTTAGCTACAAAGAAAGTGTGGAGGAGAGGTGACAAGATTTTTTTTAGGCATTCAGACAGAATTCTCTAACAGCAATCTCAGCTGTAATCAGGTGGAACATAAACAATTCTCTTTTTGGTAACTCTGAACATCTTATCCTACTGGACTTTCATGTGCCTTCCAGACTTTCAAAAGAAAGTCTGGCCTCTTGGCTTTTTGATGAGATGATAGTCTGGGTAAAAGCATACTTCTCTTAAACCATGATCTATTCTGAGAGTGATATTAACATTATAAAGTTCCATAGTATCTTCTCAGTGGTGAAAACACTTTCTTGTAAACCGTCCTCTGTTCATGTTGGGCATTCATTACACTCCATGGAGTTTAAAAAGTTGAAGGAAGATATTCTTTCTCAGAACTACCTAAGAAATGCTGAAAAAATATTTTGAAAAATAGACTCTGAAGTATTGATTTTGCATAAAAAAATAATTTTTCTTTACCTTTTTAAGTGAAATTTATTTTGGTCAGAAACACACATATATCATTATCTCAAAAAAAAAAAAAAAAAAAAAAAAAAAAAAAAAAAAACTACCAAGAGCAATCCTTTGGCCAAGAAAATAAAATTGAACTGAAATATGTAAAAAATATTCCTACCACTATGACTCAGCCCTGGCTGAATTCTATCTCTTATCCATTCTTTAGTCTTGCAGTAGTGAGCTCTATTGAGGGAGATCACTTGCATCTGGTATTAAAGCACTTCCTGCTTCAAAAACATTCTCCCCTGACTTAGCTAGATTTCTTCCCTCATATTCAAATACTGTGAATTGGGGGTTTGTTTCATTCATGTATTTCTACCAAAACAGAGTACTAATGTTCCTGTGGTGCTGCCATTTAATGCAGAGGTTGCTGCAGCATGTGCTAAGTCCAACCAAAAGTTCTATTGTTTTAAGTATTAGGAGAAAAAAAAAATGGAGAATTATTAAAGAAATTCAATTGTTAAAAGAATCTTTAAAGAAATGCAATTCAATTCCCCATCCTCAAACCCAGCCCTAACATCATTTCTGCCTCACACGGCAAATATAAATACGTATCTTATCAATATATACACACGCCAACCAGTTCTGTTCTGCATAGCTCTGTAGATACTTAAAGAAAGATAGAATGAATTGGTAACTCTTTAGTTAGAAAGACTGGAACTTATCACCTCCTCATGTGGGGCTATTAGTACTCAAATAAAATGATTCATTGTTAAATTATACTGTCAATTATATTTGCAAATTGTGAAAATACAAGCTTCTAAGAAAAGACATATCAAAATTATTATAGTGCTACCTACAGTAGTAGAGTACTATCTACATGGTTTTGTACACAGAAAGCTGCAATGTGGTTTTTCCAAATATGCAGATTTCAAGTTCAGGGTATTGTGAATCTGTATACAAGAATGTGACTAAACTAAAATAATAAAAGGATGGATAAAATAGAGTGAAAAGGAATACTTTGTAGCATCAAAATAGCTGTGATTTTGATAAATACAGGTTGTACAGGTGCTCTGTTGGATAAGGAGGACTTGAGGGCCCTGCACTAAACTTCGGAGAATCAGCTTTTAAATGTATTTAAATGTATAAAAAACAACAAATGCTATTTTGCATAATATGGTTTGGTTTGCTTTTTTTTAAAGGATGTGCATTGATATATTACTTGTGATATTTTCTCCTATATTTTATAACATAATTTATTTCATGAGAAAACTATTTTAACCTTCTTGATACACTTGTATACCATTAATAAGCAAGACAGTAATCCCAGTCTCAATAAGAGCACAACAGAAGTTTTCATACTTTCCTTTTTGTAATCAGAGACCTGTGACTGCAGAGTATATCTCTGTCAACTTTTTTGCAAAGAGAGCACATTTGCTTGCTGTGCTGAGCAACTTGTGAAGATATAAGCAACATCATCTGCAACGGCAACAAGCAAGAAATACCATCCTCCTTGTCATTTTGTATCATTCCTTCAGCTGTTGATTACTGTCTTAATAGCTTCCACTTCAGTATTGCAAATGAAATTTGCCAATTATAGCACTTCAGTTCATCTCTCTGTATTCAATGACACATTTATGAATTGGTTTGAAAACAGATATGACACCAGTTCAATATTTTACATTCTAGATCCTTTATCTACAAGGATATCCGTGTTCTAACTTGGTTTTGAGATATCAACGGGTATTTAGTAGGTTTCAGACCATCCCAAGTTGAAATTTTTCAGTTTTTTTTGTTTTGTGTTTTTTTTTTTTTTTGGTGCTATCTTCTGCAAGGGTTGTGAGATACAACAAACAAAAAGTCTGTAACCTTCTGGAAGTAATTTTCAGATGCGTTTCTGTAAAGGCTAGAATGAGCTACCACTTGAAGCATATTTTCCAAACACTCAAAATATGATCATGTAGGGTCTGCTAAGCCTCATGTGCTCTGTTTTCTCCAGTGGGGCTTAGATGCACCATAAGCATAAACTCAGTAAAGAATAGCTCTTGGAGTCATAACTTCAGTGTTTGTGAAAGAATATGTTTTCCTGCCTCATCATTTGGTCAGAAATCCATTATCTGAGCATAATGTAAGTCATGATGTATCTATCCCAAGTCTGGAGGTAGTCTCTGAGGGGGGAGGAAGGAAATGTTATAGCCACTAATGAATTGTTTGTCCACAGTTTGCAGCCTGAGACTAGATTAGGCACCTATTTCAGTACTGTGCCTTGACAGAGGACAAAATTTATTTGTGGGTTTGCATGTTCATTATTTTATTGTCATCCTCATATTTGGAATATGTAGCCTTTGTCAAAAAATAGTACAAGTACCAAAAATTGCAAGCAATGGTCAGCAGAGTTCATGTTCTCAGTGCTAACGTCACAATATCTGTTTGTTTAGAAACAAATGGAGCACAAGAGGATAGGATCAGTATAATGCAGCAATTGGCACTGAGGACCTGAAACTTCCATTGAGGGACTTCAACTACTTAATTTGTTTTTCCTAGATTTCATGACCATTATGCTAAAATTCTGAATTACATTTCACCCCAGGGAATTCTTGTGAAGAAATTCTCCAGGGAAAAAGGGTGGTTATAATGCCTCCCAGAATAATAAAACTCTCATTCCTGGATACTCTTCCCTTATTGATGTAAGCAACATAAAATTCAGAGTACCTAAAAAGTTCATGTATGGTTTTCTTAGTGCTTTATCTTAAAGAGAATTTTATAAATAATGAATAATGAAAACTAGTGAAAAGAAGACTCAGTGGAACATGATCGGTAAAATAAAATATTAAAAATTGTTAATAATGTGTCAGGGCAAATTAATTTAAAATTACAAATGAATTCTGTTGCACTTTTCATACATTATTAGACAAGTTTAACAATCGTATTTCAAAACCTTTGGAACTTTTCTATTTTTTAAGGTATACATCCATGAGATTTTTCAATATTCTCTATATTTAAAGCAACATTAACTATATATATATGATTACTAAATCATCTTTGTACATGTGTTACTAAATCATCTTTGCAGGCTGTTTTACATATACTGGCAGACCAAAGAAAATAAAATAACCAAAAAATAAGGAACAGAAATCAACCTCTTCATCAAGTTTTATTAAAACTTTCTTTATTATTCTATGGAATGCTTTTGGTATTGCAGAAATAATAGTATTTAAGAGTTTGAATGTTCTTACTTATGATGATGAATATGTTAATTTGATTTTTCATCTTTTTTTTTTTTCAATAAATTTATTATACCTATAACTAGCTGTACATTCAAACTCTCATTATTATTCATTTTATAACTTTACCAATGAAAGTCATGTAAGAGATATTTCAAAAGGGTTTTATTTTCACTAGCAGAATGCTTTAGACCTTTTCTTTCTTTCTTCTGATGTTTGACTTTGGGCGTAAATGATGTGAGGTTTCTTTTTCTTCTCATCCTTTCACAGAACTCAAATTAACTTTGTTCTTAGAGCAGCAGATATATCTTTTCTGAGATCTGTATGTTTCATACCACTACTCCCTTTCTCCTGCTTTTTTACCATCAATAAGTACTCTGTTACATTTGCTTCATCCATTTATTCATGATTTTTCACTTCGTGAAAGCAATAAATACCATCTCCCTTTTATCATTCAGCTCCTAAGTCATTCTGACAGCAGAAATCGCTGTTCCAGTTAGAGCAGGTTCATTAGGTCATCAGAAAGAAGGAGCACCTTTACACCTCCATCCTTACTGCACTAAATGTTGTGGCATCAAACGATCCAGTTCATGAGCTGGTCTAAGCATCCAGCAGAGCTTATAATAACACAGAGAAGTATTCTGTCACAGTGGATGTTGAAATTATTACCTCTCATTTGCAATTCGATAAAACTGTCATTTCTCCTCGCTGTTCTGCTTCTTTTCTACCATATGTTCTCCTTAATATAAGCAGTTGGGCAGCACTTTTGGTATCATTCATCCACCTCATCTCTTGCTTCTGTCACTCACAGTGATGCCTGCTTTCTGCAGCAACAGCCTACTGTTTGCTACCTGTGACTGCTTTTCAGTTCTTGTTTGTTTTTGGTTTTTTTTTGTCTTTGTTTGTTTCTTTGTTTGTTTTTCTCCAAAAAAAAATCCACCAGCAATACGGACTTGTTTCTTCAGCATTATGCTTTTCACATTTAAAATTTTGTTACTTGTGCTCACTTTGCAGTTGTAGTTGAATGTTACATAAGTAATATGATTAATTAGCACTTGTTACCACTTTACATTTCCTAAGTACTGCACAAACTAGCTAATCAAGCAGTTAGCAAACTAATTAATCAACCAAAAACAACAGTTGCAGGAGTTGTATTCTGCTTTTGTCCTTCTTAAATCCTCTTGTACACTGGTGTGTTATGAGGTCTCTAATCAAGAACATGTCTAAAAATGTTCTCTTGATTAGGTGATTTCTTTAACTTTCTTAAAGAAAATGTAGAAAAATGATACTTGTGCAGGGAGATACAATAAACCTGATTACAGTGTCAGATCTTTAAAAAGCTTTTTACTTCATCCTATGTTCGTATTCAAATCAACGGCAAAATTGGCAACCAGTGTGAGCAGAGATAAGCCAGCAGTGAACTCCTATGCAAAAGATACCACATTCATGAGTCCATAAGATCATCTTTATGTGTCTTGGCTATTAATACAAAATAAAAAGAAAATATTTTTTATGGTCAGCTTAGCAGTATTGTCAAGATAGTTGCTGTCTCAAATGTATCAGGTCAGTAACTACCAAGGTAATTATTTAAACTTCATTTCTTTCTTTCACAGTGAACA
This sequence comes from Netta rufina, assembly GCF_964035555.1. Taxonomy (NCBI): domain Eukaryota; kingdom Metazoa; phylum Chordata; class Aves; order Anseriformes; family Anatidae; genus Netta; species Netta rufina. The sequence continues at coordinate 107,776,352 of NC_140124.1, forward strand.
AAACTAGCTCCTTACTAACAAAGGTTTTCTGTAACTTTGTTATAAAAAAAATAATAATTTATAGCTAATAAAGATAAACCTGGAATACTATAATTTTTCATTTTTACATACACGTATCAGGAACTTGCATATGACCACTTTTCATGAATTATCCCAGTGGCACAAGATTATTTTGCAGGCTTGTGAATCAATACTGTTGACAACATAGTTTGAACTTGTCTGTGTCTTTTGTTCTTAACTTGGTGAGGTGAAAAAATACATGGCTTACTCTGATATAAAAGGAAAAAAAACCTCCTTTACTAAAAGGAATGGGTAATTGTGCAGGAAATAACATGTGATCCCTACTGTGCCTTGAATTAAAACAGTTCCATTGGGTGGGAATTCATGCAGCAGTAAAGTTTCTTTATTTTACCAGCCACTGTAGCATGATGATAGAGAATTGTAGCATGATGGTAGAGAATTTTCTATTGATGGCTTTTCTACACACACATGCACCATCATCTAGTATAATATCCAGAGTTCTGTTTGACAAGTTTGAAGGACTGAGATTAAGCACAGCCAATGGAGCAAAAAAACTGAGCAAAGAAGCTGCACATAGTATGTGAAAAACATTACCTAGCCAAACATCTTAACCATGTCATTTTGTAGGGATATGTCATTTTGTAGGGATAGCCTTAATCATACACCAAAACTGATGTTTAGCTTTGGCCTCAAAGGAGACATGGAATAACATGGAACAGATGAAATTAAAAAAAAAAAAAAAAAAAAAAAAAAAAAAAAAAAAAAAAAAAGGACATTTTTTACCAGGAAAGGTGAAGAAAAATAAATATACTTTGAAATATTTTGGTAGACAGGCTTTCTGTTATATTGACTGTCTTACATTATTATAAATGCAACCTTTTATGAAACATTATGACTAGATTATCAAAGTATCCCAATTTGCAGATTTCTAATTGTTCTATGGAAGTAGATTTATTTAATATACAATGTATTTTCAAACAAATGTGAAACAGAGAATTTCTTCCTGAAACAGCTGGATGCAATTTTTTAATGTATCAAAACTTGTCTGAATGCATCATGTGTACTCCTTAAGCTGAAAACAGATTTTTGGCATTTCAAAGTAAAAAGAATTTCAGTGATTACAATTTTCCACTATAAAGGAGAAAAGGTGTAGTCCATCACAGGAAATAATACAGAGCAGTCTTGTGTAGTCTATGGTTATATCTTCAGAAGTGTTCAAGCACAGTGATATTGGTGCAATAAATGCCTATTGGTATTAAAAATAGATACTAACTTTTTGTATGAAGCTTCAATAATCAAACAGGTTTATATGTTGCACTATATATTATATATATGTTGCATATATATTATATATAAGCAGTATATGGATAGATTATATTAAATACCTCTTAATATGGCATACATCTTTACTTGCAGTGTAACAATTAAAATTAAATTCAGTATACTGTTCTAAATACTTTTTAGTCGTGTTATTTTGCTGTAACTTTACATTTCCATGTGTAGAAGTTGGATTATGTATTCGCTTCAAAATCTGTGTTGCCTTACTTACTGTCATTTCATTAAATGATTTCTGAAGCCTGTAGTTACACACACTATTGAATTTCTGGAATAAAAAAAAAAAAAAAAAAAAGTGAAAATTACACCAACATCACAGATGATGTAAGTTACATATTGATAATATGTCAAAAACTAGATTTAATGGAAAGTTTAAAATAATTCTCCCAAATGTCAACTGTCAAATAGATGGGTTTGAATTGATGTGAGTTTGTCAGAGAAAGCAGTGTGTAGGACTTCAGACAGAACTTCATAAGATGGACACGTTTAAAATTCATATTCTGGAAGTTGTATTATGAAGCTGCATAGTTTTCATTTTGTACTATGAAAAAAAAAAATACACCATGGTGTTTATTTCCTGTTTTGTGTGTTGGTGGTGGTGGTGGTTGGTTGGTTGTTTTTCTCGTGCCTGTCTTATATTATTTTGAAGAAGAGAGGGCAGAAAACTTAGAGTGGTTTTAAAACACAATAATTCTTTCAGTGCCTCAAGCATATTTCCATTTCCTTATATGCATGTTCCCAGAAGTAAGAGTGACCTGATGTAGTTGTGAGGAATATGGAGACCGGTATAATTTGGTAAAAAGCATTATACATTAGTGAGAATGTCATTTGAGGTACACCAGTTTTTTTTAAATTGGCAGAATTATGTTAGAAGCACTTCTATTATGTGCAGATGTTTTAGGCAGAAATTGCATAAAGTGTGAAGCAGTATATGGAAGAAAAAAAAATGTACTTGCTCTTTGTAACATTTCATTCGACTCTGCAGGTGCAAGGAGGAGACTGCCATCACATACATGTATGTAGTGTGAATATGTATATGTAGTGTTTATATGTATATAAACAAATACATAAAATGTTAAGGGGTGACGGACAGGTTGGTCTCCATACATTGTTTCTTAAATTATTTCATATTAAATGACTATGTCCTAAAATTTCTGTCTGTTGCTTCCTTCCTTGGGAGCAAGAAACAGGCTGACTGAGCTTGACTGCTAATGTGTTGTACAAATTTCATGAGGATATTTTATGTATTTTTTCTTCTGCTGCTTATGCCATTAACACAGTTGCAAATGGGATCCTATTGAAAGTGTGCCACGTGCCTAGCTGTTAGGTGTGGACATCTCTTGTACTTTATTGATATTTTTGCATGGCAGTTGGGGTTAGCTGCTCATCCTCTGTATGAACTGTGTGGTGAGAGTTTCACCTTGCAGGAAGTCCTGGTGTCTACCAACTGTGAAGAAGGCTGTGCAAGGACTTCTCCACACAAGTAATACAGCAACCATTAGGAGTGACCATAACCATTCATGTTGTGTATGGCCTTTCTTTCCTAGGTCTCTCACCTGTTGCTCTCAGATTTTTATCTTTCTCTCATCCCTTTTGGACAGTTGTTAGTTTTCTGCTTTGTATCTATTCCTGTTTAAAATACATAGATACATAGATATCAGTACGAGGGTGTTCTGATACAGAAGAATGTATTTTACTTTTTTTTTTTTTTAATTTGCCTCTGTTTTATACATCCTCCTACTTTTGAGCCAAATAACTCACGCACACATCATGGAAAATCTCAGAGTAGGACATTCTTGGGTGAACAGCTGTGGAAGCCACTACTCATTGCAAAAGAGTTTTGAAAATATTAAGGCTGTATATAACTAATTCTTTCACTTACACTGAAGAGCAAATTAAAACCATTTACCTCCATCTAGAAGAGATTACAGAACTTCCCACTGATGCTGATGCAGGAACATTTCATAGAGAATATTTTATTCCTCCTGTGAATGGATGTTGAGGGAAAGCCTGTGCTTGGGATTTTTCCTTTGTCATGTACAGACTTATAAATCAGTTTCAAAAACAATTAATATTTATGAGGTTGGGATGAGAATAATACAACTGCTGTGAGACAGTGAAATGTCTGCCATTCATATGCTGCTATATAGTGGTACAAATACATCTCTAAGTTTGAATGAATTAAATTGTATTTAATCCTTTCTCTGTGAGCTTGTAAACAGATAGCAGTGCATATCAGCACTAGCGTACATTACTGGCAAGTGACATGTGCTGTCAGCATAATTTTAGACAAGTTTCATTTCTTGCATAGCATTTATCTGAAGTTATCAGTGATTCAGAATTTTTAAATGTTTATCACTGGTGTGCTAGCTACTGAAATCAGGAGGTTTTCTCAGGATATGAATCATTTCTACTTTGGATGCAGAAACAAGTGGATGCCAGTAGTGATTGTCTATTGACTTCCTAAAGGAGCATAATTAAAATTCACTCTTTGAAGAGCCCTTTAATCGGCATTGATTTTAATCCTTTGTTGTTAAATAGCTGTAGGTTGTCTTCTTTTCAGTTTAGAGTGAAGTATAATCAGAAGAGTGTGTGTGTGTAATTGGTAGCAAATATAACCAGGTTAAATGCAGTAGGATGACAGAAGATAAGAGCAACTTATTGGTAACTCAGTGCTCCAGTTGTCTTGAGGAAGATAAGTAGTTTGCTCTGACTACAGACAAAATCTCGATGCATTATTATTACTGCACATCAGTAGCTGAGCTGTAGACATTGAAGTATTGCATTAATATTTGCTGTGCTTGAATTAGCTGAATTGGCAGTGTACTTAAGTAGGGAGCTGGGCTTTCATATTATTTACTTAATTATATTTGTAATTTACTGTGGCTCAGTACTCAGCATGATTTTTAATTGTCTAAGGGAGACTGTTAATTTTACAAATGAGGTGGAATAAGTGCATGTAATATTGCAGTCTTGGCTTTATAAGAAGAAGGCTGTGTTCTGTGTTCATTTTTAAGCTTTATGGTATTCCCATTACTACCACACTGGTATGGTTCTAATTAAAAATTTAGAAGTTCATTTGCCAGTAGCTATTATGCAGTCCCTGTTTCTTTAGTTATTGCTATTTTGCTATAATTTGGGTGGCAAATATATGAGGTTCCTGCCCAGCATTTAAAAATAAAAAATAAAATAAAATAAACAACAACAACAACAAAATGTTGATGCTACTTGCTAGTGCCTTAATATGTAGTAAATTATGCTGTGAAACAGACCTCCACCAAACATCTGAGATTATCTGCCATTTGGTACCCTCACTGAAAAGGTGCACTATATGTAAAGCTCCTTTAAGTACATATTTGTAATGGAACAGATTTAGGCTGTTACAATGAGTTGGTATCCTGATCTTTCTTGTAGAAAAATTGCTAGTAACACTGTCATTCTGTCAGTGTGGATTATTTAATAAAAATAACAGAATTGAAAAAAAAAAAAAAAGGCAACAAAAAAAATCAGGTAAAAAATAAAAAATTGGTTTATCTCCTTTACAGTATATCCTTGTTAATTAAAAATAGTTCATGACAGCAGAAACTTAGGAATATAAAGATCCATCATGTAGGAAAGAAACTAAGTAGCTTACTATGTGATAAAAAAGTTGAAGGCCCAAGCTTCATTTTTGCACTGGTATTTAGGTTAACGATAATGGTAGCATTGTAAATTGATATTCTGCACAGAAGTAGTACAGAAATGATTAGAGGCTGTTTCCTAGAATTATAGAATCACAGAATCATTTGCATAAGATTCACAGGGGGTCATCGAGCTGAAGTCCCCTCTCAAGCAGGTCTAGTGTCAAAATTAGATCAAGTTGCTGAGTGTCTTGCTCAAATGAGCTTTCAGGATCTCCCAGGATGGAGATACCACAGCCTTCCTGGATACCTACTCCATGTTAATCTTTGTTGCTGTTCTTCTCTGTCCTTTTCCAGGTGTCTTTCTGACCAAGCCTAGCTAAAACAAGATAGTGGCAGTTAAATTATTATTTGTCACCTAAAACCTGTTTTTAGTCAACCTGCTTTTTGCAAATGTTCTGGTCTACAACGGCTAGGTAAATGAGTCACTGTTGTGGGCTGAAATTGAACCAGAAACTCAGGGTTTTAAGATAAGTCTGATTCCTGCTATGGTGGTGACTGCATTCTTTAAATTTCAGGCCAATCCTGAGTTGAGTGAAAAGTCAATTCATTATGTCCCCTTATTAAAAATAAATAAATAAATAAAAAGTCAGCACTGATCAGATAGCCTACAGTTTGAACTTCTGCACTTCTGTTAAACATCAGTATGCATATATGAAGGGCATGTCCTGCCTTCAGACTAACCTGGTCTCCTTCTATGACAAGATCCACTTAGCCGATGAGGTAATGGCCATAGATATTTTCTACATGAATTTTACTAAAAGTTTTAGTAGTTTCCAACAAAATTCTCCTGAAGAACCTGGCTGCACATGGATTGGACATATATACAGTTCTCAGTGAAGAAATGACTGTATGTCTAGGCTTAAAAAGTCATAGTGAATAGAGTTCAATCCAGTTGGGGGCTAGTCACCTGTTGTGTCCCCCAGGGCTCCATTTTGGGGCCAGTTTTGTTTACCTTTTTTATCAGTAATCTGGATGAGGGGATTGAGTGCAGCCTCTATAACTTTGCAGATGATTTCAAGTTAGGCAGCAGTTTTGATCTACTTGAAGGTAGGAAGGCACAGCAGAGGGATCTGTACAGGCTGGATTGATAGGTTGAGTCTCATCACAGCATTCACAGGCTAAGTGCCAGGTGCTGCACTTGGGTCATAACAATCCCGTGCAACAGTATATATATATACTGTGTGGTACACAGTACTCGAGGTGAGGCTGCACCAGCGCAGAGTAGAGGTGGGACAATCACCTCCCTTGACCAACTAACAATGCCGTGCTTGATGCATCCCAGGATACGGCTGACCCTCCTGGCTGCCAGGGCACACTGCTGGCTCACATTCAACTTGCTGTCAACCACAACCCCCAGATCCCTCTCTGCGGGGCTGCTCTCCAGCATCTCGTTGCCCAGTCTGTATGTAAAGCCAGGGTTACCTCACCCCAGGTGCAGGACCCAGCACTTGCTTTTGTTAAACTTCATGCGGTTGGTGATCGCCCAGCTCTCCAATCTGTCCAGGTCTCTCTGCAAGGCCTTTCCACCCTCATCCGAGTTCACAACTCCTCCAAGTTTGGTGTCGTTGGCAAATTTTCTCAGAATACCTTCCTAGTCCTACATTCAAATCATTTATAAAAACATTGAAGGGGACTTTGCCCTAAAATGGAGCCTTGAGGGACCCCACAAGTGACCATCTGCCAGCCAGATGTGGCCCCGTTTACCACTACCCTTTGAGCCCAGCCCATCAGCTCACCCATCATATGATGTTTTTGTTAAGTTGCATGCTGGACATTTTGTCCAGTAGGATCCTGTGAGAAACTATGTCAAAAGCCTTGCTGAAGTCCAAAAAGATTACATCAGCTGGTTTCCCTTGATTGACTAGACGGATGATCTTATCATAAAAAGAAATCAAATTTATTAGGCAGAATCTACCCCTCATTAACCCATGTTGTCTGGGACCAATGACCGCATTGTCCCCCAGGTGCACTTCAATAACTTCAAGAATCATCTTCTTCATAATTTTACCAGGCACTGATGTGAGACTGACAGGCCTGTAATTGCTAGGGTCTACTTTCTTACCCTTCTTGAAAATTGGCACGTTTGCCAGCTTCCAGTCTACTGGGACCTCTCCAGATTCACAATATCATTGAAAAATAATTGAGAGAGGGCCCACGATGGCATCAGTCAGCTCTTTAAGCACCCTGGGATGAATCCCATCCAGATCCATGGACTTGTATGGATCCAGACAGCAGCAAATTTCACACACGTTTAGGGTAGGTTGGGAGTTTATCATTCCCACCATCATGGTCTTCCAGCTCAGGGCACCCTGGGTCCTGAACCCCATCATCAGTGTTGAAGACAGAGGTGAAGAAGGCATTAAATGTCTCTGCTTTGCCTATGTCATTTCATGTGAGGAGTCCTTTCCCATCAAGTAGCAAACCTATTTTTTCTTTGGTCCTCCTTTTTCTGTTCACATATCTAAAAAAAGTCTTTTTTATTGTCTCCCACAGACATGGCCAGCTTCAACTCTAGTTGGGCTTTGGCCACACAAATTTTCTCCCTACAAAAACGAACAGCATACCTGTATTCCTTCCTCATCACCTGACCCTTCTTCCAGCAGTCATACGCTTCCTTTTTTTGCCTAAGCTCCAGTAGAAGATCCCTGGTCAGCCAGGCTGGCTTTCTTCCCTGCCTGCCTGACTTCTGATATTTTGGAATTGCCTGATCTTGTGCTTTTAGGAGGCAGTGCTTAAAGACTGACCAGGACCGATGGACGCCAATGCTTTCAAAAGCAGTTTCCCAGGGAACCTTGCTGAATAGTTCCCTGAGCAGCCTGAACAGTCTTACCTTACTTGTTTGTCCCTTGTGCAGGCGTCACTCTGTACCTTCCATCATCTTGCTCTTCTGTGCAACTTTTCTGATTTATTTTTGATTTAAAAAGAAAGCAATTGGGAACATGGGTAGGGAAGACTAGCATGCATGAGCTTACACAAATAAGAAGGATCAATAGCAAGTGAGATGAAGAATTCAGCAGTTTTAAACTATTAAAGCAATATTGATTAAACTTGGGCTGTAGACTTGGATAGTGCCACATGTAGTACAGAAATAAAGTAATCCATGACCATGTCTGAAAACTGTATCATATATTTAGAATACATGTATATTTGCAGAAACTTCTTACATTTTGCCCCTTCTTTTACAGGTTAGGCAGCAGCTTACAGTATGGATAACACCTGTGTAATGCAGGTGATTCCTTTACATTTCTTGGCTTCATTCTTTCTATCAACACTAAACATATCTGGCAAGTTAAAATTTCACTTAACCCAAGAGAATGTTGTCAGACAAGAAAAATCCATTTGATCCAGTTTCATCAAGGTTCTCAAGCAAAAACCTTCAAACACAGGAGTTTCAATGGGTTCAGAGGAGTCCTTACAACAGAAGGCACTGCATAAACACCTGACTGATTTGATTCTTTAGAGGTCTATCTTAGAAAGCTCCCTTAGGGGACCTTTTATGGAAAAATCAATCCAGTTTATTTGTTACAGTTAAATATACTCTGTCAATTTTATACTCTCAAGGAAAATCTAAAATAGTTATAATGTAGTCAATAACATAGTCAAATTAAAGCCCTCTCCCAAAAGATATTCTGTCAACTGGAAATCAGTGTATTTCTGAAGTGATTTAAAAGTAACTTCTGGTTATCTACCTCTCTTTTTATACCACTGCCACGCTTTCTGCTTTTACCATCACATTTTCCTGCTTTAAACATATTTTTCTTCCCCTTCTACCATGCAAACCTGCACAGCATAGAAAGAAAAACGGCTTAAAGGCAGACTTGCCAGAGATAACTAGAAAGTTTTCTTAGCGATATGGTTTAGTGGAGGACGTGTTAGTGTTAGGTCAGAGGTTGAACTCAGTGATCTTGAGGTCTCTTCCAACCTAGACAATTCTGTGATTCTGTGATTCTGTGAAAGTTAGCTTTAGAATTATAAAGAAACGTACAGAAAACGGTTATATATCTCAAGGTATTGGCTTCCCCCAAAGCCAGTTATGTAGAATGTGTTATCATTGATGGAACGTGTTTCTATTCAGACGTAAATTTCAGAGATACTGAACCAGCATCAGGAATTAGTTCATCTTGGAAATGGGTGTTATGGTAAATAAAAGCAGCAAAAAAAGCAGCAAAAGCCAGGTTGCAGCCTTCATCATCATTTACTGCTTTTGAGATTAATATATCCCTAGGAATAAACCTATCTTTTGTATAGAGGTTGCTTATCCTGTCCTCTTAGTGATTATTTGGAAAACCTTCAATTAAAGCTTGATGTTTTTCTATGGTGTGCATCCCTGGGCAACCTGATCTAGTGGGTCCATCCTTGTCCATGGGAGGGGGGTTGGAACAAGATGATCTTTAAAATCACTTCCAACCCAAACCACTCTTTGATTCTATGATTTCACATGAGTTAACTTAAGAAAACTTTCTGGACTGTGGGAAGTGGGATATCACAGTTTCTGATCAGGTTGATCTTTTCTGGCTTTATAATATTTGAGTTTATAATATTTGCAGGTTATTTTTACTCTGAAAATTTTTACTTGTTTTTCTAGCAAGCAGTGTGCAGTGGTGAGCTTTGGTCTGTGTAAAGGTGTTTACAGATGTTTTGAATGAGCATCAAGAGCATCAAAAGTGTAAAATAACTAGTAGCTTTTGATATGTTGAATAAGTTGTTGTATTCATCACATTTCAGCATAGTCGTGTCAATGCCACACTTAGTAATGCATTTTTTCTCCTTTTCTCTCTTTTATTTTACTTTTACATTTTTTTTTTTTTACTTTTATTTTACTTTTACTAAGATTGGTGCTTTTCAGTGCATTTACAAGAAAAGTTGTTTGTGCTTATTCTGCCTTGTACTTATGAATTGTTCACATGAAAGAAAGAAAGAAAGAAAGAAAGAAAGAAAGAAAGAAAGAAAGAAAGAAAGAAAGAAAGAAAGAAAGAAAGAAAGAAAGAAAGAAAAAGAGAAAGAACAAGAGAACGAGAGAATGAGAGAAAGGAGCAGAAGAAACGAACAAACAGAAAATAATAAGATAGGTAGACCCTAAAGGAATGAGAAAATTTGGAATAGTGATATGACTCATAAAACTCAAATACAAAGCACAGAGGAAAGCCATTTATTTCTGTTAGTCTCAATGAGTAATACTGGAGAACTAAGAAGGGAAAGATACTTATATCAATTTCCTTACCAAAGAAAGAAAATGGCTTGGAAATAAATATTCTCTATTTATATAAATTAAAATAGTAATATATTTTTAAGTGCAGTGACTTACCGTTACAGTTTTGTCAGCCACCCATAGGATGCTTGCAGGGCAGTACCATGTATACAGCTGCAGCCCGCTGATTGTTTGGTCACCATTCTCTGTTGCTTTTCCAGACAGAGGCAATAGGATTCCTTGGTGCTTTTGTAGCATGAGAAAAGTCTGTAGAAGGAAGAGGTCAGGGGAGAAGCATGCTTACAGAAAGTCACATTTTCTGGGGCAAACACATGTAACTAGCCTTGTCTTTTTCTGTGGAAGAGTCAACAAAGTGTTCAAAGTGCAAGGAAAGCAAAATGTGAGGTGGCACCACAAATGCAGCATTATACATTATAAATATTCCTTTTTTTGTGTGCTTTTTGTGTTGCAAGGAGGGTTGGTACCATGTAAAAATTTTGCCATGGAGCACTGATATAAAAGCCTTTCAGCACTGCTGTGATTTTTAATGAATATGTAGCTGCTTGCCATGTTAACAATTTTATCTTGTTTCAGGCTAGTAGTTTTAACTGCTGCACTTTGATTATATTTCAGAACAGTCAAGCATCAAATATTGAAACTGACATCTGAATTAAAGAGTGTGCAAAAAATCTCTTCCCTCTTTAACTATTGAAACAAACTAAAATGGAAAACTGACTAAAGGAGGTGAGTCCTTTCTTCTTACTCTCTGATCGTTCTCCTTGATCTGTCTCTGCATTTCTTTTATTCATTTTTCTCCAGATTTTCTTGCAACAGACAGGAAGCCAAATGACTGCAAATTATGAACTGCTTTAACGGACATGAAGGCAGACTGATAGTTTGCTATTTTCGCTTAGAAAAGTATATAAGTGATAGCCCATCTTTGTACTTATTCCTTCATGTTGCACACAGTGTTAATATCAAATGCCTGAATGTTGTGGTACTTTTGTGAACTATTTTCATGAGTCTGACATGAACAGAAAAATTGAACATATAGACTTGAAGGCTGAGTAGAGCCCAATAGGGCTAGATGTATGAGCTGTTGAGTGAGTTTAGAGAGTATGAGAGAGGCGATTGGTTTGGCCTGGAGGAGTATAAGGAAAGAGCATTTATGGGGAACTGAAGCATCTCGGAAGAAACACAACCTAGGGAAACTTTTTTTTTTTTTTTTTTTTTTTTTTTAACACTAAAACCTGCAGCAGAACTGGACCTTATTGACCCGGTAGACATATTGAAGCTAAGCAGACTGCCAGCAACTCTAGCTTCTTGGGCACCTACTGAATAGTAGCAAAGTAGTGAAATATAGTAAGCAATAGCTGTTTCACAAACCTAACTAAATGAAGATAAAGTGAAATCAACTGCTCTATATCCTGTTTCTCTATTACCATACAACAAATTTTAACATAGATACACTAGAAGCAAAGAGAGTATTTTAATTTCTATTTCTTTTTAAACTGATAGTCATACTACTTATAATTTAGTATAACTATAAAAGTAACTCTTATAACTCTGCTATTTTCATCTATTTATAATTTAGTATTAAGGAATTTAATGTACTAATATTATTATGCATATTTAATTATATAATCAGTTATGGGTAAAACAGGATTAGTTAGGTATAATACTGTACCTGAACTTGTAAATTTCCCTAAATGGACAGTAAATTTAAGTAATTGAATGTAATATTTTACATCTCTGGAACATCTTTTGTGTCACTCAGGAGTCATCTTTAGTCATTGTTTTGTATTTGATTAACACATTTCAACAAACACTTCACTTTAAAATAACTTTTCTTTTTTTGTTTTACAATTAATGCATTGTATAATTACCCAGTAGTAACAATTACATTGTATTTTAGTAAATTTGCTATAAAAGAAGAAAATACTGATGTTACTGCAGCATTTCCAATGCCATAGCACTGTAACCTTGATGATTTATTATACATAATATATATGTGTATATATGATTCTATGTTATATACATCATATAAGTACTTCTGTGATGCAAGTATGTATTTCTAATGTCTATATATGTTAGAAAACATAACACATATTCTCTGCAGAACAGGATCTGGAACTAGCAGGCATTTTCTGCCTATTTAAACTAATTAGGTCAGTTGACCTAACTTTGCCTCAGTTTGGCCTTTGGTAAAAACATAGAACTTAATTCAACTGATGCTATAATGTCAGCAATTATGTGATTTTCTCAAAGAAAAGTTGTATTTTTAGCTTAGGAATTCGTTTGTTTGTTTTTCTGGAATAATTAATTTCTTTATTACTTACATGTATTTATATAAATTACTGTACATTATTTAAAAAAAAAATCCCCTCAGTTCCTTGTGGTTTGAACAAAACAATATCCTACATTCCCAGTGTTCAGTGTTTCTTACAACTCTGCTTGACTGACTTTGGCTGTTACGTGTGCCATAATTTGGATATCTTTCTTTTCTAAGGGCCAGGGAAGTTAAAAATGATGCAGTAAAAACATTATTAAGGCTATAGAGTCATCTTTGTGAATATTAGGAAATGCGAGATTACAGGTTGTCGGTTCACACAGACCATGACAGTTGCTTTCTAACAGCATTTTTTTCCCATAGTTTTACTTGAAGTTCACCTGAGTATTGGTAGTTTCTGTTTTTACTGATTAAGAACTCATGATTTACTCCTATTGATTTACTCCTTATATAGGCATTTTATAGAGCCCATTTATTCAGTTGATTGACCAAATTTTGGACTGAGTACTTAAGATCTAACAGTATAAGTATAATCTTTGGTGTTTGAGAATAAAGAATGAAGAATGAAAGAAGCCAGGGACAAAAATACCTGGATCGTGTTGGACTGGTGTGAGGGAATATTAATAGCATTCCTTCAGCTTAGTAGAAAGTTTTGTGCAACCTTTGTATACACACATACATGCATCCATGCACGCTCTTACTATAGAGCAACCCTCTGATTACTTGCAAGAAGCAAAACACCACCACTTGGAGGGTAGAACAGAGATTTTCTCAGTGAGTATTTGCAGAAGATGTGACATTAAAAACTGTTTCAATATAGAAGAATATATGGGACAATACAGTTGGAAGAGAATACAAACAAGTGGTTTTTATTGTAAATGTATTGAGATGTTGGAGAATTAATTGCTTGTTATTAAAAATGGAAAGCTGAGGGAAATACTGGAGAATATAGTAATATGAGTGTGACCAAAACACTATTAGAACTTTAAAATATATAACATTCATATAAAATAATTAAAATAATATCTGAATGGACAAAATTAGAGAAACTAAGTAGTCTCATGAAGGAATACATGCTTTTCAAGGAAAGCACCCATTTTTTTGAGTTCCCCATCAGTTTTTTACCTTTCTATGAGAGGAGCCTTATTGCTTGGGGCAAAAAGGATGTAAGGTAAGGACATAACAAATCTCTTAAAAAGGGAATATGAAATAAAGCATTAAGTCATTGAAGAAACTATTTTGACTATTTTGACACATTCATTAGAAAGAACAATATATCATTGATGTACTTTATTGTGAATTTGTTAAAAGGAGGCGCAGAAGGGAATTAAATATGTCATTAAATGGCAATATGTTTATCAGCAGGGAGAAGGTGATTAAGCTTTGAAAAACCTAGATGAGAATCTCTATGAAATGTGTTAGGGATGCAAAAGAAAATTTAATGAGACTAAATAAAAGGAATATAATTGATCCTCTTCAGAGCAAATTTATGAAAGACGTAAATCTTAAGATCTTCCTGTCTCACTGAAAGGTAAGGTATTGGATGCATGATATTAATCATGCAGTAGTTTTAGGCTCTTCAAAATATTATTCCATAGTGAAAAAATGTGTCCTTTTTCACTATGATATTGAGAAAAAATTACCAGTTAAAAGATATTATGGTCATGGATGCAGTACAACTGGAACTATAAGATATTTTACTAATAATACTAGCATGAAAATAACAGGTAGTTGTCAGGAAGGGAAAAGTTAGAAGTGCTGTCTCAGGTAAAGTACACTGAAAAGGCAGAAAAGCTTAGATGAGGCAAAGGTAATGGAGAAAAGAAATATCAGTTTTCAGGAGCTAGTTATGACTGCTCATGGCTTGTATGTTTGTTTTAAAAAATGTATAGACAAGACTTTTCATTACAACTTGAATGGTAATTCCCTATGAATTAGAGAATAGAAACTTAAATAATGAGATAGAGAGGTGAATTGTATTGTCTGTTAGATAAAACTTGAAATTTCAAATGCAAATGCATGGTATATATTCTACTCCCTTCTCTACTTATGCAAAATTGAAACATCAATATATAAGATAGAGATAACCTTCCAAGGAAGAATATGTGCACAATGAGAGACATCTGATGAAATGATTAAGATTCTGGATTTTTTGCTTTATGAAACAAAGTAGTTACACAGTCAGCCTTAGCCTTCATAAAAAAGTACTGTTATCAAATTAGTTGTAAAGAGCCAAATGCATTTTTGCACCCAGAGGCAAGTTAGAAGTCCAGGGAATGTCCATAATCTTTGGGATGAGGTGGATACTGAGACTGCGCCTGGACACTCCTTAGATTAGAAGGCTGAAAAGACAACAATGATGCCCTTACAGAAAAATCATGATCCTTTATTAAGCATGAGGGAAAACTGGGTGAGAAAATATTTTAAAATGTCAGATAAAGCAGTGCTGAGATATAGGGTAAAATGTTGCATCAAAAGTTTCATTTCTATTGATAAGTAAAGAAACAATAATTAATGACTACGTACTATATACATTTTGAATAATATAATCTTTAATATAAATTATGTCAAGGTGCAAAACCAGAATCTTTTATTTCAAATGTGAGAAAAGTATTGGGTTGATAAATGTGGTGGAACAGGCTAAGGAAAGGACAAAGAAAGTAACTTCAAGGCAACATTGCTTTCTTCTCAGAACACCCCAATACCTTGATGAGTATGAGATCATAGAAGACGTTAAAAATAACTAGATAGGGAAGGAAGTGAGGTAAAATCTTTAACCATCTCCTCCTTTGTTATTTTTCACACATTTTCTTATTTCATGTTAATCCTATGGAATGTTAAACAGCCCTTTAACTTTAAAATGCCTTTCCTTGTGACTATCTATTCTTAGAGTAAAATACACTGCCTCAACAGACCTGTTTATGAGTGCACGATTGTTGGCTGGCAGCCCTGAGACCAAGGGACATTAGAGTTAGGTGACAATATTGTTGAAAGAAAAGGTCATAGCTCAGGAAATGCAAGAGATTTTCAACTTACTTATGTTCTTCTATACTCTCTTAGGCATCTACTTCCACAGTTGTTTATGGCAATAGCTTGATGGGTGCTTAAATTCACCCAGCATGACTTTTTTTGTAAGTGCACACCATTGGAATTGGATGCCTGTAAGAAGCTTGCATGGTGAATCAAAAGTAATAACACCATTAACTCTGAGAAAGGGAGCATTCATTGTATTCTTATCGTTCTCTTCCAGTACAAGCTTCAAATTGAGCACAGTAGGAAATCCTATTTACTCCCATGGTATAAAATCATATCTCTGAAATGATTCACCTGTGTTAGAAACAAGCTGCTCTACAGAACTGCCACTGTTTTTAGACTACTGATTGGGGGAGAGATGTCTTTCTTAGGTTTGCATAAGCAGGCATGCTACTTCCTAATGGTTTGATGGAATCAGCCTCCACATGTATCCTCACACTGGAAAGACCACAGGCAGCACTGACTAATCTGTCCTTATGTGATCTGAATTTGTATTTTTCTATGATCCTAACAGCTAAAGCAATAACATCAGCAAAAATCTGATTCAGATAATCTTTTAGATTCAGTGTTGCAGGCATGGAACTTGCACTATGCAAAATGGAAAGAGAGATTTGTCCTTACTGAATAGTGAGAATCTGACCAAAGCATATAAGTAACCTCTTCCAACTCATTGGGTAGTACAAAACAACGTTGTTCTGAAAGACTTATTTTGTTCTGAAAGACTTATTTTATAAAAAACTCTCTCTTTGTCATGTGGTTATTATTTTAAACAGTTTCTGCATTCAGTATTCTTTCTATCATATAGATTCTACTCATCTTTTGTTACCCTTTTCTGCCAGCTCTTTTACCTTCTTTTTAGGTACTGCAGGCACACTTTTAAAACTGACTAACAATATGGGAAAGGGCAAGATAGCAGTGGGTCATGGTAAGGACAGCACAAAAAATTGTTGTGTTTAGGACTTGAATGCTCAAGAGACACCACAATCATGGCTGGCTGAGGTGACTAGGTTCTCAAGATCAAATGGAAAAAAAATATATATATATATTCTTAACAAAGTATCCTTCATCAAGAAAAAAAAAAAAAAAAGTGTAATCATGTATTTCTCAATTGACTGCTTTTAAAGCATGAATTTACTAAGCACATATTTCTGAATTTTCTTCACTCTAAAAGCATGAATTTACTGAGCAGTTTTTTACAAATATTCATCATACTGGATTTATTTTAAAAGAGATAAGAAATATTTCAGTTTTATAAAATCAAAACAATTAAATTTGCACTTTGCTGTTAAGAACTGGCTAGGAACTTACAACTAAAATTCAGATCTTGCTAATCCTGGAATAAAAGGATAATTTCAGGGTGTGGAAGATAATAAGAAATCACCAAAATCATAGAATCATATAATGGTTTGGATAGGAAGATCATGTAATTTTAACCTCCCTGCCATGGGCATGGACAACTTCCACTGGACCAGGTTGCTCAAAGCCCCATGCAACCTGGTCTTGAACACCTTCAGAGATGGGGCATCCACAGCTTCTCTGGACAACCTGTTCCAGTGCCTCACCACCCTCTGAGTAAAGAATGTCTTCCTAACATCCAATATAAATACCTTTTAGTTTAAAGACATTACAAGTAAAGTCCGGAAATAGTTCAAAGGTTGGTGAAGTGTTAAGGAGAAGGGTGAGTTACTTAAATATTCTGGGTGAATTTGTATGTTAAAATATCCTGTGTGTCCTATATTAATACAGACAAATATAGTGGATAAGAATTAGGCAGTAAAAGAACAAGGAATTAAACACAGGGGTATGATACTATAAATCAAAATTCTGAAAATATTTTTGAGGGTGTGATGTTTTACTATCTGTAATATAATTCTGCAGGTGACAGGATAATGCACTGCTTGGACTTTCAAATATGAGAACAAGTGGCCCAATTGTGGCTACTCCAGGACCAACTTCATTAAGGTACTAATGTTTGAAAAAGTTGTTGAAAACTGGAGAGACTTTGGTAGAAGCCATTAGTTTGTTGTAGGGCTTGGTTGCCAAGATAAGACTAAAAGGATACAGTCTATTAGGTTCAGTGGAGGGGGAGTCAGAAAATTATTTCACTGTGGAAGACAGCAAACCACTGAACTTGTAGAAATTGCAAACAATGACAAAAAAAGAGCTCCAGTATGTGAAAGTTATACCTGGAAAAGGAAGCAAAGTGTGTATCTTTAGACAGAAGTAAATAAACTTTGGAAGAATTTACCAGTTGTCCAGCGCTGTGGATCCTTGTAACTTAAGAGGTTTAATCTGGAATTCGGTCTAGGATTCCTGAAGCAGTTTGGGGAAATAGATTAAACATCCTTGAGATTTACTTATTAAATTTACGAGATATATATTGGGTTCCTCTGAAAATTTTAGAAACACAGCAAAGCTAAAAGCAGTGCTCCCTTTTTCAGTCACAAATTATGGAACTTGATCAAAGGTGTTGTGGAGTGGTGTGAAATGTTCTGTGACACTTTGCAAAGAGAGTTAGACTGCATTGTCATAATGGCATCTTCTGCTTACAGACTTAGCGTATTTTGTAGGTAAGAATAGCTAAAAACCACTTTGACCTAATAGGAACCTACTGAGATTGCTGTTAATGTAGTTTCAAAGTGTTTTCTTGCACTCCATCTGTGCTATTTCACTTCCATTCTTCATTTGCTGGTAGGGAAAATATTGAAAGATGAGGTCTGTGTACACTGAGAGCATCTAGCAGCTTAGTAACTGCTTTGTTTCTCTTAGACCTTCAGTACTTGCTTTTTACCAAAGCATAAATTGTCTTTTGAGGATTTCCCCTGGGATCCGAGTGTGTTAACCACAGAAGGTCATGAAATATGACAAGATAGGCATATTAACTAAACATCTCTTGGTTTTCTATTGTCTATAGAAATAATTCATTTCAGACTACTGTGTACCACCAGAAAAACTGATCTTAAATCGGTGAGTCTGCATGACTTAATTTTACCTTGAATTACATTGAATTAGCAGTTACATAGACATGTTGAACATCCAGTCATGCACCAGTACAAGCAGTAATTTCACTGTCACTGGACATTGCAACTGATACTGTAGAAATGATCTTTGTTTTTTACGCCTCACTGGGTTCTGTAGGCCTAAGAACCACCAATCCTAGAAATTTCAGTGACAAACCTGTAAACAGTACAAGTACCATTTGAAAGGCAATTTCCTACTATTATTCTATCAGATACAGAGATATGTATCTGAAATAGGATGGTCGTGGAGGACAAAGCAGAGATCAACTATGGATGAGGAAAATCAATGTATCTCTTGAATCAGAGTTGGATTCTGTCCTGAACTTGGTTTATTCACAAAGCTGAGTTTTGCGAGGCTCTAGAAATACAAATTCTGCCTGATACTCTAAGTGTAGCAACAGCCTAGAACATTGTGGTGTTATTGTGTTTTTGTTTTGTTTTGTTTTCATTATAGTTTTTGCAAGAATGCACAAATTAACAACCTGGAAGCAATTTATGTAGAAAATGAAAAGTCTGCTTGTTTACACTTAATGAATTTACAACTTCTGTGTCCTCCTATTAATAAACAGTTTTTAAAACTTACTTTTTATTGTATAAGGAAACAGGCTTATATCAGCCCAATGTTAAAATCTCAAGGTATAAATAGTTATCTTTGTATATAAAAGTGAATGTAGTTGAATATAAAGTATCAAGAAAATTTAATGGTTGAATATATATTTTGGAAATCTGTTTATCCAAGACATCAGTGTGACAAACAACATATGGTATTAGGTTATTGGGGCTGTACAAGTATATATGTCATGTGTCATTTTTATGTATCATTATCAGAATAAAAATTATGTTGATGTGATTGCTGCATTTCTTCGTTATTCTGTAGATCTTCCACATGGAAGTCCAGTCCATGTCAAGTCCAACAAGGAGATGCAGCAACATGTATTTCATACAAGTTATTGATGATAACTGCTGTGTGTTTTCTTTGCATGGCTATTGAGGTGTCCTAATGTTGGAAAAAGAATCAAATTTAAGCTAATTCCAGAAGATATTAGGCTTTCAATATAAAGACCTTTGTGCCTGACATTCAAGTTGAAGATGCCCAGTGTTCAAGTAGTCAGTTGTTTTACATTCTTAACCAAAAGGATGAAAGCCCAGATGTTAGCAACATAGGATTTGACATTTCTGTAAGTGAGCAAGGCTAAAAGATAATATATATCCTTGTTAACTTCAATAACCTTATAATGCAACTATTCAAATGATATACTTTACTTTGCTCCCTTTCCTCATATGTGTGTCTTGCTTTTCTGTAAGGCTGTTGTGATTTTCACTTCAGAGAACTGCCTGAAGATACCCTCTGGTCTGTAGCAACTGAAAAGGGTGCACTGCTTCCCAATGGCTTTGATAAAATTAGGGTTTAGACACAGTAAAAATAAAAATGTGCTGCTTTATGATAAAGTAAGTTCACTCTTTGGTTTGGCTAAACGAGCCTGATTTGAGTCTGAGTTTGCACAGTATTAGTCATGTAATTATTAAATGGCATTACACTACATTATATGAACATGCTTATTTATGCATATATGTGTATCTAGTTTCATAAAGCGTTTTGTAAAAATAAAAAATAAATGTAATTCTCTCTGTCTCTCTATTCAATTTGAAAATGTAACTCAAAAAGTGCTTTCAAGCAGATGAGAGAACCTAGCTGTCCCAGGAGGTACAAATTGGACTGATTAGGTCAAAACATATTTTCTTTAATATGTGATGTGGAATTTTCCCATAAGGTAAATAATACAGGGCAGGACTGAAGCAAGTCAGTATGACATCAAGAAGGGAATAGCACCAGTGGGTTGAAATGTGATTTTAGGTAACAGTAGACTTGCTTAGATTTAAGATCAAGAGCAATTTAATAGGAGAGATTCATCTAAGTGATTTTGTAGGGGATACAACAATTTTAATTCAATAGAAATAAGAGGGATATGACAGTAAAACCAACAAGATGCTAGTGAACTTTTGTAGGATTTTATTTTTTTTTATTTTTTTTTATTTATTTTTTATTTTTTTTTAGGGGGAGCAGGGGGTGGAGGGAAGTTGTAACAAGGATGAACTTTGTCCTAAAGCAAAATTTCTGATGTAGTTTTGACTCTGTGATACTTGGTGACACCAGTCAGATTTCTTAAAGTATCATGAAAAGAGTTAGTGTCTTAGAGCAACAATAAGCAAAGAAGCAGAGGCTGTAGGAAAAGCCTGACAGAACCGGACATAGCATGGAATAATTTTCGAAAATACCAGCTGTGATGGAGCATCTGGTATAAGGTTAGACAAATTAATATCTTGAGACTGTTTGGGTAATTAATTAATCTCTTGTTGGGATATCAATAGCCTGAGTTTCTAAGAAAACAGAAAATAATTGTTGTATCCTGATATCCTTGTAGTACAAGAATTTATTTGTCTTGCACTGCCTGACTGCCTAACCCTTCAGCATGGTGGGTTCTATATTTTCTATTACTAATCTCTGTTGTACATGACATTATGGTAAGATGGAATGCTTGTAGCACATCCTCTCTGAGTAATTGGTTAGCTGCCAGGGGAAAAGGAAAAATCAATAATACCAATAATTTTTTAGGTCTTAATATCTAAAGCAATTGTTTTTTACAAATAGCTCTTGTTGTATGTGTAAATCTGTATGGCTATTTGGTTTTGATTGTATTTATTTTCTCAGTGCTTTCCTCATACTCAAACAAATTAATCATAATGAACTAAAGAAAAATCTTTTTCTTCCTCTTTCAAAAATGTGAGGTTAATTACTTTCTGAAAACACATACCTGCCATGAATCAAATTATCTGGTTTCAGCTTAGATTAGATACTTGATTTGCAATTAAAAAACAAATGATAAAACACATTAAGAATGACAAATGTAGTTTATTGGCTCAGTAGATCGTTACCTTCCAGTATTACAGATGTTCTGTCTCGCATGCAGTTCAACTTTATTTACTAATTGTATGTAAAATATCATTATATTGTGATTCTTCATAACAGTGTTGATACTTCATCTGAGATACTTCTTGGTTAGAACGATTGAAAAGGATTGGTGTAAAAATGAGTATTTGTTACTGATAGTTTGTACAGCTTTAAAACACATTGGACTGAGCTCCTTTCTTGCATATTTGAGAAACAAAAACCTGTTTATTTTCTGTGAGGAAATCTTGAATACATTACTTTTTATAGAGATGTGATAAAGTGGTGTTTTTCTTTCAACTTGAAAAAAAAGAAATGCCTGTCATAGAGGGTTACACCTCTGTGCAAAAGGAGGGAAAATCTGACTTTAAAATATTACTTTTGGTTATCTTTCAACATGCATAACATTAGCTTAAGATCTTATTCATAGCTACAGCATTACTAAAACAAAGGAAGATGTGTGAGGCAAAAATGCTATTTTGTCTTTTCCAGGAAAATAAAATGCAGATTTGTGGCATTTTTCAAACTTGAATTATTTATATGTCAAACATCACCCTGACAAATCCTGATTAAACATATGTGAATTTTCTTTATCTCTTCAAAAGTTTGTCCTTCAGTTTTTAGTAATTCTCCTGACCCACCAAAATCTATGGAAGCTGAGACCTTTATATCCCAGTCTGAATACTGTTCAGATCCCAAAATCTCTCTGGCTATATTGAGTATAGATATATTTCTTTTTTAATCTTAACTCTTGATATCTAGGAAAAGGCATTCTTTCAGTTCAGAACTTATTTAATTTGTTAATTGTCCTTTTCTGTTCTATTCATCATGACAGTATCTGATATCCTGACACGTTAATCATATTCCTCTATGCTCATTCCTCTAGCATGAGCTCAAGAGGAAGTACTGGCAAAGAGCTGAGATGATGTGGTTGATTTTTAAAAAGATGAATCCAGCTAGAAGACTTCTAAACTAGTTACTTAATAACTGCCTTTTTGTACAGCAGACAAAAAGAGAAGAACATTTAGATAAGCCCAGAAGTTATTTCTAGTTGTCTGTGGCTTTCTAATGAGTTATGGTACATCACTTTGTCATCCTCACATGCATGAATGAATAAAGAAATAAAACAGCACAAGAAACCACCAGAATTTAGTCTAGCTCCGTTACAGAAATGTCTTTCACCCTTTTTAGTTGTTTCCAAAATACTAGTTTAAAAAAATAAATAAATAAAAATCAGTCTTGCAACATCTCTAATATCTACCCCTGGATGTTCCTTAGAATGGAAATTTTATTAATTTTTTTTTTTTTTAAATGCAAAGGACTAAGAAGCTTGTCCTGCAGTATTTGATGTGCATTTGTGAACAAGGTTCATGACATTAAATGCCAACATCTAGAAGGTATTTTTCAAATGCCTTCTTTTTCCTCCGATTGTTTTAAGCAACAATGTTTTTCTTCACTGAGTTATCTCCCCAGTGTATTATTTTTGCTCTTTACAAAAGGAAACTGTTTGGTGGGTCTTTTATTTATGTTCCTTCCCCTTGGCCTGGAAGTCTCTAAAATATCAACTTGTTTGGCCTTCTTTGTCCTTTCTATCATTCTGTCTTTTCAGAAGTAAGGGCATACAGACAGTGCTACTAGTCACTAAAATATTTTCTATTCAACAAAAACCTTTCCTGAGCTTGTGTCTATCCACAAACACTTTTTTTTCTACTTTCTTCATCCTACTAGGGATGATTCTTACCATGGGAAATATATATATATATATTTATTATTTGTTTAACAACTTTTTCCCATAGTCTAAACTAACAGCAAGAAAGTCACCTGGCCTGTACTGTAGGGTTGGTTTTGCAGAAGATAAGAATATTTACATAGAATCACAGAATTATTTGGGTTGGAAAGGATCATAAAGATAATTTAATTCCAATCCCTCTGACATGGGCACCTTCCACTAGACCAGGTTGCTCAAAGCCTCATCAACCAACACCCCCGGGACCTTCTCCTCAGGGCTGCTCTCAGTCTCTTACCAGACTCTTGCCAGTCTGTATTTGTGCTTGGTATTGCCCTGGCTCATATGCAGGACTTTGCAATTAGCCTTGTTGAACTTCATGGGATTTACACAAGTCCACTTCTCAAGCCTGGCAAGGTCCCTCTGGATGGCATGCCTTCCCTCCAGCATGTTGACTGCATCACTCAACCTGGTGTCTTTGCCACGCTTTCTGAGGATGGACCCAATCCCACTGTCCATGTCACCAACAAAGATATTAAACAGTGCCAGTCCAATACTAACTCCTGAGGAACACCACTCATAACTGATCTCCACCTGGACATTGCGCCATTGAGTGCAACTCCTTGAGCACAACCATCCAGCCGATTCCTTACCACCAAGTGGTTCATCCATCAAATCCATGTCTTTCCATTTAGAGACAAGGATATCACTCAGAACAGAGTCAAAAGCTTTGCACAAGTCCAAATAGATGTTGTCAGTTGTTCTTCTGTCTACCAATGCTGTAACCTCAATTGCAATTGCTTTTGCCTATTACATAGTAGAGTGGAGGATTGCCTTTTTATGAAAGAAAACTGAATTTTAAAAGGAAGCCTGTGTTTCCTGTTAAGCAACAGAAAGTCCAGTTATAATAGAGGAATATCTAGACTGCAAGAGGAAAAAAAATTCCATGTGTTTTTTAAAATAGCCTTCTTCATAGAATACAACTTACTGTAGAAGGTCTGTTGGTTTCCAAAAGTGCAGTGGACATCAAATAATTATAGGCCCAAGAACCTACAAGGCAGAGTATGTTCTTCTGCTTGTTTGTAATCATCTCTCATTTAACTGTTGAAATAATTCATAATTCCACCTTTTACATTACTCATATGTAATGTAGGACTAAAAAACTGTTCTATGCAGTTTTCATAACATTTGTATAAGTGTAAAGTTGCACACCACTTTAACTTCTAGTAGGAGATATTGCTATCAAGTGTATGATATATGGTTTGTTCTGATAATTGTATAATTTAGCAGAGTGTATTTGGGGCAGATCTCCAGGGCAGTGGGAACAAGGTTGTGGTAGTCCATTCTATGAAGTTTGCTCTGCTTGTGCTTAGCATATTTCCTTTTATTTTTTACTTTGGACTTTCTTGGTAGGAGAGCTGAGGTATGTGAATGTCTGTGCAGTTGAATTTAAAAGGTGTTATACCACGGTCACAAAAAAATTCACCTCTAATTTGAAATATCTGCATTCTGTAGAGTTATAATTTCATTATTAATGTTTTTATAGTGGCATTTTTCTTTCTTTTTTCTTTTTTTTTTTTTTTCCATTTCTTTTAGAGAGCAATAGCTATGTGATAACATACTAAAGCTGTCATGTAAAAATTTTTACCCTTAGTAAATGCAGAACAACTTACAATTTGGACCTAAAAATAGGACACCTCAGCAGTTTGTGTGCATGCTGAATATCTACTACAATTCTTGACAACAATCCTAAAATAATTATTTCTGCATGAATAAAAGCATCTTCCCTTTTCATTTGTAACTTGGTATTTATTTTCTTTGTGTCTTTTTTTTTTTTTTTTTAGCATAAGTCAAGTATAATTGTTTTTTTGTTTGTTTATAAACTCTGAAGTGGCAGAAAGGCAAGGAAAAAAAATATTGATTTACAGATATTATATAATGTATACCTGTAATGTGTATAGCTATATTATGTACAGTGTCCTATTTAGGTCGCAGTACCTAATCCTTTGTAATCCATCCTCTCCTTCCTATTTTCCATAATGACACATTTTAGATACCAAATGTCACACTTCTGCAAGATGCAACCAGGCAACAAAACTACTACTATATTTAGCACTTTCACAAGTCCTAAGCTAAATGCATACTTCTATATCATATTTATTAAAATAAATAAATAAGAAATTCAAGTGAAAATAATTATTGGGTAACTCAGAAAATAAATTGAATGAGGTGTAGGAGTCATATGCAGCCTTTTTATATTGACTTTCTGTTAGATTAAGGATTAAATGTGTGACCTTTATAGCTTGGCTGATCCATTTCCAGTGAAGATAAGTATGTACTTTTAACTGTTTCATGTAATGAATGATTCTCTTTGATGATCTATTGGTCAGCTTGGTAACATTTCCTTGCAGGATGAAGTCTTCTGACAGCTGTTAAGGTAAATTCTAAGTAAAATACCATACTTGTTTTGTCAGTGTTCTTCAAAAGCCAGATACTTTAAAGATTATTTGTAATAACTGTATTTTAATTTTAGGGAGATTCTTTATGAACTTTCTTGATACATTGCATATTTCTGAGAAAATGCTTCAGCCAAAGTATCAGTTGTAATTCCTTGAGTTCTACCACTGTTCTACCACTGTTCATTGACTTTCACTTCATGTCTTAAAGAGGTTTCACTACAGTAGTTCTACTTAAATGGACTGTTAAAATTCAGAGTCACTGAATCATGCAGGGCAAGCACGTTTGAGTATGTGTCATGCAAGTTAATAAGCAAGAAAGTTTATTCAGGCAAATAATGCCTTGTTTCATAAGGAAATTATCAAAGAGTTTTTTCAAAGCACAACTACTTTGTTTCCACTTCACAGATCTTAGGTTGTGATTAATCAATTAAGGAAGTATTAGATAATAACTTCTTAGATGCGGATTTATTAATTAATAACTTTACTCTGCAACTACAAATTGCTATACATAGGAAAACATAATCTGGAGTACACAGTCAGTGAAAACAGAGTTGGTTGAGTAATACCACAGTGCCATAGGCAGATCTATGAAAGCTGTGGAGAAGTAGGAGAGGTGAAAAATAGAAAATTTCTTACCTCATTAACAATTTTTTTACAAACTTTAGTCCTCATTATGATTTCAACTTCCATTTTCATGAAAAGTGTCCTGTATAACATTAATGTTTGATAGGTGGGTCATACTGGGGAGGGACTCTGTCAGGAAGTTTAGTGATAGGACAAAGGGTAACAGTTTTAAACTTAAAAAGGGTAGGTTTAGATTAGATATTAGGAAGAAATTCTTTACTGTGAGGGTGGTGAAGCACTGGCACAGGTTGCCCGGAGAAGCTGTGGATTCCCCATCCCTGGAGGTGTTCAAGGCCAGGTTGGATGGCCTTGAGCAACCTGGTTTGGTGGGAGGTGTACTTGCCCATGTCAGGAGGGTTGGAACTAGATGAGCTTTAAGGTCCCTTTCAACCCAAACCATTCTGTGATTCTACAATTTTGTGATTCTATGATACTAATATATTGACAGAGCTAACCAGTAAATATAAAGATGAAAAAAAGTAAGGTTAATTTAAACATTCATGTCAAATATAATTAGGTGGTAGTTATTCAGTACAGTTGTTGTTTCTTGATAATTCATCTTTGCAAACTGAAAATTCATTAAAAGATCCCATTTCCTAAAGAAAATAAGAGGTTATAGCATCCTAATTTGAAGAATCCTCATGTAAAAGTAAAATGGCAGGATCACAGCAAATATAATAAGGCCTAAATAGTGATTGACACGAACTGTTGTCAGGAGAATTTATTAAGATAGTCAGTCTTCACAGTTTAGTAATTTCATTGCCACTGAATGAAACAAATTTTCTCTTAAGTCACAATCCCTCTTTCTTAGGCATTATAAAAGCCATGTGCTCACATTCTGCTAAGGCATGAATGTTATTCCATGTCAGTGTACTTCTCTTCTATACTTGCATGGCTTAAAGTCAGAGTAAGAGAAGGCCATGATAATTTTAATGTGTCTGATAATACTTAGGAGGAAATTATGTGTGTATCAAAAAGAGGGAACACAGACACAAAATATGCAATAAATCCTCAGGACTTTAAAAATCTTAAAATTGTTGCATAGTTTCTTTCTCAGAAAGGATCTCTGTGGTAGTATGGTACATTGGTAGTAAAGTACAGCATAAATATTCAATTTGTTCCTGACAGAGAAGTAGAAAGGTAAGGAAAATAATTAAAGAAATGATTTATAGAATTTACCATAATTGTATATTTTTTTACATATGACAGTAACATAACATTACTATATTTGTATATGTTAATTGCATTAACATATTAATGCAATTATATATAATTAATATCCAGGTTAATCTATGTTAACAATACAGGGAGAGCAAAGTCTCAGAGCTGAACTCTTCTTCTATCTTTAACATAAAATTTTCTTTCTCTGTAGAATGCAGAGGTGTCCCCCTATACTCCAAATCCTCTTTGTCTATGTGAGACCAAAAAAATATCAGTTACTAATGCAAAAAAATTGTAAAGGCCAACAAATCTTATTTTTCAGCTGTCAGGATCATTTTCTCACTTCAGCACAGGGGAAATCTGTCTCATTTCTCATTCTAATTCTAATGTTTTCTGGACTTTTTTTTTTTACTCTTGCCGTAGCTCAAGTCAAGCATGGCCTAAGTTGTCTGTGCCTTTTACTCATGCTTTGATATTCATTTATATTGATGTAAGGGGTTTCTTGTGTTATCCTATGCTGCAGTTTACAAGAGGAGCTGCTGTTAGACAACATATCTACAGTATTTGGAGTACTGTGTTCCATCCAAGCATCTTAGCTTCCCTCACATCTCTTCTCAAAAGTTACCTCTATCATAAAACAAACATAAAACTTTGTCACATAAAATGTAGATGGTTGATAGTTATTACTGATAGTCAGCTAGGCATTATATGCACATTAAACCTGTATTAACAGATCATCTTCATTTTTTTCTCTCCATACATAGTCTTATGTTCTCATTAAATCTTTAATGGCAGAAATTTGCTCTCTGTTCTTCTGTACCCTATCATACTTGGATGTTGAAGTGGCTGAAGCTACTTGTTAATAATGCTGATTTTTGTTCAGGCTGTGTTTCATTATTCCTGCACATCTTGATTAGCTGCTCCAGGCTGAGTTTTGACAGCATGGGGAAGTGGGAAAGGACATGAGCAGTGCTCTAAGAATCATATGCATTTAGTATCAGCCTTTTTTTTTTTTTTTTTTTTCCAAATTTGTTTCCTTTATTTTCTGTCCCTTTTGGTATAATTCACTGTCACCATTTCCTCAGTTTAAACTTTCACTAATTTCAGGTGCTCTCTCTCTCTTCTTCAGATAGCAGAGCTCCTTTGACTACGTATGTGATTTAAGCCTCGGTTGGGCTTTGTTGAGGGATTTGAAATGGTGTACGTCCAGTGTGGAAATATGTGGAAAGGCCTAGGGAAAGCCAATGAAAGCTGTTCAGTACCTATTCATTCAAATCTGAGTTAGATGAATCAAGCAGTTCCATGTGCTCATATCATTTATGAATAAAGGCCATCTGGTGGTCTTTAGAAGTTTATGCTTGTCTCCCTTCATAGTCCCTTCTTGAGTAAAGCAGGATATAAATGTTGCGTTGCACTGAAAAATACAAGAATGGGACAGTCTATTTACCATTGCACTCCTGTCCATGCAGTTGTAATATTGACACAAGTTTAAAGTGCAATGGGAAACACTTTGAAAACACCAGTGAAAGCCTTTTACATATCATGAATCATTTTGTGCTTTTGAGATGCTTAACCTGTACAGTTATCAAAAGTGGTAGAGAAAAAGAGAAAATTCAAGAAAATAAATTTGGTTAAAGTGTTTTGGTTTCAAAACACAAAGCTGAAAACAACTTTGAGTTCATTTCATTTGTTTTGGAATGAAATAAATGAAATGTAGACAAAAATTACAAATCTTGTGAAAATTATGATTTTCAACAAAAATACACTTTTCTTTGAAAAATACTCGTGACTAATTTTTTAGTGTTACTGCTTGTGCTTTTTATGTTCATATTCCCTTTCTGCCACAAAATAATAAAAAATAAAGGCCACGGCATGGTAAGAGGAATACTAGTAAATACTAGTTGAAAGGAGCAGGGACATCCTGCTGACATCCATGTCAGCCTTATCTGAAAGTGAGTGACATGTTGGCAGATATACCCAGGTCCACAGCAAGGTGGCTGACATCAGTCTGTCTCCATCCACCCCTGTAGGTATGTATTTTGTCCTATTATGTCTGACCCACACGAGAACTGGTATTGTGTGGGGAGGAAGCTCAACTGTTTGGGAGAGAGTATCTTAGATTGAGGAGATGTCTATTCTAATAGCTGTTATGCTTTTGGTCTCAATGAGCTCTAGGCAAGGCAGCTTGCCTTTCTGCACTCCAGTTTCCTCAACAACTAAAACAAAAGTGAAACACTTGAAGTCTGGCTGCATAAAATGCCCCATAAGAGCTCTCTCATAACTGCTCTTGTAGAGCACTGGACCGATGAAAATGAGGATTGTGCTCCCCACATGCAACCCATCAGTAGACAAGGCAGAGAGAAGCCTACTCAGACCCAAAGTCACTTTCATTCTGTCAAATATGCCTGCTGCTCAGGCACAGAAGTAGTTAGTTGTGTCTACGACATGGCAGCAATACTTTTCCTGAAAGTATAACTTCAAGACAAGATGACAAGAGAACATGCATTTTGATGGCATCGTTTCTACTCCTTGTGAAGGAATTTTTGTATTTTTCTCACTTATGACAGTTCTTGCTGTTGAACCCTGGAAACAGCCTGGATCCTCAACCCTGTATTCTTAAATGTTTTTTATTCAATAGTTCTGTATATGCAGGTCTTTTCCAGAAAACTTGTGAGAATATGATTCTATGAGTGTTATATTCTCCTGCTCTGGCTGGAAGTTCATGAGTATATTATTTCCAGGAGTATTTTAGTGTGCCCAAACTGTATTCATACAAAAGATATATTTTGCTTATGAGATGCCAGAAAATATATATATATTAAAGATTGAAATATTTGCTAGGAATTCTTTTCTAAAGTAGATATTTTGGAGATCTTTAGCCTATATTAGGCATGGAATCTGAAACATTGTCCTCACCATACAGTAGTTTTCACTATTAACATACACAGAGTCCAAACTAATAACCTATTTTTCCATAGCAGGTAGGATAAAGAAGCTTCTGGATGTACAGTTTTATCAGTGTCATCACTGCAAGATGAAAAATATTGATGAATGAATGAGCAAAGGTTTGATTTGCTAATTATGATGAGAGAAGACTGCAAGAATTGTCTTTCATTTTGCCAGTGGGCCTTTCTATTAACAGCTGAACAACAAATCTGAAAAGTGACAGAATTAAATCTTAGTAAAATAAATTGAGATTTATTGTGCAATATTGGCTGTTTTTCTCTCCCTCATGATTTTCTGCCTGTCTCCTGTTTTCCATGAGTTTTTAAACCTACAGTCCTAGGATGCTAGAAGTCAATAGAGAAGTACAGGAGTCTGGAAAAAGAGACTGAGAAAAATAAGCTCCTTTTCAGTAGGCTTATATGGAGGGCTGTACTTTCCCAGAAAGATCTGTGGCATTGAAAAACATTGAAGACTATGGCTCAAAAAAACGAGAAGAAGAAAAAACAAACAAACAAAAAAAGTGTTCATTTGATTATTTTTATTTCTTTGCGTCACTCTATTATTTTATTATTAGATTTTATTTTTCTTTTTCCTAATGGAAGACCAGATCTAAATCATTTTTCATATTCTGGAAACTTCTGCTGCCTCCTGGCAAAATTACTCAGGCCTCATTTGGACTCTAGCCGAGCTGCTTCTGCCTGGAGGTGAAATGGATTACATGAGTCAACTATCTCTTTAATGATCTTCTGTTTATTAACAAAGAGGATACAGAAAGCATATTTTTTTCTGAATACAGGAAGAACAAACAGCAGGCAATTTCCTTGCCTGCAATGCCATCTCAGCCTTTTCAGCCTGCCTTTTGTACCATGGATTTATTTTTTAACCTCTGTACAAAGACACATATTCACAACTTCTCTTCTAGTTCTCTGTGGCCTGACTCTTGGCTTTGGGCAGATGGTGAATTCTGAAGCTACAGTTTCATCATACAAGGTGTTCAGTAATGGTGTGGTTAAAGGAATTCTGTCTCTTCCATCATGAAGACACAGTTTCACTGAACTAAAAGTTGACCTCACTGTGACACAGCACTGGACTGAATGGGTAGGGTGGGTAGGGTTGGCTTTAACACTGAAGAATTCTATAATGTGGAAATGTAGCTTGATGTTGCTGTGTTGTTGTGCTGTGACAACACTATCTTACAAAGATATAATGACAACACTATCTTACAAAGTTAAAGTCTGTTTAGCCCTGTCTTCAGCCATGAGCAACCACAGCTACCATGGGAAAACAGAGGACAAAGCACACAGTGACAGAGACTTCTCCAAAATTTTATCCCAGTGTCTAACAGGTTAATTAGTTAATTAGTGCCCAGTTACTCTCTGCCATTGGTAGTGAATATTGGATAGGTACTTGACTGCAGCAAATACTGTATCAGTATTGCACTGCTGCATTTTTTTTTCCTTAGTCCCCACAGAAAATGTAAACTGGTATGATGATGCAGTCTAATTTAACCAAAATTTCATTCTTCTTTCACTGTGTTTTTAAAGGCTCCCTTAAGTTACGATGAAGGGTCAAATATGTATTTGAATTTTAGTTTTTGAAGGTGAAGCACAGTTAATGGTTTGAACTGTGATGCAATAGTAAAAAAACATTCTAATGTATCAGCTAATGATGCAACCAGTCTTTCCTTAAGCAAGATATTTATGCAGCTTTAGGTTAACGACAGGTGTTTAAGAAGGTGATCACAGTTGTGGGTAAGTTCCATGTCCCACACTTTGCCCTCATATTCCCTACTATTTTACAAGTAAAATAGTAAATGTGACCACTAAATAATTACTTTTGATTTGAAAAAAAGAAATAGCTGACACATGAAAAGGCTTTAAAAGTATTTAAGTAGCTTTTTTTTTTCCCTTTGGAGGAAGCTCTAAGTCTTCCATTTACTCATTTAATCTGTCATTCCACTGCACCCAAGGGCAGAGTGTCATTTTTGTGTGCTTCAGTAATTTTGCACAGCACACAGAGAGCAAACAAATATCAAGTGACTGAAGGTAAAGTGGATTTCATACAGGAAACTGTTTCCTTCCCTCCATGCATTTTTAATTTTCTTGATTTTCTTGACTGCAAGGTACTAAGTAGACTTCTGCCTTGGATTTTATAAATGTGTTTATAATAGCAATGGATATGTTTATAATATTCTATGTTTATAATAGCAATGTGTTTATAATAGCAATGGATAAAACAAAGTCACATAGTGACTTTCAATCAAGGTCACAAAGTGTTCTAATTTTTTTTCAACAACTAACTAACTAAAAAGTGTTCTAATTTTTTTTCAACAACTCACAAACAGTGGCTTGAGACATATCTGGAGGCAGTGAATGAACTAGCTAGCAAATCAAAAGGATCTCACCATTTCACTTTTACAAAATACTATCTTAGATAATAGCATCTGTAGTCAGTTCTCAGTGTTGTTTTAAAGCTTTATACTGTCCAGCACAATGATGTAGTATAGCAAAAACATCTTAGAATTCACTTGTATGAATTTTAAATGTAACCAAATAGGATAGCACCGTATCTTGGATATTTTAGAGGCTTAAAATAGAACTCCAAATCTGAACTGAACAGAGCTTTATTAACTGACGTCATTTTTCTGATAAACAAGATGTTGTGTTATTTGACTAGAAGCTACAAAGCATTTTGAATGAAATAACAGAATTTAGCATGATCAATATTTTAGAAGGATGCCATGCTGTCAAAAATAGGTCTTTGGAGATTTATGATACTAAAATTACAGAGCTTTTTTATTGAACTGGCATTTCATGATCACTGGAGCTATTAAAACTGAGAATTAAATAAAGAAGTTAATTTAAGAAAAGGAAATTGCCATAATTAAAAGGTACAAATCATGTATAGCTTACTACAAAGAAGATATAAACCAGTTTTATAAGAAAGTCAAGTATCATTTAGAAAAAGTAGTCCCTACTGAGCAGACCTAGATTATCTTTTTCTGGCATAAAAAATGGCAACTATTTATTGATCCTGTGTCATATTCTGATGAACAAAATGTCTCTCTGTTCATTGCATCTAAATGTGAAATCAGGAGATAAATTGTACACTAACTTTTAAAATTCTTATTCAACATATATGACTGAATTCTTATAAATAATTGCTATATTTAGGTAACGTTAGGAAAGATCCATCAGAAAAACAGGAATTCTGAAGCAGTATTTTTAGCAGCTATTAATATTCACTGTGAGTTCATTCAAGAGTGGTTTGGGCTTACTATGAAGAACTAGAACAGTTTTACAATTAAGGACAATTTAGTTTCTGTGATTTCAAATCTGGTCTACTGGTATCTCATGTTTTTAAAAATGCATAATTATGACCAAATTTCTTTATAACTAATTTTATAAAGAAATTATTATATTAGTCCAAATTTTATTAGTCCCAAAATTATTAGTCCAAAAATTATGTAAAGATTCAGAGCAAACACAATTCAGACAAACTGAACTAATAATATAACTAAGATATCAGCATCTTGCTGCCCAGAGACTTCCATCTAGTTACTTTTGAAGGGCGAGACAGACGAAAAACATGATCTTTAATTAGTAATATTCTTAAGCCATCTTTGCAGCTCTCAGCGCTATTGTACCATTGTAGGTTTCTTGGTACCTAGTGAAATACCATGCTTTGGAATGCACCACGATGATGCTCCTGTAGAAAGGTTTCCCTATCTGCTTTTCTAGGTATAGACATTTTATACTCTTGTGAGCTCCCAGATTTTTTGGCTGCAGTCTTCCCACATTCATATTCTCAAATAAGCTTTTCTACTCTCAAGATTGATGGATTTTTCCTCCATTCTACTGTATTTTTAACTGTCCTGGTTAAAGATGTCAGCCTAGAAGAAGCTTTCACTGCACCTTACATCTTGTAATTACAGTACTTTTGCCTAGAAGAAAGTCATCAGAGTAGGGTTTTATAAATACTAAAATGGCCTGGAAATATAGTCAGTAAAGCAATAATACTGCTGTATATCAAGTCTGAGTTTTTGAGACCTTACTGGCCATTTGTCACAATGAGTAAGGAAAACATCCTGATGTTTTCAAGTTACTTTTCAAGTAGGCCTCTGACAGTGTGGTAATATTTTGAGATGGAATGGAGAACAGGATAAAAAGTGTTGCAAAAAAGAGATTGTACAAAAACCTTGTGCATGTATACCAACCCTTGTGGGAGAACAGTGTCATTAATCTAATTTGGTTTAAAAGATACACCTAGCTTGAGGATGACCAACCCCTGATTCAATTGTAAGAAAACAAAAACTGTAGCTAAGCTTTGCTCATAAAATGAATTCCTCACCACTACATCCTCTGGGGAGTAGAGGGCTAACCCTGATCCTGCCTTGATTTCACTAGATACTTCATTCAGTATATTGTTGAGAGATCTTCCAGCAAGTGGTAGCTCAGTTTTTTCTTGTGACCATATTTTTAAGAAGAAATTCAGATTATTTTTTGAAGTCTCAGCACTGTACTTTATATCGCACAAACCTACAGATAAGAAAAAATAATTTGAGTGACTAGGTTTTCAGTTTATACTAAGATCATTGCACACCTTTTAATTTTATGACTTGATACTAACATATTTGAGAAGTCCTGCCTGATTTCTTCACCAAATTACAGGATTTGAATAAAATAAAATAAAATAAAATAAAATAAATAAAATAAAATAAAATAAAAGATAAAAATATTATAATGTTCATCAACAATAAAAATCAAAGCATAAAACAGGCATAATGAGAACAATCGTAGAGCTTGTTACTTGATTTTGAAATCAATAACACTAAAGATGTTTTTTTATATTTTGCACTCATTGTATATATTTACAAAAACAGCATTTAACATCAAACTTTAATCCCAATATGACAGAAAACATTGCAATTCTATTATGTTAGTAACATGCAGTGATAAATACAGTACCCATAACATAGTTTAGCCCTGATGCAATCAACATAAATAGCTAAATATATAAACAGTGCTTCTGAATTTTGGTGTTGGCAGTGGAGGTGGCCAACAAAGAAGAGACATTTTCATAGCCTTAGTAAATTAATGTTGATTTAAGCAGAATATGCAATGGCTCATCTTGAAATATGGTTGATTGGTTAGAAAAATGTAATTAGAAGATGGAAAAGAATGAGAAATTGCACAGGCTGAAGGATGCCATTTTGCAGAGATGAAGCACAAGTGTCAGTGTCAAAAGGCTCACTCACACATAAAATGTCTCTAGTTTTTTTCCCTTGAAAAATGTTGAAACTGCAGATTTATGGAATTACGTATTTGGATTAAGTAGAACTGTTTGCTGGATTGCTATTACAATGAGTTGACATAAGGTTGCCTGTTGCATTGTTAAAAAATGCATTTTGTAGCAGTTTGTACATTGATCTCTAGAGCCTGTGTTTCTTTCCTGTGAAGCGTTGCAGCTTTGCACATTCCCTGCTTTTCAGTGAGAGTTTGATGTGTGAACTCACAGCAGATTTAGTGGGAAAAGGGAAACATAACTAGTAGATAAGCTTGGCGCTCTTTGTCAGCTCCTTGTGACACCCCAGGCAGGCTGAGTAGCCTATCACAAGGTGCAAGAATGCTTTCACCTCCAAAGGGAAAGCCAGTGTCAGCTTAAAGGCTTGTTACAGCAAGGAGAGAGCAGAGAGAGTTGGGAGCAGCCTCTTCTTTGCAAACCAGCATGGGAATTTAATAGTCTTTTCATGACTGGCAAAGAAAACCTGATGTTGTATTTGCTCCTCAGTGACAGAGCAGCTTGGGCAGGATATGTGGAGGAGTTTATTTTAAGTAATGAAATAAAAACTTCAGATAAATTATAAACATTAGCCAACAGCTTAGCCAACTGCCTCATTCTTGAGACTGCTTTCATGTATTTCCAGTTGAAACACAGCCTGTCTGTATGAAGCGAAACAATATAGCACATTGCTTTTTAGATGTAATATTGTTAGCATTGTTGCCTACTTTGGCCTGGCCAGTGAGAACTTCTCCTACCAGTCTGTGCAAGTGTGGGATGGGCATGGAGATGAGGCTGAGTCTTGTTTCGTTCTCTGCAACCTGTTGTCAGAAGTTTGTTCCCTTACACATTAAGTTCCATTAGAAATAGACATTCTTATTGTTAAGGGCTCTCCTTCTCTTTATACAGCTGATGTGTTTGTTGGAAATGTGCTTCATGATCTGTAGGGGTCTTACCAGAGTAGCCTTCCCCTCCATATGAGATTAACAAGATGCCCAGAGAGATTTTCTGTTCACATATCTCAGACAACTGCCACTAGGGTTTGTTAGGGGTAAGAGTAAATATATGCCTCCTTCAAAGAAGATGTAAAAATGCCAAATATCGTCATGCTTTTCAGCCAGCATCTTGTGTGGGAAAGAGATTTTTGTCCATCTCATGCATGGGACCAAAGAATCTAATGATGTTTTCAAGATAGGCCAAACTAGGACTCAGTTCTTGCAGTAAAGGACAGTTCTATTACTTTTCATCTTTCATGTGATGAAGGATGCCTAGTAGTTTTAAGAAAAAAAAATAAAAATTCCTCCTCCTCTTCATTATTATTTGGATGAAATCACATGCACTGCCTTTGGTACAAATTTATTTAAGAGGCTGCAGTTAATGAACTTAGAGGAGACACTTCTAGATAAGTCTAAGAAATTTCAAAAACTGAAGTCATATTGAGTTCATGTTCTAATATCTTTAGTCTGATTTTGAAATTCATGCTCTGTCATGTGGTATTAGACAATTAAATGACTTCTTAATGTAAAAGTGAGAATACACTGAAAATTTTAACAGAACAGTAAGGGTAGAAAGATGATTTCAAATGTTTTTACTGTTGTACTGCCATTTCCAATACTGCAAAACTTCCCATTAAGACTTAGTGCATCCCTTTTGAAATTCAGTTATGGAATATGGCTGTGACTGCAAAATATATTGCACTGATCAAGATCAATTATGATCAGATTTTAAAATCTTAATGAAATGGGGCCAGTTTGCTGTTCCAAATTGCTTCCAGTCACTATTTGGTGGTTTTAATTTGGGAATGCCACAGGGATTCATCCTACTCTTGTATTATTTCTGACCTATCATAATGTTTGCTGGTGGGTGGCTGTCATTTGTTGACATAACACATTTGTTTTTTATGGATCTGCTGATGTTATGCAACTGCTTCTCAGTTACATTGTCAAAGGAGAAGTGATAAAAGACTTGTGAGAAATATTTATTACAATCCTTTCTTTAACATAAAAATGTTTGTGTTGCTTTTCTTCTTCATTCTCTAATGATTTTCTAGGATCATATCACATTTAGAGTCTTTGAATACAGGTGCATTTTTGCCTATAACACTTTGTTCAAACACTAGAGTACTTGAGATCTGAAGTTAACATTTATTAACAGCCCATTTTTACGGTTAGTGCAGTATGTGCTTACATTTATAATGGGAGTGGCTGTAAAATCTCTAATGTTATGATCACAGAATCATAAAATATCCCAAGTCAGAAAGGACCCACAAGGGATCACTGAATTCCATTCCATATGCCTGAGAGCACTGCCCAAATGATTCTTGAACTCTGGCAGCTTGGTGCCCTGACCACTGTCCCAGTGCCCAACCACCCTCCAGATGCAGAACTTTTTCCTAACTCCCAGCCTGATCCTCCCCTGTCCCAGGTCCATGCCATTCCCTCAAGTCCTGTCACTGTCAGCTCAGCGCCTGCCCCTCTGCTCCCTTCGTGAGGGAGCTGCAGGCCGCCATGAGGCCTCTCCTCAGCCTGCTCTGCTCTGGGCTGAACAAACACAGGGACCTCAGCTGCTCCTCATACATCCTGCCCTCCAGACCCTTCACTGTTTTTGTAGCCCTCCTTTGGACACTCTCTAATAGTTGTATATCCTTCTTACATTGTGGCACACAGAACTGCACACAGCATTTGAGCTGAGGCCTCATCAGTGCAGATCAGTAGGACAATCCCTTTCCCCGATTGGCTAGCAATGCCATGCCTGATGCACCCAAGGGTATAGCTGACCCTTTTGGCTGACAGTGTACACTGCTGGCTCATATTCAGCTTGCTATCTACCAGAGCCCCCAGATCCCTTTCCATGGGGCTGTTCTGCAGCCCCTCATCCCTCAGGCTGTACATATATCCAGGATTGCCCCATCCCACATGCAGAATCCAGCACTTGATCTTATTGAACTTCATGTAGTTGGCAATTGCCCAGCCCTCTAATTTGTCAAGATCTCTCTGCAAAGTTCTTCTACCCTTGATGGAGTCATGTTTCCCAATTTAGTAACATACATAAATTCAGCATGCACTTGACTTCTATGTCCAGATCATTTATAAAAATATTGAAGAGAACTTGCCCTAAAATTGAGCCCTGTGAAACCTGGGGCTCCATGGGTAAGAAATTGTAAGAACAATTTAGTTTGTAATGTTGACTCATACATACACAATGAAAAATTTGTGAAAGAATGTTTATTGATGGAAATCACTTCATGAATGGTATTTGGCTGTGGGGTGTTAAAGCAAGATCAGCTTTTAATAATCCAGTAGACAGCTGTGGTAAAAATACCTAGTCACTCAGATACTTGAAAACTGTTCCTGGAGTGGTACACTGAACGTGTAGTGCAGTGAATAAAGCTCAGAAAGAGCTTTCCCATGCTGCTGAATTGCTGAGTCTAGAACTATAAACATGGAGATAACATTCATTTCTGTGCATGTTCATGAACCTTACACATATCAGAAATGTGAAATGCAAATTAGGCAGAGTTGCAGTCAATACTTGAAACAGTTTGATTATGGATGCCTGTGTTCTGACTAGAATATATATGTATGTACAACAGTTGTTGGGTATTCGCTTATTTGTACGTGGATCAGATGCTTGAACCTACATGTATATAGCTGGTGATATATTTATTATCTATATGTATAACTGCATTGTGTATATACAGTGTGTGTGTCTTTCCAAAGTATGACTTAGGCATTGATATATGACAGCGTATAGTTCGCTGTCTTTCAGTAATGACTTCATATCTCTGTCCCAGAATCATCAATATACTGTTTTCATTTTTTTGTGCTTCAGTAATTTCAGGTGCAATACACTGTTTGTTGCTGTGCTTGCTATCTCTAAAGTACATTAACGTACACTGAGAAGGCAAAGTGACTAGCAGAGGAATGAATAATTACATTAATGACTAGTTGTTATTCTTGTTTATTCTGAGGAGTATTCTAATTAACTGTTTGGGAAATGGCTTACTTCCTACATAGCTGTCATATATATTAAGTCTTGAGCTGGAAGGCAGTTGATTTAAAACTGAGTGTTTCACTTCACCTAGAAATACCATTGACTTCTATATTTACCTGCCATGTAACCCTAAGCCAACCTTATTTTCACTTCCACCAAGCTATGGCAGGTCTTTGAACAGCCTTAAAAGTGCTGTGGAAGAAGAGGCATGTTGGACTTCACTTATCCTGTGAATTAGGAATATTTCTATCCACCATTTCTTTGGTTTCTTCCAGGTCTTGTCCTCAGCTTTAGTTCACAGACCAACACCAATGTTCTGCAGAAATCTATTGCAAAATAGGTCCTTTTAGGATAATAGTAAATAATGTTAACTTCCCTGTATGAAATAAGAACACTGTTAATAAGGGCATGTGTAGGCAGAAGTCTTACTTTGAAAAATAGAGAGGTACAGTAAAATGGCACAGTAGAAGGAGAAGCTGGCCACTGAACTAGAAATGTACTGAAATCAGAGGTGTTGAGCAAGTGTACTCTTGTCAAATGAGAAAGACTATGGTTGTGTCTCTTCACACTTAAGAGCTAAAAGATATGTCAGTGCAAATGCATCAACTATGTTTAGCTGTGACTGATGAGTTGATAGTGAAAGACGTGGTAATAAAATCAATATGATAAAAAGTTACATTTTATTTTCTTGCAGGTCTTTGCTGGTTTTGATTGCCCTCCACTGGGCCATTCCATTTTTCAATGTCATGACTTTCAAAAATGCTGTCTTTTCTTCCTGTTAATTTTGGGGTCTGTGAAGAGTACAGTTTTAACTTTTGCATAAAAAAAAAAAAAGTTTCATCTCTGCTTTTATCTGACATGAAACATTAACTTTTACAGATCCTCGTAGTTTCTCAGATCTTTTTTAGTCCATGTGAACTAGAAACCTCCTTTTTGGTGATCTGAAAATAAGCAAAGTTTGTTAAATGAAGACACACAGGTTTCACCCCATATTTCTTGTGCTTAAGTTATTTATTTTTATATGAATTGGTTTTATTTGTTCATTTTTTGAAAGGATTTTTTTGTGGAACTTTTAACAAGAAACGGGTGGCATGGAAGGCTGACTGTTTCTGCTTTTACACCCTATGCTTCAAGAAAGACAAGGATCTATAGGGTAAAGTTCAGGAGATAAATTGA
The DNA here is from genome assembly GCF_964035555.1 of Netta rufina. NCBI lineage: Eukaryota > Metazoa > Chordata > Aves > Anseriformes > Anatidae > Netta > Netta rufina. The sequence goes on from NC_140124.1 coordinate 107,817,234, forward strand.
AATAATACAAGTCTAGAAAACTGGTTACAAAAACTGAAAGGAAAGGCTTCATTAACAGTCATTGCTCAGAAAAAAAGCAAAGATAGAAAATTAAGAGGAGGTACTATAACTTTTACTTAACCCAAAGGTCACTATAAAGAGGGAGGGAATTTATTTTTCTGTTCTGCAAGATGACTGTGGTGGTTTTACCGTGCTGGGCAGCTAAACACCACAACCGCTCTCTCACTCCTCCTCCTTAGATGAGGAGGGGGAGAAGTAAAGCAAAGAACAACTCGCAGGTTGAGATAAGGATAATTTAATTAAAGGGAAATAATAATAATAATTAAAGAAAGATTATTATGAACTAAGCAATTTAACTAAAGGGAAATAAAAAGGGAAAGGGGAAAAGGGAGGGGGAAAGGAAAAAAAAAAAAGAAAAAAAAAGGAGGTAAACAAACAAATAAAACAAATGAAGGCTATGTGGAAGTGCAGAGGAAAGAAATTACTCTCTACTTCCCACAAATGAGCAATGATTGACCACCACATCCTTGAAGCAGGGCCTCAATGCACGTAGCCGGTGTTCAGGAGAAGGACCGACGAGAGCCCACCCCTCCCCTCTTCTTCCTGTTTCCACCTTTTAGTGCTGAGTGTGACATCATATGGTATGGAATATCCCTTTGATTGGTTTAGGTCAGCTGCCCTGGTGATGTTTCTCTTCTCACTTTTTGCCCACCCCCTAGGAGGGTTAGAGAGAGTCCCAATGTTGTGCCAGCACTGCTCAGCAGTAGACACAACACTGGTGTGATAACACTGCTGTTCCAGCTACAAGTGAAGAGTACAGCTGTAGGGAACGTTAACATTCCCACCAGACCCAGTACAATGACAAAAGTTATCAGGCTCCCTTTTCAGAAGGGATGATTTAAAAGTATGTAGATATATTCAGTCCCTGTTGGTATGAGTATTGATAAAATGACCATCTGCAGTACATCCCAGCTCTTTTTTCTTATGACTTCCCTATGTTTATGAGGAAGTAAAGGGCAAAGCTGACACCAAATGACAGTTTCTAAGAAGCAGGTGTGAGAAAAGCAGGTAGTTCTCTGGAGAAGAAGTTTGCTTAAAAGAATTATTTTTGCTAAAGAAGAACGCTTTGTGAAGCCCCATAAATTTCAGTTTTAAGAATTACTACCATAAAATTATCTTAAAAAATAAGAAATGTGAAGAATATGGTTTGTGGAATTATTTGGGATTCCTTATTCTCTGTTTAGATGTTTTGTTAGTAAGTTTTAATATGCCAATAGTGAGCCTTTAGTTAGCTGGTAAGGAGATTCACATTTGACATATGCAGTTGAGCTGTCAGTTTTCAGCAAAAGAGCAGGGCAGGTCATGTTTCTTGTGTTCATTTGTATTTACCATCTCATTTATACCTGGGAAAGTCTGTTAGAAAATATTAAAACACAAATATAGGCACAGCAGGATTTTCAAAAAGAGATTGTGTTGACTTTCTTCCCACAAAATTAGGAAGATTAGAAATCTCTATGATAATTATAGAAGATGCTCTACTAAATTTGGCGTTCTCCAGCCATGGGTTTTCTCCCCAGGAAAAAGAGGCAAGACCTACAGTGTCCTAAAGGAAATGATGTTGCTTTCAGTAAGAGCAATTGTGCTAATTTAAATTAAATTTCTGTGCACACTCAGATATAAAATATTTCAGACAATGTTATTGTCTGTGTTTACAGCAGTAGAGCTAAATGTTATGTGTCTTCAAACACCGTGAATTAAGAAATTATAACATTTAGTGTAACTTGCTTTTAATAATGCAGTTTTTATACGAACTTTTATTTGAACCTGTAATATACAAAGCCAAGTCAAAAATACAAAAGTATGCTGCCCAATCATCAAAAATGGATAACTTCCAGTCTCTCAGGTCTGTACAGACACTTTTAGATGCTTCCATCATTATATGATTACGGGGTTGAAACTCATGTTTTGGGCATCCTTTGGTTGATCAAAGCCCAGGTCTTGACAGTCTGTGTAGCTTCCTCCAGTGAATTTGAATGGCATATTGCTGTTTCACAGGAGTTAACTTTCTGGATTTCCTATAAGAAAGCAAAGAAGAACAAGGACAGGTATCTGCATAATTTTGTACCCCTTCAGAAGACTGCAGAATCTAAGAACAACTGCAGAGTTATTTTCCTGTGCACAATTTTGTATCCTATAGATTCATCTCAAGCCTGCTTCGGATGCTTGAGAGGAAGCCTAAACAGGATACACAGCAGTAAATGATCATAGTAGGAAGTTTCCAATCCCCTGAACTCTCTTGGTAGTTTTACTCCATAATTTATTTTGCAACACTATATTTATGAATGCATAATACAGCAAAGTAGGTGCTATCAAAAAAAAAAAAAAAAAAATCCCAACCACTTCATCTGCTTACTGGTTATTTGTAGCAATTTCAGTGTTGTACATTCTGAATGTATAGAGCTACATCACATTTTAAATACCAGAAATTATAAGAAAAAAATAAAGGCAGAGCTCTTTTCAGCATATTTGAGCAGGAAAAAGTATCAATTTATTTACTACCAAAAAAATGGGGAAGTACAATATACCTTCCAACTTCATTTTGCCCACTTAGAGTAGAAATATCTGTTAGCACTGATAACTCCGAGGTATAACATATGATTCTTCCAGGCAGCTAAGTTTTAGATACAACACAAGACAGTCACAGTGGACCTATCATAGTTTATATGCGTAATAAAGTCAGTAGTGTCGACTCCAGATGTTCAAAAACATCCATCAAGCTCCAGAAATCATTGATTTATGTTTCTTTTTATTCATCTGCTGGTTTCTGAGATTTTAGGACTCCCTAGGATCTTGTTTTCACACAGCTGAGGAATAGAAACTTACTTTATTTTTAATGCAGAGTGAGTTTCTCACATTCTTTGTCACATACCATAAAATATAACTGTACTGCTAATGCTAACTGGAGTTTTCCTGGGTGTGCAGAGATGATGCTGCTTAAAGAAGCTAAATATGTCTAGTAAAAGAAATGTGATACTGTAGTACAGTACATTTAAAGTTTATCCAAAGATGCCTTGGAGCTAATGGCCTGATTCATGAAAGGGGATGACAAGTGCATTATGAATAAATTTCAGATGATATTTTTAAGAGAAACTAAATTAATTACTTCCCTTTTATTGATATTTTTTGCAAAGCTCTTCAGTAAAAATATCCTCCATAAAATTGATAGACTACATGTACTTCTAAACTATAAATAAATAAATAAATAAATAAATAAATAAATAAATAAATTTGATAATTTTTACAACTCCATCCTCTCAATTACAAACAGGTCACAGTAGAAATCTAGACTAACCAATAAATATATCCACCATATGACAACCAGGAAACACTGAAACATGGAATTTGGGGGAGGGAGGAGAGGTGTTAATTCACTACTAAAAGAGAAGAAATAGCTGAGAATTTAGAAATTGCTTAGAGACAAATTTCTTCACTCCAGAACACAGCCATGTACACAGTAGATACAATATTTTTATAGATACAGGCATTCATATATAGTACTTTTCTGCAGGCAGAAATAGGGAATTTGATATGTCATCAAAAAATGACGTGAATCTGTCAGATCACAGCAAGAAAACAGTTATTGATGAAAGAGAAACTTGAAAAAAAATGGACTTGACTTAAAATCAGGATAAGGGTCTGAAAATCAGAACTTTCATCTCATAATTATGTGGAGTAGTCTTTTTTTTGCCATTCCTCCAGTCTCTTTGAAGACTTTAGTCCAGTGTTATTATACATGTACCTTTACTTCTCTGGCATTATAAACAAAAATAATTGCACCGTTGGGGAATTTTACAAACACTGAATTGAGTTTTCTTCTTATGTTTACACTGTATCAAAGTGATTCCTGTCAGTCCTTCAAGCTGCTGCTGACTTAAGTGCCTGCAAGTAAGAGAATAAGGCATTATTTCTGATGATGCTCTTAAGGCACACAAAGTTGATGGAAGAAGGCAGCCTGGAGGATTCCACTCAAGAGCTGACATGGTTGATCACTTTGATGTGCATTAACTTTCTTTAAGCTACCCTCAGAAAATGACAACTCAAAGTTCAATTTAATACTCAGTGCTTTCAGTTCCTTTTAACTAAACAACCCTGTTGAGTCTCACAGGACATGTTCTTAGACACACTTATTGTTGATTATAGAATCAGCATAATTCTGACATAAAATTCATTACTAATAAATTTAGTTCCATATAAAAAATTAAAACCATTTCAGTATCATAAAACTTAAAGTCACATCACATAATGAAATATTATGCTAATAAAAAGTACATAGTTTAGATGTCTGAAGAAATTGTCCTGAGAATTGTCATGTTCCCATGTTGAGTGGAAGGAAAATTTAAAAAAAAAAAAAAAAAATTATCTGTCATTATTCTGATACTATGAAAAATTTACATCAGTATTTTCAGACCTAGCTTTACACTCGAGTGTAGCAGTGAAGGTAGCTTTGCTTTACTCCATGTTTTTTGCATTTCAAGTCTTCATTTTGCAATTAAAATTGAATGCTGAAACCTCACTTTATTTCTGGATAGTCAAGTTAGATTTCCTTTATATCCAATTATTATCATCAATGGCTGAGTTTTGCAACACAAATAATGTCTCATTTATTCATGGAATCACAGAATCATCTAGGTTGGAAGAGACCTCCAAGATCATCCAGCCCAACCTCTGACCTAACACTAACAAGTCCTCCATTAAACCATATCACTAAGCTCTAAATCTAAACGTCTTTTAAAGACCTCCAGGGATGGTGACTCAAACCTGATAATTAAACTTTTTCTGGTGGGGGAAAAGCTTGTATTTATGGGGAAGGTTTTGTATTTTCTTTAAGTGTTTACAATTAAGAAGATTAGAAAAATATCTTCACTGAAATTATAATCTGATTTACTTTTAAAGCTGCAGAAATGTATTTTGAATCTCCCTTATGAAAAGTATTTCACAGTGAAGTTAAAGTACTTTTCTTTGGGGGGAAGGAAAACAGGGGAAAAAAGGAAAAAAAGAAAAAAAAAAGATGTAACATGTGCCACTGACCATGGTTTGGATCTTCAGATTTCCATCAGTTAATATTTTCAGTTGCTCACATTTATTTCATATACAGCCTTAAGATAAACACTAATCACTAATGCCAGATCATGTTCTTTTATCTGAAACAGAACTGTGGAAGAGACACAGACAGTCTCTGTTGTTATCTTGCCGTGTAAAGAGATACATTTGATAAGAAGCCCAGAAACCATAAATTTATGTTCCAGCTCTCTTGCTAATTGCTTTTAATATTTCTATTTCCTTCACATTACACATGGTTCATATTTTTACCTTTGACAGTATCTTTCGGTGGTTCGTTTTCACAAATAAAATATTGGAGAGCTTCTTCAAGGTCACTTTAAGTAGAACTGGGAACAGAATTCAGATTTCTATTACATTGGCATTGAGTCTCATCTGCTTTGCCAGTCTTTCAACAGGATTATGGAAAACAGTTTTTATATTACAAAACATTTGCATTTAGAAGTGAATTTAGATGGTGTGATAATGTTCATTTTTATGTTTTCAGCCAAGAAAAACTATTATCTGAATACAGTTTTGTATCATCTAAATGTGTACACTCAGACATAGGATATTTTGCCTATTTCTGATAAGCAGGACATCTGCTGATGTACGCTACAAAAATGTTAGAATATGAGTTAATAAGCTTGTCTTTCAGACAATGGGTCTCACTCTTAAAGATGTAACCTAAGTATTTTAAGGACACGGGGTGTCTCGAGATACTCTAGCCATCCATAAAGCTTACACATCCAGTTTGAATCTTACACAGAGTAGCAGGCTTAAAGTGCCATATTCATCTAAGAGAGATTTGACATCTCTTTGTGATTAGTTTTTGGTGAATATGAGTTCCAGTTCACTGTTCAAGGAACTTTCTTAGCCCTTCAGTGCAGCAGCATCCCTTAGCTAGGTGCACAGCCCACCACAGTGGGATCCTGCATTTGTAGTAAGAGATCATAACATAGGAGACACATTACACTGTCTGCACATTTGCAAGGAGGGTCAGAGTGTTTGCTATTACATTTACATCTGAAATGAGATGTAGAATTAGAAGACAGAAAAGAAATCTGGTTTGGCCTTCTTTTTTTCCTTTGTAATTTTTTCCTCAGATTTTTGTGTCTACTTACACTTTAATAACTATTAAAGCTATTCTTTTTCAGAAAAAAAAAATACACCCAAATGTAATCAAGTTGATACCAATGTAATCAAGTTGATGCCATTGATAACACATTCATTTGTTACACCATTATTTCCCAGACTCAGCTTAATCTGGTATTTTTTTTTTACATTTTGTTTTACAGTAGGCCATAATCCGTCTTTCAAATTACCTCTAGCAGTTAACTGATGTGGCTAGCTCAAGAGGCCAACTGCTTTCTATTTCTCAAGCAGTCACTATAGACAAGCATTGCTCTTGCATTCAAGGTGACTAAAGTTAGGTAGGTTTAATTCAAGTCATAGAGCTCAACAGTCCTTACTAGAACTGATCCCAAGGAGGCAACTTTCATATATTCAGACAAAACAAATATAAGAAGGAGAGGCAGAGCATTAATGTCCTGCAGCCCTGGCCGTTGCTCATTACAAAACAATTTTCCTCTTACAATGGCCCTTCACCTTTGCAGACAAGAAGCTGCAAACTAAGAAAGAAATAAAATTGGCAGCATACGAGGAGGCAAACTAGCAAGATGATTAGGAGACTGCAACATGGTGAGGCCAAAAGCTGACTTTGCTCAGTGCTGCTCAGAAGAGAGTGGGAGTGTCTTGCTGTTGTCAACTGTTCCAGTTGACAAACAAATTCCAATTTGATGTTAGGGCAAATAATTCACTGTTAGGGTGGTCAAGCACTGGAGGAGATCACTGAGAGAGGCTGGGGCTTCCTTATTCTTGGGGATACTTTGAAGTTGGCTTTAGGTTTGAAGTTGTCCCTCTTTTGACCAGTGGGTTGGACCAGATGACTTTCAGAGGTCCCCATCAGCCTCGGTTATTTGGTGATTCTGTCCCCTGAGGCTGCCTGACTTGTTTTAGCGCAACACTACAGCAGCCAAAAGGAGCTGCTGTTGTACCCTGCTTTGCCCACCCTGGCCCACTGCCTTATGCTGGGTTCTCGGTATTTTTTGGTAAGTATGGATGGGAAGAGCACAAGCCACTTGAGCCACAGCACCCTTCTGCTGATCGTGTGCTACTGTTAGTGTTCCTTTTGCAACAGAGAACTGTGGCGAATCAATGCCTTTAAATTTATCATTGGGATGTTGATCTTTTTGTTTGAAAGTACTTTGACAATTTCTTTTAAAACACCCGATACTTCAGTCTGGAACCCAGAAGGTGTTTAGACACTTTTAAAATACATATACATGTATTAATAAAAAAATAAGTAAAACCCTATAGGCATTGGTGTTAATTTGTATGAGGCTATTACAGATATGTTATGTACTGAATTAAGTAGATATTAACCAGAGGAATTCAAAATTTTTGTGAGAAATGCATCACTGTGATCAAGCGTGACATGGCTATTTACTTATATTAGTACAAATAAGGGCTTAAAATTGGGGAAAAGTAAATATGTTTCCAGTTTCAGGAATGGACATCTGTGTTAATTAATTGCACTGAGGAGCAGGATTCTACATTCTGGGCTGCTGTGGATTGAGTATAATAAACAGCTGCAGAATTTGGAAAAATGCAAATTTTAAGATGTAAGGATAGAAAAAGTTTCTTACATAAACAGTTGTGTGAAGTTCTGCTTTCTTTTTCTACTATGCTATCAAATTGTACAAAAGATGTGTAGTTCTCGATGATATGTTATTGTCCACACGGTAGTCCAGCCTTCAGTGTGTTTTCTTTGTGTTGGATGGAGAAAATAGAGATAAGGATGACAGCCAACATGAAAGCCTCAATTTTTCCTTCTTTCAATATTTAGAATAGAGAATAAAAAGGTTGCACTTCAAAGGCTAGGTGATTTTTTTTTTAATGTTATTCATCCACACCAAAGAATTACGTCAATAGTATGTGTTCCAAGATGCTATATTGCATTTAGTGTGAATAGGCCGCAGAAAATACATAAAAACATTATGGCAAACAACCCTTCTTTCTCCCTGAGCACATCTGTCAGCAGAAGAACGATTTAAGGCCTCTGCCTAGAAATGAAAGGCCCATGTGCTTGACACATCAGAGGGTACCTCTGCTTCCTAAAGCAGCATAGCCTTTGATTTCTGCTCCAAATACCTTGCAGTGTCAAGCCGGCAGATTTGGATTTGAACACCATTGCAAATTTTCAGTTTGATCCAAACAAACAGAGTGATGAAGCTGACAATGACAGGTCATACATACACACACGCAAATATATACACAAGCGCATGATTGCAGTTTTTAGTGTTTTACTACTATGACAAAAGGGAATTTCATTCTTGCTAGTTCTTCACTTGTATTCAGTGATATTTTTAACATTGTAAAGTCTTTATGTAGGTTCCTCATGATCAGAGAATAAGGAGCAGAGAATGGTAGACAGCAGAGAATGGCAGACAGCAGAGAATGGTAGACTCTGTAGCAGAAAATAAACTTTTCCAGGTGCCCTGAAAACTACTGCAGAAGGGTTGAGAATTAGTGTAATTATTGTGTCCCACTTGGTATAGAGCACAATATGTTTAAGGGAATTTAGAAGAGATGCATGTGCAGAAGTAGTAAGTACCTAGGGATATTGTCAATTTATGCCTCATTTACTTGATGTTCTTCTTTCATAGATTTATTTAATTGGTTTCATAGATAAGAGAAAACATGAAAAATGTAATGTGTGGCCCAGCACACCATCCTTTCTATGAAAGCATATAATTATAATGAGAAGTCTGCTTTTTTATATATTCATTTTCAACAGACTTCATTTTCCAGATTTTACTTTATATTAATTATAATTTCCTTGTGAAATAATAAGAAGTGGAGGTGATTGTACAGGTCTGCAAAGGAAAATCAGGAAAGTTTAAATTGAATCATTAACTTTGCATAATGTTTACAGCTCTTTATATGAAAGGAGAATTTTCTATTGGTGACCTGATTCTGGCAGCATACCAGGACACATTGCTTTTTACAAATGGAGCACAAAATCAAACAAAACCAAGACTAAAAGATACTGATCCCTTATCTTTCATGCTTTAAAATACTGGATCCTGTTTTCTGTCTCATACATGAACCAACACGGGTTGTATTCAGCTACCTAAACCTGAGCATCTATCACCATTTCAGATGCTGCAAGTTATCATGCTTGGCTGGAAGCCATTGCTCCAATAGGGCACAGCTCAGCTCTCACTCCGAATTTGTATCTGCCAACCCCATGCAAATCTCTCAGAAGCTGCAGGTGCTTGGGGTATCCAAAACAGTACAAGCTGCCTGTGTTTAGATACGTGAATCCTGATCATTTCTATACCACTTGGAGGGCCTTGTAGTTAATGCACCAAACTGGGTTTTCACTGCAGGCTTTCTGTTTGGCAGCAGGCAAATTTCTTCTCTTATTTTTGTGGTCTTGCTCCATCTCCTTACCAGGACATGGTATTTCATTGTTTCTTCTGTTCATCTGTCTTGGCTAGATCATCTAGAAGATTCCTATGGCAAGATCTTAAGCTAGCATTTACCACAGCTTGGCCAGGATTTCAAGCAGGAGACTCTTGCGCCAAAGCAGTACAAATACTAGTAAATGAGTGAAAAACTGATCATTTGGGAAAGGAGTCCTTTGCTCTGATTTTTGTAGATGAAACTCTTGGGATTTAAACTGTCATAAAACATAAATGACAATATACTGTACGTAGGAGTTGTACATGTTAATTAATATTAATGCTGTTAGAAACAGTACATCAATTACTTTTGTATGGTAAGTGGTTTTGTACTGCTGAGTACAAAACAAGTAGTTGTTTACTTGATTAATACAGTATGAATTTCTAGTAAAGGCAAGATTTAATTAAATAAAGGAAATTTTCGGTGACCTTAGTAATTCTGGGCATTTTGACCTATCCTTCTGTCACTGAAAGCACTTTTATATATTTGTATGACACTGTGTCAGCTCAACAGTGATACTGCCATTTTGGAAGAGGATAAAAAGGGACATATATTTTTATCATCCTTGCAAAGCTGTCAAGACAGTTTGCCAGTCTATGTGCAAAATCCTTTTGCCTGCATTCTATTATGATTACTAAAGAAAATGTTGTTTTCTGTCAATGTCTCAGCCCACTTCTTAGTAACATTAGCCTCAAAAATTTTCACTTGACTTATAGGTGTTTTGAGGAAATACAAACAGAAGTAAAACATGCTAGGCTCCTCAGATGAAATTGTTATATTTATTCTCTTAATTATTGTCAGTGTTCTAACTAGGAAGATCTTGGATCTGAGCTGTGACCTTGAGGTTAAAAAAAAATGTTAATTATCAGTCTTTGAAAAATGCTAATTGACCCAGCGAACCATTAAATTGTTTAGATTATGTTTGATAGTATTTCATTAGCATTTGCCGAGGCGATCGGCTCCGGGGCAGACGCGTTCTGCAGCGGAGCGGGGGATCGGGCCAGGCAGGGCTAATTTTTTTTCCGGCATCGAGCCTACTGGAGGGAGCCGCCAGGACCCGGCAGCCCTCGTGAGGGAGGCTGACGAGGCGAAGGCGGAGCCAGCAGCGTCAGCGGCGGGCTATTTAAATCGGGACCCACCGCCATTTCACTGCCATTTGCCGAGGCGATCGGCTCCGGGGCAGACGCGTTCTGCAGCGGAGCGGGGGATCGGGCCAGGCAGGGCTAATTTTTTTTCCGGCATCGAGCCTACTGGAGGGAGCCGCCAGGACCCGGCAGCCCTCGTGAGGGAGGCTGACGAGGCGAAGGCGGAGCCAGCAGCGTCAGCGGCGGGCTATTTAAATCGGGACCCACCGCCATTTCACTGCCATTTGCCGAGGCGATCGGCTCCGGGGCAGACGCGTTCTGCAGCGGAGCGGGGGATCGGGCCAGGCAGGGCTAATTTTTTTTCCGGCATCGAGCCTACTGGAGGGAGCCGCCAGGACCCGGCAGCCCTCGTGAGGGAGGCTGACGAGGCGAAGGCGGAGCCAGCAGCGCCCCCTCCCCAGCCATTCAAAAGCTGCCCCTAGGGAGCGCGAGCGACCAGGAGCGCGGCGAACAGGGCGTGGCGCGGCAGAAGGGAGTGGCGCGGCAGTTAGCGCGGCTAGTTCGCGCAGGAAGGGCGGAGCGCTCCCCCTACACACAAACAACACCTCGTTAACAACAGCCGTAGCTAGGTGATAATGGTCGCCACCAGGCACGGCGCGCTCTCCAGGAAGTCGGTACACACCCAGACCGACTACCCGTTAAAAAATGCAGCAGTTCAGGTCACCGGATGCAAGGAGTGTCTGAGCCTGTTGCTGCCATCGGCGGGAGGCAGAGAAAATGCGTGCGTGAGGTGCGAGCAGGTGGATGATCTGGTCCGCATGGTGGCGGAGCTCAAGGAGGAGGTGGAGAGGTTGAGGGCCATCAGGGAATGTGAGCGGGAGATAGACTTCTGGAGTAACTCCCTGCAGGGCCTCAAGGGGAGGTGCCGAGGTGAGACTCCTCAAATGGGGGCGGACCCCCTGCCCTGTCCCCGTCGGGCAGAGGGAGGGGATCTGGGAGCTGAGGAGGAATGGAAACAAGTCCCTGCTCGACATCGCAGGCGATGCCCTCCCCTTCCGGCCCCACCCTCCCAGGTGCCCTTACACAACAGGTTTGAGGCCCTAGAGATTGAGAGGCCGGTGAGTGAGGAAGAGGTAGCAAATGTTCCCAGGAGGATGCCTGGGGCGAGGAGGTCGACTCCGCGCCTCAGGACTGCCTCCACCAAGAAAGACAGGAGGGTTATTGTTGTTGGAGACTCGATTCTTAGGGGAACAGAGGGCCCTATTTGTCGGCCTGACCCTACCCGTAGGGAAGTCTGCTGCCTCCCTGGGGCCAGGGTCAGGGACGTTGCCAGGAAGCTTCCTAACCTGGTACGCCCCTCTGACTATTACCCCCTTTTGATAGTCCAGGCGGGCAGTGATAACATCGAAGAGAGAAGCCTCAAGGCTATCAAAAGGGACTTTAGGGGACTGGGTCGGTTAGTGGATGGAGCGGGAGTGCAGGTGGTGTTTTCGTCCATCCCTATGGTGGCAGGGAGGGGTTCAGAGAGGACACGGAAAGCTCACCTGTTAAACACGTGGCTCCGGGGCTGGTGCCAACGCAGAAATCTTGGGTTTTTTGATCACGGGGCACTTTACTCAGCACCTGGCCTGATGGCCGCAGACGGGTCCCTATCTTTTAGGGGAAAAAGGATCCTGGGCCAGGAACTGGCAGGGCTCATTGAGAGGGCTTTAAACTAGGTAGGAAGGGGGATGGGGCTGAGGCTAGGATTGTTGGGGCTGTGCCAGGGGGAACAATGGCAAGGCTGGAGGATAAGGCTATAGCCCAGCTGAAGTGCATCTACACCAATGCACGCAGCATGGGTAACAAACAGGAGGAGCTGGAAGCCATCGTGCGGCAGGCAGGCTACGACTTGGTTGCCATCACGGAGACGTGGTGGGACCAGTCTCATGACTGGAGTGCTGCAATGCCTGGCTATAAGCTCTATAGAAGGGACAGGCAGCATAGAAGGGGTGGTGGTGTGGCTCTCTATATTAGAGAGTCTTTCGAGGTTGTAGAACTCGAGGTTGGGAATGACAAGGTCGAGTCCCTTTGGGTTAGGATCGGCAGGGACAACAAGGCTAGTGTCCTGGTCGGGGTCTGCTATAGACCGCCGAACCAGGATGAGGAGACGGATGAGGAATTCTACAGGCAGCTGACAGAGGTTGCTAAATCATCAGCTCTTGTACTCATGGGGGACTTCAACTTCCCTGACATATCCTGGAAGCACAACACAGCCCTGAGAAAGCAGTCTAGGAGGTTTCTGGAGAGCGTGGAAGATAGCTTCCTGACGCAGCTGGTTAGTGAACCTACCAGGGGTGGTGCCCCGCTAGACCTTCTCTTCACAAACAGAGAAGGACTGGTGGAGGACGTGATCGTCGGGAGCTGTCTTGGGCAGAGTGACCACGCAATGGTGGAGTTCACTATTCTTGGCGAGACCAGGAAGGGGACCAGTAAAACCGCTGTATTGGACTTTCGAAGGGCTGACTTTGAGCTGCTCAGGACACTGGTTGGTGCAGTCCCTTGGGAGGTGGTTCTGAAGGGCAGAGGGGTCCAGGAAGGCTGGGCGCTCTTCAAGAGGGAAATCTTAATGGCGCAGGAACGGTCTGTCCCCACGTGCCCAAAGACGAGCTGGCGGGGAAGAAGACCGGCCTGGCTCAACAGAGAATTGTGGCTTGATCTTAGGAGGAAAAAGAGGGTTTATAAGCTTTGGAAAAGTGGGCAGGCCACTAAGGAGGACTTTAAAGAAGTAGCGAGGCTGTGCAGGGACAAAATTAGGAAGGCCAAAGCTCATCTGGAGCTCAATCTGGCTACTGCCGTTAAAGATAACAAAAAACGTTTCTATAAATACATCAACACAAAAAGGAGGACTAAGGAGAATCTCCATCCTTTACTGGATGCGGGGGGAAACTTAGTTACAAGAGATGAGGAAAAGGCGGAGGTGCTCAATGCCTTCTTTGCCTCAGTCTTTAGCGGCAATACCGGATGTTCTATGGATACTCAGTACCCTGAGCTGGTGGAAGGCGATGGGGAGCAGGATGTGGCCCTCATTATCCATGAAGAACTGGTTGGTGACCTGCTACGGCACTTAGATGTGCACAAGTCGATGGGGCCGGATGGGATCCACCCAAGGGTACTGAGGGAACTGGCAGAGGAGCTGGCCAAGCCACTTTCCATCATTTATCAACAGTCCTGGCTATCAGGGGAGGTTCCAATCGACTGGCGGCTAGCAAACGTGACGCCCATCTACAAGAAGGGCCGGAGGGCAGACCCGGGAAACTACAGGCCTGTCAGTTTGACCTCAGTGCCAGGAAAGCTCATGGAGCAGATCCTCCTGAGAGTCATCACGCAGCACTTGCAGGGCAAGCAGGTGATCAGGCCCAGTCAGCATGGGTTTATGAAAGGCAGGTCCTGCTTGACGAACCTGATCTCCTTCTATGACAAAGTGACGCGCTGGGTGGATGAGGGAAAGGCTGTAGATGTGGTCTACCTTGACTTCAGCAAGGCTTTTGACACCGTCTCCCACAGCATTCTCCTCAAGAAACTGGCTGCTCTTGGCTTGGACTGGCGCACGCTTCGTTGGGTTAGAAACTGGCTGGATAGCCGGGCCCAAAGAGTCGTGGTGAATGGAGCCAAGTCCAGTTGGAGGCCAGTCACTAGTGGCGTCCCCCAGGGCTCGGTGCTGGGGCCGGTCCTCTTTAATATCTTCATTGATGATCTGGACGAGGGCATCGAGTGCACCCTCAGTAAGTTCGCAGATGACACCAAGTTAGGTGCGTGTGTCGATCTGCTCGAGGGTAGGAAAGCTCTGCAGGAGGATCTGGATAGGCTGCACCGATGGGCTGAGGTCAACTGCATGAAGTTCAACAAGGCCAAGTGCCGGGTCCTGCACCTGGGGCGCAATAACCCCAAGCAGAGCTACAGACTGGGAGAGGAATGGTTGGAGAGCTGCCAGGCAGAGAAGGACCTGAGAGTGATGGTGGATAGTCAGCTGAATATGAGCCAGCAGTGTGCTCAGGTGGCCAAGAAGGCCAACGGCATCCTGGCTTGTATCAGGAACAGCGTGACCAGCAGGGCGAGGGAGGTGATCGTCCCCCTGTACTCAGCTCTGGTGAGGCCGCACCTCGAGTACTGTGTTCAGTTTTGGGCCCCTCGCTACAAGAAGGACATCGAGGTGCTTGAGCGGGTGCAGAGAAGGGCGACGAAGCTGGTGAGGGGCCTGGAGAACAAGTCCTACGAGGAGCGGCTGAGGGAGCTGGGCTTGTTCAGCCTGGAGAAGAGGAGGCTCAGGGGTGACCTTATCGCTCTTTTTAGGTACCTCAAGGGAGGCTGTAGCAAGGTGGGGGTTGGCCTGTTCTCCCATGTGCCTGGTGACAGGACGAGGGGGAATGGGCTTAAGTTGAGCCAGGGGAGTTTTAGGTTAGATGTTAGGAAGAACTTCTTCACTGAAAGGGTTGTTAGACATTGGAACAGGCTGCCCAGGGAAGTGGTGGAGTCACCATCCCTGGAAGTCTTCAAAAGACGTTTAGATGTAGAGCTTAGGGATATGGTTTAGTGGAGGGCTGTTAGCGTTAGGTTGGAGGTTGGACTCGATGACCTTGAGGTCTCTTCCAACCTAGAAATCCTGTGTGATTAATATAAAATATAAACTCACATTTTGTTAATGTATGAAATGCCATTTAAATTGAGAAGTCACTCCTAAATAACATCTCAGATTTTAAAGTTTTTTTCTCACTTATGTAGACATTCTCAAACTTTATTTATTAAGATAGTTTATTATTGTCAGAATAAATAAATATATAAATATTTCTTTAATTGCAAACTATGTATCTGCAAATAAGCTTTTGCTTATTTACTGAGTAGTGGTCAGTGTTGAATTCCTGTCAAGAACTGACTGATTGGTTAAATCAATTAGCATTGGAACTTCTCCCCATGGCAAGGAACAACAACCATATTATTGTCCTCTGAAGATTTCTTTGTAAGACCTGGTGTTGGAGATGTCTCAGGCAGTATCTGAGTGAAAGGAAAGGAGATCTGACTGAGACAAGAGCATCCTTACGGGACCATGCAGTCTGGGACAGCCTAGAGGTCCTGCAGTTAAGCTTATGCTCAGCACAGCCTGAAGAATATTTAAGGCTTTAGGGCAGATCTTGATTGGAATTCAGCCCACAGGAAGAAGGATTAAAACCAACACTATTGTCATCTTTAAATGGAGTATGCATTCAATTCCTGTAGCACATGGGGCAGTATAGAACCCTTCTGTCCTTTTAAGCCTATACACAGCAGGAAGAAACTGCTGGAAGTGTTTGTCATTACAATTAATAACACGCTATAGCTTCCCAAAGGAGTCTGTGTTCCTCTCAGGCTTTCTTGTAACAAACCCTGGATGTTCAGCTTTCACTTGTTTGCTCCTGTCTCATTCTGTAAGGTCACTGGGGTGGGTGCAGCAGCACACCACCTGCCTGGCCTCCCTCATAGGAGCAATAGCCCACAGAGACAGGGGGAAACTCTATGGTGTTTCATTTTTTCATGGCAACTTAGCAGTTTAATTATGGAGATGGAATTTCTACACTATTCTTCAAGCATGGGAGAAAAAAAAAATCCATAGGAAAAAAAAAATGTCAAAATATCAGTTGTAGGTCGTTTAACTAGTAAGGGTATCATTTACTAAGTAAGAAGTATTCAGAAATAGGTAAGCAGTGTATTTCCCACAGAATACTGTTATATTAATTCAAAATTGCTGGAGGAAGAGGTTCATTATTTGGACTGTGACAGACTGCTAAAATGCTTTTCTGTTGGCAGCTGTGAGAAGGAAACTTTCCCCATAAATGTGCCGGTGTCAGCCACATCGTTTTTGTTAGCCCTTCATGCTGCAGCAGGGAGTCACCACGCAACCAACTCCTGCTAAAGTAGCCCAGCTTGTGCAAGACTAATTCATTCTTTCTGAACACCTTCCTCCTCCTTCCTCCTTGTATACTTTCTCCACCACCCCCAAAAAAGAGATCCCTGAACAGGAGTTAGGCTTCCTAGCTGCTTCATGGAAAAGACAAATCCAGCTGCTGTTTTCTCAATGGTCACTGTGGTCCAGAGGATATAGGACATGGGGCCTTGAGCTTCATGGATCCTAGCTGAGTGCCAGGCTCCTTATGTCTGGAACTGCATGCAGGTAGAAACCAGGGAAGGAAGGTATGAATGAAGACCCTTCAGCTGAGCAGGACCTGCTGCAGCAACCCTCAGGCAGGCATGCAATGTCTGAACACTGTGAACAGGGCTGCCATGCCAGGACCAATAGAGAAGCAAACATCTGCATCCTCCAGCTTTCCACAGAGCTGACAGACAAACTTAACAAGGCCTTTGATAATTAATGGGTGAAAGCATCAAATCCTTAGACATAGCCATTACCATCTTTTATAGTGTCAAGTAAGTCAGTGATATGATGGCAATGTGACAAGCTGTGAAAATACTTTTAGCTCACAGTGCAGTAGGATGGCATGTGGGAACACTGGAATGCAGGTTAATGCATGAATGGTAGACCTTACTGTTAGGCAGAGTATTTCATCCTGAGTGGTATTATATAAGTACCCTTGGACAATGATCAGTTCCGGGGCTGTCCAGATTATCATAAACTGTCAATATCCCAATAATACACTACCCACAGATGCAGTTTTTGTTTTTCTGGGACAGATGTATTTGCATTTTTAATTCACAGGAATCTCATTACTCTTATTCTGAAGACTGAAAAATGCTAAACCAAGATAAACAAGGAAGGCCTTTTGCAGTAAATGTTATTTTTACATTTCAAAATGAATGTAATTGAATGGATGAAATTCTGTTCCAGAAGCCCAGCTATGCAGCTGAAGGAAAATGGAATGATCCTACATTTGATCATCTTTGTCTTTTTCTTTTTCTTTTTCTTTTTCTTTTTTTTTTTTTTCCAGCTAAAACTTGTCAGAAGAGTAATTTTGTTATGACAGTAGATTTTTTTTTAATTAAATGTCTGCAGTCTTCTCTATCTATTGCTTAGGCAAGAACAGCATATTAGAAAGTTGCAAATGAAATGAGATAAGGCATCATTCAGCAGCAGAAGACAAGTTTGGGAGTAGCATATGAATGGGGTAGTGATATTGTACTAGCATGGTGAGTGTGAGCAGGGAAGTTGGGGTATTTGGGAGGCTACTACATCCTCCTATGAGGGGAGTTGCAAGCACCAAGTTAACATAAAAAGACCTGAAGAAAGTGAAGAGGCATTTTGCAGACCTTTTGATTAGTAGAAGCATACACTCTTCAGATGTCATTACCATGTTACGAACCATGAACTGGACAGTCTGGGCCTTTCCACCACACTGAGGGCTTTTCCCATGCTCCTAAATAAATGTTGTGGGTTTTCAAAGACTGTTCCATTTTTAATGCAGTAGAATAACTAACTAGCTTGATATCTAATAATCAGCATGAAACTTCTTAGGAAGTTGATAAAGCTATTACTCCTGATAGTCACTGACAATAGAAATATACTGACTCTTTTCCAGTGGCCATTGGTCTTTCTGTTAGTCCTCTTCTGCAGAGATGCATAATGTGACTCCGCATTCTTACTATATGTAGCAAGAATATCAAATAGAATTGACGACAGCAGCACTTACAGTTGTACAGTAGCTTATAAATTACAATATGTCATTCTTACATTTTGAACTTCATTCTATCTTCCAAATGTTCAATTTTGAAATATTTTGTTGGCTTTTTTGAAGATAGCATTTCATTAATGTAAAATAGCACACAGTGTCATTGACGTCTAAATAAAATATTTTTCTAAAGAAACCAATACAAGGGTTTCAACGTTCATGTTCCTTGATGTCCTTCATCATTTTCATAAAAAGATGCATTTCAAAATCCAGGTCTGTCAGTTCTCCTAGGTATCTAGTTAATTCAAGCTGGACCATTTCTGTCTTGCTCTTCAGTATTTTCTTTAAATATGTACAGTCAGTGTTATCTGTAGAAGCCAATTTGATCAGACAACAAAAAATAGTTTTAAATTAGTTTTCTTTTAACCTCTTTAGTCCTTGGCTGAGGACAAAGTGCTGCTACATATTACTTTCATTGGTTGCATTACTGACAAAGAATCACTGGAGTGCAAAGTCCAATAGCTGACCAGCCTCCTTCACCCAGCTCACCCAGTTTTTAGAGTGCAGACTTGCACAAACTTAGGTATAAATATGCTGAGTATTCTGTGTGGATACTGCTTTTCCCTGTATGGTTGCTCAGGCAATTATCATATTCATATAAATTGGTCTTCACAATGGTGTTTGAGAACTGCACAGCTGGAAATGACAACTGACTCAGCCTCACGTAGGTAGACCTTTTCATCTTTCCTGTTGGCCATATGTGCTTATATAGTGGCACAGATAAAGAGTGATGAACAAAGGCATTTAGCTGAAAAAGCGCCTGTATGCTTGAGAGCTTCTCCAATTTCCTTCCACTCTGTCAGCTGGTCTAATAAAAGATAGAACCTCTGTTTACACAAGCATACTTAACATACTTCTAAAAATCTACCATAACACTTTAAAGTTTCTCTTTTGATTCCAGGCTGTTGGGTGCTTGTTTGTTTGTTGTGTTTTTGTTTGGTTTGGTTTGTGTTTGTTTTTTTCCAAAACAGATCCAAAATACATTGAAGGCAACTCTCAGGACAGAGAGTTACTTTAAATTTTGTGCATTATAACCTGGGATTTCAATTAAGATCCAAGCTTCAGGAGAAGGAAATCAGGTAGTTGCCTAAGAGCTATTATTGGCCTCTGCATTTATTTTTCTTACAACAGTAACATAATATATAGTCAGTCTAGGCTGATCATAGGTACAGGAGTCTTTGATATTGAGGTGCAACAGATAGCATACATTTGTATACATCCTTCAAAGCTTGCACTACCATCACAGATGTGCACAGCAGTTGTAAGCCAAGGTTCACAGTAAGTTTTAATTAAGCATTTTTGTAGCTCAGAATAGGCCTGACTATAGTAAAATAATAATAATCATCATCATCATCATCATCTATTGACATTTGATAAATTAGTTTTGTTTGACCAATGTACATTATCACTGCATCTTTACAAACATAATTATGAGGTTGGTGTTGCCTAGGTTTCAGGGATTTTCTTCCTTGAAGTAAAGCAAATAAGATGGTTATATGTTTTCTGAACAACATATTACATATTTTCTAAATAACTTCTATATATGTCTAACAAGAGGACCAATACCTTTAAAGAGCAAGAGGTAATTAACATCACTGTCTTTTTGCCCCACATAGTTCAGTCTTGTATGTGATATACTTAAGTTATAAATTAATAATGAATTCAGAACTGAAATTTATCCATAAAATTATTCAGAATAAAATTTGAGTGTAAATTAGCGGTACTTATTACAAATTCAGAAACCTTTAAAGTATCACAAAAGGTTTACTTCTTTTAAATAGATTTCTAAAATTTATCTCAGCATTACTTTATGCTTAAATCACTTGAAGGCTAAGGATCACAAGATAGGATTGCTATTTGTAAAACCAAGAAACTAAGGGAGAAAGTAATACTTGCCTAGAACATTAAAAATAATAATAATCATAAAAAAAAAAAAAAAAGACAAATATAAACCTGTTATACTGAGTGTGACAAATGACTGTTACATTGACTTTTATTCTACTTTAATAAAGAGTAGGAAAACACAACCAGGTCCCATCGGTGCCAAATTATTTGACTGTGAAAACAATAGTTCAAGGGAGATGTCTAACATGAGGAGCATGCCTCTGCCTTAGACACATCAGTCTTTCTCTAAATTCTTGAAATCTTACTAGTAATTTGATTTTACTTTCTGGGAATATGTTCCAGTTATACTATGTACAGCTTCTGCCAGCAGCTAATTCACATTTCTAATGTTCTGTTCTGTCCAGAAGTTTTCAATATCTGTTGATTTTAATTGTTTAACTTAAAAAAGATTAATTTTATTTGTACTGTGCTGTTATTTAAAGCACCGATCCCAGTAGAATAAAATGAAATAACCCTTTGATGGATAGGACTAAATTAATCATGACTTTCAACTTACTTTGAAAGACAAAATGTAAAGAAGTTAATTTTATGCTCTAGCATATGCATAAGGGTTTTTTTGAATACTTTTTCATGTTGTCTACCTACATGCCCTACTTCTTGATCTATTTCTGTTTCTCTGCTATTCAAGGGAAATTCTGAGCTTATGATATCATCTAATAAGATAACATCATAACATACCATTTGTAATAGAATAGTGAATGTAGGTAGATATTGTGAGCTATGCACATTATGCTTATTTATTTTCTCTCAAATTCTTTGTTTTATTTATTTTTTAGGAATTATCAAATATTTCAATTTATTTCTGTCCAGGTGACATGACTTTTTAATGAAGTAAGTAAAGTAGGCAGTTGAGTAACAGTGAGTATTCTGAACTGAACTCTCCAATTATTGTTTTTGTGTTGTTGTTGTTGCTGCTGCTGTTTGTAAGCCTCAGCTATATATCATAGTTTATTACCTTTGCTCTTTTTGTTTATTTATTGGGTTTACATGGCAAAGTGTTGGCAGCAGAGAGGACTGCAAGGTGGCCTCTGTGAAAAGAGCCCAGGGGCTACACTGTGCCATGCACAGCCAGTTCCAGAAAGCTCTACAATGGAACCAATACAGGACAGTGATGAGCCCATCAATCATGCTGGGGTGCCTCTGTGATAATGTATTTCAGAAAGGATAAAAAAAACATGAAGCAGCTGTGGGAGTGAGAAAGTGGGAGACAAGCAGCCCTGCAGACCCCAAGGTCAGTGCAGAAGGAGGGCTGGAGGTGCTCCAGGCACGGAGCAGAAGTTCCTCTGTGGCCTGTGGAGAGGCCCCTGGTGGCCTGTGAAGAGGCCCCAGGCTGTCCCCCTGCAGCCCATGGGTCCCACATGGAGCAGATCTCCACACTGCAGCCCGTGGAGGAGTCCCTGGTGGAGCCGGTGGATGTGGCCTGGAGGAGGCTGCAGCCCATGGAGAGCCTCTGCAGGAGCAGGTCCCAGGCCAGAGCCGCAGCCCATGGAGAGGAGCCCACGCAGGAGTAGGGGGTCTGGGGAGAGCTGCCACCTGTGGGTAACCTATGCTAAAGCAGTCCTCTCTTGAAAGATCGCACACACTGCAAAGGACCCCTGGTGAGGCAGTTCTTAAGGAACTGCAGTATATGGTAAGGACATATGCTGAAGCAGCCAGTTTCTGATGGACAGAAAGGACCCAACACTGGAGCAGGTGAACAGCATGAGAAGGAAGGAGCAGCAAAGAAAAAGCATTACGAACTGATCACAACCCCCATGCACCACCCCCCTGCACTTCTTCGGGTCAAGAAGAACAAACAGGAATGAAGGAATGGAGTTGATCCTGGGAAGAAAGCCAGGAAAGGTGGTTTCAGTTTTGTCTTTTTTTCTCACTATTCCACACGGTTTTTAATAGACAATAAATTAAATCAGCTTTTAAGTCTGCTTTTCCTGTGATAGTAATTGGTGAGTGATCTCCCTGTCTCGCTGATCTCCCTGAGTATAACATATATTTGTCACCAAATGAATTCCTGTAGTTGCTTCCTCATACTCTGTGGCTACATTTTCTGCATAGTCTTATTGTTTCAACTGTAATAAAGCAGGGCATATGGATGTCTGCAGAACACAGAAAGGGTAAGGTCTAAAAGTGAAACAAAGCCTCCTTTATTTCCTCTCAGTTCAGCTGTACCAATGATTTTGTCTACTGGCTTGCACCAAAACGTTCAGTGGTAATTTTTACTACAAACAACAGAAGTTTCACAATATTGTGATTACAGGCTCTTGCTTTGAAAGTTTTTATGCAGAAATACTAGCAGGACGTAATTACAACTTCAGTGTTTAAAATAGTGGAAGTGAATCTCTGGAGATATTCTATGCTATGATAAGCATATGTCAAATTAGGCTCAGTTGACAACACTCCCGCATTTGGGATCAATTTTCTGCAATATAAAATGCTTTTGTTTAAATACAAATAGCCAGGACAGTTTCTCCACTAAATGACTTGACTGTGATCTGCAGCTCCAATAACTCATAGAGCCTTGTAGGGAAGGGAATTTAAACCAACAGAGCATTCAGTCCAATATTTCTGTTTTAGAATGGGACTTCTGTACTGTAATTACACAGAAAGTATTGAAGAGAATAATGCTCTGTCCTGAGAATGAAAACATGTTGGAAAATTGTAACAATCAATGTATAGGAGGTATCTTAAGGAGGAAACCTAGAGATAGACTTGGTTTCAATTTCATTAAAATTTAATTTAGTGTTGAGGAAAGAAAATAAATTGTATGTTGATAAAGTATGAAGGTTTTATTTATCTCCTAGCCTCTAGGAGAAAAAAAAAAAATAGAGCCAAAAGTGTTTCTCACTGTAGATAAAATATCAGAAGATGTTCAGCTTTAAAAAATAAAAAAAATCAACTTGAAGAAAGTCAGACAAAAATATGCACTTTTATGGAGATCAGAACACTTGGAAAGTGGTTTTGTGCAATGAGAGTTCCATTAGAGGACACAAGATGCACCCTGATGTTGCTGCTCGGTTTGTCAGGAAAAAAAGTTCAACTTGGTCTTACATGCCAAAAGCCCAAAAGCCAGTATCAACACCTCTTTTTTTAAAAATCTGTTCAGTGAGAGCATATTTTGAGTTTTCACAGAATCACAGAATTGTCTAGGTTGGAAGATACCTCAAGATCATCAAGTCCAACCTCTGACCTAACACTAACAAGTCCTCCACTAAACCATATCACTAAGTTCAACATCTAAACATCTTTTAAAGACCTCCAGGGACTCAGCCACTTCCCTGGGCAGCCCATCCCAATGCCTCACAACCTTTTCAGTAAAGAAGTTCTTCCTAATATTCAACCTAAAACTCCCCTGGTGCAACTTTAGCCTGTTCCCCCTCATCCTGTCACCAGGCACATGGGAGAACAGACCAACCCCCACCTCGCTACAGCCTCCTTTAATGTACCTGTAGAGAGCAATAAGGTCGCCCCTGAGCCTCCTTTTCTCCAGGCTGAAAAAAAAACAGCTCCCTCAGCCGTTCCTCGTAAGACTTGTTCTCCAGACTCCTCACCAGCTTCTTCGCCCTTCTCTGGACTCACTTGAGCACCTCGATTTCCTTCTTGTAGTGAGGGGCCCAAAACTGAACACAGTATTCGAGGTGCGGCTTTGAGTTTTATATCTGACCCTCAGAAAGTTCAGTCTAGACAGCTGCTGATAAATTCAGCACTCAAAAACCTTAATCAAAGCAACGTATACAAGGATAGTTTGAGACAATACCATTTATATTTTGATTAAATTATAAATAAGGAAGAAATAAGTAGTCATGGAGCTTTTGCAGCCTCCCAACTTTATAGGAGTTACTGAAAGGACTCATTTTAATTTCAAAGGACTTTAGTTAAGGATCAGGGATTGAAACATCTATCAGTAAATTCAATCACTAAATCATCAAAATTGATTATTAGCCAATATTTTTCATAAATAAGACTTTCAAAAAAAGGAAATAAATTGAAAATATTTATGTTATTTACTCATTAGGAATAGTAGTATTGCTAACATGCACTCTGTATTTCCAAGAATGTATTGTTCGCTTTTTAGACTTTTGGCGTGATTATGTTGATAAATCCCAAATTGCCTTTACATTATTTCTTTAAACTTCTGAATAGAAGTTACATCACTTTATATGTTTATTAGTAAAAGGAAAAGAAATGTTAGTAATGAAACGGGAATGGTTTTAGTACGTTTTTAGTGGTGCTTGTGACCAGTGTGTAGCTATGCACATGCATATACATGCACATCTGTTTCTCAGTACCTTCAGTAGTTTTAGCTTATCTATTTTGTGGTAATTAAAATGGCTTTCAGTTTTATTAGGAGTTTGACATCTGATATTACTAAATTTATTAAGCTCTTGAAGTAATAACACTTCTTAATATACCTATAAATATTTGGTATGTGAAGTAGCCAAAATAATTTCCTCTTGGATAATTCCTACCATGCTCCTGTGATAGTGAAATTAATGAATCAAATGTGGTGTGAATCTCAGGATCATTCTGCAGTCTATACAGTACATTAACAAATGCCACCAAATCACCATCAAGTATCCTCTAGTATGAGACTATAACAAAATAAACCATGTAAATGTGGACTTGTAAACAGCTTTCAGGGATGGTAACATCACTGAGAAGTACATGCAAACCACAAAAGAATCAAAATACAGAATGTAGTAGCTTTCTTTCATGAATGTTTACCCCACTGTAAACCCCTTGAAACAGTCTATTTATTTTCTTAGCCAACATCATCAGAAAAGCACTCAGTAAGCCACTGCATCTTTCCTGTGCTGCAAATGCTAAGGTATGTGGTGTACCACATGACATACATGGGTCAGCCTAGTGCTTTCTGAAGCTGAGCAGCTGACTATTTTTTTACTTCATAGATTGTTCTTCTGACCACAGAGTAATAAGTCACAGAAAAGCACTGGGAAACTTGCTATGCTTACGTGGGTTATTTTACATCCCCACTGGGAAAATTTCAGCTAACCTTTAGCCAGCAGCTCAACAGAGCCTCAGGTAAAACCATCACTGAAGTCAGTGGACAGTCTCTTTGTCGGGGTGTGGAAGAGCATGAGAGAACACACTCGGGTCCAAATTACTTCAAAAAACATGGAGTAACCTCTAAAAGACTGAGAAATAACGTCTTCATGTTGATCGGCTCCCTGGAGTACATTTACTGATGTAGTCTTTGAAGGTTACAGTATTTTCTTATGGAGACTTTATTATTAGAAACACTGAAATGTATTGGAAAGCCACCCAGTTGTTAAAAAGCTCTATTCAGGAATTGAGAGGTATTGAAACTAATTTTGACTTCTGAGCAGAGAAATTTGCCTGAGCACAATTACCAAATGACACTCAACTGATCAGCCTGTCAACCTGAGAAGCAAGAGCAGAAGCAGAATATACTGTCATTTTCAGATGAGATACAGTCAGCAACTTAGGCCTGTGTAACCTTTCCATTTGTAAAGTACATAGCAGAAATTGCTTCTGTACATTAGTGTAGTTTAATTATATTTTTAAGTGATTTTAAAATGTTCTTTTGCCCAGCACTGATGATGGGCCCAGTGGTTTAATTTCCCCACGGCTTTCTTTCAACCATGCAGCTTGAGATACGATGACTGTTTACTGTGATTAAAAAACATCAAAGCATCAATTGTCTATTTCAAATTCCTTTACCAAGCTAATTTGAATCATTAACTACCCCATTGAAGTCACATATCAAATTGTTTCTTTAGCCTGCTTTTCTATTTTTTGTGCTTCTTAAAGTAATATTCCATTCCCTTCATTAATTTTTAGGATTCTTTCAGTTCAGCCAATACATGCTGTGAAATTTAACTGTTAATTTTGCTTCTTAAAAAGTAAAAGAAAGAGAGAGGGGAAAAAAAAAAAAAAAAAAAAAAAAAAAAAAAAAAAAAAAAGAGAGATACTGAAATGCCTGGAGAGGAACCAGAAATCTCAACAGAAATCTCAACAATATTGTAGAATAATGAAAGCAATATATAATTTATAATTTGCCTGAGAGACTCTTGACTCTTACATGGGTGGATAAGTGTCATCATGTGTTTGTAGAAGATCAATAAATTGGAGCACAAGCTACACAGAGAATGAGTTCAGGGACACACAACAACCTGGCAGCGCAGCGCAAGGTAAAACCCAGTCAGTGTACTTTCTCTGGAGTGAGCAGGCAGGTAACACCAGAATATCTTACTCTTTGTCTTTCAGGGTATTTCCTGTCAATGAAGGTCAATGGAGGGAAAGGAATTTTGATTAGGTACTGCAATCAAAAATATATGTAATATTCTACTCAGTTTCATTTTTTTCTTCAACTCTTCGCTTGGGAGCAGAATGTGGAAAATGAGGGTGAAACCAACTGTAGTAACTTGCTGGATTGATGCTTCTATCTTTGCTATGCACTGTAATGCTAAACTTGATCTTGATTTTGCCTCCACAAGAAGGAGATTTTTGCCCTAACTTGCATTGTTTTGAAGCCAGTGTCATTGACTTAATGCAGAATCTGTATATGGACACTTTCTTTTACTCACTATCATATTTTGTAGTTTAGTACTAACACATTTTCTTTCTAATGAAACCAAGGTAACTTTGTCTTAAAAGACAAATAACAGTCAGCTAGTTCATGCGATGACTGTAGTTACATCAAATAAATCGGATTTAAAATGATAGTATTGAAAACACGCAAGAAGGGGACTGGCATTTGAAATACTGTATAACTGGGTTTGAGGAATCACATATGAAATCCTAGGCATCCATAAATAACAATCTGAACTCTACAATAGAGAATTGTTTTGTATAGGTAGCTGCTTTTTCAGCTTCTATGATCAGATCCAAAAAGAGTGTGGAAAAAAATAGTTTTACCTCAACTCACCTTTTAAATTTAAAACCAATCTATTGTGTAGACACAGGAAAGAATCTCTGATCTACAAAGTATGGCACATAAATGTTTTATTTTATTAGTGCTTAGATACTGTAAGATCATTAAAAATACATAAGTAGTATATACCTGTGGGGAACTGACTCAAAAGCAAGAGGTAAGGAGAAGCAAAGTGCTTCCACACCTAGGAGAAAAAGGAGAGAACACAAATGCAATGAAACTTGAATAAGAAAGAAAGAAAGATACATTATGGTCAAAAGGAAATTAACAGAATACAGCACAAAACTGAAAACAAGTGTCAGGACTGTTTGCTCACTGTGCTTCGATTGTTTGTCACAATACTGCATGTGTTGCTTCAAACTGTTTGCCATACACGATGAAAGTATGCAATATACAGACAGTGAGAGAACATATTTCTATATACACATATTTCCCATGCCATACTTCATTTAGTAACATTCATAAATGAAGTATCAAAAAGCACAGTTATGACAGAAAACATGGTTCTGCTAATCCAAAATGGAATAATGTGAATTCAGTCTCTTGTTCTTATATATATCCACCTTTCAGACAATCCAACCTGTAATATTTGTAATGTAATTCGTGATTTCTTTATCTCTCCTTTCTCTAAAAGGTACTAATAATGGATTTATACGTATATATATAAACATACATTAAATATAATTTTAAATAGTGTTAGAACTAGTAACCTGTTAAAATCTAGGTCTAGTAGTATGTAATCCCCCTTCACTAACTGAATTTGTCTCCTCAGAAGAACATTCAGTAACAAAATAGGCCTTGCCATCTGTCTTGAACTCAAGGGTCTTCACAGTTTTGAGCATAGCAGATAAATGCAAGGGATATGGAACAAAGAACAACTGAAGTAAAGCCAGAGCTTCAGTATTCTCAAAATTGATGGAAAGAATCTGGATGTCCCATATAAACTGCAGGAATCAAACCAAGAAAATAATTACAGTCTTGAGCTAAAAAAATGGAAGTAGTCAATAACTAATGCCTGTGGAAATAGTATCTTCAAACACCTTCTCCCAGAATACAGTGTGTTGCAGCCATCTGGACTCCGAGACCTCCATGCACAGTCCCTCCTACTTCCCCCATGTTCCACTAAATGTAGTTCAGAACTTTCTGTGCATTGCTTGAAGGATTCCCAGCCCTCATATAACAATGTCATAACTAATGCCACTTAAATCTTTTCGCTAACATCATACTCAGGGTAAGACCAAGTAAACGTGTATAGTTCTGTATGGTATTATACACACCTTGTAGCAGGCTTGCAAATAGTTTAGGACCAGACCCAGAAGGGGGCATGGGGGGAGGAGAGGGGAGGGTATTATCTGTCTTCCTTCCTTCCTTCCTTCCTTCCTTCCTTCCTTCCTTCCTTCCTTCCTTCCTTCCTTCCTTCCTTCCTTCCTTCCTTTCCTTCCTTCCTCAAAAAATATATTCATGCTACAAAGATTGCATTGGAAGGGGAATGAAACCAATGGGAAATATTTAATCTTGTACAACCTAAACAATGATATGATGTTCCTTTTTATTTACTTATTTATCAACTTAAGACAATTATTTAAGTGTAGAAGCCATATAACATCAATCAGTTAAACACTATGAAGGTTCTAAGATTTGATTTGTTGATTTAATTGGATTTGGATTTCATAGCAAATAAGATAGACGAAGTTTCTGAACTGTGTTTCAGACACATTTCTTTATTTTTACTTTTTTAAAAAAGGGAAAAAAAAGCTGTTGTCTGTTTTGTTTTGACTTGTTTTGTTTTGTTTCTGTACCTTATTTCTGTTCCATCCTTCAAGTGCTTTTAAACTCTCCAGGCCAGTTTTGCCCACTGTGATGCTTTGTCATTTAGCCCTTGATTGTAGGCCCTACTTAATATCCAGCCTGGGAGGTTTCAACTGGTATTATTCATGGTTTCCGAGCTCTTCTCTGTTCTGTCTTTAGAAAGCATTCTTGTGCTTCAGTGGCACAGAGATCCTCCATCAGCAATTTCATTTTTCTGCTCTTATTTTCTGACTACTCATTTTGTGATTTTTAAGTACCTTCAATTAGAGCAATCCTTGATAGAGGGACAAGTTATCTACAGATATATTTCATAATAGAGAATGCATATAAAACTGGAGCATATTGGTAAAATTTAACACTGTATAGATTACTTAGAGTTTTCTTACAGAGCATGATACATACCAGGAAAGAAAGTTAGAGTGACTTGATATCATTGAGAACAGCAGAACTTAATCCTTTTGAGAAGACTCTATTTTTAAAGAAAAATAGATGTAGGTTGTTAGACAGGAATATCAGCAACTGTACTTCTGAAAGTAGACCCGTCCTTGCCTTGTGCATGTGGTTTACAGATACTGATCTTTCCTGTATTACAACTATCTACTGTATTGGTTATGGCCAAAACTGATTTTATCCATAATAACTTTAAGCATTTGCTGTCCAAATACTAGGCATGGAGAATTTCATTTTGTCATTTGTAAAGAACTGTCTATATGTAAGTCATATTACAGAAGAAAATTCATATTTTGTATTAGCAAAAAAGATGAAAAACTAAACAGAAAAAGGTTTGCAATGTCCATCTTTTGAAGATGTTTCATCATTTATGCATTTCTGTGCAGTCATATTAAAGGTACAACAGGAAACTTCATCCCATTCTGAAGGATATCATATGTCGTGTTATAGATAACTCTTAATTAGAATTACTTATCTAAAAATTAATGTATTTCCAAATACAAGTGTTGACTGTAATGTCTCTTTTTTTTTTTTCTTTTTTTTTTTCTTTTTTGTTACTGTTCTAACTAATTGCTGGTGATATTTATGCTGGTGAAATCCATCACTTGGTGTTACTTTCCCACACACAGGAATTATTCATCCATCCATCAAAAGGTTTGTGTGGGTGATAATGATGCACACAATAACATTAAGCTGCAGTAGCTCACCTTCAGCAGTGCTCTTTCCATAGACTCTGACAGGCTCCTGGTTTACAAGTATTCATCACAGGTACCAAATATTGTTTTCAGAAACTGCGGAGAACATTTTCTGGGCAGGAGGTCTTTACAAGAGAACTCCACTTGGATAGATGAAATTACTACACAAATCACAAGCCATGCTGTTTCTCTGCTTTCTCCTGCCACTCTTACTGCCTGCTCTGATATTTGGTGTTCAGTGCTGCTTACCTGCAGAATTATCAAAACCATCTCAAACACAGCCAAAGGAGCAAAAAGGCATATGTAATATGTACTTCCGAGAGCTCCATCAGGGCATGGAGTCCTTCCATTTGCAGCGTTAATGAAACCAGTACTCTTTTTGGGGGAGAACTTTATCATCAAAATGACATCAAAAAATTAGATTAAAGTGTTGGGTTTCTTTTCTTGCTCAGCAAGAGATTTCCTGGGTGACTATGGGCAAATCTCCCAGACTGTCAAAGTTTGGTTTTAGCTCTTGCTGTTTTGAAGTTGACCTCATTTTCGTGAGGATGGATGTTGCCCATGGAAGTATCAGTATAGGCAGAATAATGTATTGCAGAACTGAAAGGATGTAAATAGCAAAGGGTAAGATGCGTTGCTTGGAATATGAAAAGGGATGATAATTAGGTAACTGCTAGCTGAATATCAAGGAATTACTTCTGGTTTCTTTTTTTTTTTTTTTTTTTTCCCCACCTTTTTTTAAGACTGTGTGAATTTATTAAACTCTATTAAATTCACATTAGGCAACTACAACACTTATAGAGACTAAATTCTAAGAAAAAAATCTAGGATATCCAGATAATAATGCTAGAACTATGGCATTTTCTTTTTTCTTGAATGTCTAAACATCTTTGTCACTCAGACAAAAGCTTACACCAAGTAATGCTTTCTATTTTTTGCTTAAAACTGCATTTCTCCATGGAAGAGAGATTACTACCATAGAGTATTCTATTTTGGAAACACTACTTAAAATAACAGTTCTAAAATACAGGAAAAATGTCTTAGAAGTCCTTTGGAAAAAGTGAAATGAGCACAAAGGATTTAAATATTACATGCTACCTAATTGTCTGTTTCGGCTGGTAGGGAAATTGTCAAGGCGTATTATGACTAAATGCAATTCATCTAGGTTAACTTTAAAGTTTATATTCCAGGGAAGAACGAAACCTGGGATGCAGCCATAGTGATCAAAGCTGACAGCATGATCATGTTTAAAATTGAAAACTGAAGCAGCTAGAACAAGCACTGCAGGTGAACAAAAACACTGCAAGTGAACAAAAATGCTGCAGATTTTTCAAACGATGATGTTTTAACTAGAACAGTTAGGTGGTATGGCACTAAAAGCATAACGTAGAATAATTTTTCTTGCTTAGCACTTTAATAGAGATGCCTAAAATAACCTTTGGATGAATTCATTAATAAGATAAAACAGCAGTTAATTAAAAAATAAAAAAAACTTTGGTAATTTTTCCTCTTGAATTGCTGCTTTAAGGATGGTGAGCAAAATCCATGGATTTGGATATTGTAGGACTAAATACATAGTTATACAGACTTAATACAAAGAAATCTATTTAAATTTGATTTAAATTGTGCTGTTTTTGTAGGTGAGTCAACAAAGTACCAAAGAATCTGCCATTAGTAGGCTTCATGAACAAATTGTAAAATCAAGAAATGCAACAACTAGCAATGGAGTGTACGGACTTTGAGATTCAGCAGGAAAGGAGTGGTGTAGTTATAGGGTTGTTTTCCACTTCAGAAAGACTTGACTGAATAGAGGTGCTGTAAAGACTGCTTAGTGAGGCTATCTGGGCCTATCCCAGCCCATGTCTCAGCTTTTAAATTGCACTTTACAGATTCAAAGTATTTCCCCAGCACTCGACCCTTTGACCCTCACACAGCCCCATGGTTGTTAATGCCTCTTGATACAAAACACTGAAACAGAGGGGAAAAAAAGTAGATCCGTTTCTAATAGTATCTACCTCCAGATACCCAAGATACCAAACTCTGTCACAGAATAGGGATCCAAATCCAGATGTGTAAATAAATGCTTTGGAAAATACCTGATCACATACATTCCCCAAAGATAAGATACATGAGAAACGTGAATCCCTCTCAAGTCATTGTAGACTGCTAGAGTTTGCCTGCTTTGTGCTTATCTCTTCCCCTTTGCCTTTTTCTTAATATGTTTTTTCATCTCACTAAAGTGTTAATCTTCAGCACTGACCTAGAGAGGATTTTAGAGAAGAATTTCCATTTTCTAAATAACAAGGGATTTCTTGTAAAGATGCCCCCTCTCACTTACAGCAATTTCTTCAAGAGTTCATTGCCATCTTATTGAAGTGTATTCTGATGAAAACTGACAATCTGGTCCTCTTAATCAGCTAATGTCACATCAAATATCTGTAATTAAGGGAGAAGAAACCCTTACAAATGACTCATGTTTGGAGATTTTTTTTCCTTGTGTGACTTAAAACCTAATTTGTTATAGTATGTGCTGTGCTCTACAGTAGATTGTTCTTTTCCTCACTTTAAGGCTGAGTAATACAATAATAACGTACATTTATAATGGAATTAAATATCTTTCTCATTCTGTTTTTGACCTCTTTTTTTCCAGATTGAAAATCTGTTCATAAATCCAAGTATGTGTCTCTGTGTATTTAGTATGGATTTTTCACTTTCATTCTTCAAAGACTACCAAAAAATCCATACAACTTTAAACAACTCTCATGAATTTTAATGAAGTAACTGCCAATATTTTGAATGCCTGAGACAACATGCTATTATTTGCTTTCATATTGAATAAATATTGCAAAGTATTATATTAAGTGTCTAAAACATTTTTAACTCACAAAAAGGTCACTAGCTACAAAATGCACTACTTAACAACAACAGCAAAAAGAAGTGTAAAGAATCTCAGCATGTCTCTCTTACTCTCTTAACAGATCTCAGCCTTTCTAAGAATACTGAATTCTGTATTGATACCTATTTGTAAGTTTATTTTTGAGTATCCAGAGGTCTTGAGAAGTCAGGCCCCTATTACAACCTACAGTAAAAACATATAGCATAGACCTTACAAATGCCTCTATCAAGACCTTAAAATTTAGAAAGGAGGGATAAATCGGTCTAGATACAATATAGTCACATCACAAAAAGTAGAGGATGTTGAATTAATTAACAATGCACATAGTTCAAAACCAAAAAGCAATATGGAATGCATAAAGTTAATTTGCTAATGTCATTAGTTAACAGGCAATATTTTCTGTTAGATTTAGAAATCAGTAGCAACTTTCTTTCAGATATTTTATGTGATTTTTTTCATATGTATCAATGATCTTCACAAATCACTTTGAGCCTTTTTTTTTTTTTTTTTACATTAAATACCAACCCTTACTTGGTCTTCTTCATCAACTTTAATTTCTAATTTATTTTCCTCATCTTAGTAAAGTTCACGAGAAAATAAGTTTTTATTCAGTAATAGATAAACTTTGCCTCATATGTTTTTGAAAGGGTAATGACTTCATTAAGTTTTAGGATTAAAAGAAAACAACATTGTAAAGCAGAAGGTGCAAAAAAATAGTATTTTTATTTCAGAGATATATTCCAAGCTGAACTTTCTAAGGAGAGCTTTTAAATTCTCAGATGTGTGAAGATCATTTCTGCTGGATATGATCATAGGATGCTAACATCCAGTTAAGTGTTTGGAGGTAAGAAGAAAATAACCTTGTCTTGTCTTGCTGGAATTTAGGAAAAAAAATATATATATATAATTCAGGCTGAATGAGAGCTTTCTCTTATTCCTCTCTTCAAAGAGAAAGAAAGGTTACTTGGGTTGAAAAAGAATTTCAATGCAAAATCTATGCAAAGAAAATTTTAGTAAAACTTTATCTGAGAGAATGTCTCATCTGATATCTTCAGTCCACATTTTTACTGTTATTAATAACAAGTCACAAGTGCCGATTTTCATATAAAAAATGTACTGCATGTAGCTCCAAAACTGAACAGACTATCTGTGATCTTTGGTATCTCAGTCTCAGATTTGACAAGTATCCTGCCAGTCCCACAGAGAATACTTAATATTCTCAAGAGAGTCAAGTGGACAGTTTGACAAGGTAGAGCCAAGTGTGTCTTCAAAGCCGTGTTATTTCCTCTGTTCTGATATGACATTACTCATTTATCAAATGGAATAGCAAGCTCTTTGTTTACAGTTCATAGACTTGGAAATATCACTTCTAAATTCCATAAATAGCAACAGCAACAACTTCTATTTAGCATAGAAGAAAGTGGGAGTACAATTAAGAGTATATGATAGCATTAAAAAAGCAACAATCTAGTGTCAAAATTCAGTAGACAGGTAGTATTGTAGTAGGAAATGGCTGGAATGCTTTTTTTTTTTTTTTTTTTTTTCCCCTGAGAAAAATAGGAAATACATGGTAAGGAGAAATCTGAGCCAGAACTGAAGCTTTCTCGGATAGGAGACATCCAAGTAAACATGTAAGAATTAGGTGTGTTGCCTAGTGTTGCTCAGTCATTGAGTCTTGCTTTATGATCAGGGAATGGCAAGAGTTCCATATCACTAGAACATCATTCAATTGTCTTGGATAGCTCTCTTAGAAAGGGATATATCACTCCCCAGAGGAGCTGCATACTGTCAGAGGGCTCTTACAGAAGCTACAGAGAGAGCTTAACATTGACAGACATCTCTTCTCTTTGATTTTTTCCAAGATTGCAAAGCAGGAGGAGATTAACAGAAATACCTGCGTTACATGTGAATGTGAATATGGTACTATGTTGATGGGGGAAAAAAAATCCTTATCATTTGCATGATTTCAAGGCTTCAAGCTTTCAAGATCAATTTTGAGGTCCATGGTTATGACTTCTAGGCAGGAACAGTATTTGAGATGTTTGTTTAAGCAGCTGTCCTGAGTAAACTACTGAGCTTCTCATTAAAGCATCTCCTGCTGCAGTTTACAACCCAGAATCAATTTGGTTTGCCTGAAAGTACCAGGCTGTTAACTGTGATAGTTTCAGGATGTGCTTTGTATGTGGTTTGCCCATTCATGCAACATAGATGTTAATCTGTTGGGGAGAAGTAGAACAAACAGCTCAGGATAGTAATTTCTCTGTCATCTGAGTTTTAGTCATCTGCGTTTGTAAAACAATACATGAAGGTTTTTAAATGACATATATACATGTATATACATATATATATCCTTTTGAGACACCCAGCCCAGTATGCATATTAAAACCATACTGAAAAGATACAAAGCTGAAGACTGAAAAATTGTGAACTTTATCTTGCAATTGTACAGCTATTTTGAGAGTCTTTGAGCATTGGTCTTTGGGCACAAAATGCATGGTCATATGGTTGTCCTGCTAGGAAGGCTTTCAGCTGCACATGGACTTATGACCTAAGGCTACCAGTAAAATGCACATCAGTCATATTCCAGACAAGTCTAATACTGATATGAAAATGTACTGTGCTAGAGAATACACATACAATCTTGGAGACTGAGAAAAGGAATGAATGAGTAAAGGAAGTTACTTTTGATTTTTCTGCCCCTTCATCTGGGAACACAAATTAGTTTCATTTCACTGCTGCAGGGTCTTTATTTTAAAACATCTTGGCTGATTTTCATTTGCTTTGGGCTGTATGTCTTCCTTACACATAACTAGTGCACACAAGTTGAAGGTGACTTTGATTCAGGTTGAAAGTGTTCTGAACAAAGAGAAAAAATCTAATTGTCACTAAACCCTGTGGAGAGAATAATCTCAGACCAATTTTTGCATTTTTAGAATATTTAAGATGAAAGAGACTTGTCATTACTTTGTAGAAATAATGAAGCTATCCATTGAAAGTCTATTTTCTACTTCCTGTATCTTATTAATTCTTCTGTGTAAGAAAAAGTTGACTTAAAATAATTGACTGTTTAAGTTAACAACTTCTGATTATGCTTTGCAGGATTTGGTTGATGTTGCTGCTGGTTTTGTTACTTTTAAAAATTTATTGCAGTTATCTAGGTAGTCTTCCAGTATTCGTGTATCTCTGTGGACATTGGTGTTCTGGTGTATATCTATGTATATACTATATATGGTGTATATCTATGCACACAGCAGTCACATGCAAATCAAGTTAAAAAAGCATTCAGTCATGCCTAGATTTCTGGCCTATTGTCGAAGTAGGTTTCATAAACACAAATTTTCATAATCCACTCTGTAAATCCATGCAGACTTTTGACTTTGAAACCTAAAACATACAGCCTTTGTCGCTTTCCTGAAAAGTTTCTGGTTTTCCTTGTGCATTTTTCTGTTGCTGTTCTTCTCCTCACAGTTGGATTTAATCCATTCACAAACAGACCTCAAAGAGTTAATATGGAGTTAATATGTACATAACAGTAATGGGATCCTGCTCCAGCTATACCTGTGGCTTTTCCACTCCTAAAAAAAAAAAAAAAAAATTTGCCTATTTAGCACACAGTTCTGTCAATAGAGCAAGAAAGGGATTGCTGTCTGGGTGAGAGCTTGATTCAGAAAAGGATATGGTTTGTGAGGATTCATGATTCCTTCCTAAAGGCTCTTGGTAAGGAAAATAAATATCTGTGCTCAAAAATGAAGTGTTCATGTTCCATTTGTAATATGAATAATTTCAGTAAAAATGTGACTTTTCTTTGAATCATGCATATTGGCAAGAATGAGAGACATACTAGGTGAATTTTCACAATTAACAGATGGCATCTGCATCTTTTAATAACAAATTTTGCCCCCTAGCTCCTTGGTAAAACAATTGAGGTTCTGTGTAAAGGTTTTAAATTTGTGACAATTCATTGTTTTGAGATAAAATCTGCTGCAGTATAATCACTCTTTTTGCAAATACAGAGGAAAACAGAATGAAAGGAACATGTTACAAAGCACCTTCCTTTAAAATAATTAGTGACTGAGTGGCAGCACAGATTAGAGCAGGAAGTTGTTTGTCCACTTGTCATTTCCCTTCATAGACTGCAAGCTTTGAGGAGTCATTTACATCATATGAAAGAACAGAATGGCAGTTACAAGCCCCAAATTCAAATGTTCATAGACCTGCATTTGAAACAGAAATCAGCAGGATCAGTGGACACGTATTTTCTTGGATAAGTCAGGCTCTAAATGACTGACATGCAGCCTTTATGTGTGGGGGCTGGATTTTTTGTTTTAGTTTTGCCTGTTTTACTGGATAGATTTCACAGGATTGTGGGACTGCATGAGTGGATGGATCACTGCAAAATTGATAAACCATCAGGAAGGTAGGTGTACTCAATTGCATGTCATTTTAAGCCCCCAATTCTAATACACTGATGAGAAGAAAAAAAAAAAAGAAAAAAAAAAAAAACAGTAAAACTAACATAAGGTCATTTAAAATGAGAGGTTGGGGTCTGACACTACTATCTACTTACTAGTAGTAAAAAAGGATTATCAGGGATCATTCAAAAGTAAGAAAAAGTATTTGTAGCTGATGGGATTTTTATGTCTTGATTACCAGTATGAATACAAGATTTTAAAGGATTAGAGGACATTATTGAGTTAAGGCTTTTTCTACTGCAAGCAATTACTTCTCACATAATTATAACTTAAATGTATCCTACATCATTTCAGAAATTATTTTGGTAATGTAAGCAAAGGATTGGAATACTGGACTACTGAAACTCTGTTCTTAAGAGTACTCATGGCTCTAATGAGTGTTCATGAAAGAAAATAGAAAAATGGGAAATGCTGTAAAGCATTTTCACTTTTAAAGCCCTACATCTTATCAGTGAATTATTAATTTTATAGTTATCTTTCTGTGGAGGTCTGTGTTGTAATTATACTGTAGACCTGGTTAATTGTTTAACCA
This sequence comes from Netta rufina, assembly GCF_964035555.1. Classification (NCBI taxonomy): domain Eukaryota; kingdom Metazoa; phylum Chordata; class Aves; order Anseriformes; family Anatidae; genus Netta; species Netta rufina. The sequence goes on from NC_140124.1 coordinate 107,855,309, forward strand.
ATATCTCTCAGTTTTAAAGAATAGAGAACAGGAAGGAATGGGTGCATATATAGTGAAAATCAAGTCAGAATGCTTCCAACAAAGTACAATAGCCTGCTCTCCTGCTCTTTAAAGTGTGTCAGTTTTTGTGGGGGGAAAAAAAAAAAAAAAAAAAAAGAATAATCTTTGCTTTTTGATTTTAATCTTTGCTTTTTTGTTGTTGTTGTTTTCCTTCAAGTTTAATCTGTATTGAAAAACCTACTTCGTGTAGGATTTCAAATTTCAGTTTCTTGGCTCCTATGGCTCTTAACTTATCTCCTATATCAAGTGACTTTCCTTGGTTTCTTAGATGAAGATAGATGATGAAAATCTTTTTAAAAATCTGTCCCAAAGTAACTTTGCAAAAGCACACCCAAAGCCTAGTGACCTTAGGAGGTGGACCCACATCACATTACATAGAATCAGATAGATTGGATGCCTTGTTCTCAGTGTTGCCCAGCCACACAGAGTAGTAGATTGGAGATTTTTAGAAGTTTTGTTTGAAATGTTTGAATTTAGTTTGGGAATTGTGGATCTATATTGTTGTTTTACAGTGTTTAAGACTAAAAGAACTTTTATTTAGGAAGGCAGGCCATAAGGCTCATAGGGAAGTCCTGATTCATATTGTACTTTTCTACTGCCAAAAATTATGCTAATTTAAAAAATACAAGATTTGAGTGATAGAAGAGAATGGTCATGAGAAAAAGGTGGAGGGTGCTTTTTATTTGTTTTGTTTTATTTCATTTTGTTTTCATTTCTTCCAGGAAGGCATGCCTACTTCAACGTTCATCTAGATTTGATTAGCTTTCAAAATCACCGTAGAACAGAAAAGTTTTCCGGTAAATGAACAGCCATCATTGCTAATGCCTATTAATGCCTCTTCCGATGTTAGTACTGTTCAGCAGTTCTGTGAGACAAAACAAAGCTAGCATTTAATTTAGTGGAATACATTGGTGGTCTAAAAGCTGTATGATTTCATATATTTAGCCAAGACGCTGTGGTATTTGCCTTGTTTTCTGTATTCATATCCACAGTCTACTGCAAATGATCATTATGACTCTCAGGCCACAGATACAAAGTTGCATGTAAGGAAATGACTTCTGTTGTTTGCTGCTACGGAAATATCAAGTTTCTGCCATTTCATCATTTTAGTAACATTCGTGCACTTCGTTCTTGTGCCTGTTGCAGTATGTTCATTTAACTGTATGATTTAAAATGGAGAGCATTTGGCTAATTAGCAGGCAGCTGTTCACTTAAGTAAATGACTCATAGGGTTATATTTATGGTGCATAACTATTTTTCAAGCCTGGAAAAAATCAAAAAAAAAAAAAAAAAAAAAGGCATGAAAGCAGATGTTTATGCTTCTGTATCTATGAAAACACTATGAATATTGACGGTTGCTTTCATTCCTTGATATTTTTCTCAGAACTTAATGATTAACTGGTAACCACAGCTTTTAAAATGAATGAGATAGCATTGTACAGAAAATATCCATTTGAGTGTATATTATTTCCATTATTTGTCTGAAATGAATATGTAAAATGAATGCTCAAACACTGCATGAAGAGGCCTCAAAGTTTATGACATAAATAGGCTCAATTAAGGTAGAATACAGGAGTCTACAATTTGTGTAAAGCATATTAGATTTTTTTTTATTATTAATATTTTTTTGCTTCATATTACAAAGCACTTATATAAAATAGTTCAGCTACAAATTGAAAAATCTTGATCCCCCCAAAACATACAGCTGCCATTTTAAAATAGAATTAGTACAGTAAAATCCCTAGAACCATAGAATATCCTGAGCTGGAAGGGACCCACAAGCACCATCAAGTCTCCTGGCTCCACGCAGGACCACCCCAAAATCAGACCACATCTTACAGTGTTGTCCAAACGCTCCTTGAAATCCTGCAGCTCAGTGCTGTGACCACTGCCCTGGGGAGCCTGTCCCAGTGCCTGACCACCTTCTGGGTGCAGACCCTTTCCCTAACCCCCAGCCTGACCCTCCCCTGTCCCAGCTCCATGCCGTTCCCTCGGGTCCTGTCGCTGTCCCCAGGGAGCAGAGCTCAGTGCCTGCTCCTCCGATCCCCTTGTGAGGGAGCTGCAGGCAGCCATGAGGCCTCCCCTCAGCCTGCTCTGCTCGGGGCTGAACATACCAAGGGACCTCAGCTGCTCCTTGTACGTCTAGTGAAATTTTAAACTGAGGAAATGGTGGCAGTGAATAATACCAAAAGGGATAGAATGTGACAGTATATTTACTATAAGCCTTTGAGACTGACCCTTCAGCCAAATGATAACCCATCATATTATGTATTCATCTAGCTCTATGCTGGACATTTTGCCCAGAAGAATACTGTGAGAGACAGTATCGAAAGCTTTGCTAAAATCCAAAAAAATCATATCAACTGACTTCACCTGATCAACTAGATGAGTATTGCCTTTGGTCTTTTTTGGGTGATAATAGACTTGAGCATTTGAAATTGAATGATTTGAGTGTTCCTCATTAAGACAATCTTGTGTCTGTGCTTCTCCACCTGAGCTGGTTATTTCAGAACTGAATACATCATCTTGGTGTTTTGGGAATGGGTTGGGTTATTCATCATTTTTGCCTGGCATTCATCAGCTGTTTCTATTCCTGCTGCATATTCTTCTGCAGTTCCTCTTGTCTCTCCTCTGTCTGCATTAGTACACAATCTTCTAGGCACTAGGGTCACTGAACTGTAGGTCAGATATGGTATAAAATCTTTTCTAAACAAAGAGAAAATGTACATGACAAGATTCTTGTGCTCTCCCTCTCGCTTTTAAAACTACATAGCCAGCAGATAATTTATGGTTTCTGAGACAGTACTGAATATGACTTTCCATGGTAGTACTGTGCTAGATTACACCAGTGATTTCTTTCTATTTTTACAAAAAGATTATTTTGTAAAAGCTAATAGTTAGAATACACAGTATCTAAGCACTTCAATCTCAGCAACAAAGGTTTTGGTTATTTTGAAAGGACTTGGTCTTCTTTCTTATATAAATGAAGGGAATCTGCCTCTTAAAAATGGTATATGTACATTCTTCTACAAAATCTGCTTTTAGTTGTTTTGTTGCTTTTCACTAGGACAAAGCACAAGTAAGAACTTTTCCTTTATGAAATCCAAATGCAATTTTAAAATCTTAGAAAATCTTTAAAAATCTTTAAATCTCCTCTTTAGGAAACAGAATAGAGTCATTGTAGGACAGGTGCTCTCTTAAATAATGACTATGTCTTTAAAGAGGGAGCTGAGGTGGATCAGTGTTGTGTGACTATGAATTACAAGACAGTAAGATTCATCTGTAATTTATTTTATTTTATTTTATTCATAAAAAATATTTCAGCTAAATATGCTGCTGATTTAATAGTCACCGGAAGTCATCAAGGAATTGTAAACAGTCTCTCCAACCCTATATAAACTGGAACTGCTTTAACATTCTATTAATATATAAGTATACTGAGTATTCCAGAAAAAATATATATCTTAGTACATTTTTGAAACACGAGATATATCAAGATGGCATGAAAAAACATGTCAAACCTAGATTTATGTAACAGTTTTGGACATTTGTTAATTTTTTATCACCCATTTTACTACCTATTTTATAAACTCACCGCCATAGTTCATTATGTTACTTTTAATTACCTTGGCATATAAAATGTCTATCCTAATTTCCAAAGTAAAAAGGGGAAAAAACAGCAAAAGGTTGGAGAAGCACATGTAACTGTCAAGATAAAACCTTCAGCTAAACTACTAGTCTTCAGAAACAGAACAACTTCCCCAGCTTGAGCATATTGTAAGATTTCACTTTTCATCACTTCTCAACTCTCAGAAGGTTTGGAACAATTCCCTATGTGGGACTTTACAGCTGTTGTAATGGTTATTCTGTAATATATTTGAAATATAAAGATGTATTCCATATAGAGCAAGATTTCAGCAGCCTTTATAAAGATAATAAAAAAGATGATCAGTTTAAAATCATGGAAGCCTCTTGTAAAGTGCAACATTGAAGTTGTTTAGTATGCAGTTGCTCTTATTCCTCTTAACATCAATTGACTTTTTTTTTTTTTTTTTTAATGGAAGGCATTTTCTTGCTTATCTAAGCAAAATAAAAAGCCCCCAAACAATATATAAGGTACATGGTGAATTTAAGTTCACATGTCCTTTGAAATAAATTGGCACTATTTGCCAAAGTGGATTTGAATCCAAGCAGATCGTGTGTAAAGTGTGGTAAGCAGGAGTAGAAAACCACAAAAGTAGTGGGTTGGAAGAGGAAAAAAAAAGGTCGAGATATAAATTGTTTGTGTATTGAAGAGATGTAACCAAAAGCATCCTCTCAATAAGAAATCTAGAATTTTTTGAAAGAAAATTATTTAAGCATCCAAGCACAAAAGTGATGTGTAGCTTTGCTAACAAAAGACATAGATTCTGTCTTCATAGATGTGTTTTACAAATGCAGAGATGATGAGAATGAGAAAAGGGTTTAGAGAGAGGATTCCTCTCTCTAAAATAAAAGAAATAAAGTGTTCTGGTATTCAGAATTGACATATATTTGAGGTAAATACATACAGCCTAAAACCTGAAAGGGATCCAAAGTAAAATGAGGATGAAGACCAGACTAAATGCATAGAGATTATGAGACACCTACTAGATATCTTTCTTCTTTGTGAAGTATTAATGGTTTCGATAAAAAATAAACAAAAGCAAAATCTTAAACATTTGTTTCCATTTTTGAAATCTACAATTTTATTATTCTCACCCTTTATGGAAAAATTCTGTGAATTTGCCTATTTCTAGTGAAACTGCTTAATTGAAAAGCAGTACAGCAAAAGCTAAGTGGTTTCACGTCAGACCAAACATATATTTGTTTTCAAGAAACCTAGTCTTCTACCACTGGATTAGAGAAGAAACTCTTCTAGGCACAGTGACACTGAGGGGTTTTTTTATGTATTTATAGGCCAAAAATAATTAAATATTAATTACTTGAGTCATTACTGATAGACTGGGTTTGTCAAACGTATCATTACTGGTATGAAGCAACATGTACCAGGCAAGCAGAAAGCAAATATTTTTACGTATCTGCTGTCCCAGGTAATAAAGGATCAGTAATATATTAACCACAGTGTGTTAACTCAGTGCACAGATATCTTTAAGAATGATTCCCAGTAAAATAAATTAAAAAATTTTCATAATGGATATGCAACCCATCTTTATAAGATAGTAGTCTCAAAACAGAGAGAAGGCTGCTGGCAGGCGTGCACCACTTTTGCCTAAATTTCAGGTAGAGCTGTAACACTTCCAATTTGTGGATTTGTGGAGATGTGACAAGTTTCTGCTCACAGGTGGCAGAATTTCTCATAGGAAAAGAGAATTTCCTTAAAACCAATTTAAACAGTGCTAATTGCCAACAGCTATTGCTGCTGTTATATAGACCATTAGTGCTGCAGTTAGTGAGAGAACTGTTACATGGGTATAAGGGTTCAGCAACAGAGCTAAACTTTACTCTTGTGGTTATTTGCAATGAAAAGCAGCTGCAATTTCAGTTTTCTGAAGAGGAGATGCTCTGGAGAGCCACCAGCTAAACACTGAAGAGAAACTGCTGTACTGCCAGAAGTCAGTAGGGATGGGCTTGCCATGCAGTGTTTCCTTTCACTATCTTTGCCACATGTGGCTACTTGGAATGTTTACGGTAACCTGAAATGGTTCTTCCCCTAGGAAAGCTTCAAGACAAGTTAAGTGGCAATATTGCCTGTTTGGAAAAAATGGAGGAAACACACAATGGGAAGAGTTTCATTTACTTTTCCCTGACTAACCTACAAAGTAATTCTAAGGAGCAAGTGGTGCAATGCAATTTCAAACTGTTGGCCAAAGTTCCAGCAAAACTGCATGATTTACTTTAAATGCATTGTGGTCGTTTTGCTTGGTAAATATCCATAAACATATTTTTGCTGAGTTTTTAAAGTGGCGCAGGGATACATACGTCTGATCCCCATGACCCAAATGGTAATTGAGTGAATTATGGTTTTTTGACTCATTTTTGACTCTGCTCCACATTCTTCAAATGGAAAATTAATCTCTGTTGTTTTCCATAACATCTTTCTTTTACACTTGTGATAAGAAAAGCAGATGAGTTCTGTGCAGTTTAACTGTAGGTGTTGCTGCAAAGCCTGCTCATTCATTGTGTGCTTCTACATGTCATGAATAAACCTGGTTTTGTCCTTTCAAAATAAATAGCGACAATTTTTGCAATTTCTTCATGATTAAACCTCAGTTTTATCTATTCTTTAAATGCTTTGTATTTTCCCCCACTTTGGATATCTGCAGTAACTGAACTGTCAGCCTGAGAAGATAAATTATTATACAGACTGTCAGCAATAGGTCAAGCCTCTCCCAGACATGCATATGGAGCTGTATAGGAGAATTGTTTCAATGATCGTTAGAGCTTATGAAGCGAGTAATTCCTTTTTGTTCAAGAGCAAACAGTGGGAAGGGAGGACTAAAAGAGCCAGTAGGCAGTAGGGAGGTGGGAAACAAGTTGTTCAGGGTTCCCCAGCCTGATGGAGATGGTATGCAGAATAACATACATATTATGTCAAGGTCTGCCAAGGGGTGGGAAGATTTTGGAAGCAGGCTTACCTTTCTGCTGAATAGCCTGAATTTGCACTGAGCCAGGGTCTACCAGTCTAAAAGGTCACCACAATTTTCAGCTAGGTGGGAACTTTAGGACATGGGCACACTAGGATTCTGTTTGTCACATTCTGTGAATATATGTTATCATATGCTTAAGCATTACTGTTGCTTTTTTGCAATATATATTATTATTTTTTTTATGTGTTAGGAAAATATTAGCCTGTATATTTTTGTGTGTCACTCAGAGACTATATAGAGGAAAGTATTTCTTTTGATGGCTATATTGCCAGCTCACTCTAAAAAGAATTAATATGATGCATTTAGGAAATTATTCTACAGCCCAAGAAGCTGTTTTGCTATGGACAGTTAGGTCCTCCAGAATTTATTGACAACAATCTGTATTAATGTTTCCAAATCCATAGTTCTAACTTTAAACTGAGACCTCCAAAGTTCACATTTATGCTAAGTCTGTATTTTGGAAATTAAATTCGTTTAGGCAAAAATATATATTCATACATACACATGTATGAATATACATTTTTAAATATATATATGTATACATATACATGTATATACATATACATATACATTTATATACATATACATAAATATTTATTCCAGTGCAAAGTAGGTAGGTAGTCCATAATTACATTTATCATTCAGAAGTATTCTAAGATGTAGAAAGAATTTCAAAAGTTGTACCAGTCGCTGTACGTTCACCAAAAACCCATACCTGGAAGGTTTGGTATGCACAGATAGAATGTTAGTTATTAGATATCTATCACACAGTGACTGTGAGTTTACAGGGCTAAAGTCTGATTAAACTATGTTTTGTTTTGCATGTATACAACTTACATATATGTGTATTTTGTCCATTTGGTATATGGTATACAGAAAATTCATGATTTGTTGAAATTTTATATATTCATAGGAAAAAAAATTGTGCACTCATACAACCATTATACTCCATTTTAACTTTAATAAGTGAGTTTTATTACTGTATTGATCATTTGCAAAATACTAGAGACACACTTTGCAAGCAAGCAAATATTCTCATACTTTTCTCAGAAATTCTGAATTAATACACAAACTACCAATCAAAATTTGTGTCATCCATCAGAAATTTAATCATATCAAATTAGCAGCCATTACCTCTGAGAGGTGCATTGCCCAATCAGAGTCTCACCAAAAGTACTGGATAAAGCAACAAATTCACTTCAGAAGAAATCAGCAGAGAGCTATCCTTATTTATCACCAAAATCAAAGCAGTAGTGTACCTTGTTTATTTTGATTTGTGTTGGCAGAAAGCAAGTGCCATGCTTTCAGGTAACATGCTTTCACAGTGGGAAAAATTCCAAGAACACATCCTTAAATTTTGATTTAAATATGAGTTGTTTCAACTTCTTTGGCCATGGCTCCCTTGCTGAGTTAGTCAGATACTGCCCTTGCTGGCTCTGCTTTTGTCACCATGAGTCAACATTTATATATATCAGAAAGGTTAACTGTTTCTTCCAAAGTGAAAAGCTGGGATATCCAGTGGTCTAGAACATGGTGGCTGGTAAATCCTTTTTTTTTTTTTTTTTATATCTATTTGGTCTTCCACGATGAAATTAGCATTACCTGAAAACTTCTGTTTTCCTCATGGGAAAAGCTGTTGTTTTTTGTTTGGTTGTTTGTTTTTTTTTCATGATAAAGAAGCAAAACTTTAATTTGATTTTAGTCAGAACCCTCATAGGATTGAACACTCAAAATAGCCCAAGTGCTGCTGAGAGCAAAACACAGCATACACAACTGGAGCAAAACACAATTTGTATGAATCCGTAATGCAAACAGAGTTTAAGAGGTGTTGTGAGGTGACTCCCCATGCCCTTCACTCAGAAGAGCAAGTTGAGTGCAATTCCTATTCAAGCACATTATAATTACTTTAAACACAGAAAGTTATTACCAGCTTGAGAAAGCAGATACATTCTCCCCAGCCAAACCTAGTTCTATGTTTATAGAATTAAAAACAACACCTCTGAGGTGACAACTCAGATTAAAATATTATATATATATATAGTGTATATACACATATCTTTCCTAGACCCTGAGATAGATCTGGTAGATTGGGCAGCACGTGAGTAGTCAGTCCCATATCAGTGCCAACTCCAACTAAATCTCGACAGAATAAAACTTTAATGTAGTAAACAGAAAGTCTGTTCTTTCTCATGCCCTACATTAAGAAGAAAATTTTAACCCGTTTTTGGTTGAAGGAAACCATCAGCTCACTAGAACATGGGTACATCAGAGACAATCCAGCTGAATCCAGCTCTGTTACCTCAGTCTGGCCAAGACATAATTTGTCTTTCTCAGTTCTGTACTCCTTGTCTCTCCAGCAAGGGATGTTTCTACCAGCTAGCTGCACAACTGTCTAGGCCAATGCATGGATAACCATTTGGCCTTTTAAAATGGACTGGCCGAGTTTGTTGCTGGGTTTTTTTGTTTGTTTGTTTGTTTTTATTATTATTTGTTTTGGTTTGGTTTGGTTGTTGTTGTTGTTGTTTTGTTGTTGTTTGTTTGTTTGTTTTTCTTGTGGTGTTTCTTTCTGTGTAAAGATGTGTTCATTTCCACATATGTAAATTAGTAAATTAACTGGTGTCAGATTCAAAATATGAATATTTTTTCTTCAAGAGACTTGTATCTCTAAACCTTTCTGTATGTTTCTTTAGGCCAGAGTGATTAAGACCAAAATGCTGTCAGCTTTGATACCATTTTTTCATTTTTTTTAAACATTTTAGAAAATTTTGAAAGAGTATTAATAATACTTCCAGTGACATAGTAAATTCAGATTAGGTGATCATATTTTGTCCACATAAATTCTTCCAGTGGGCTTTTTTATTATTATTATTTTGTTCAAATACCATGCTTATTTTTAAAATATTTGTCTATTCCTGTGTTCAAAAACAGAAGAAATACAAGTATTTTGAATACTCTCATTTTTATCTTAAATTTTTATGAATTATTTCCTCCCTGTCTGCTTACTTTTCACTGAAACAGACCTACAGAACTCCCTTGGGTCAAATGAGGCACCTCATGAAGGAATAATTGGTTGACACTTTTGTTCTAATTTCTTATTTGTCACCTGTTAATTTTGTCATAAATATTACTGAACAGGCTTCATTTTCACAGTTTATTCCAAAGGGCTGTTTTAAAGGCATTTCATAGGTAATTAGGTTCATAGGTAACATTACTTTTATTGAGCTTTACTGTTGTGCATTTATCTACCACGTAAATCACAGAGGGCAAAAACATGGTTTTAAGACATGGCTGACAGTAAGATTAGCTTATAAGTCATACATATGTACATGAATTTAATGGCCCAGAGTGCCATAAGAAATAGTAAAAAAGTGTAATTAGACCCTGTCTCTAATCATTCTAGTACAACCTGTGTTATGCACAAAAGCACAGAAAAGACTCTAGCTTCCATTTTTGTTATTCATAATGGGTTGGGCACAACCTGGCTTGGAAAAGGACTTTACTCCTATTCCTTGCATCTGGACTAAAAATTAGTTCACCAAAAATATGCCATTCCTAATGACATTTAATTTTGCAATGTGTCTAAATGTTTGACTCAAGTTAATCATATATCTTGGGTAAAACAACTAGGCTTTATATCACATTCCGTCTTTCCACAAAACTCCAGATGATACACTCAGAAGTTCATGCCAAGAAACAAAATAGATTGTTTCCAAATAAAATGTGTCTTTGATATAAATTTACCATTTTTAGTGCAGAGAGAGAGATGAAGTGCTTTATCACAAGCATCTTGCCTTTTCATGAATGCTTAAAAAATTCTAAATACGGAAAGGACACTTTTTTTTGTTCTTTTTTTTTTTTTTTTTTTTAATGCACTGAACAGTATTAAAAGCATTACTCAAACTCATGTCTGGTATTTTTCTAAGTGGTCATTTGTTATGCAAAGAAATAAGAATTTATATTATGAGATGTTTATCTTCTTGCACATATTTTTGCTTAAATTATTTATGAAGTCTATTCTGTCAGCATAAGAAAATTGCATTTTTGGAATCAACACAGCATTGTTATGTTATTCCTTAAGGTGTCTTGCATTTCTTAAGTGTTAATGGATGTCTCTCCAACTTCACTAAAAAGTTTTTCAAACCTAATTTTAATCATGCAACATATAATCAAGTCTTTGATAAAGTGTCTGGCCCCACTGAAGTCGCCAGCAAAATGTCCTTTGACTTCAAAGGTCAAAACAGTAGAATGAATCTGATGGATTTTCAAGTATAGTTTGAGCTAAATCAACAAACAGCGCAGGTCTAAGCTGTCTCATCTCCCCTGTCATGATGGCTGGTTCTTCTGGAAACTTCTCAGGCTGATGTGGAGCTGACTGTAAGGCCATATCTTGATCTTTTACATGCACTACCAAGAAAGACTAGTTTCAAATTAAATGAATCTTCCATCTGCATTTCAACCTAAGCAGGTTTGCCCATCTCTTAGTACAGTAGATACAGAGGTAAAACAAGATCTGGGATTTTTCAAAGTCATAAATTGAGGTATGAATCAGGTTAAGTCTCACATTCTATATGTAAATAATTTCACTACCCTCAAGAAGTACAGAATAACATCTAACATCTCTCATTCATAACACCAACTGACTTCTCAGGATACTTCTTCATTAACATTTTTCACCCTTGTCATCAAAGCTGCAGACCCTGCAGGAGTATAATGAATCATTAGGAAAAAGAGGGTTTATAAGCTTTGAAAAAGTGGGCAGGCCACTAAGGAGGACTTTAAAGAAGTAGCGAGGCTGTGCAGGGACAAAATTAGGAAGGCCAAAGCTCATCTGGAGCTCAATCTGGCTACTGCCGTTAAAGATAACAAAAAACGTTTCTATAAATACATCAACACAAAAAGGAGGACTAAGGAGAATCTCCATCCTTTACTGGATGCGGGGGGAAACTTAGTTACAAGAGATGAGGAAAAGGCGGAGGTGCTCAATGCCTTCTTTGCCTCAGTCTTTAGCGGCAATACCGGATGTTCTCTGGATACTCAGTACCCTGAGCTGGTGGAAGGGGATGGGGAGCAGGATGTGGCCCTCATTATCCATGAAGAACTGGTTGGTGACCTGCTACGGCACTTAGATGTGCACAAGTCGATGGGGCCGGATGGGATCCACCCAAGGGTACTGAGGGAACTGGCAGAGGAGCTGGCCAAGCCACTATCCATCATTTATCAGCAGTCCTGGCTATCGGGGGAGGTCCCAATCGACTGGCGGCTAGCAGATGTGACGCCCATCTACAAGGAGGGCCGGAGGGCAGACCCGGGAAACTACAGGCCTGTCAGTTTGACCTCAGTGCCAGGAAAGCTCATGGAGCAGATCCTCCTGAGAGTCATCACGCAGCACTTGCAGGGCAAGCAGGCGATCAGGCCCAGTCAGCATGGCTTTATGAAAGGCAGGTCATGCCTGACGAACCTGATCTCCTTCTATGACAAAGTGACGCACTGGGTGGACGAGGGAAAGGCTGTGGATGTGGTCTACCTTGACTTCAGCAAGGCTTTTGACACCGTCTCCCACAGCATTCTCCTCAAGAAACTGGCTGCTCTTGGCCTGGACTGGCGCACGCTTCGTTGGGTTAGAAACTGGCTGGATAGCCGGGCCCAAAGAGTCGTGGTGAATGGAGCCAAGTCCAGTTGGAGGCCAGTCACTAGTGGCGTCCCCCAGGGCTCGGTGCTGGGGCCGGTCCTCTTTAATATCTTCATCGATGATCTGGACGAGGGCATCGAGTGCACCCTCAGTAAGTTCGCAGATGACACCAAGTTAGGTGCGTGTGTCGATCTGCTTGAGGGTAGGAAAGCTCTGCAGGAGGATCTGGATAGGCTGCACCGATGGGCTGAGGTCAACTGCATGAAGTTCAACAAGGCCAAGTGCCGGGTCCTGCACCTGGGGCGCAATAACCCCAAGCAGAGCTACAGGCTGGGAGAGAAATGGTTGGAGAGCTGCCAGGCAGAGAAGGACCTGGGAGTGATGGTGGATAGTCGGCTGAATATGAGCCAGCAGTGTGCTCAGGTGGCCAAGAAGGCCAACGGCATCCTGGCTTGTATCAGGAACAGTGTGACCAGCAGGGCTAGGGAGGTGATCGTCCCCCTGTACTCAGTTCTGGTGAGGCCGCACCTCGAGTACTGTGTTCAGTTTTGGGCCCCTCACTACAAGAAGGACATGGAGGTGCTTGAGCGGGTGCAGAGAAGGGCGACGAAGCTGGTGAGGGGCCTGGAGAACAAGTCCTACGAGGAGCGGCTGAGGGAGCTGGGCTTGTTCAGCCTGGAGAAGAGGAGGCTCAGGGGTGACCTTATCGCTCTCTATGGGTACCTCAAGGGAGGCTGTAGCGAGGTGGGGGTTGGTCTGTTCTCCCACGTGCCTGGTGACAGGACGAGGGGGAATGGGCTTAAGTTGAGCCAGGGGAGTTTTAGGTTAGATGTTAGGAAGAACTTCTTCACTGAAAGGGTTGTTAGGCACTGGAACAGGCTGCCCAGGGAAGTGGTGGAGTCACCATCCCTGGAAGTCTTCAAAAGACGTTTAGATGTAGAGCTTAGGGAAATGGTTTAGTGGGGACTGTTAGCGTTAGGTCAGAGGTTGGACTCGATGATCTTGAGGTCTCTTCCAACCTAGAAAATTCTGTGAAATTCTGAAATTAAAATAGTAGCAATACAGAGGAATATTGAGGATTCAAACCAACAGTGAAACTTTTTTTTTTTTTTTTCTTGAGTGTATTTTATTTCAGATTCAAGAGAAGGGCCCCTTTCCTGGAGAGCTGAAAATAATATCCATCTTTTGATAATATGAATCTTCTTTTGAGCCCATCTGTAGAAGGCACTGGAGGGAATGCAGTAACAAATACTGTGCAGTGGATCCCAGGCCTCCCTGGGAAGTGTAGCAGAGTGAATCAGGTCACTTTTATAGTTCTGGCTTCAGTGGAAGTAATGAAGTCACTCGTTTTGGAGCACTTCCTTGCAGCGTGAAGGCAGTCCATCTGAAGGATCATCCCACTTGCAGAAAACCCTGTCTCAATGGAAGTCCAAACCCAGGTGATTGGTCATATCATTGTAAATAAACTGGCACAAATAACATTGCTCAAGGTTCTTTGTTATACCAGTGTTTTAATTTCTAATCCTTAACAGATTAAAATGTTTTCCTGTATATGCTTTGTTAGAGTGCAGCAAAAAGCTCATTTGAGAACTAATTTAAGTGCAAGCACCGATCCAAAAGCACTAATTTTATGCACTAGACAGTGAACTTATACTTCTTTGCCATTTTCTTTCAAGCAAACAGCTTGGTTGGTAATGCCTCTAAAGAGAATAAGACAATTCAGTGGCTGATAGGAAACTAGAAAATGACAGGATTTCCCTCTGCATGAAGTATTTCAGCATTGCAACTTGCACTGAAGCAGAAATATAGCTGTGCCAATATGTGAAGGCATACCAAAAATTCTGTGGTTATAAGACTCTTTTGGTGTGGTTGCTCTGGTAATTTAAAGATCTGTTCTCTCTATCACCTGCATTTTTCCAGGTTCCAAACAATGTGATTAGTATTAGGTAATCTTCCCGCAGATCCTAACAGTACAAAGGTGAGAGTTAAATCAGCCTTTGAAAGAAGCAAGAAACTTCTAAACTGCCTATAATTTTTGCCATTATACTCCACACCATCTTAACTGTGCAATTATTATTTCTGTTATTGCAGTGGAAAACAGTATGATCTCTGAGTAGGCAATTTTGCAACCTATGGCTTAGGTGTCTGAAAAAGAGGAGTATTGTGATTACACTTCTACTGTACTTTTAAGAATAGTCTTTCTGCTTCAAAAATGGTCCAGTAGAACAATGAAACAAAGCAAGATAGGGATTTCATACCAAAATAGCAACTTTTAATCTTTCTGTGACTTTTTTTCCTGATTGCACATTAAAATGTATCTGATTCACTTGTACATAGATTTAACTGTGATTTAAATTTTTGATGCAGATAAGAACTTGGCGTACAATTTTAGGAATATGTTTTGGAATGCAGAATCCTATTGCAGTGCTATTTCAGCATTAAGTTATTTGAGGGTTTGGACAAAGTACTTTTTCACCAAAAGGCTTATATTTTTAGTAGAACCTCTTAGTAATTTGATGCTCTTATTGAAATTGTCTAGGGTGGGAAGGGTAATAACACACTAGCTAGGTGTTTTCACTTCTTAGTTCTGTATTCAGGTGCAAGATTGTATTTTCCAGGTTGTAAGGAGTAAAAGTGTAGGTCCCTGGTGTATGATCTTTTGATCATAAAGTCTAAGTCTAATATGTCATTACCGATTTCCTGTGTACTGTGAATTATATCTTTAACTTTATTGCTAATTACAAAATGTAACTCTGTGGCATGAGTTGCTGGAAATCTTGGATCTGGAAGTCTTGAAATCATAGAATCATTAAGGTTTTAAAAGACCTCAAAGATCATCTGGTTTCAACCATCACCCTCCTACCAATGTCATCCACTGAACCCTAAGCACCAGGTCCAACCTTTCCTTAAGCACCCCCAGTGATGGTGACACTTCCCCTGAATCATAGAATCATAGAATGAATCTATAATCATAGAATCATCTAGAATCATAGAATGAATCATAGAATGGCTCAGGTTGGAAGGAATTTTAAAGATCATCTAACTTCAATCCCCCTGCCATACGAAGAGATGCCATCCACTAGATCAGGTTGGCCAAGGCCCCATTAATCATTTAATTGAATGCATTTAACTATGTAGGTGAACTTACAAGTGTTTTCTATTTTCAGATAAATTCATATCCTGAGTTGACATTACTTGTTTCCAATGACACACGCATCCAATTGCATGTGAAAACAGTAGCAAATATCTAGAGCTCATAAAGAGAAATTAAAGTGAATTATAAAAGTTAGTATGTGACAGCAGCTATAGGAAATCCATAAAAATCCAGTACTTCTTTAAGGATAAGGCAGTATCTTAGTATTCTGTAATCCATTATTTGCTGTCATTCAGGAGACTGGATATTCAAACTTGCTTCATTTTGTGTTACAAGAACAATGCTAGACAACAGGTAAAATGCAAAATAATTCTCAGGTACTTAAAATGTAACTGAAATAGGTGCCTGTTTTTCTATGATCATTGATTATAATTAATTAGTTACCTTTGAATACTTGGAAATACATTTTAGGTTTCATTATCAAAATGACAGTTATCTGAATACTGTTAGATGTGAAAATAATCTGTGAAGAGAATTAGAAGACCAGTTAGAAGCCTATACAAATACGCCAAATGATTTCCCTCCTAGTAAAGACAAGAAAGGTCATATGATAGGAATACGAACAGGTTTTTTATATATGTAGAATAAGACTCAGGAAATTGCTTCTTGTACCTCTTTGTTTATAGCACATGCACATCCTTATGGAGTATATCAGCACAAACATCAGCACTTACTTTCTCGCAGGGATCTGTCTAGTCTACCCTAAGTGTCCCTTGGTTATGAACTGAATCATAGAATGGCTTGGGTTGGAAGGGACCTTAAAGATCATCTAACTCCAACCCCCTGCCATAGGCAGGGATGACACCCACTAGATCAGATTGCCCAAGGCCCCACCCAGCCTGGCCTTGAACACCTCCAAGGATGGGACATCCACAACTTCTCCTGGCAACCTGTTCCAGTGCCTCACTACCTTTACAGTGAATAATTTCCTCCTAATGTCTAATCTAAATCTATCTTCTTTTGGTTTAAGACTACCATTCCCCCTCATCCTATCATTATCTATCCAAGTAAAGGGTCCTTTAAATATTGAAAGGCCTCAATTAGGTCTCCCTGGATCCTTCTCTTCTCCAGGCCAAACATCCCTATGTCTCTCAGCCTGTCTTCATAGGAGAGGTGCTCCCACCCTCTGATTGTTTTTGTAGCCCTCTTCTGGACCTGCATAACTTTATTGTGCTGGGGGCCCCAGACCTGGATGCAGAACTCCAGGTGGGGTCTCACAAGAGCAGAGTAGAGGGGACAATCACCTCCCTCAGCCTGCTAGTCACATCTCTTTTGATGCAGACCAGGATGCAGTTGGCGTTCTGGACAGCAAGCACGCACTGCTGGATCATGTCTAGCCTTTTGTCCACCAGAACACCCAAGTCTCTCTCTACAGGGCTGCTCTCAATGAGTTCGTCTCCCAGTCTGTACTTGTGTCTGGGATTGCCCCTACCCAGGTGCAGCATCTTGCACTTGGACTTGAACTTCATGTGGTTCACATGTGCCCACTTCTCCAGCCTGACCAGGTCCCTTTGAATGAATCAAAAATTATGGTCCCTTATGGATCAAAAATTCTAAGTGAAATCTCAGTTTAGAACAGAACCTCTCAAAACCAGAGAAAATTCCGTGAAATATGATGGATACCATCTCTGGAAACAGACCACAGGCTGCTCATTTGCAGAAGAGGATTTGGAAAAGATCTGGCCATGACTCTGTCTGGAAATTTCTCTTTCAGTTCTCTCAGTTTGCAGTTCTCTCTCTGATCAGTGTTATCATTCCTGCTGAGGAGAGAGCATTCTCTGCTCTGAAAGAGAGCTCGTTTACTGTGAGAGAAAAACATTTATTACAAAATGTTCCTTATCCACTTACAGGGTTCTTCAGCAATGTGCTGACTTGGGCTTTTCACAGCAGTGTTATGATGGAAACCAAAACAACTTTCTGGTTCACCCCCCAGGACAAGCTAACTGGAATCCTTTGTTTGTTATTCCCTGTTTGACTAATGCATATAGTTCTTACCTTTCCACTTCTGAATGCAAAGATATCTTTTTTTAAATGAAGCTTAAAAGTGCTAGAGGGAACTGACTACAAACAAACAGAACAACAACAAAAACAACAAATTACCCTTATTCATGAAATCCATATGTTTCAGGGTCTCATTTATGGCCTTTCTAGTCTGAATACGATACAAATTTTTCTCTTGTGCTCTGAAAAGAAATCTTTTCCTGGACTCAGGAGAATAGTTACTACATTTGGTGACTTTAAAAGTGAACCAGAACATAAAATAACTTCTTCCATAATGGAGCAAAATCTAATGTTAATATATTAAGTTGCCATGTCTTTCACAATTTCAAGTGTGCAGTGACTTTCTACTTAATGTAAAACTAGAGAAAATTATTAGTTTGTTGTTGTTGTTGTTGTTTAATACTGAAGGCTTCATTTCTTTTCCTGTATTCTCTTTGATGAGGTGTAACACTTTAAAATGTGTCAAAAGTTACTCTAACTTGGCAATGGGCACTGACCCAGAAATACAGTGATCATTTACAAATTTAAACAGAATAGCACTTTCTTTTCATGTGAAATCCTAGCTCCATTCAACTTCTTAGCACAGATTTTCTTCATTTTGCTGTGCTTTTAAAGCACTTACTGCTTTTCCATTGGGAAGAGCATCATCTTTTATTTATCCATAGCTTCAAGCAGCCTCTTTGCATGCTTCTTTCGAATATGAAGCAGCCTGCACTATTTCAGTAGAAGAGTAAGTTTTGTGGAACATAAGAGTTCATTAAAAAGTTTTCAAATGGCATCTATGTATTTGTACAGACTTATTCCTAATGCTTGATTTTCATCCTGCTTTGCATAAACAAAACCTCTGTGCACCATTTTAGGAAAGTACACATGTAAATGCTTTTTGAGTTTTAATGAAATTACCCTTTCCTTTCTCTGTAGTACTTCGAAGGTGTACGTACGATCTTATGACTTGAAAAATAAGGAGTTCCTTCTCTCATAGACATTTAAAAATTGAAAACACAGACTACAACTATATTCTTTTTGTATAGTGTGGCAAAATTGATTTAACATTTAAGTTTGTAAGCAGGTGTTGATGCTCAGAGGAAAAATTAGATTGACTGCATTGACCTGGTAGGACAAGAACTTATTATCTACTCAGTTAGAAAGTAGGTATGAGCTGCTAAAGAAGGAGCCACTAGAGAAGAATATAAGCTATGGCCACAGCTGTGTTAAGTCTGATGGGAAAATAATAATAATAATAATAATTTTTTAAAAAAATGGAAAAAGACAAACAGAATGTTGAGTAACTCAGTTTTACTCATGATATTACGTTGTTCAAGTGGGGATATTTCAATATAGAAAACCTTATCTTTCACAAAATGCATATCTACCACAACAATAAGTAAAAGAAACTGTATATTGCCCAGCTTTTTACAACTTTCAAAGATTCTGAGCACAGCCACATAAAAGATGTTTCTTATTTTCAGTTCCTAGAGATAAGGCTGCTTCATTTGGCTCGCTAAATTTGCTGCAATCTAGGATCCAAAATGGTCAATATTCAGACTCAATCCAATGGATTGTAGTTTATCAATCCTTGTTTCTACAAGGTTAATAATTCCAGTCTCCAAAGCATTTGCATGACTGCATTGAAGTATCTGATAATGTCACTTTAGATTATAATAGTTTTAGAATGTTTTGTGTGTTTTCCTACTTGACACACCGTCTTAATTCTGCAGTTTATAACAAGATACAAGCATACATACAAGTAAAGATATTTTGGTTAGAAAGTGCCATAAATATTTCAAATTTTTGCCATTTCACAGTAAATATAACATCAAATTTGTACATTTGATATATGATTTGTGAGACTTTGTCCACACTTGTTAGGAATATATACTATGTCTCAGACATGGCTTGGTCACTGGTGAGTAAATTTAAGTAATTTTTTCATATATAGAAAGAAATCTACCATTACTATGTGTGTTTGTAATCTTTGTATCACTATGTCCTATTCATTATTTCATTCATGTACAGAATCACAGAGAAGTCAAGGTTGGAAGAAGCCTCTGGAGAACATCTGGTCCTGTTAGGATGAATCCAGAGAAGGGCTTGGTATGGGTTATCCAAGGCCCAATCAAGTTGTCCTGAACTTTAGTGAAGAGATTTCTCTGGAAAATGTCTTCCAGCGTTATATTGTTCTCTCCATGAAAAATTTATTTTCTTATGTCCGGATGGAATTTGCCCTGAAGCAACAAATGCCCTTTGCCCTTTGTTTTATGACCAGACACTCTTGTGAGGACAGTGCCTCCATCTCCTCTATAAACACTATTTAGCTACTGCAAGACTGCAGTTAGATCACCCTGAGCCTTCTCTTCTCTAGGCTGAACAAACCAAATCCAAGCAATCTTTTTTTCTATGACAGCTACTCCAATCCTTTTATCATCTCAGTGGCCCTCCATTGGACTCCCTCCAGTTTTACATTTCTCTCTTAAACTAAGGAGACAAGAACTTGGTAGACCAGAACTGAGTACAGTTGACCTAACAAGGTGCAGAGTAGGCCAGAACTGAGTACAATTGACCTAACAAGGTGCAGGGTAGAATAAGAGAATCCCACACAACTCTACCTGCTGGCTGCACTCCTGATGATACACCCTAGGAAATGTTTGCCTTTGTTGCTACCAGGGCATGCTGGTTGCTCACATTTAGCTTGCTGCACTCTAGAGCTGGACTACCAGAGCATTTTCCACAGAGATCCTCACCCTCCAGTCAGACCCCAGCCCATACTGCTGTGTGGAGTTATTCAGGATGCAGGACTGCAGATTTGTCATTGTTCAACCTCATAAAAATCTTGCCCCAGTCTTCCAGACAGTCAATGTGTATGGTGGTTCTTCTTTCTTACTTACCCCTCTCCTATGTCCTGGTTTCAACTAGGATAATTTTCCTCCCAGTAGCTGGTATGGTGCTGTGTTTTGGATTTAGGATGAGAGTAATGCTGATAACACAACAATGTTTTAGTTGTTGCAGAACAGTGCTTACACAGAGCCAAGAACTTTTCAGCTCCTACCACCGCCCTGCCAGGAGGATGCTGGGAGTGCACAAGTTGTGAGGGGACACAGCCAGGACCAACCAGGCCAAAGGAATATTCCATAACATGTGTCATCATGCTGAACAATTAATAAGGGGTGGTGGAGGTGTGAGGGTATCACTGCTCAGGGACAGGCTGGGTATCGGTCAGCAGGTGGTGAGCAACTGCATTGTGCTTCACTTGTTTTGTACAAGTGAACTTTTTTCCCCCCTAATTTCACTTCCTCTCCCAGTGGGATGGGGGATAACTGGGAGGGGGTGGGGGGGAGTAAAAGCTTGTGGGTTGAGATAAAGACAGTTTAATAGGACAGAAAAGGAAGAGAAAAAAGAATAATGGTAATAGAAATAGTAGTAACATGTACAAAACAAGTGATGCACAGAGGAAGTGAAAGATTAGCTATGTGTTGCTTATCTGCCTGTCAGGTTAAACCACAACATCATGTCACTTTGCTCACCCACAAACTTGGTGAGGGTGCATTCACTCTTGTCCTCAGATCATTTCTAAAGACACTGAAGTGTTGGACCTGGTACTTACACCTGAGGAACTCCAGTGATGACTGGCTGACCGTTGAACTGTAAACTGTAATCACCTTATAAATCCAGAAGATTACCCCTTTTTTCCATCCATCCTTCAGTATATCTGTCCAGTTCACTTCTTACCTGCTTGTTCACAACATATGTATGTGGCATCATGCTGGAGACACCAAGTAGACATGGATATGGATGTGCACACACACATATAGATAAAGAAGGAGAATATAAGCCTCTGTATAAATTTTCTGGTTTATCAATACTGTGTTATCAGTAGGAGTCTTTGGCTCATGAATAATCCCTCTCAATAAAAGCTATCAGTCTAGATAGGAAATTTAAAGATATTTAAATTCCAAGTTATTATTACTATGAAACTCTCTTAAAGACTCTTTATAAAAGGATTAAGATAGTAATTTTCTTTCACTGGTATTTAAAGCACTGCACTTCCTTCATTTTAGGGATCCAGCATTACAATTTCTTTAAAGAAAAAATTAATCATATTACAATAAGTTTAAACAGATGAATAATCTTTCTGAACTGGGACTATTTGTGTGTTTGGGTTTTTTTTGATGCTCTAACTTAGAGCCATTCTGTGAAATGCATTTCTGTCTTTGTGATAGATTCCATTACATTCATCCTATTGGACAAAAGGATCCACTGTTTAAAAATGCAGAGTGATGCTAAACCAGGTTCTTCTTTTTGCAATTCCATTCTAACTGACCTTTCATTTTATAAGATGGCACAAAGCCCATTACATTATTTTCTATGAAGCACAAGCAGTCTGCTTCTTAAAGATATATCATAAATTAAGTCAGTCATTTTCTGATTAAGGACCTAAGATTTTGCCCAATAAAATGCATTGTATATTTGTTTGCCAAGGTAGCAAATGAAGTGTAAGATGGGGAACCAATGCGCTGTGTTATTGGCAATGCTCAGCAATAAAAATCTCTCAGCAAAGATGTTGACAAATTAGAAAATACATATTTCTCTTACCTCAGAGGAGGTAAGAGCCATTCTTGTCTGCAGATTTTCTTCAATTTTCAGAGCACTGACAGGAAGAAAAGCTGTAACCAGAGTTTTGAGGCTGGAGAGAACTGACTTTGTGGGTCCTTGTATGTAACAGAGGTGGAGGTCTGGCAGCTCTGACTCCTAATTTAATAAGCTGAGTCTTGTTCAGTCTTAATAACGCATGGAAATGTAGTAACTCAAAAGGATTTGTAAGCAGTACATATTAAGGGGAAATTGCCTTAAACTAGAATGCTACTTTCAACTCCATTCTTTGCTTGGCTGAGAGATTTAGAGTGCATGATATTAATGCAGGTGCTCTAGACACTGGAAATTCACACACTGTCAATACTATAAATGAATGTTTCAAAACACACTTTGAAATTAAAGCTTTCCTAGACATAACAAAAACTGAAGTAGTTGGTCAAAGTCCACCCCTCTTTTTCAATAAATGACTTGGAAGAAGATAAAAACCCAGCACTAAATAAACATTTTGCTGAATTTTCGTTCAGATTTCTGGAAAGTTGTGTGGTGAGGAACTTCTTGAAGTTCAACAAAGGCAAGTGCAGGATCCTTCACTATGGGAGGAATAACCCCATGCACCAGCACAGGCTGGGGGCTGACATGCTGAATGCAGCTCTGCAAGGAGGGACTTGGTAGACAGCAGGTTAACCATGAGTCAGTAAAGTACTCTCATGGCTGAGAAGGCCAAAGGTGTCCTGAGGAGCATTAGGAAGTGTATTGCCAGCATATTTAATGGAGATGTTCCTCTTCCTCTACTTAGCCCTGGTGAGGCCACACTTGGAGTGGGGGAGTCCAGTTCTGGGCTCCCCAGTATAAGAGGAACATGGAGCTACTGGACCAAGTCCAAAGGAGGGCTACAAAGATGATTAGGGGACTGAAGCACCTGTCATATGAAGACAGGCTGAAAAAAACTGTGTCTGTTTAGCCTTGAAAAGAAGTATGAAAGGGGATCTTCTCAATGCATATAAATATCTGAGTAGAGGATGTCAAGAGAATGGGGCGAGACTTTTTTCAGTGTTTCCCAGCAACAGGACAAGAGGTACAAATGGAAACCTAGGAAGTTCCATCTGAATATGAGGGGGCACTTCTTTACTGTGAGGGTGACAGAGCACTGGCACAGGTTACTCAGAGAGCTTACGGAGTCTCCTCTAGAGATACTCAAAACCCACCTGGATGCCATTCTGTGTAATATCCTCCAGGCTTGGCAGGGGGGCTGGACCAGATGATCTCCAGAGGTCCCTTCCAACCTCAACCAGTCTGTGATTCTGTGAAAGTTATTTTCAAAATTTGTTCTTAATTTGTTGAGATTTGGCATTTATGAAAGTAAGACAAAATACATTTTACTATGGATCTGCTAAACATTCCTTATGTATAGGTTAATCCAAAGAAATGCCAATTTCTATAAACTGTTTTCCTTCTCCCAGAAACAAACAGATAAGACTCTGAATATATGTAGTAGATCTGACTAGAGCATATATTGACAATTATATCCAGCAAAACTGTGCTTACTAAGGCTACTTTCTCATATGTTTGCACAGTGGATCTGCAGCCAGAACAGCATAAAGAAGCTTTCATGCTGATAGGGATAGAGGTTTGTATGATATATGTTCATTTATTTTAAATTAAATGTTACTTATTACCCACTCTAGTTTACTCCTTAACAGGAGTTAAGCAGTGATTTGCAATCCAATTGTCCTGAGTTGTGAGAAAAATTCTGGTGTTTTGTATGATTTCAGTGGATAAATTCCATTATGTTCCCTGTGTGGTTTCCATCTTTTTATTATTATTATTCCAACAGATTTTGTTTTATTATTGTGACCAAGCCTTAGTATAATAGGTGTCTCAGAATCTATTAACTAAGAAATTAACACATCTGCAACTTGTTATGATATTCCCATTTTGCTAATGTTGTTAGAAACAAATTTTGTACTCTGTGCAATTCTTCCGGGGAAAGATCTTGTAATAACGAATTTTATTTATTTATTTATTTATTTATTTTTATTTATATATACACATGATAGAGATATTATATATGTGTGTGTGTGTGTGTGTGTACGTGTGTGATAGAGGAGTAAATTGGTAATTTTCTAATTCACTCACTCTTCCAGATCAACTGCTCCCACAAATTGTATACATTTGTTTGTGTTATACTGTTGGGTTTTGGTGTTGTTTTGTTTTGCTGGAGAACTTCATAGTGATGATACCAGATATCTGCACTCTTCATAATGTGGTTTGAACCCTCTCAGTACAGGACGTGGGTATCTGCTTTTCTTGAGGTGCAGTGGTGCTGTTAGCATCTGACTCTCCTCTCTAAACACAGGTAAGATTTTCATGAGAGATGTTCCCTGTCTCAGGAGAAATGATTGAGTCGGTCCCCAATGTTACTTACATTTTTAATTCTTTAAAAAATAATCCTTTAAAGGAAAGGATTATTTTGGTATCTAAGCCATAAAGTTCACAGTTCTTGTTTTATCATAGAATCATAGAATCATAGAATATCCTGAGTTGGAAGGGACCCTTAAGGATCATCAAGTCCAACTCTTATCCTCACAGTTAAGCAGAATATTCAGATAAATGTGTTGGACGGACTTAGGCCAGACTGAAATCAAACAACAATACAACATATGCTTCTGACCTGCCACATAGAAATACATGTATCATCAATTAAGAAATCTTGTCTTCTTAAACGCCTGAATAGAACCAGACTCTGAATTAATAAATCATTACTGTTTTTATGGTTTTGAGGACTTTCCAGAGAGTGATAGTGAATAGCTAAAATTATTTTTTTCTTAAATAATTCTCTAAGTAACTTCACTTTTGCTATTTGTACATAGCTTATGGTATATTTTTGGCCAAATGAGAATGTCAACATTTGTTGTAGATTTAAATTTAAACTGAGATAGGGACTTATAACAAAGGTATTTTTTCTTTAAAAATTATTATTATGCACTTATGCATTAAAATATGCTTTTGAAACTATAAAAGGAATGAAAATTTAAGAATTTTCTCCTCATCCATTTTAAACCACTCTGAATAAATACTATGTAGATTCAAACATTATTTTCCAAATAATTTACAATAAAATAATGAAGATGTCTGAAAAGAATATACATAATAAACAGCTTAGAATGACATAAAGGAAAGCTTTATTTCTAACATTCAATTTAGAATTGTTGCTCTAACTAAATCCCAGACTGCATTAGAGAGAGCTCTTGGAAAACAGCACCATTGACAGAGAAAGAGGAAATTTTTCAATCTTTCATTCAGAGCTCAGATCACTTCAAAACCCTTTGCAACAAAATCTTGTATTGGTTTTTTCTAGCAGCTGCCATCTGTGTTTTGGATTTTATTAAGTGAATTTGTTTCCCTGAACAAAACAAAACATCATTCAGGCTACAAAACTAAGTAGACAGGTGGTCTTCATAAAAGATATTTTTCCCATTGTGTTCTATACCACCATTTAGTCTAATTATCCCTATCATCTCACCCCTCATATTGTGATTTTTTTTCCCCCAGAGGAAAGCAAATAACAGCACTTCTTTTTGAGAACAAAGAATTAACTTGGAAATCATGCAAAAAAAAAAAAAAAAAACAAAAACACTGCCCATTGGTAGCGTTGCAGAAATGCTTTGGCAACAAAATAAAGGACATAAAAGGGCATTTAAAATCTAGTCATTTTGAAGGAAAAAAAATGTTAAATTATTTTCAGGTTCTGTGCCTGTCCTTGAGTTTCTCTGCCAGTTCACATTAGCTTTTTTATGAGCATTTGTGTTAGAAGTCTGAATACAACAGTAACATTCAGTTGTGGGGGAAAAGCAGTACTGCTCGGTGTAGGGCTGTGGGAACAGTACTATATATGAGGAAATAAACAAAAGTTGAATTCCTAACTTCCAGGAAAAGAGAAAGATTACTGGGTTGTAATATCATAATATAGCTTTTGTTAATTCTTTTATTTCAACTTCTTTCCTCCCCACCCATCCCCACGCCAAAACTCTCATAATAGTACATTTAGCACTATCAGTGCCTGGCCAAATTAGAAGTGATCTACGCCAACAGTGTAATTCTATTAAATATATCCATTACCATGCATCCCCAAAGAAAAATTTACAGCCCATTACAGCCCACTCCCTTGCATGAAATGGTGAGAACACCAAGAGCAACCACTGAGATGAATTGTTATCAAGAGTTTCATTTGGCTTTTAAAGAAAAGAGAAAATAAAGCTTGGGCCAAGTTCTTAGGTGCTTGAATTCTTTCAGTTGCCATTCTATAAATATAAGATCAGGCTTCAGGTGCTTCTGTCCCTCAAACACCAAATAAAATAAAACAATTTTAATGCATATTTCCACATGTTCACATTCTAAAAATATGCTTTCTAGAGGTACTCATGCTTGTGTTGCTTTTGTGACTGTTAAAAAAGAAAATATTATCAACTGAATGTGTGCAAAAAGTGAAAACTTGAAGTATCTAAGCATGATTAGAGTGAACTAACATTACTATGTGTGTAAATGTGTTGCATGCATCCAAGTCCAGTTGGTCATTTTCAGCCCTTGTAATTAGAGCAACTCAGTACATGAGTGGAGTGGCTAAGAAAATTAGAACGACATTTCTAACAGAGTGAAGGGTGTTATTATGTAGGAAATGCTGAGAAACAAGCCAGGATTAAAAAGAGAACAATTGCAATGGGAGTTAAATCCCCTTTTTAATGAATTGATCAGCTTTACAACCTTTTCAGTAATATAAATGAAGGAATAGAGCAGTGCACAGCCCTTCTGGTCACAGTAGAGTTGTCTTCATTGTAATATAGGACAGGCAGTTGGTGGTGCTTTTGTTAAAACACCATGGTCTTATTGCAGGGAAGGGGGTGGGGGATAACTGAAAACCTTCCGTTATTACAGAATATCAGGTTCTTGTGATACATAATCATAAAACCTACAGGTACTGTATAAATCCTCCTTCTTCCCATGATATTGAAGAGTTTGAATACAACGAAGTTCTGTTGCCATCTTAGCCTGAATCACTCCACAGTTTAGACACAGCAGCCAGCAGAACTAAATTTGAATTGAAACTTAATTGAATCAGCAAAATGGATCAGAGAATCTGTCCACATGTGTTGTCATGTTGGACACTGGGGAGGGGGATTCACAATACATAGCATGAAAAAATTTATTAGGTAGTGTCAAAACAAGGTTTGGCCTAATTATTTAATTCAGCCTTTACCTCTCAAAAATAGCAAATATGGGAGTATTCAGATATTTGTGGGGATAAGAGCTATGGGAAACATGTAGGATGAAATTAGTTGATTGCATGAAGAGAGGGCAAGTCAGAGAGAAGCCAGGGCAAGATTTTGCATGCACATTTTCTATCAGTGTTCTAAGTTGTCCAACAAGAGAGTGGACTACAATGCCCTCTAGAAACATCTTTTGAGACCAAGGCTGAGAGCATATTGACTAAGAAAGATGAGTCTCAAGCACTAGCATGCTCCCCTGGGCCTCCCTATTCCCCATAGAAATCAAGCTAGGATTTTGTTAGTAGCAAACGAAGTGGAAGATGTTGATTATGGTGAGAGCCATGCACTGACCATGGACAAGAAATCTTTTATCATATTAGGTTTATGTGGCAAAGTTTTGGTACTGGAGGGGCAAGTGTAGGGGGCTAGCTACAGGGGTGGCCTCTGAGAAGAGCCCAGAACCCTCTGACAGACACAGCCCATTCCAGCCAGCTGCAAAATGTGCACAATGTAGGACACAGGTGCACAAGCCAAGCTTTTGGTGCCTCTGTGATAATGTACTTAAGAAAAGAAAAAAACATGCAGCATCTGTGAGAAAGAGGAGTGAGAAAACAGAAGAGAAGCAGTCCTGCAGACACCAAAGTCAGTGCAGAAGGAGAGGTGCTCCAGGAACCAGAGCAGAAGTTTCCCTGCAGCCTGTGTTGTACTATGGCAAAGCAGATATCCACACTGCAGCCCATGGAGGACCACAAGCCACAGCAGGTGGGTATGGCCTGAGGGAAGTTGAAGCCTGTGAAGAGCCCACACAGGAGCAGGCTTCTGACAGGAACAGAAGTACCTGGAAAGAAGCCCACACTGGAGTAGATCTGGCAGGAACTGCAGCCCATGGGGGACCCATACTGGAGCACTCTGTTCCTGAAGGACGGACCCCATGATGGGCAGTTCTTGAAGAACTGCAGCCTGTGTCCACACTGTCCACACTGGAGCACTTTATGAAGGACTGTATCCTATGGCAAGGAACCCATGCTGGAGCAAGGGCAAAATGTGAGGGGGAAAAAGCAGCAGAGCCCAACTTCTGTGAACTGACTGCAATCCTATTGCACATCCACCCATGCTGTTCAGGGAGGGAGAAAGGAGAAGAGTAGGGACCTAAGGAGTGAAGTTGAGCCTGGGAAGAAGAGGGATATTTCTAGTTTTACCTGTTTCTCACCATCCTAATTTAAATCAATTTTCCCCAAGTAAAGCATCTTTCACCTATGACAATAATTGATGAGTGATCTCTCTGTCTTTATCTTGTCCCATGAGCTTTTTTATCTTGTTTTTTCACCCTGCCTTGTTAAAGAGGAGCAATTAGAGAGCAGCTTGGTGGTTGCCTGATAGCCAGCCAAGTATAACCCCCCATATTAACTCCTTGCCCTTTCCACCATGTGGTAGGTAGCATACTTACTAAGTGCCTTTCCATCATTTATATTACAGGCATTTCATTTTATCCTTACATTGCTAGCTCTTAGATGACACCTTGAAATATTTACCAAATTATGAGGGCTGACTGGCTTCCAAATACTTCCCAAAAGTTGTTGCACAGCAGTATACTAATCACTCTGACTACATCAAGGTGGGGATCATTCATCTTTTTCTGAAGTTCTTTATAATTTATCTTTCTAAGAAACAGGTAACCAAATAATTCTTTCTCTCAGTAATGCAATATAGCCTTCCTGAGATGCATTTTCATGTGTATACACAGACAATTTTTGAAATGTAATAGACACTATATACAAATTGCAGATGTGAGAAAGTTCTACAATGTATACAACATATCCATATATTCAAGGCACATTTTTTCAAAGCTAGAATTGCATGTGTGTTCAAAACATTTGCATTGCTTCTGCTAATGTAAGTAAGCCCAGGGGTTGAGAATCTATGGAAATGTAGTAGTTAAAACCTAAGTCTCATATGATTTTTTTATGTCTTCAGTCTGGGCAAATACAAGGATGGCTAAAAAGTGTCTGGCAAATTTATATCCCTGTTTTAAAGCACAAAGAAGCTAATATACATAATTTTCAAGCATCACCATATTTTTTTAAATTGACAAAATAACATGTTTTCTCTAGCTTTTTTTGCAGAAATAGTTTGATTCTTTTAGCTAAAATATTCAAAGATCAAAGGAGAATATCCCAATACTGGAAAATGTTGGCTCATTTGCAGAAAAAGTGCATTAGTGTCATACGCAACTGGAAAAAAAGTGTTATTGAGTGTTTGGCAGTCTGTAATAAGTGGTGCCACTAGTCTTATTTATAAAAAAAAACACAGTTGTGATGCATAGAGTTTTCACACCACATGTTTGACATGATGTCAGTCAAGTCAGGTATATTTTGTGCTGCTTTTTTTTTTTTTCTTTTTTCCAATATGAGTTTTTTCCAAGTGAGTTCTCTAGCAGTGTGTAAGACAGTTTGGGCTGCTGGCAGTTCTCCCCACATTCAATTCCTTCAAGTTCAGTGGTTCTCTTAATTCATTGCTTGCCTGGTCAGAAACAGCTAGGACTAGGGCCATAAATGGATGGATGGGAACCAAAAAAAAAATGAGCCTTCTGCTTACAGGTGCCTTTCACAAAGTTGGAGCTTAAGATTTTTTCTAACTGTCATTTTTTAAATATATTTCAGAGCAGTTAAATACACATCTTCTAACAGCAGCAATACATGCGACAGAAAGGGTTCCTTCTTCACTTCCATCTTGGTTTCACCTTTGTGAAAAATGCAGTGTTTAAGTCACCATATTGCAATTTATTTTAGTTTGTAAGGACACGTCTGAGTGTAGACAAGGAGTGAAGGAAAAGTGGCAGCTCTGGCAAGATTGTGAATGCTGTGGGAACCTGCTACGTGCTGAAGTTGTCAGTGTGGAACAAGAATTTGGCTGTGGAATCTGACGATCATCTTTGCAATACAAAATTAAAAGGTTAATAATGTATATTGACACAATAAAGAACTTGAAATGGTCCAATAGTGCTTGGGAAAAAATGTTTCAGTTTATCTGGAAATGGATGCATGTTGTCTAAATATTTGCCAATCTGTTTTAAGCCATGTTCAATTTTGTGTAGTTTCCCTCTTATTACCTACCTAGAGCTGCGAGACCTGGCAAAAATGATATTCTAGGAATCATGAACTTGAATATATGGCTCTACTTCTGTAAGTATGGGAGTGTTTTATGAATGCTACCACCATGCAAATGAGGCACATTGCTTTGAACTCTTCCCACAAGCAGCCTGCAAATAACAGAAAAATTCAGCAACCTGCTGATATTATCTGACACAGTTCAGTTCTCTTTCATTTTTATTTATTCCTCAGTTGCAGTTGATAATGTATAAAGATATTTTCCTGTGGCACTTACAGTGCTAGTGGTAATCCACATGTGCTTCTGTGGTAACAGTGAACCCTGCTCTAATCTATTTTGCTGCTTTTTAAATTCTTATTTATGCTCCAAGTTTGGTGTTTATAAACAGAAGTCATCCTCTTCTCGTGAACAGAGCTTTTTGGTGACTATACTTGTAGAAGAAAGTAGAAAGGGAAACTTGCTGTATCCAAAGACCAGAGGGTGGTGCAGGCTTGCAAGTGTTGTTCTCTGGCCTTCACGTTCAGTTGGCCAAAATGAAGAAAACTCGGAGTTGCAGCATGAGATGGTAAAACAGAGGTTTTAGGCCAGCTAGCCCCTTCAACTTAAATCTGTAGGACTCAATGAAATGCAGAAGAAAAACAAAAAAAAAAAAAAGAAAAAAAAAAAGGAAAAAAAAAAAAGGAAAAGAAAAAGAAAAAAAAGTTTGTGTAGTTATAGTCATTATAAGTATGCTTATGGAAGTCTGGCATTTTTCTGTAGGGTGAAAGTGTAAGTCAGTGTGGGTGTTGCAGTAATTTACATGCTAACATAGTTTTCTATAGATTATTGAGTATTATATGATGAATAGATTTATTTTTAGCCCACTCATGTAACAGTTATACAAATATATTAGTGATATGTGTTTTGCAGTAAAAACATTTTGTTGCTTCACTAGATAGGAAGCAGTCTTTCTTTTTTCCTTTTTCTTTCGAATAGATAAAGAATTTATCGAATGAATTTGTTCCCAAACTACACTAAATGTAATCTCCAGAAGTGGTAAAAGGCTGAAAGCAATTCTTTTTTCCCTTCTTATTTTATATCTGACTTATTATACTGCAAATTCATTCATATTGCATATTCCAACTATTGAAATACAAAAGTAAATTACAGGCAATGACACATTTCACTGAACAAGTAGTCATAAACCAACAAAGTCTTTTAAGAGTTTGGGGAGTTAATATTTTTTTCCTTACCATGCAAGGAATAGGAGTTTTAAAGCAGCATTTATACATTCCAGCTTCTGATTTCCATTTAGCTTCCTACCAGCAGGGATGTTTCCCTTTGTCAGGATTTCAATTGCAGAAGGCCGTATGGAATTCCTCGTGGTTGTATCACACCACTGTTCTTTGAAAGTCGCTGCATCAAGGTTAGCAGGAGGACAGATGGTCAGGGAGGAATGCAGTGAACAGCATGTGAGAAACTGTGAATCATCATTTTCGGTCTGCATCCAATCTTTGAATACCTAGGAGTCCCTTTTCTATCTCTTAAGCCATTGAAAGGATCTGGTATTCTATAGATAATTTCTGAATCAGGACATAAATTAGTTAAGCAATACTTACTAGAAAAAAAAAAAAAAAGAAGAAAACTTAAACAAACAATAACATACTTCAAAGAATACTGAATAGCAACAAGAGAATGACGAGTGCACATTTCATTTCATTCTTGTTTTGGGAAAGTTGTTGTGGTCTTGAATGAAGGGTGGAGTTGTGAGTTTCACGTTATTCTAGTCACTGAGGACTGCCCAGGGGGAAAAAAAAAAAAAAAAGATTTCCATTTCAAAATGCAAAATTCCCTGAAGGATTATCCAATTCTTAGAAGATCCATGCTTCCAAATATGTTGGGTAAATGAATATTCATGAAGATGATGAGTAAGAACATGTGTGAATGTGTTTGAGTTGTCATGAATATGGCAAGCAGATTTTTTGGAGGTAATATAATGCATAAATCACAAATAACTCTGACTAATAGGAATACACTGTATGTGTGCATTCTTAAATGATCATTTTAAAAGTAGAATATTCAAGAATATTTTTGTATGTCTTAGAAGTTGCAATATCTGTAAAACTACCAGTATAATGATCAACTATGCAGTTTATCATTAATGGTAGTAAACCCTTGTGAGATTCACGATGGTATCAGTGACATGATCTTATAGGCTTACAGACTCATTCAGTACACCTGAAGATTGTTGTAAATGAACCTTAAAGAAGTTGATAGTATAATTCACATCAATGTCTGCTTTCAGTAGTGAAGCAGCATAGAAGTAACTTTATTATAAATAGTAAAATTACTCTCAAGAATGCTCAGTGTAACCAAGATCTATTAGGAAAGTACCCGTGACCAAAGTCAGAGTTTTTATTCTTCCTCAGCCTCTGCAAACAAGTTTTGCTATGACCTATTTAAACATACCTATTTTTGTCTACCCAGTCTGGAGTGCTCTTCATTCTAATATTGCCAAGTGCAAGCAGCAACTTTCATGTGTACGAACAGACAAAAGGGATATGAACACTTAGATTGCCAGAACACTTAGATTCCTATGATTAATACATTAAATACATTAAATCATGAATGTTTGTTTTCTGATTTATAGATAATATAGAAAATGTTTCTAGATTCTATTTTTAAAACATTTTACTTGGAATAATTTTTATCATAAAAATTATTAATAGTTGTCAGGATTGAATGATAACTTTAGCAAAGAACATGATTAGTCTGGCTGAACACTGTATGTGGTACTTTTTGCTCAAGTCCAAGCCTATATAATGCTATACAGCTTCTTTTTCAACTCCTGCCTAAAGTTGTATGTTTAAGGTTTATAAGACTCATGGGTAGTTAAAAGTACCCTTTTATTAAAAATAGATATAGCTCATTGATTATTTTCAGTTTTACAGAACATTTAAGTATCAAGAAAAAAATTATTTGATACCTGACATGAAGACTAACGGGCTTTAAAAAAAAAAGAAAAAAGAAAAAAAAATCTCTATATTAATTGAGAAGATATCTAATTAAAGCATGCTGTGTAATAACGTTTTTGGCCTATAAGACAGACCACAATAGTAGTTTGCCAGAAATAAACATTGCATATGTTTGCACTTACATTGCAACTAGCACGATTCTTTCCTCTGATATTCCTCTGGCTCACTGTTAATATTTAAAGAGTTCTTGATCAAATCATTCTTGTATGCTGCCAGTGCATGAGAAAATTCAATTAGTATGCCAAAAAATGGGCGGCAGACACTAAAAGAATATTTTAAGTGCTGTACTCAACTGTGAATTTGGCATGAACATTTTGTCCTCTATTTCATAAATATTTCTTATTATGAATTTATATTTGCAAATAGATTAATTTGCATAGGATTATTCAAGGTAGTAAAATTAATCATGTATGTCTACAGAATGAGGTATGTATGTGTTAACCAGTATTTGACTTAGTATTTACCTTCTGTTCCATTTTATATTCTGACTCTTGTTTAAAATGGAACAAATGTACAGGTATGTGATTGCTACTATTATATCTATAGCATATAAGTTGGAAAACTTCCTAGATTGAAGCATTGTAATACGGGTTACGTTCTGGGATATAAATAACCATGTCAACTTCAAAAGAAGAAACATTTTATATAACCATAATTTTAGTTCATTCAGCATTGGTGGAAGTTAGCAACTTAGTCAACTGCAGCACAGGACAGTATATTCTGTTTTTTGCAGTTTTGTCAATATATGGCAAACTTAAACACTTATGTCTGCTGGAATAACCTTCCAGAAGGAAAATGCATTTAAAAACATACTAAATTGTATAGTCATTTTGCAAATACCTGTTGGCAGTGCAGAATATACCAGAATCTAGAATTTTTCTAGAGAGACAAAAGTTAGATCATTCATTTTACTTTGGGACTGATGTTTCTCTAAAGAAAATGAAACTTGAAATATGAAACTTCATCAGAGATCGTTTTCTCTTCCAAAAGATACAGAGCAGCTTTTCACAAAGGGGTTTGGTCAGCATCTTTCTTTCAATAGTTTTGGAAGCTCATGGAGAGCAGACTTTGAACGAATTACTGCTGTACAGACTGCTTGAGTTGTAACAGAATGAAAATCCTCAGTAGTGTCATCTGTTGCATGGGGGTTGTAGAACTGTCAGTTGCGTTCACAGAAGGGAAGAGTATTCTGCTTCACACGTCAGTTGATGGTCTTAGATGTGTAATCACAGATCACATTAGTAGTGCTTCCAGAGAGGTGCAAAAGAACCTCATGGGTACACAAGGTAGCAGTAGACTTTTTAGTGGAAGCTGTCCTTCTTGCCTATGTCCAGGAGGCTACTTGCAATGGAAATATTTTTTCCACTGAAACAAATCTAGACTAAATACGCATGAGCCATGTGCTTAGCTAATCTAGTCTAATGGCAGAAAGCCTAAACTACCCATATGCTTGCCGTGGTCTGGAATTGCAGAGGCATGCTGACAATTTGGCAATTGTTACTGTTCCTGTGGGCGTCACTGAAACATTCCTGTTTCGCTTCATCTCTCTGGTATCATATGATGTTCTGGGAAGTTGTGTACATTCTGTTTCTTCATGCTTCACAGAGAATGCCATTGCATATCCTGAACTCCAAGAAGTCAAGAAATGTGTACCTTGAGATGTAACTGACTGAGGTGAAACAGAAAGGTTTTCTCAGGCTGGCATTTTAATGTCTATTTGCTTATTATTGTTTCCTCTGCCTCTAATGTAGCCAAGCTCTCTTAGCCGTAAATTTCATATTTTTCTCTTCTCTTCATGTTTCTTATCATACTTTATTATGTGTTCTCTTTCAACCAGAACATTACTCTTTAGAATGATAATGCTAATAATAAGAATGATATATGTTCCTGAGCATGTACTTGTAAGGGCAAATCATCTTAAAGCAAAAGGAAGTTAGTGGTGTGCTGACATTTTCCATTGAAGCAAATGGAAGAAAACTGTCCCTTGCATCATAAAGGAAAAAAATATGGTCTATGGTGTTCATTTAGGACTGAAACTAGCTTGAAAAGGAATCATATCATTAAGTATTTAACAAAAATACTGAAAACTAGGAATTCAGTTGCCAATTATTCTAACTTGACAGAGGGCATCCTGTTGGCCTTTAGAAATGGTTTGAAACAGAGGCCTTATGCTAACACTGTCACTGGATGTTCATGCATTGTTGTTGCATTTTGGGTAAATCTCATCCATGACACCCTGGTTTTACCTGTTATTCATACCAATGGTATTGGCAGCTTAGGGAAACAAATAGAACTTTGATTTTCAGTGCATTTTTAAAAAGTTGTTTTGTATTCTTAATAATATCTTATTGTCTAATCACAGTTAGTATTTGGGAAAAACAAGAACAATTGCTTGGGGCAATTGTTCAGCTGGCCATGGGAGAATGGTGTCCACTATGTCTGGTAACAACAGAACTGACCGTGCGAGAAGGAGTAGGCAGGAGCCTATGAATAATGGTTCTAAGGTTTGCACAGGTTGCTTATTGAAAGAGTACAGCTTCACCTAACAAATCAGAGAAAGACACCACAGAAAACCTGCCCCAACACCATGAGGATGTAGTGTATCCTCCATGTAGTGGACTAGGGTTGTGCTGTGAAACGTGGCTGTAACCCAGGACACAGCCACTTGTTACAATAATTAAGGTGGGGTTTTTGTTGTTGTTTGGTTGTTTTGTGGTTGTTTGTGTGTTTTGTTTTGTTTGTTTGTTTGTTTTTCTGGTTATTAGAAGTATTTCTATTGAGATCATTTTGAATTTACAGCGTCCATTAAAAAAAAAAAAAAAAAATCAACAATTTTTACCAATGAATTCAAATCAGAAAAAAAAAAAAAAAAAAAAACATTCAAATCTTTTTTGACTTCCTAATACAGCACATTCTAATTTCTTAAGCTTCTATCTATGAGAAAAGAACCATCAAGAAAAAGGAGACAGACATAATGCTTTCACAGTTGTCATAATTAAATAATCTATTTATCATTCTGTTTAATTAGTTTCACAAGAATGCTCTATGTTTCCAAGTTAGACGTAAAACAGCAGATCAAGTTCTGATTTATCTTAAATAGGTTGCCTCATCGTTTGGACCAATAGGTATTGGACACCTTTTATGTCAACGTCATTATGCGTAAAAAAGGTTGTCTTACACTCTTTATTTTGATTAACTTTCCTAATCCATACTTTAAAATAGCGTTAAAATACTTGAAAAATTTTACTTTTTATTTTACAAAGTTTTTTTGTTCTTCTTGGAAGTTGTGTTAGAAGGAGATGACTCTTTACTTGGATATCAATAGATTTTACACCTTTCAAAAGTCTAGAATATAAAAATATTAAAGATGCTGATAGCAATATGTTCATTATCATAACATAAAGCAAGCAGCTGTGTGAATAATGCATGGGTGTCAACTGGAAAATTTGTCTTTCTATTGCTTTGTGTTTCTTGACTGGCTGCCTACTTAATTGAGTCATAGTGGTGTTTTTGTTTCTCCATATGTATCTTTAATCTTGTCACATAGAATTGCTTTTGCAGTAGCAGTCCAGCTGTTTTCCTCAGTTGGACTAATCCAACACTGGAATAAAAAGTTATGAAAAGTGAACTTGTAAATGTTCAGTCATATTGTGAGTTCCTAATTTTTTATGAGAACCTGTAAGAGTGTAATTATCTTTACAGCCACTATGGTTGCTTTTGTCAGGTCTGAATTCAAAAGTTTATGAGAAGGTGGCAAAAAAATACAACTGCATATACAGTCCAAATAGTCACACAACCCTTCTAAACTACAAAGTAAAAATGTTCTTTTGAATGTGATGTGAGAGTTAACAGAGGACAAGTCAACCTGAGCACATAGATGAAATTTTCCAAACCTGCTAAAAGAAGGGAGGAGTACCACAGGAGATGCTCAGTCATCTAAGAGGATAAAAACTGAAGAACCAAAGAGAACAAATTAGTTGGCCACTTCTGAGCCTACTAGTAGCTCCTGCATCAGCCAGACTTTGAAGGCTAATTGTGCAAAACCTGACAAGGGATCTGTCCGTGGGCTCCTTGGCTTTCCCAGGTTCCTGGGCACTGCACTTGAGAAGCCAGTGCTTTCTGAAGAAATACGGAAGGAGGATTCACAATATCTTCTGTGCATTTTACCCTTATTTTTGATGTTTAGATGCCACTGTTTCCCATACTCTAAATCCTGGAAAGGTCCTGTCGCGGGATGATTTCCCTGGTTATACCACTGGAGCCCAGGTCCAAAAATAGCAGATTCTTTCAAATGTAAGAAAATTCGAGCTCTTCTTATGCTTCTTCCCATCAGGAAATATGTGGGATTTGCCTCTCTTTACTCAAAACTTTCAGGAAGTAAACAAGTCTTCTATTTCAATCCCTGACAGTTCAAATTTGAAATAGGCCCATGCCGGAGGCTAGGTAGTGAGTAGAAGAATGGAATTGAGTACACAGATTGGGGAGACTGTATAAACCTTATTGCCACAGGAAACAGGAGGAATAATACTTAACAGATCATTTTTATTGTCATCCCTCATCTCTCCCATAGACTTCAAAGATGCACTGTAACTGTCTGAGATCACACTCAGTGGCTGTATTTAGACCATAAAAAATTCCCTTTAGATCCATCTTATGGAACTGAACCAACGTTAAAAGCTTTAGCAGGCTTGTCATCTTTTTCTTATTCCTATCCATTTAGGGTAGATCAGAGATCTCTTCATGCTGCTTCCAGTGTTTTATTCTGAGCTTTCCCTACAGATGTCCTTGACCTGCTAGTCTCTTTTTGTCCTGAAAAGAGAGCAATGACTTTTTTAAAGTATGTAAGACTCTTCTGAACACGGCTTTATAGTCTGTCTATAAAGTGCTTATCATAATTAATAAATATATAAATAGAACAGGATCATCATTTGTTAACATTCTACATATTCACTCATAAAAAGAATAGCAGCAGTCACTGGTTTTACTTGTATGCTCTTATTTGGTGTGTTTCCAGTTAGTGTGTAGAACATAAGCATCTTGTCTTCCTGTTTCATACTGCTGTACAAAAGCCTGTTATGAAGGATGAAGAAATAAAATGATGAGCCTTTTCATATGATCTTAAGCACATATGTTCTTAAACCTGAAAGAAAAGGGAAGGAAAAGACTCAATAAAATAAATATATATCCCAACACTGTTGAAGCCCACCTTATTCAATGAAGCTATCCTGAGCTGCAAACACAGAAGTTCAAAGCACAAATGGCCAAAACCTCTGCATCTGTACAGTGTTGCAGATCTCTGGACTCTGCCTGCTTACAGCAGAAGATTCAACCCATGCCTTCCTGTGTTCTGGAGCTGTTTCAGCTTCAATAATTCAGATAATAGTTAGGGATTTTATAGAATCATAGAATCATAGAATATCCTGAGTTGGAAGGGACCCTTAAGGATCATCAAGTCCAACTCTTGACACCGCACAGGTCTACCCAAAAGTTCAGACCATGTGCCTAAGTTCACAGTCCAATCTCTTCTTAAATTCAGACAGGCTCGGTGCAGTGACCACTTCCCTGGGGAGCCTGTTCCAGTGTGCAACCACCCTCTCTGTGAAGAACCCCCTCCTGATGTCAAGCCTAAATTTCCCCTGCCTCAGCTTAACCCCATTCCCGCGGGTCCTGTCACTGGTGTTAATGGAGAAAAGGTCTCCTGCCTCTCGACACCCCCTTACGAGGAAGTTGTAGACTGTGATGAGGTCTCCCCTCAGCCTCCTCTTCTCCAGGCTGAACAGGCCCAGTGACCTCAGCCGTTTTTCGTACGTCTTCCCCTCCAGGCCTTTCACCATCTTTGTAGCCCTCCTCTGGACACTCTCCAACAGTTTCATGTCCTTTTTATACTGTGGAGCCCAGAACTGCACACAGTACTCGAGGTGAGGCCGCACCAGCGCAGAGTAGAGCGGGACAATCACCTCCCTTGACCTACTAGTGATGCCGTGCTTGACGCACCCCAGGACACGGTTGGCCCTCCTGGCTGCCAGGGCACACTGCTGGCTCATATTCAACTTGCTGTCTACCACGACCCCCAGATCCCTCTCTTCTAGGCTGCTCTCCAGCGTCTCATCGCCCAGTCTGTACGTGCAGCCAGGGTTTCCCCGTCCCAGGTGCAGGACCCGGCACTTGCTCTTATTGAACTTCATGCGGTTGGTGATCGCCCAGCTCTCCAACCTATCCAGATCCCTCTGCAAGGCCTTTCCACCCTCATTTGAGTCCACAACTCCCCCAAGTTTGGTGTCATCAGCAAACTTGCTCAAAATACCTTCTATTCCTACATCCAGATCGTTTATAAAAATATTGAAAAGTACCGGCCCTAAAATGGAGCCTTGAGGGACCCCACTGGTGACCGCCTGCCAGCCTGACGCAGCCCCATTTACCATAACCCTTTGGGCCCTGCCCGTTAGCCAATTGCTCACCCATCGTATGATGTTTTTATTTAGCTGTTTTATGATCATTTGCAGAACTAAACTCTACCCTAAATACTCATGGCTGCCAGTTCTTTGAAGAGATACAGAATATCAATGTGTACGTACTACAATTGGAATAAATTAATACAAATGACTAGTTTCTTAATATCTCTTAAGCAGATGACAGCTATAAGCTAAAAAAATAGTAATGTGTTTACATTTTGACTTTTTATGTTCATTTAATTTCAAAATGGTTATTGAAAGCACTGTCCTTTTATTTACCAGAAAGAGGTTCTACAGAAATTATACACTTCCAACAGCAACCACATGTTATTCTGAATTCCTTCATTGGATCTTGTCTAAAGTGCCTTAAATAGAACACTGAAAAAACACTGTATAGTATACTTGCAGTAATGCAAGTTTTGTAACAAGGATGTGTCCCATTTCTTTGCCAGTGCTCACAAGCATTGCTGTTTCAGCCTGACTGTCAGAGTCAATAAGGATCACAAAGTCCGGTGTTACTGTGAACTTCCAAAGAAAGAGGAAAAACTTCAAAATTTACAACACTGGAAGAGAGGGGAATTGTTTTGTTTTTGTTGTTTCATTGTTTTGTTTGTGTTCTGTTGTTTCATGTTATTTTGCTTGTTTGTTTGTTGCTTTTCTCCATGTAGTACAGATTTAACATTGGTAAACAGTAGTGAATGAAAATATAAAAATAAAATCAGTTTAGAGGGTCACTGGATATGATTCTGAGTTACAATTGTGAAAACACAGGCTAACTTTTTAATACACTTTTGATATATATAATTATTGTTAAAATGAGAAACTGGTTTTCTGTGTGAGAATTCAAGAATTTGAAAAATAGTAAACCAAAACAAACAAACAAACAAAAATAGTGAACTGAAGACAGCTGTAAATAAATTTCTTGCATGTTATCTGCTGTACTCTGTTTACAGTCCAAGTTAGGTTCTTCATTAGGAAAAGAAGGGAAAGACCGAAGCCCTGCTCTGACAAGGTTCCTGTATATTTTCAGTCAACAAATTTATTGATTAAAAAAAAAAAACAAAAAAAAAAACAAAAAACAAACAAAAAAAAACACATTTTTGTATATCTTATCAGAGTTGTATTTTATAAAGTATTCAATGGCTGGACGGAAAACACATTCAGGGGTTACCAAATGCCTGAAAACCTGCTTTCTACTGTGATTTAAGAAACCCAATCAATTTAGGCTACAAAAGAGAATGAAACAGTTTCGCAGTATAGAGCATAAGGGAAAGTTTCTCAAGATGGCTTCTAAAAAGGTCTTTTCAGAAACTCAAGAGCTATTAGCTGGAAGTGGAAACCAGTCATTTAGATGCAGCTATGTAGCACTGATAATTACCAGAACAATTTACTTGGATATATTGTAGATTCCATTACTTTATATCTTTAAAACCAGAATCACAATCTTTATAGGTGTTCTCTGTGTCAACAAGATGTGGTGCCATTGTAGCAGTCATGTATGGTTTTTATAACCCATATTTTTTATGGGTACAAACTGTATAGTGGCCATGTCTCATTCTAAGCATAAATCATAACGCTGTCATTTAATATATGATGAACCTCATGTTTTGAAAGGAAATAACAGATTTCTGTTGACTAACTACAATGTAAATGGTTCAATGTAAAGTGAAAATGCTGTGTGTTATTGTTGGGGTTTAAGGGATTACAGCTTTTTAGTACACAATTTAAAGTAGACTGTAAAGTACTCTGCCTTCACCTTGAAATATAATGAAAATAGGAGGAAGAAGTCACAAATAATTATTATGATCTCCTGCATATACCAACAGCTTGATAAATGTATAGATAGATTTGCTTATGAGGCTTCTCTTTTAAAGAACCGTTTCCCTGAAGTATTTTCAATGCTATGGAAATGTTTAACAGACACTTACGTATTACTCTGAAGGCAGTTTTTCAGAATTTAGAGCTTAATTTAGTTTAAAATACATTACTTAACTCATTTTTTAAAGAATTCATGCTTTGCAGTTTAACTTAGAAATAAAGCTTTTCGTCTTAAAGTGTACATTATTCCAGTATAGTATACTTTAACATTTGGCATTAGTTATAAAATAAATTTCATATCTCCTTACAGTATATTTCATTTATGATAGTTCCATGTGATGAAATGATGAGTCACTAATACCATTCTCTTTTAAAGTATATTATCAATGTTTTAAAATTGTACCTACTAAACGTTATGGAAATGCATTTTTATTATTGCTTTAAACTAACACATATTAAATTTCATTCACTTGCTTTCATTCTCATGATATGTTCTCAGTCAAGAGTAATTATTTAATTTTCCTACTAAGATCTATAAAGTTATAACAGTTGGGACACTGTTAAAAGAAAAAAGAAAAAAGAAAAAAAATCACACTTCCTTTTTCTTTTAAAGTTGTGCTTTCTCTTCTACTATTTCCCTCCCTCACTTTTATTTCCCAGTTACAATGAACACTTTTTAATAAATACAGAGAAGTTAGAAGTGGAATATTCTTGACTGTATTTTAGCCTATTTAGACTTCTTAACTATAAATGTATATATAAAATTTTAGTTCAATTATTTTTTTTTATTTTTAATGTCAGCAATGTGAGAGGTTCTGCAAAGGCTATCACAAAAACAGAATTTGGTGCTTTGGTATTATCTTTGAGGCCCCAATGTAGAAATTCCTAATGTGCCTATGAGCCTAAGGCATCCTAAAAGTAAGAAATTCTTTTACTATTTTCTATATCTCAGCACAGTGATTTGTGATGAACCTCTGGACAGAGTGCAATGAAGAACACCTCATCATCAGATCTCAGTTTCTTTCAAACATGCATGTGAAGCACTTGCACAAGGAAGTTAGGTGGCACCTAACTTCAGGGTACCATTTTATTCTTCCCTGTATCGAAGGTTCTGCATGAATCACCAAATGACCCACCAAACTGATAAAAGTTCACTCAAAAACCATTCAGATAAAGACAAATTGGTCAGTCAAGTACAAATCAATTTAGTTCCATGAAATTAGAAAACTTACCTGTATAATTCAAGTTCTCAGCATGTTTATTCATATTTCTTATTCAACATCACTATTATTCAAAATGAGTAATTTCATCAAGTCACTTGTTCAGTTATTTTTGCCTCTCCTGATTTAAAAGTTATTTCTAAAACAATTTCAGGAATGTTTAAGATACGTTCACTGTTCTGAAAATATATATATATTTCTATTAAATATTTTTAGGATGTTTGCAGGGATTCAATAAAAGTATTCTGTATTCAGAAATTAATCTGTGTTTTGACTTTACCTGCATATTAATAATTTTTTTTCTGATATT
This sequence comes from Netta rufina, assembly GCF_964035555.1. NCBI lineage: Eukaryota > Metazoa > Chordata > Aves > Anseriformes > Anatidae > Netta > Netta rufina. The sequence goes on from NC_140124.1 coordinate 107,898,558, forward strand.
TAATTGGATAAGCATAGCTCCTACAATAATTCTTGTCATACGCCATTTGTGTGCATACCTCAACACATTGGTTCAAACATTGCAGAAATATTTTTTAATGTTTAAATTTACTTTTTTTTTCAGATATGTCCACACCATTGAAACTATTTACCGCCCCCCAAAAAAAAAATGCATTAAAAAAATCCACTTAAGAGGCATGGGCACAGTGGAAAGTAATGGCATGTGCATAAGTAATGGCAGAAAAAAATAGAGATATTCTCTTTTAGAATATACATATATATTTATATGTGTATATATATGTTTTCAAACAGAATACTGTACAAAGAAAACCAAAGTAGCTGTTACAGGATTTTTGTAAAACTTCTTAATTAAAATTGCTGTTGTAAATTTATGGATTAAATATGGTTCTGTAGTTTAGGTTGAACTGAATGAAGCTTCAAAGAAGTTGAGATGTTTTGTCCTCTGCTAGAGGCCAAGATACTCACCAAGAGGGAATACAGCTGCTGTACTTTTCCAAAAGAGCACTATCTCCACAGACTTTCCATTCTGCACTTTTCATGTGACATGAACTCTATGAGTTCTTACTTGATAAATTTAAGTTACTTTTTAGAAGTACCGTGGGTTTTTTTTTTCAGATTCTTTATAAATTAAATTTTCTTTCCCAGTTTGCCACAGCTCACAAACGTTTCTCACAGAATTTCATGAAAAATCATCCACTTTCAAACTCATTGACATTTCAAGTTATTTGTAACTAGTGTTACAGGAAAAAGAAAATATATATATTTGTAGAAAATCTCATCCTCTGAAAATTAGTTTCTCTGTTTCTTATTACTTTTTATGTCAGTAGAGGTGAGGTAAGACAAGTTGATTTGAACAAGTGGCTTATGACATCCAACAAATATAACTCCATTTTGTAGCTCTACTATGAAAATAGAAATTATTTACATTCCATCTAATATATAAGAGCAAATACACAACAACAAATATGAACCAGTTACTATAGCCATGAAAGATAAGATAGCTAAAGTTCTTTAACTGCATATATTCTATATATTCTTTATATGCTACAGCATATGTAAGAGTGCTGGGTCAGTTTTTAGTTGTCTTCTTTTTCTTTTTTTTTTTTTTCTTTTTTTTTTAAACTTTAAAATCCGGAAGTTCAATGTTACAGTCCTGTTAGGCTCTACCTTTGACTAAGAGGTTTCCATGCCAAACCAAGGTGGTTTTTATTTTGTTTTCATTGTTGTTGTCATTATTTTGTTTTATTATTTGTTTGGTTTGATTTGTTGTTGTTTGTTTAGTTTTTTGACATCCAGACTGAGTTGGAGGAAAAGGTTAAAATAAGACAAAATCTGTTTTGTTCTAAGCATGACTGTTTTCTTCCAACCCAATGAACTTTCTACCTCATTTGATGAGCTGATTTATCTCATATCTTCAGAAAGGGCTTTTGTTTATTCTATCAGTTTTCTCCCACACAGAAGTTCATTGGCTTTGGGTATGAGCAGAATGTTCTTAGTTTCCCTCATCTCTTTTCCTACTGCATCACTGCAGAAACTTGGGTTGGGAATACAGCTCGTATCAAAATATAATACTGAGGATACTTGACCTGGGAGGATCTGGAATACGTCCATTACAGGGCAAGGTAATCATATTGCTGACATTTCTTGATACAATCAATAATCCATAATACCAATATGACTAAGTACGTTTTCCATTAAGTTCTGGGTCCTGCACTTTGGCTACAACAACCCCATACGGCACTACAGGCTTGGGGCAGAGTGGCTGCAAAGCTGTGTAGAGGAAAAGCCTTTAAGGTTGCTCAATGTCACCTGAACATGAGCTAGCAGTGTGCCCAGGTGGTCAAGAATGCCAACAGCATCCTGGCTTGTGTCAGGTATAGTGTAGCCAGCAGGAGGTGATCTTCCCGCTGTATTCTGCTTTGGTGAGGCTGCACCTCAAGTATTGTGTTCAGCTTTTGGCCAATCACCATGATAAGGACATGGAGGCCCTGGAACATGTCCAGAGAAGGGCTACGAAGCTGATGAAGGGCCTGGAACACAAGTCCTGTGAGGAGCGGCTGAGGGAACTAGGGTTGTTTAGTCTGGAGAAGAAGAGGCTCTCTACAACATATTGCTCTCTACAACTACATGAAAGGAAGGTATTAGGAGCTGGAGGTCAGCCTTTTCTCACAGAAAACTAGTGATAGGACCAGAGGGAATGACCTCAAGTTGCACCAGTGGAGGTTCAAGGAAATGTTGGACCTGGCACTTAGAGACATGGTTTAGTGGGTGACATTTATAGTAGGGTGATAGTTGGACCAGATGATCTTAAAGGTCTCTTTCAACCTTAATGATTCTGTGATTCTATGATTCTTGCTGGTAGTTCTTACTGGTAGTTAAAATAACAGGCATTTTCACAGACTTTGCAGTTTTTTTCTTTCTGGTGGGCTAGAAAGGGTAACATATGGGCTGTCCAGCTGTGAAGGCTCTGTAGTGTCATTCTGTTAAAACTATCATCAAAAATCTTACCAATGGTCTTCAGAGAGATTCTGTAAGGCTTTACAAATATATACAACTCTTCATTACCTAAAAGGGGATTACAGGAAAGCCAGGAGGGATTCTGTCAGTAATAGGACAAGGAGTGATGGCTTAACTTAAAAAAAAAACTTAACTTAAAAAAAAAAATAGACTTAGATTAGGTATAAGGAAGAAATTCTTTACTATGAGGGTGCTGAGGCACTGGAACAGATTGGCCAGAGAAGCTGTGGATGCCCCATCCCTGGAAGTGATTAAGGTCAGGTTAGATGGGGCTGTGAGCAACCTGGTCCAGTGGGAGGTGTCCCTGATGATGGCAGACAGGCTGGAATGAAATCTTCTTTCAGGTCCCTTCCAATCCAAAGCATTCCATGATTCTATGAAGGTTTCCATAAAGTTTCTCTGTGATGACACTTGTAAATTTCTTTCTCCATGTTTATTAGTTTCTGGGACTGACAACAGATTTTCAGGGGTGACACCACTCAAACTGAGCTACCAATTGAAAGCAAAGATGGGAGGCCATCTGCAAGCATAGAGACCCTAGTGATCTTATGTTTTTGTAGAATTCACATTTGCTTGGACTTAAAAGAGCACAATGTACTTGTAAAAATATTTTTAAAGGAAATCAATCTCTATTTCTGTTAGTTGAGGTCAAGGTCTGTGAGTAAGAATGGAGCTGTAGAGTATCTTATAAAATGATGTTTCATTAAATTAAAATTACATGGGTGCTCTTTTCTGGGGAAAGAAATATTTAACATAATGTTTAGCTTTTTTTTTTTCTAAATAATAAGGAATGCAAAGCTGTAAGCTGTAACAGTGAGTTATTTGGCTTGTCAGTGAATATCATGTCTTCAATATACAAGTAGAAAAGATATTAAGATCATGAAAACTTCTGACATGGAAAGATCAGGCAGTAATTTAACTACAATTCCTATTGCAAACATGTCATGCTAAAGACTTGCAGAGCAGGTAATAATGTGGTAGAAAACGTATTAGTGAGCCATGCAGCTGAGTGCTGTGTAATAGTGCAAGTTCTGACTTTGACTGGCAGCTTCCATTAGATCACTGGCAAACAGTCACTGGATTCTACAATGGCTCCTTTGCTTGGTCACATTATTGTACTTGTCATGAGGTTTGAGTGCTTTTTTAGTGCAAGGGTGTTCATTTTCACTGCATGGCCACATTGCAGAGCATGGAGTTACTTGACTTTCACAGGGAAAGTACTGCACATTGCATACACTGCATGTGGGTTTTATCTGCTATTTCATTCCAACTAGAAAAAATTAAGCCTTCAGCATACATAAGTGACTGGCATGCAAGGATCTATATATCTGTAATATCTATATGTGTATCACTTATTTAATTCTGTATGTTTTTTTGTTTGTTTTGTTTTGTTTTTTGCCACTGTGATAGCCCCTCTATTTTTAGGGGCCATCAGTACTGTAGAAACATGTGGCATGTCCCTGGCACTTGCCTCCTTTTGCAATCCTGAGATATCCTGAGAAACATTCTACATCACATTATCTGCAATTGCTAGAAAGTAATGACTGTAGTCCTTTCATTTTAAGAAATCTTCTATGAGGAAAGCAAGTGAAAGGTCTCTAGAGTTGCAGACTTTAGGCGTGACAGTAGGAAACCCAAAAGAGAGTAACCCAGATATGTATATGACAACTTAGTTCCAAATTTTGGAGTATCTTCCTTTTCATCCTTTTTCCGTGTTTCCCCAGCCCAAAGAGCATTCTGGAAACTCAGTGTAGATACTGCTTAAAATAATAATAATAATAATAATAATAATAATAATAATAATAATAATAATAATAATAATAATAATAATAAAAATACAATAACAAGTTTAAGGTCATAACTTTCATCATCCTGCAGAATGAGAAGAATAAAATGCAATATCTAAACTTACATATGAGGTATATTCTTCAATGCTGCGTATATGCCATTTATCAAATGATCTGGCTTAATATATACATACAATATTCTTACATGCATGTTACACAGACATAATCTCCTGACTGTCTTCTTTCTGAGAAAAGAAAATATTGATTGGCAGTTCTGAATTCATGGTGGAATTCACCACAGATTCTCCAATCAATGTGCTTTACCTTAGTGTGTCAGAGCAACTCTGTGTCCTATGCCACAGAAAATGCATGAGCAGTCTAATTACATAGTATATTATTACTCACTGGAGCAGATCAGAATTTCTAAGAAGCTAACTGTTAATTGTGTGTGCAAATGAGGAGAGTGGAAGAGCAGATGATCACAGCTGAATATTTCAATTTGAAGAGCCAAGATTTTTGCATGCAATCCTGCCTATTGCCAGTCACACTTCTAGCAGGATTGAAAAAAATCAGTCTGTGTCAAAATGTTGCTGACATATTGCTGCCGAAATTCTTGCAGACCTTGTAATGTATTTAGATATGACTCAGAGATTAATTACACGCTACATTTCTTTAATGACTACAGTTTTTGTGACACTCCCAGTGAAGAATCAACTTACTATTAGCCACAGAGATGAAGAAAAGAAACACAAGCCTAGACCTTCAAGGAACATAATACCCAGTTACTGACCGCCACAGCTTCTCACCAAAAGCACATGGATGAAAACAGTCATCAAATGTAAATGTGAAACTTATCACCACAAGTATGCACAAACTAAAGAGTGTTAGAGTGTTAGATGCAGACAGGATTTATTATTATTACTGTTATTTATTAAATCTTTTAAGAGGGAGGCTTTCTCTGTTTTTTTTTCTGTATGGATACAGTTCTCATGGAACTTCTCTGAGGTCACCTAGAGTTCAGTTACATTTTTTCCCTGTTACTCCCACTTACTGTTAGAATGTTTATGTTAGTGCTCAAAACATTTCTCTTGATGATTCCCCTTCTCCTGTTCAAAATTAAATTATATTGTAAGTATTGGTTTCCTGGTGTGACTGCTGACAGGGAAGCAAAATGCACACACTCTCTTGAGAGTTTTACCCAAGGCACAGTATCTTTCATATTACATGCCAAAATCAATTAGAAAAATAATGTGAAACCTCATTTTCTTCTGAACACCTTTAATAAAATATGTGGATAGATGCTTTTTAGAGTACATATCCTTTTATTGATGTCTAAATTTTCGTTACTGTGATGAAATATAACAGAAAGGCCATACAGAATGGCTGCAAAATATCAAGACCTTTGGGATAAAGTGATCCGCTGTAAAGTGAGGAGCATGTGAAAGTTTGATTCTCAGCATAAACAGACATTCCTGGTGTTTGTAAAAGTCTAAGAAGGAGGGAAAGTAATTTCCCAGGGAACATCCCATAGCATGTGAGTAAATAAATAAGCAAATGCTGAGAATCTATGTTGTTCGATATGGAAATTAGAATCTTTCTTTGTTTGCCATAGTACATAAGATGGGAGCATGACTACAAATCGTACTGCTAAAATGCATAAATGCATATTTTATGTTTTCTCACTTCAAACAGTAACCCAGCATTTCTTTAAAACAAACAAACAAACAAACAAACAAACAAAAACACTGTGGTCTAAGGTATGAGTCTCAATATGGTCCAAATGCATGTTCCAATTTGTGCATGTGATTACATGCCTTCCTCAGTCAGAGCCATATATATAGGACATTACATGTTTATATTGCCTTCCTACTGTGCATCAGCCCTTTGCTTTCTGAACCTGGCACAAAGTTGAGGATTCAGAAGTGTCATCTAACTCACTGAAAAGTGTCTTAGAACTGTATTCACTGAACAAAAAATATCCAACATCTCTCACTCCTTAGTTTCTGAACAAGCACAATATTAAGCTTAAGATGCTATGGTCCTGATGATGTTTAACTAGGGCTTCTCTGTTGGCATTTTGCACATAATATAGTTACATTGACCACCTTCTGTATGTTGTTATATCTCATTTGTTTTTCTAATTAAGCTACACACACTGACATACATATCATTGCTATTCTGACAATTGTCTTAGTAGTTATTGACCTTATACTTTGCATCGTGTCATATTTTGCATATTGCAGTTTACATTGCTCTGAATCTTGAACTGCCACAACATATTCAGATTTTTGAAATAAAATTCAGTGTTGACTCTTCATATTGACCCTATCAAAGAAATTTCTTATTATGAAGATTTATAAGTCACTAATGACCACACACCGTTTTTGATTATAGTAGTCATTTTGAGTTATTAATTATTCATTTTGTACTACCTGCTACAGTATGTTGTTTTATCTGCTTACTTTCTATATACCTATATATGCATGTTTTTAGTGAAATCATTTGCTACCTCACTGCTTTTCACCGCTTTCTGTGACAATGTAAGAAACATAATTCTTCAGTCTTGTGCAATAAAATTGGAGGGGTTATGTAACATATCAGCAAGTCCTTTATTAGAGAAAGGATTTCACATATTTCTAAAGGAAAGAATATGTTTCTTGAAGACATGTTTTTTGAATAAATTTGGAACACACAAGTAAGCAATACAAATTAGTTAAATAAAATTTGTGAAAGTTTATGTACTTTATGCATTCAGGTTTGTATTTTGTATACATTTCCACTTTAATTTTCAGATTAGAATTAATTATGCGTTGTTCTGGCCACTAAGTGATTCCAACAAATTGTTGTGCTTTAGGGACACCATATTAGCAGCAAGGATGAATACATTTATATCCTTCTTACCTGGGGCATCCTCAAGAAAACAAAAGCAAACAGAATGTGAAAGTAATAAGCATTCTTCAACCTCGCAATCCTGTATCTATTTAACATCTCATTTACTCCATGCTATCAAGTGTTTTTAGTCTGCTGTCCGTAGAATTGCTATTTCTATTGTTTATTAATATGCAATATGTTCGTCAATTATCTTCCCTTCTTTCATGAGTAATTAAATGTTCCTAGTTTGGCCAAAAAATAATAATACAATAAAAGTCTAAATTTGCTTCCTTTCAGCTATTCGTGACACGATAAGGTAGCCCTGTCTCCAGCTGTTAATTGAACTAAACATTTGTTGATAGGTTCAGCCAACACAATTATAGAAAATGATGCATGCTTTTTGAAAAATACTGATGGAACTAGATGAGACAGTAAAGTTTATTTATTCTAGAAATATTTGAACATATTAACACATTAAAGTGGGGCTGAGGTGTGAGGATGATTTAGGTACTGTTATTTTTATTTTTTTCCATGAAGAAGAATTACCCACTACATATTTAAGAGAAGCACCACTTATTCCTTCACTGCAGAGCACATCATACTTGCTCTTTCCTTACTGGAAGGTGCACCTTGGGACATTTTTGTTTGTTTCTAATTCATTCCACTTTCAATACTGTAACTGAAGTAAAGCAAGTCTACAATCTAGTTAATTCTCATGGTCTTTTAACATAAATGGCACAGGTTAAATTCAGGGTCTATAGCTCGATAAAGGTTTTCCATGTGGTTGTAGCAGAAAAACTCTTACAGATACATCAGTATAGGAGTTGGGAATAAATGGTTTTTACTCTGAATTACAATTTTTCCCAGGTTTTGAAACCTTTACCATCACCCCTTCTTGTAACACAGGTTGGTGGTTGCCGTTTCTTTTGTGTTTCGTTTGTCCGTCACTCTATGCTACTTCTTTTTTTTACTCCTTTTTTTCAATCTGCTGTTCCTGCAAAGCTTTATCCACCTTCAATTTTTTATTATTTTTTTTTTGTTGTAACTCTGTGATATGCTTTCACAAGCATATCTTCTCTGTTTTTCCCTGTGTTTGTTCCTCTAATTCCTTTTGGGTAGATCATCCTATCTATTTTCTGCTTTTTTCTCCAGCACTTCCTCATGGAAGATGCATTGACAGCTCAGATTCAAAATGGGTACAGAACTAAATGTTATCTTTTCTCTTAAACATTTCCACCATCCTACATGTCATGCAAGCTCATATAGCAGTGTTTAGCCAAGTTTGTTATATCTACCTCCACGATTTATGGAAAGCCCATTCTTTTTCTCTATAAGAGACACATGTTACTTTTCATAAACTTTTTCACTTTTTAAGACTTCTTGCCCATTCTCCTTAGCATCCATATTGCCAGTCCATCCAAAACACCTCTTGTAACATTGCTGGTCTCATCAGTCAAACCATACCCACAGCTTTTAAACTCATTTTGCCTTCAAGATGTCCCAAGCTGTTCTGTCCCAGCCTATAAATCAGGTTGTTTTTTGTGTTTCCTCAGCCCAGCCATTCTGCTTCATCAATATATTAAGACTACATGTTCTTAATTATTCAATTACGTTCTCTGTACCTGTCATGACTTCACTATTCTGTAAATTATTGATCCTTTGGTAGGCCTTGTCTATCTATACTAGTTTTCCACAGCATAAAAAAGTGAAAAATTCATAGCCGTACAGATAACAAAAAAAAAAAAAAAAGGAAAATGTATCACTGGTTCTGGGGATGACACACTTTACTGTACTTCTGTGTCTTTCTCATGTCTTTGGGGCAAGTTTCTACTATTTTTATCTTATATGGCATACTCATCTATTGTTAGCCTTAAGATAATCAAGATTAATCATCTGGAGGGCTCTTTCATGATTGTTAGTGGAATTAAATAAAAATTAATTGGCTGAAGCCTTGCTCTCACAAGCATTCAAGTATGATAGATATCTATTCATAGATAACAGAGATTGGAGGATTTTGATTTGGTCTTTATATCCTTTGGTGGTATTGTTCTTGAGTGGATATTCTTGATCAAGCCATATTTTCAATGATTCAAGTAATGGATTTACTACTACATCCCCTTGGATGTTGTCTGCTACACATTCTAATGGATTGTATTTTTAAAGGAGTTTTGTTAGGGATATAAAAACTCTTTAGAACTGGTAGATTATATACTATAGTACTGTCACTTCAGTATAATTGACAAGGCCAGCTCTCTGGATACACAGTTTTTGTTCTTTATAAGTGCCTCAGACCATGGCACCTTAGTCCTCTTCAAGTAAGCCAGTGAACTCATGCATTTGGAGTATTTCAAGTGCCTTTTGTGGTATTTTGAAAACTGGTTTTCAAATTCAGGGTCTCCTGAGAATGAACATTTTCTGTATTTTAGGAATCCAGTGAGGGGGAGTGAAATGAAGGACATCCACTCTAACTTTGAAACATATTGAAAAAGCTTACCACAGATTCAGGAGAAAATATGAAATATGTTCTGATGAAATGTAAAGTAGGCTTCTCCAGACTGACATCAACTTAAGCTATTTTAGAAAACTTAATTGTTGCCAATTTACCAGTAGGTAAAATGTCTACAACCTGTTAAAACATGAACTGTATCTGAGAGAACACTGAAAGAAAGTAGGGGAAAGCTTTTTGCAGTATCTATTAATACTCTAGGAAAGATCTCAGGGTTGACATTTCTGGTAGTAAAACTTGATTAGCCATTCTGGAAGGGAATAAGGTAGCTGAGTGACTCTCATTCCAGTTGTGTGCAGTACAACAGGGCATACTCTAAAGTCTCCCATCTGCCCACCAGGAGCTGAGGTGATAAGAAAGTCCTGAAACCCTGTAATACATGCATTAATAGCTCAGAGATTGCAGCAACAGTTGTGTCTGGCCTTTTGCTGGTGGCAGAGCTGAAATGAGGCTATCTGGCTTCAAACCATGTGATTATTATATCACATGTGATGAAGATTTTCTTTTTCAACTAGCAGTAAACAACAGTCTATAACACTGTGAGAAACTTCAGGGCCAAATAACTGCAAGTGGATATTAAGTGTTGAAATCCCTTACACTGTTAAAGCAATGTACGAGTGTTATCTATATCAATTCCCTTGATGGCATAGGGAGAAGGGATACTTAAACACTGCTTAGTGCTCTGTAAAATTATGGAAAATTAAGTCAAGCCATGCATTATGAGAGGAAGATATTTTTCTTTACATTTAGGGGTAAGTAAACATTAGATACAACCCCAAAGGAACCTAATATTAAACAGCTGGTCTGGCTTCATTTTGATAGTGAAATGTATTGTTGTTTTATTATTAATTTGAAAAGAACTTACAGAAATCATGTTTGGCACTGTCTCAAGATACAGTCCAGCAGGCAACACAGATAAAGCAAAACTGCACTTGAATCATGAACAGATATGCACTGAAGCCAGAGAAAAATTCTCCTGCAATTGCACCATGTCTTTCATTTGGCCCAAAGTAACCCCAAAATACTCCATTAGGGATGTAATCTCTTAATGCACTTATTTGGTCATGAAAGCATTCAGATGATCAATTAAGGCCTCCTAGAAGGCCTTTGCCCATGAATGTTTTCAGGGCTGAGGTTTTAGAGTACAGGCAGTGATACTTATCTTGCTGTGGATTAACAAGCAATGGCGAGTTCAATATCAGAAAATGTACTTGCATCTGTGTTCTAGCTGGTGAAAACAAAATCATTTTGTTTGTATGTTATTTAGGCATCCCGTATCACTACTGCCATGGGAAAGATTATGTGAGAAAAAGAATACAAGAAGGTCTATTCCAATTATTTTTATAGTAAGAATGAATGCTAAAAATGCACGTGTTGTTTTCTCCCATAGCTTGAATATCTCATGGCCTCTGCTGTATTTCATTTTTTTTAGGCCTTTCTCTGAGACCTGCCCGTTGCATAGCCATACGTATTAGATGACTTTGGGACTTGCTTTGCATCAACGATGAAGGGATTATCTAGCAGCCGTAGTCATCATCATGGGGTTACCTGTGACCCTCCGTGTGACAGTCTGCCACATCACCCAGACAGGAAGCCATATTTGTTAAACCCAGTGGACCCTCATCCTGCAGACCACCCTTACTACACTCAAAGGAACTCTTTTCAGGCAGAGTGTATGGTGCCATACAATGATCAGATTGCCAGCAGCACGTTTCCTCGGAGACATTACAACTCGCACCATGAACTTAAGGACGAGTGTGCTCTGGTTCCCCATGGAACTGCCAACAAGACTAATCGCATTCCTGCCAACCTCTTGGACCAGTTTGAGCGGCAGCTGCCCCTGAATCGGGATGGCTACCATACTCTGCAGTACAAGCGGACTGCCATGGAGCACCGCAGCGACAGCCCAGGGAGGATCCGGCACCTGGTTCATTCTGTCCAAAAGCTCTTTACCAAGTCCCATTCACTGGAGGGACCATCCAAGGGGAGTGTCAATGGGAGTAAAGCAAGCCCAGAGGAGTCACAGACAATGAGGTATGGGAAGCGCAGCAAGAGTAAAGAAAGGCGATCAGAAGGTAAGCCCAGATCCAATGCATCAGGATGGTGGAGTTCAGATGACAACTTGGACAACGATGTTTGCATTTATCATGGTCCCAGTGGGGTCATGACTATGGGAAGATGTCCTGATCGTTCTTCTTCCCAATACTTTATGGAAGCCTATAACACTATTAGTGAACATACTGTGAAGTCATCCAGAAGCAATAATGATGTCAAGTGCTCTACCTGTGCAAACTTGCCTGTGAATTTGGACTCCCAGTTAATGAAGAAAAGCTCTTGGTCCTCTACATTAACCGTGAGCAGAGCCCGTGAAGTTTACCAGAAAGCATCAGTTAACATGGACCAGACAGTGGTGAAGTCAGAGACGTGTCAACAGGAACGGTCATGTCAGTACCTCCAGGTACAGTGTGGAGAACTGATTTCTGTTAACTGTGCTCTGCCATGTCACAGGTGTTTGTGAGGGATGGAGGTTTGTTCTGATATTTCATCTTTCCTGAGAGATTTCTAATCACTAAACAAGGGGCCATGCAGCTGAAATTAAAAATAAATCTGCTTTTTTTTTTTTTCTGATTTCATTTTCTTCTTTTTTTTCTCACTTTTCTTTTTTCTTTTTTCTTTTTTATTTTTTCTTCTCTTTTCTTTCTTTGTCAGCATTCAATATTTCAAAGAAACAGTTCATGTTAGAACAGGCTTAATTTTTTCATGTGGGAAAAATAAGACCTCTTTGTGTACTTTTTGAATTTATAAGGCAGTCACAGTAGGGGTATAGAGAATGTGATGTTGTAGTGCTTGTAGTTAGCATTACAATGTCAATTAAATGAATGTTACCAGGATACAAATTCTTTGATTTCTGTAATTTCAGGATTTGCCTTCATTTGCTGCTTATTTTATTATGAAAGATTCTGAGACCCTTTTGAGTAACTTTGAGGTACCTTAATACTTTATCCTGTTGGAAAACAATCTACTTTCCTTTTTGTCATAGCATATAAATTCTCATAAAATACTTATTGTAAAGTGTCCAGATTTGTTTATCTGGCTATTCCTCTTTCTCATGGCTTTGAGTCAAAAATATAAAAGCAAAAGGTTGAAATTATTGCTTGTTCTGATTATACATTTTAGGAGTACATCACCTACTCCCTCACAAGCTGTTTGCAGTTAATACAGCGTCACTATTTTTCACCAGTATTGTATCTTTAAATGTCAAGAATCAGATGTCTGCTCTTGGAGCTATCATACTGCCGGTGAATGTTTGTGGCAGGAACATGGATCAGAAAATATTAAAACAGTTTCATTCTTAGGGGAGCTGTGGATAGCTTTTTTGCACTTTAAAACGGAGCACTTATGGCACATCTAAGTGTATGTGTAAGATGGAACAACGTTGCACAGAGAAGAGAGAAGACCATGAGGAAAAAAGAGGTTTGCTGAGACAATTTGGTTTCATTTTAATGTAGTGGGACTCTTGTCTATTTGTATAGAAACTGTAAGGAGTTTTCTCATATGGGTGCTTTAATGATACAGTCAGCTTTCACATTCTGTTGTTTAAACCAGTACGCAGAAAAAGCGTAGGACCGAGGCATACACATTTAAAAATTGATCTTAAAAGGTATTATTGAATGGCATGCAAAATAATTCTGAATGCCAGCATCTGGGATTCTAAGCTTTAAATGTAAAGAAGTGGATCGGTGTATTTTCTATTAATTACTGGGAGAGTGGAGTGTGAAGACAGGGGATAATAAGAGTGCTAAGAGTATGTTTACAGCTGTTCTTATGGACTGGGGAGGGACAGGGGTTTCAGAATAGCCTAAGGTTACAGCCTTTTCAAATTTGTTGTATTAAGTCTCTTTTGTCTGAATTCTGTGAGGGATAATAAATTATTACTTTAGAGTCAATTGTTGTGATTACTTTGGACCTTGAGATTTCTTTGTTGATGTTTTTGTTTACTCCTTTGATCTTCCTCTCAGGCTTTGATAAAATAGCTGACAACTCAGTTTGTGACCAGATGGCTAGAAAAGAGCAAAAAACTGTGCCAGCATCGGCTTTAAACGAACACCTCCATAGGGACTTTTAGACAATGTTTAACTGATGGGAATAGACCCTTGAAGTGGAATTAGAGGACATTATCTGTGTCTGTATGAAAATATGTCCAACAACTGTTAAGGGCAGGAATTAAAATAACTAAATTCTGTGTTTCTCATACTGTGTTTCTCATACTGTTTATGTTCACATTTATAGTTTTGTTTTAGTTTTCCATTTCATTTCATTTCATTTATTTCATTTCATTTTTCTAATTGTATGCTTGTTTGTAAAAGTCAGAGAAATGTAACTGGACTGAAATTGTTTAAAAAAAAAAATTTTTGAATCGGGTCTTGATTAACATTGGAAATAATACTCAAACAGAACAGGGTAGATTTAAGGGAGCAGGTCAGTATTATTATTCTCTCTTGGCAGTATAAAAAGATAAAAAATAGGTATAGATCATAAAAAGTAAGTCTGTATGGCTGAATGCATCCCATTGCCTTTCTCTTCATTGCATCACTCATCTTTTCATTCTACAAGCCCTCTAGGGCTTGGACATTGTTTCCTTTTGTGTTTCCCCAGTGTCCAGCACAATGGGGTCTGGAACACAATTGAGGCCTTTTGGCTGTCCTGTTATATGAATATATGTTAACAACAACAGAGTATCACTCTGTCAGTGGGCTGTAGCAGTATTCAGATTATCTGTTGTTTTCCTGGTGACCTTCTAATCATTGTACCAAAGGGCTGGTGTCCTACATTGTTAAAACAATTAGAAATGCACTAAATGAGATAAAAGCTATTTAGCTGCAAATTCATGACAGTACTGGACAACTCTGATAATGACATCAATTAATAGAATGCTTCTTTGTTGCTTTATTTAACTCATTAAATGTTAAATAGATGCTCTTATCAACTCACTTGTAATTTAAGTCATTGTTTATAGCCCAGGACATAAACTCTCTGATCCTTAAAAGAAGCAACTATTTTGCTCACGAAAACTGTTCTTGTGGTAGTATCTGGACACAACAAAGGAGTGATGTTCCAACTCAGGGTACAAAAACATTTTCTTTGTCCTGGTAGCTCTGAGTATATCAGAGATCACAGATAAAATAGAGTTCATATTTGCTTGTAACATCTTTTACCACTGAAGTATCTGGATGAATTCTCAGTGTAAAGACATGGAAATAACAAACAATTATCTCACTTAGTGTGATATTTTCCACATAACCATTCTGTGAAAGGAGCTGGCAGTAGTTCATGTTACAGATGGGCTTATTTCTCATAACTTGGAATTTGGACTGAGTGCAGTGTCCTCTCGCATCGCACAGACTTTCCTTACCCCGGCAGGCTCCGCTTCCAGTACAGGTGCTGAGGTGCGGTGTCCAGCCTCTGAGTTCAAGGGCAGAGAGGAATCAGGGAGGCTTGGCTCCACTCTGTGACTGTTATCTCAAAAAGGGTTATTGGTTCCCAGGATGGTTTAAAGACAATCAGGTAAACCTTTTCCTCTTCGCGGCATTTTGGGGATGGAGTTCTTTTTCCCTCTTCTCTTCATTTCTCCTTTCAAAAACGAGGATCTGGACAGTAGAAAGATAAAGTCCTTTATCGAGCTCCTTCCTACTTCAAGAAAAATATTTTCTTTTGATCCAGATTTGCAATCACACTAACGTGAAGGAAGGTGAGAAGGACCTGTGGTTTTCTCAAAATTCTTCAAAATGATTTCCCTGCCTTATAGAGAATAATCTATAAGGCAGTGGACAGCTTCCACTTCTCTGGTAGCTTCACCTTTGAAATAATTAAAATTAAGCAAAAGTATAGAACATGAAATATAAGCAGACTTTTGTTCTGCAAGCAATAGGGCCTAAATACACTGGTAGATATTTCTGACACTTTTGTTTCACTATGAATTCATGATTGTTGAAGTTAATAGAATATCAAATACACTGCATAGTTTGTCTCTAATTATAATTTTGCTGTTCATTATTCCCTGTAATTACTATTCCCGTAGTCCTCAGTCCATTTGTAAAGAGATGGAGAAGAATATAAAAGATGACATTTTTTGTATTATTCCTCTTTTCTTCTAATGTGGGTCAGTCATGTGTTTTCTTTTGACCCAATTTGATGAGACTGAAGTCAGTTGTGTCAGATATTCAGGGCTGAGGAAGGAAGTTTACTCCTGAAAGCTGAAGTGAAGTAGGTGGGGACAACTGTGCAGTCATCTGAGCTCTGCATTTGAATCAATAATCCTTTGGTGGGAGAATATGGGAAATACTATAAAAACTGTAAGCCAAGTTTTGGGGTGTGAAAAGCATTTCCTGGTTTTTCAGAGGCTGGATCTAGTGGCGAACGACTCCGGTTGGTACGGCGCTCATTTTCCTATGGGAAGGTTGTCTGTAATGTGCAGTATGTCCTATAGTGTTAAGAAGCTGATATAGTTAAAGTGACTTGTTTTCCAGTCTTGGAACAAAGCACTTCCATAGTTTCTTAGGATATACTGCTCATTCCCAGCATCTTTCTGTTGTCTGTGTCCATGGGTGGCCGGATACAGGGTAAGGCCTTATCCCAAATCAGGATGCTTATAAGGATCAGGATCTGTCATGTGATTTGTTAATGCAGCATGTTAATTGCAGTATGTTTGTCTTTATGACACAGAACTTTGTTAGGTCTGTTATATTGGGCTTAACTGGGCAAGTTGATCTGCATTTTCTGCTGTTCTCTACTTTTTCTTTACTCGTGTTGTCTGTGTTTCTGTCATAACTACCATATTCAAATTAATCTTTCAGTATATCCTTGCGAGGTATATGGATGTTGCATTTTAATGTCCACTAATATTAATGAATATTTTCATACATCAGATGAAGCATGTATAATTACCCCTGTGATTTGCCAGTATCAGGTATCAAAGTATTTCACTCAACTCATATGACACATATGTCTCAGCAAAACTAGTGAAACCATTTAAACAAGCAATTTTGAAATAAGTTGTCAAACATTATAACATTTTCTAGGTGTATTCCAGGTAACAAAATAATCATGAAAATATTTAGAAATTGTTAAATGTTCATACTTTATTAATAAACTAGTTACTAGCTATATTAAAACTGAAAAAAAATATATATAATTCACATGAAGCTAATTTATTTCAGTTTTAAAAGTGTTTAAGGATGGTTAACATGAATAATGAATAAAGTTATGAAATTTGGGGGCAATTGGAATTATAAATAAAGCAAAACCTGCTTTTTAAAGATATATATATATAAATAAAAATAATTCTGATAAGCCTACATGTTGGTTATTTAGCCAACCTACAAACATTCTACCTACAATATGACTTTACTATACTGGAAGAAAAATTTAGGAGATTATTTCAGTATAGCCATCCTCTTCATCCTCTCAGTCCTTTAATTTACCTTTCTAAAAAATTGTCAGCTGAAAGAATGATGAGAATGATATTGCTACATATTTCACCTTAACAACTGCTGTGTTCTCATTCAGTTAATTAAAGCCTGAACAGACCTTTGGCATCTGAGTAATGCAGAAATGGAGGCCACCTAAGTTCTAAGAGAGTTGTTCTACGGCAATGTCAGTACTTCACATTTAGCTGCAATTTTATCTGCTCATGCTCCTTAAGTTGGTATTTTTCTATCCGTTGGTTTTAACACCATTCTGTAACTTCTTAATATTGAAAATACTGGCACTGATGTTATTTCTTCTAGATTAACTTGAAGAATTACTTTTGGTTCATTCTGTTAACATCCCTATGTTCTCACAGTGCATTCATTAATGAACATAATTCTGTTTGCTGAATCTCTTTTTTGTGTTGCTAGCATACAGTATAGAGGATTTAGCAACATGCTTGTGCAACACTATGTTACATATAGTGTTATTGTCAGAAACATTTGTGAAAGTTATGGATGCATTTAAGACAGCATTTATTATCTACTACAGTTCATTTTGGTACAAACATGGATAAAACTTGATTCAGACCTGGAGTTGAGCCTTTCTGCAACCTTAAATATCTGGAGTGTTCTAATTTGTTTATTTTCATTAAATTCACCTGGAATAAATAAATAAATAAAACTCTACCAAAATCTTCAACACAAAGCCAGTCCAGCAAATAAGATCATTTCATTCTGTATCAGAGTTCAAAATCCCTAACATTTCTTATGGAAACTTGCACAGTAAGTGGGAAAAAAAGCACTGAGTGGTGACATGCCTTCCTTATTCAGTGCTAAATAATAAAGAATATTTTTCCTACATCCAGCTGTTGATTTTTTTGTTTGTTTGTTTCAAGAATAGAATCTGTAGCACAGATCTTGAGTGGGGAATACCACCATGATAGACGAGTGGTTTGAGCTGGAGGCAGCTGGCAATGGTCTCTGTTCAGCTCTTCAAAGTCTCCAGCACTGTGCTTGTTGCACAGCTAACCTTCTGTCTAATAATGAATTAAACAACATGAACATGAATCTGATGTTTCTGTACATGCTTTCTCCTCTCATCTGCTTACACTGAGTTTGTGCAATGGACTGTCTTGTTTGGGTAGAAAGTGAAGAGATTATATGACTTCTGATAAATAAATATTTCTCTTACCAAAGGCTAGGCAATGTGCCATGAAAATGGATAAGACACTGTGCCAGCTTTGATAGGCCAAGGCTTCCAGAGACCTTAAGTTGTTTTTTCATGCAAATAAATTTCTGACTAATTTTGCTTTACTGACATAAACGCAGCCTGCTGATCAGTTTGTTAGAAACAATTCTAGATTTCCTATACTCTAGCAATTCAGTTTCCAGCAGAAGAGAGTCAAGACCGTGACCTTGATTAGCCACTGAGATAGAGCAGAGGTGACAGTTTGGGGTCACTGAGACATCCTATTAAATTCTGAAACCAGTAAAATTTCTTTAGAGCTGAATAAAGGCTTCTTACACAGATATAATTCATTGCTGTAATCCAAAAGAAAGCATTGTGGACGTCTCAGTGAAGTCTGGCCATTGTATACTAAAATATGACAGAAGCTAATAGCCAGCCAGAGATGGTAGGTTAACTGCATTACTTACAGTCGTTGCCTGTGTGAGTGAGACATTTGCAAAGCATTAGAGATTATCTAGTTATAGTCAGCCAACAGAAACAGCATCATGGCTGTTTCCCTCAAAATACACTCTCCACCACATCTGTTTCTCTTCCAGGGATTTCAGATTCAGCTACATGTTCTCTATCCATGAGCCATTTTCTTGCCAGCTTGATAGTGGGCTTGTGGTTTTATGCAGTGAAAGAAAGGTAAAATGACATCTTCTTTAACAGCATTGGTTTTTGATGCTAGCTAGTCACTGTATGCAGGAGCTGAAGTGACTAGGGAGAGCGCTGATTCACCCCAAGAAAGTCATCTATTGGTGAAAGAACATTTCTCCACTCATTGAAATTATCCTTTCAAGGACTGGTATTCACATTAGCAGTCATACTGTAGGTTCTCATTGTCCTTCCTGGGTGAGGAGTGATATCTCATTTTAGCCATCTGAAACTGAAAGCTTTAAGGGTTTAGAGAAAGATGAGAATGAATGTTTGCCCTCTACCACAGAAACAATAACATCCATGAGTACCAACAAAGGAGTTTTAATCTGTGGTCCTGGCCTATACTCAGGCTCCACGATTTTAAATAACAGAGGTGATAGCTGTTTGTCGTCCTTTCTGCAGAATGTTTGGGAGTGGCAAAGTTGCAAGGCCCTTGGCTGTAATCATTGTGTCCAAGTGGCCTTCTTCACTCTTTGTTGGACTTTTATGTGTAAAACAGCAGGAGAAAATTGATTTTGGAGTCAGGTCAGGATTATCTGTGGAGGAAACACAAATTCCTCTTCACAAGACAGACTGTGAATCAGATTCACAAGTGGTCAAGGCATCTTTTAACAAATGAAAATGATAAACTGTAGCAGTACTTGAAAAAGTTTGTCTATTGACTTACTCTGAGTATTCACACTGCCTTTTCAAACTACCATTAAGGTAAGGAAGATTGCAGTTCTTCACAGTGCTCATTCAGGTTTGATGCAGGTTGCAGCCTCAGGATTGAGGAGGTAATGTTCTATCTCAGGCAGGTTCTTTGTCCTGGCTATAAATACTCTTCATGTAAAACAACATGAAGATAAGTCAGCTAAATTAATTGAATTTATAATAGAACCAGACTGCTGAAATCATACAAGTTAAAGCAAGAATTACTGCAAACTTGTTAAGTTTGTCCTAAATGGTACGAATATTCTTGTCTGCCTTTTTGAAAACTCTTGAAGCTTGCTAAAAATATATTGTTCGAGGCTTGCAAGGCTTCCTTGTTTTTTTGTGTACTTCAGTGATTCTTAACACATGCAGGTTGATAGACTGAAATTTTGCTTATCTTTATTGGTCTGATTAATTCAATATTCATGAGTGCTAGGAATAGGCTTAGTAAGTGGAAGATAGCAATTGAAACTTCCTTAACAACACACAGAAGAAGCATAATAATGGCTAAGAAAACCAAATTGCATGGGTTTGAAAATCTGCACTGAGCAGTCATTAAGCATTGTTCTTCAGTTGTGTGATTTCATTTCATTAAGTATTTGCATACTAATAGAAAGCTAAAGTTACAAGTCTACTGCTGTGAGCAATGGTTAGCCACTCCCTTCCAGTCCTTGTGTTTACTTCTATAGTCATCCACATTGCTTTGGCAAAGCACAGGGAGAAGCTTTTATGCTTTCAGCTGCAATAAACCAAATCAAACTAGAGATCAATAATGAACTTAATTTGCTATAGAGACAGTCTCTTTGCTATTTCATCCAATAAGGTAAGTTGAGAACAATTCTGGGTAAAAGGAAGGAAACTAGAAATATTAGATATTCTATTTTTTATTTGTTAAAGCTTGAATAAATAATAAAAAAAAATGTTTTCTTTATCTTTGTCCTTACATGCTAGGCTTATTTCACATACCACTAAGTGTGAGCTGCTAAAATGAGTGTTTGGAAACTGTGGGGCCAGTATACTTGTTTGCTTAGTTTCTTTATTCAGGGTCCTAGATTATCTGATAGAAAAATCCTATTCCTTTATATATATTAAAAAATAAATTTAAAATAATAATAATAATAATAATAACCAGTCAATCCAGCCTGGCTAACAACAGTGTAAACACTTCCAGAAGTCCATAAATTTATTTAAAGATCAGGATAGGTAAACAATACACTAAATGAAGCTGAATCTAGGTAAGATGTTGGCTGGTGGCAGTGTTATCTGTATAGTCTGTTCTGTTTAGAAAAACATATCTACCATTTAATCAAAAGAAAGAAAACATAGTCAAACTTAGTTTTCATACTTGTAACAAACATTTTATTTCCAGGTATATAGCGAAGAACTGAAGTCATAAATTCAGTAAGTTGCCTGGCTTAAAGGCCATTGCTGAATATTTTGTATGTATTTCAAGTAATAATGATTCTCTGTTTCACTGGGCTTTTATGTATGATTAAAGGACACTCTTGATTTTTAGGTGTGTAAAGAAAATTGTATATGATCTTAAAGATTAGAATGAAATGTTTCCTGGATCTCTATTAGTTCAGTACTATGAATGATAATAGTCCCATTTTAATAAAAACAATGATGTTCATTGTTAGATCTGAGTTTAGCTCTTCCACCTCCTTCATGAGAGTAGAAACAATCATAGGAGTCATGTATCTGCTTGATATTCTGATAGTGAAAAAATGAAATTGCCAAGGTAATTGGATAACATGATTTTCTTAAAAGCATGAAACAGCTTTGTCTCAGGTATGTCAATGCCATTAATCCTCCAAGGCAGTAATTGCTGTGCATATGCACTTGCATGAAGCACAGTATGTGACCTTGCAAGATATAATATTGGACATTCAAGTGAAGTCCAATAGTCCAAAGAAGGAAAATCTAGGCAGACTTCCTGACTGAAAAAAAAAAAATCAAATAAAAAAGAGATGGAGGTTCATATAGATACTTCTCCCAGCATTTTCCAGAACAGAAGGAAATATGCTACAGTATGTTCAGTATCACATGTATAGGAAAAGAATAGGAAAAGAAGGAAAAGAATTCAGGAAATAATGTGACCAATTTTATTTTCCTAATTTGTATTTCAGCTAGAATTTTATATTTTTCTTCTTTCCCATGATACAAACACTTCTGTTTGACAGTAAATTGGATTGTGAGCTATAAGCAGCTACAGCCATTTGTATTAGCCACCAAAGAAAGCAACTCTGAAAATCAGGTCACTTCTTTTAGCAAGTATTGCTTGAGGTATTTGTCTTTAGACACAGAAGTATAAAAATGTTAGCATTTTATGATTCTATTTTCTTTTATTTATTATAAAATAGTTATAATAATAGGAAATGTTGAGCTTTAAGTGTTGTTTGTCCTACTCAAGTAATAAACAGACAGTGCTCTGAGATCCTTTCATAAAAAGCATTATAATTGTTAATAGCCAAAGCAAAAATCTACTACTTTTAAAGCATTTCTTTACCTCGCTAGTGCTCTCAAGCAGTTACACTGCTTTTTCCTACTCCATCTTCTGAAATCAGGGTTTCCAGCTCCTATGAAACTGATTTAAAATAGAGGGGAATTGGACCCCTGTTGTTCTTTTAAATACTGAAACCTTAATGGAAAAATAAATAAATAAATAAATATCTACATATCTGCAATAAAACTGCTCAAACTGCTTAAACAAAATAGTAGATGTCCCCACCTTTGTAGTTAAGTATCTATTACATAATTCTACTGAAGTTTTGCCTAGGCAGCTAAGATAGTTTGTACAAACACTTTGCTTTTCTCAATGTTTAAACTGAAATTCTATACAGCTGGGTTGATTCTTTAGACTGTTCTCTTTTTTAGGTTGTTCTCTAACTCTGGATGTTTTTCCTAACTACAGGCATCCTTTTCTCTTTGGCCCATACAGGGTTTATCCTTAAAACTGTGATTTGGTAATGGGACTTGCGTTGTTATTTGTATAATTCTCTTTATTTTTGCACATGCAAGTAGCTTTCAGTACACAAAACACCCACTGGGTTTGTGGCTTGAGATTGCTTTGTCCCTGCTCTCTATGTGAACAACTCAGCTTTTCTTTCTGCAACTTTCTGTTTAAAAGGCCAAGGAGCTACTAAAAAGATAGTGTGCTGTTATTCATAAACTGCCCTACTTCCCTGAGCCAGGAGAGCTCAAACTGGAGACTTCCTCCTTATCATCTCATGTAATTTGTGCAGCTAGAGCTTTCACAGCTCATCACAGTACATTTCTATCTGTCCACAGTGTTTGCATGTGTAAATAGGATGTTTTGTGGCAAATCCATTGCAACCAGCTTTCGAAACTTGGTCTGTTGTATCTAAATCAATTTTGAGAAGCTTTGGGATGAAAGGTATTATATGTACTTTTATATGGGATTATTGACAACAGAACTCAGGAAACTGAGTTATAGTGCCCAGAGCAGCTATATCTCATCTGTAGAGCAGCTAAAAACTACAGTACTAAATTTAACTGTATGTCTGTAATTTAATAAATCTACAAGTGTTCAGTTTGCCTATATTACGGGTGCTGTGTGAGTATAACTTTAACTCCTCTGACTTTTGCTCATTTGGAGACACAAACCCTAATGTTATACCAACATATTTTATTTAGTGCATTAAAGACTAATTGACTAATTTATTTTAATGAGAAAAATCACAGATCTTTTACTAAATCATAATGAATAAAATATTAAACAGATTAAAGTATATGTCCTATGAGAAGTCACAGATTCTCTACATACTCCTAGCTATTAAATATCTGCCTGAAGAGTGATTGGAAAGCATTTCATCAAAATGTCAGCAAAGCTTGGTTTTACAAATCCTCTATTAACTTCTTTCTTGTACAAGTCATTTGAAAAGTCAAGGTTGACAAGCAGGAGCTGCAGGTTCCTAGGTGTAGATGAGGGATGTTATAAGCACGGATTGTATTTTCTCTGGTTGCTGATGCTGTAGCCCTAAGAGCAATGCAAGCATCAAACCTGGAAAAAATATTATTGTCTGTCTGTCATAAGTGTGCTGGAGGAGGAGTGTAAAATGTTCCTGTATGTCAAAAATCAAAATCAAATCCACTAGAAAATATTATTTTCATTTGCACATTGAGAAGATGTACACACCCAAAAAAGACATCATCAGCTGTCCAGGCCTGTGATCTAGGCATAAACTTAAAAGTTGAAACATTGCATATGTTTTTTATTTGAAATTGAGGCTTATCAGAACTGTATATTCAACTCTTTTCCTCCAGTGGGTTCTGTAAATGCTTTGTACTCTTAGCTTGTAATACTCTAGTACTTGGAGTCTTCCCCTTTACTAAAAGAAGGATATTGCAAGTGCTTTTAAGTATAGTTATTCAATTACTTCTTACCAATACTGATTACTGCATGCCATCATTCAATTATTAAAAAAAAAAAAAAAAAAAAAAAAAAAAGATTTTGAAATATATTCATTCCCCTTAAGGTCCTTCTTGAAGTAAGTTATGATTTTCTAAACAAGATGGCATGTAAATGGTATGGCTGAAGTTTATGAAGCAATGGATGCACAAGGTACTCACCAGAAGTTAAATGTTGTTGAGGAGCAAACTTTTCATAGAAAAGAGACATTTTTTGATTGTCCTGTTAGCAGTTAGTATTTATAAGCTGTTGGAAAATTTTTAGTAAACCTGATTTGAGACTCTATGTTTAATCAAAAAAGTAGTGAACAAGTAGAAATCCGTAACTACATTTATTTAAATCTAACATTAATATGCTTAACTGAAATGTGCTTTTGCACATTTTTGCACCCTTACTATAAAATAGTAAAGGATCTGCAAAATAACTTTAGGACAGTTATTTCAAGAACCTTGCTCCACTGCATGTTGTTTCTGCTGTTACAGAAGTGCAGGTGTTGGTTTACGATGGCCAGAAGCCCCAAGAGCAAGCAAGGGAGAGGATGAGTGGGCATGATAACGGTGCTCTTGGACTGTCCCTTGCTGTGTCCTAAAATCTTGTGAACACACATTCTTGGTGTTCCAGATCTCCATTGCAAAGAGTGGACAGAACTTGCTTCAGATCAAGAGAAATAATGAATGTTAATAATAAGAAGAAAAATAAAGGAATAGAGAGTTTATGACTCAGATACGCAGACTAACATAATTCAAAAGGAAGATCCCTGCAAGCTGATGAGAATCCATTTGCACTAATTATGCTATAGAAGCTACATTATTGTAATTTTGAAGTTGCAAACATACTTTTGTGATGCTTACTACATAGCTATACCAACTTAAAGTGTGTCTTTAACTAAAATCATTCTGGTGGGTGCAGATTCACATGTAGCCATGCATACTCTATCTGAAATGACTGTGATTTAGAGATTCATATTTTATCTTGCTTTGCCATGTGTATTCGATACATTGAGCTGAACCAGGATTGCTCTGTAATCTGTCTGGAAATCATTTGAATGAAAACGGTATTCACCAAAGAAAAACAGATTTATCCAGACCAGAATTAGGGCTATATGAGGCTCCTGTGTTAGAGAGATTTCTGGAAACTTCAAGATAACGACTGGAAAATAGCATAGCTCCAGAGGCATTTGTGACTATACAGGGAGAGAAGGGGGCCTCCACTGCAAACTACAATGCACAGTCAAATGGTATGGAGGATGGGCCGCTGCCCGTGTGAATTTTAGTTATGTTTCTGTGGCAGCTTAGCACAGTCAAATCTTGCTGTGCAATTACAACAGGGAAAAGTGTACTAATAAGGGAATTGTGTTTATAACTGCAGGTTCCTCAAGATGAATGGTCTGGATACACTCCACGAGGGAAAGATGATGAGATTCCCTGCCGACGAATGCGTAGTGGCAGTTACATCAAAGCCATGGGGGATGATGACAGTGGAGATTCAGACACAAGTCCGAAGCCATCTCCAAAGATTGCTGCACGGAGAGAGAGCTATCTTAAGGCCACACAGCCATCCCTTACAGAGCTCACCACCCTCAAGTAAGTCAGTCATCGACATCATATAGAGCTCTCCATGGAGAGATACATTTTCTTTTCCTATTTCTTTCTGTCCTTCACTCAAAGGCACCAGTTAAGGAAGGTATTTTAACAACTGTGTTTGGTCACTTCTGGTACGAGCTTTTTTGAATAATGGTAGATTTGACCATGTATTTCAATGTTACTTCAAAAAGGGGCTCCACTACCTGTGCTTTGAATTTGCAAAGTATTTCAGCCTGTTAGTATTAAGTGAAAGTGTTCAGGTGTGTACAGTAGGTCTGTTCTTTGAATATTTTGCTGAACTGTAACTTAGGCCTGCAGAAGCTTTACATAATTGCATGTGTGTATACATATATATGTGTATATATACTCATCATGAATAGCACATGCGAAATTAGCCCTAAGCTAATCTTTGCAACTCATCAGAGAGCATCTGACATTTAATTAAAAAGAACAATGACTGTTTGAAAACAGACAAATCTGTGGTTTCCACTCCTTAGTTCACTTACAATCACAATATTTTGTGGAGAAATGCAACTAAAAGTGAAAATACTTAAATTGTTTATGAAAGCTTTAGTCAAGAGAGACGACAAATTTATGTTTTTTATGTCATTTTTTATGTCACTGGATCATTTTAAAAGAGACCAAATTCTCGTGAAAATTGTACAAATTGATAGTTTGGGTATTAGTGTTTTCTTCTAAATGATTCTAAAATGGAGAGCTTTCCTAAAGCAATCAAATAAATTATATCCATAAAAGAAAATAGTGTGGATTTAAATCAACAATTGTTTCTGTCTGTCTTCTGCAAAAATTTATAGTGAATCATAGTTCACCGAACCAAAAATAACTTAATTTTAGTACAACATGCCTAAGGCTGTAGCTTTAAAATGGAAATAAAAAGAGATGTATCTCTTCTAGTATCTGTGATTAAAGACAAAAGACTCCTGCATTTTGCTCATTAACTTCCTCCCTTTCCTTGTCCTCCTCTACCCTATTTTTTCCCAGAGATTTTATCTGAGAAATAGGTTGTAGAGGAAGGTGTCTGATCTTTGTTAAGAATGTCATGCTCTTGACATCAGTGATGAATAGACCAAAAGACCAGAACATACTTATTCCAGCTCCCAATAGCAGCCTGCCTGACTGTCTCAGGGGAAACCAGGAATTTTGTCTGCTCTGTCCATTAATGTCCAGGGAGAAAGCTGTCTCATTGTCTGTGGGGATTTTCATGAATTTGCTGCAGGTTGCTCAAAGTTCATGACTACTCTCATCATCCAGCAGACTTTATCATACCCTTTCCTCAGCCAAAACTCTTCTGCAGTTAGGTATAGCAACTTCAGTATAGCAACCTAGGAAGGTGAATAGAAACGTTAGGTGTCAGCACAAACTCCACATGGCCATGCTTTGTGCACAGACACACCATGAGGAATGACACTTATCCATCCCGAGCCTTAAGAAATATACAGTCAGTGTTTCCATATTATATAAGTGAAGTACAGTGAATCACAATGATTTGCTCTTGGTCATTTGTGTTCTGTCTAGATAGGAGATTTGCAAAATAATATGGAATTATTAAAAAGTCTTTCATGTCACTGTTCACCCCAAAGGACGTTAGTTAGATCAGAGGGGCTAAGCAGCAGAAGCATTTGGGTTTAGCTTTGAAATCATTGTAAAAGCAAAGTTCTGTTATGAATCCTTCATTTCACATATGTCCTTTAATCCATTCCTATTCAAGAAAGTTTTTATGAATGTGCTTTATTTTAAGCTGCACATGATCACCTCCTCGTAAGGGGGTGTCGAGAGGCAGGAGACCTTTTCTCCATTAACACTAGTGACAGGACCCACGGGAACGGGGTTAAGCTGAGGCAGGGGAAATTTAGGCTGGACGTCAGGAGGGGGTTCTTCACAGAGAGGGTGGTTGCACACTGGAACAGGCTCCCCAGGGAAGTGGTCACTGCACCGAGCCTGTCTGAATTTAAGAAGAGATTGGACTGTGAACTTAGGCACATGGTCTGAACTTTTGGGTAGACCTGTGCGGTGTCAAGAATTGGACTTGATGATCCTTAAGGGTCCCTTCCAACTCAGGATATTCTATGATTCTATGATTCTATGATAAAAGTCATTTAAGTCTAGGAGCTATGCAGAAGTGCATTGTAAATGTCTGGGTGGAAGAAATAAGAGGAAAATGGTAAATGGTATTAAACAAAACAAAACAAAACAAAACAAAAAAAAAAAAGGACAAAAAATAAAGTATATTTAATTTCCTGATGACTTTTCAATATCAATTGGCATGAAGTAGAACTATTTCTTTTAGTCTAGATTGATACATAATTTCTTTCTGGGAAACCTTTTCACTTTCAGAGACTAATTGTATAATATATAATTATGCATGGCTTTTATTCCTTTCTGATGAACTTTATTTATTTATTTATTTATTATTTGAGAAGTAGCCAAGAGCTCGCTCTGGGAAATTAAGTTTGTTAAGCTCGGTCTTTTTTGCAGACTTCTTCACACCTTCCTAGTAGTATAACTTGACCTTGACCTACAGAGGTTTGCTTATTCATCCCAAGTCTGCGCTGATTACTCTGAGAGTCGTGATAGAATTTTACTAGCTTGTCAGCCAGAGACTAAATTAGAGCCCCTAACTCACTGAATATAGGCCATCAAGCAATTGTGAAATGTGTGATAACAAGTTATTTCCTTGACTTACTGTTGACTTGAGCTCATTTAGCACCTGATTAAAAGCTTAATGGAAATGAGCCAAAAGCCACTCTATTCAGCAGACAGCCTTTTATTGACACTAGTGGACTTTTTACCTGACCTGCAGAACATTATTAACAGCTTAAAGCTGAGTGGTATTCACTTTTTTCATTAAGTTTCTTATGTCAGCATAGAAAAACGTGCCTTGTGAAATCAGTCTTCCTACAGTGATAATTGTCAAGGATCTTTTGCATTTCTTTCTGCTACTTTCTTTCTCTGTTGTTTTTTTTTGTATGCAGTCTCCTGTACAACAGGTAGTTGGCTTCACTTTCATCTTTGGCAGGAAAACAACTTAAAAACATGTCCCCTTTTGCTTTTGCTGTTTTTTGCAGGGAGTTTTCATTGTGTGGGACTTCTCTCTGAGTCTAATATTGGCCTCACAACCCACGCTATTCCTCCCACCTACCTACCTACCATTGCTCATGCGTCTACTCTTCTAAGAAAGGGTTTTCATTATTACCAATGTTTCTTTTAATATAACGAATAACTTTTGTACAGCACAACTGTGTCATTTCCCCTTTACATAATACAAATTTATTTTCCTGGGATTTTTTTCTGAGATTTTTTTTTTCTTCCTATACTTTACAATCTCCCTCCTACCATATTCCTCCCATGCCATGGTTTCTATGTGGTTACAGCATAAATCAAGTGCTATGGTACCATTCTGAATAAAGCACAGCTTGCTGTGATCTTGAAATGCACACCTCCGCTGCTGCACTCTCATTATCCTACCAGGAAGTGAGCAGCTTTCTCTCAGTGTGCTGGCAGTATACTCCTGGTGTTTAATTTTTCACAGCCCGGATAAACTGATCCAGATGGAAAAAAGAAAAAAAAAAAAAAAAAAAAAAAAAGAGTGACATTCCGTTGCCCATTCCTGAAAGGTAGCATAAGTTTATCTTGTACCTGTAAGCAGATAGAAAATGGACGGGTTAGCTAACTTGTCAAGAAGGTGCAGTCAACAGATAACTGACATTTCTATTACAGCTGAGCTTCATTCAAGACTTATTCCTTTACTATCTGTATGTACCTCTGTATGTACATTGGTTATGTTCAGCCTGGCTTTCACTGGAAAAAAAAATAATGCAATTACATCATCTTTCCACATTCCATCTGTCACTTCAACCTCCCAGTACCTTTGAAATCCATTGGCCAACTTTTGTCAAGTTTTCTAGAGACTGAAGTCTGAAAGATATGAAGTTCCAGTAAATTTTATGAAGATTTATAGCTGGATAAGGGAGAGAAAATCTGCAGTAGTCTTTTAGGATCTCTTGAAAGAATATGGGTCTAGTATCCAGGAAGTCACTGCAAAGTAAAGCTTGATGGCAGCCTGAAAAATGAGGAGTATGGAAAAGATCAGAAAATCCTACTGAGGACAAAAGGTCTAAGAGATGTATCCTGTTACCATAGTTTTTCTAATCCATTTTTCACCTTTTTTATTCTCCATTCCTTGCACACTCACTGTTTGCAATAAGTGCTTTCCAATTCAACACTGTTGCTACTGTGAGAACTTCAATTGTTTGGGTCTCCTGCACATCTTTTATTATTATTATTTTTTCTCAAATATTGCAGTTTTTAATGGTAATCCATTTGTGCATATTTTACATAGGTTTTGGTTTATACACAGTTGCAGGCTTGTTGCTTTGGACTCATATTTTTTCATATAAACTTCTTTCTGAAAGAAGTCTTACTTACTGACCACCAATGCATTGAACCACTTTAGTGAGATTTTGATACTTTGGAGATGCATGCATAGAATTCATGCAAAAAGGAGAGAGAAGAGTAGAAATTACTTTTTTCTTAACAAATATTTGTACTCAAGTTTTTTTAACAGAGGTACCATATTTTCCCAGACAGTTGTGACTTGGAGAAACACCATTCTAAACACTGTAAACACTGTTTTATGAGCACAAAGATACACCACTGATGATGTAGACTGTGTGAGCAAAGAGCAAAAAGCATTAGGCTTTTTTTTTTCCACCATGGTACAGAATTTGTCTGTGTAATTTCCATCATAGCTGCATCTCTTCCCGTGGATTACTGATTCATAGATGACTGATACTTAAAATAAGCCAGGCAATTCCTGACTTTAAAGCCGATCAGAGACTTTCCAAAAATAGTATTTCAAAATATGTGCATATTTATATGTGTACACATA
The DNA here is from genome assembly GCF_964035555.1 of Netta rufina. Taxonomy (NCBI): domain Eukaryota; kingdom Metazoa; phylum Chordata; class Aves; order Anseriformes; family Anatidae; genus Netta; species Netta rufina. The sequence goes on from NC_140124.1 coordinate 107,929,233, forward strand.
TTTATATGTGTACATATATTTTTATGTACTTACGTAAAATGTGTCAGGTTTTTCTTATATATTTTAAGGAGTCTGATTAAGGAAATAATATCAAACCAAGATAAAGTTTTTTTGAAAATCTCAGTGTCATTTTTCTTTATGTTCTATATAATAACAGTGAATGGTCAAGCTCATTTAAGAGGGAGAATCTGGTAAAAAACTTAATAGCAGTGAAACATACAAGAAGAAATAGAGGTTGAGGTAGAAAAGATACCTGATTTATACATCCTGAATTCAAACTTTTCATCACCTGTCTGAATTGATATATGGTCAGTTCCTGGGGAACAAGCTTTCAAGCTAGGTTCAACCTACATTAAAACTACATCTTGAAAGATAGAATAGGATAGGATAGGATAGGATAATTTGAAGAAATTATTGATAGGCTAATTTTATTGATAAGATAATTTGCAGAAAAACTCCAGTCATCCCATTGTTACACTAGTAAAAGATGCCTCAGATAGAAAATCCTGAAATACCTGTAAAAGTTAAATATATCAAAAAAATATATAACCTGCAAAGCTCTCAAGTATTTTTGCTTGTGTGGTAATTTGTGGAGGTCAGAAGGGAGGTGATATGCACATACGGAGTACGTCATCTGCACTGAGTGAAGTAATGATAAAATTGCATAATGTCTGTATTTGAACATGATGCTAGGACCAATGTGAATGAGAAGATGATAAAAGGTCTTAAAAGCTTTTTACTCTAAAGACCCAGCAAGTGATATGATTCATGGCAAGAATGCTACTAAATACGCTGAAATATGGAGATCATTCTGGCTTTGATTTTCTTAGTGATGCAACACGTGTTTGTGTACATAGGTATCTTCATGGCTTCACAAATGCAAATATACAGCTCTCAGAAAACTGTGGAATAATAAAAATTCTGAAGATAGTTCTCCCACTTTCTCAGCTTCCTTAAAATGCTGTCCTTGGGAAATGCCTGTACTGAGGGAAAAAAATGCAAGAGCTAAGGCTAATTGTAGCCTGAATCACTGGCTAGGTTATTCTGGACATCAAACAAACTGAAGGTGAATCCAATGTCCATACACTGCACTTCAGTGTCCAGTGTCACATACATCCTTAGGAATGAAAAACATCTTTGTCTTCAGAATGAAGTCATGTTTACTTAAAGGTTATTATATATTACTATAACATGCTCAAAAATACCCTGCCCACCCCCTCACATAAACAAAACAAAACAAAAACAAAAACAAAAACATTGGAGTCATATAAACAGAAGCATACTTTTTTTTTTTTTCTTAATGGAGTGCTGTCCTCATTCTGCTAAAATTAATCAAAATGTCCCATTAACTTCACTGACACAGATCACAGATGGAAGGGAGAGGAAAAACATGAGGTGATGCAATATCCTCCTCTTACTTACAATGAATATTTTTAGACACATGCTTGTTAATTTTCTTTCTTGTTGAGTGACTTCCAATTAGGGAACAATGAGTTTCCTAATTAATACAAGAGCGATAATCTGATTAATCTTTTATTAGTATTTTACAGTATGTTTCCAGTGCAGTGTTTCATTGTTTCATGTTGCAGTCATTTTCATCAAACCTCTAGCTTGTGAAAGATGTGTTTCCCTTTTTCCTTCAGGTGTTTTTGTTTGTTTGTTTGTTTTGTTTGCTTAAAGCAGGAGTTTTTTAGACTTCCCATGAAAGAGACTGGAGCATCTCCATGAATTTTGGATGCTCAGCTGAAAGAACAGTATTCTGGAAATACTGTTGGTCTAGGTAGCAACATTCCCAGACCACAGTCACTGATGCATGAAATATTACTTAGCTTTTTATATGTATTATTGCAATCTCTTCTCTTGTCTCTACAAAAGCTAGAGAGAACCTGTTGGACAGCTTTTTCACTTTTCAGGCTGATGTGTCAGGTATGATTAAGGGCAGCGAATAATTTATAAATTAGAAGAAAATTTGAAGGCAAAAGAGTAATAAAAAAGCACATTTCTTTTAAAGTAGTTGGGGGGCATACCTCTGAATACAGTGATTTTCTTATGGCAGTTGACATCATTTTTGTATATATTTAAGAAGCAGAGGATAATGACGGAAACTTTATTGTAGGAGCTTAGAGCAATATTGGACCTTTTCAACAGGAAGCTAGCATCTGTAACTTTCCACTGATTAATATATGAAGTCAATTAATCCTTAGTATCACTGACACATATGTGAAAAACTTATGCCCCTGGGCAGCATCCCTTCTGGGTTTTGTGGTCCCTCACACACAGGTATGAGTTCCTGTACAGAAATGAATTCTCTGTGAAGGAAGACAAGGCATTCCTACAGTTCACTGCATGGTATGTAGGTGGGATTGGTACTCCTCCTCTCCACTTCTGTAAGGATCCTCACTGGCTTATCTTGGCGGTGAAGCTCAAATACTCTGTCTTCAGTAAGCTGTTGCGGTCTCACTTATCCCATCATAAAAGCGGCCCTGGTATCAGTCCAGACCTAGCTCCATCTGCTCTTACACCCTGTTAATTCCGTATAGCCACAGTTGTATAAATATTGATATATTTTATTGTTCCTCTAAGGTGACAAGTCAGAATATTGTTGTAATTTATGACCTAAACTACTGTTGTTGTTTCACCTATACTCTTACCTTTACTTGCTGAAATTTCAGGAAATGAGTGTGGTTGTTTCACATTGACGGGCAGCTAAACTCTACCAGACTGCTCTCTCACTCTTCCTTCTCAAAGGAAGATGGGGAGAAAATACAATGGAAAGGGCTCAAGGGTTGAGATAAGGACAGGGGGATGGCTCATCAATTGCCATCACGGGCAAAACAGACTCAGCATAGGAAAAATAATATTATTTATTGCCTATTGCTAACACACTAGAGCAGTGAGAACTAAAAGCAAACTAAAAACACCTTCCTCACCTTCTCCCCCAAAGAGAATATGGGAACAGGGAATAAGGACTGTGGTCAGGTCCTGATGCTTCATCTCTGCACGGTCCCTCTCTGCCCCTGCTCCCCGTGGGGTCCCTCCCAGGGGATGCCATCCTTCACAAACTGAGCCTTCGCGGCTTCCCACAGGCAGCAGCTCTTCCAGAACTCCTCCCTCATGCCTCCATACCACGGGGTCCATCCCCCAGGAGCAAACTGCTCCAGCACAGGTCCCCCACAGGTGGCAGCTCCCCCCAGAGTCCCTGCTCCTGCGTGGGCTCCTCTCCACGGGCTGCAGCTCTGGCCCGGGACCTGCTCCTGTGGGGACTCTCCGTGGGCCACAGCCTCCTCCAGGCCACATCCACCTGCTCCACCAGGGGCTCCTCCACAGGCTGCAGTGTGGAGATCTGCTCCATGTGGGACCCATGGGCTGCAGGGGGACAGCCTGCTCCACCAGGGGCCTCTCCACAGGCCGCAGGGGAACTGCTGCTGCGTGCCTGGGGCACCTCCATCCCTCCTGCTGCAGTGACCTGGGGGTCTGCAGGGATGGTTCTCACCCTTCTCTCCCAGCTGCTGTTGCACAACAGATTTTTTTTTCCCTTTTCTAAAATCTGCTCTCCCAGAGGCCCAACCAGCATGACTCATTGGCTTGGCTCTGGCCAGCAGCAGGTCTGACACGGAGCAGCTTCTGGACTCTTCTCACAGAGGCCACCCCTGCAGCCCCCCTTCCCACATTAGCAAAGCTCTGCCACATAAACCAATTACAAACAGTTACAATTAACTTATGTAAGAATAAGCACTGGACAAAAACTTTAAATTCGCTAGTCATCTTTTAGGGTTTAGGGTTTGTTAAAACTGTAGGCCAACAGTACTGGAATCTGGTAGCATAGTCATGGATTTTCAGAGATGTGTTTTGCAATGGCCATCACTTAGACTTTTACAGGATCTGCTGAATAACAATTCTGATAATGATGTTTGTAAGCAAGAATCACATCTTCTAAACATGTGTATTTAATTGATCCCTCAAGTAAGTTATTTGCTGTCAGGAGGCTGATGTAGTCATTTTTTTTACTGTCATCATGACTCTCCAGGCTGGAGGTAATATTAAAGGCTGTCACGTCATTTGCATGAACATTAGGTGGACATTTTTTAATAAATAAATTCATCTTTCCTATGCTAGCCTTGAACTTCCTTTCAGGGAATATCTGAACAAGTTTCCAGAAAATATGAAGAGCATGTTTGTACACACATATGAAAGATTTGTGTACAAGTATTTGCTATGAGAACATTTGTTCATATTAGGGAACATAACCCATGATGTCTGACTTATCTAAAAAATGAATACAGAGCACTTAAGTTCCAATGCAGCACTTCAGTTCCAATGCTAATATATAATATTTTCTATTTCAATCAAACACTATGTGATTAATCTATTTGATAAACAGAAAAAAATCCAATAAATTTTAATAATGAATATATTAAAGTAAATATCAGTAAAGATTTAGATAAAAATTTTTATGCCATTCATTTATTTGTAGAGAAAGGGCATGTACAACCTCTGCTGGGATCATCATGTAACAATCCCATCTGCCTGAAGAACAGTTGAAATAAGAGAAGAAAAGTGGTCTCAAACTCTTGTTCAAATCCAAATTCCCATTCAAATTTTGCAGCTAACATTTCTAAGCTAAGTTATAGGGAAAAATATAATGGAAAAAAAAAAAAAAAAGTGATAAATGTAACATGAACTACATCTCCCACTCCAGAACCTAACAGTTGAGGTACTCTTCCTGTAGTGGTACCTCTGGCATTTCCGTTCAGCCTTATTCATAAGAATTATGTGTCAGCCTTGAAAGAGTCCTTCATCTTTTCTTCTTTCCTTTTCCCAAAATGTATTCTCAGATTCTTTCTTGAAGAGCTGTTTAATTTGTTCCAAATATAGTCTTGCAAAATAACAGATATCAACAGCCACCATAACAGGAAATTATATGGGCAATTGTTGAAGTTAGTTTAAAATATGGGAGAACATGTTTGATATATAAAAACAGACAGTTTCACATTTTTTCATGTAAAGAGTTAAAGCAGACCTGGTTTTCATTTTTCTTAAAAGGATTCCTGGGTTTTTAAAGTATTTTTCCAAAGTTTTGTTAAAATGTTGACAAAATGTTCACCTATTTCTTCTGAGGAAATACGTTGTTATGAAGAAAAGAAAATCAGAAATTCAGTCATATTTTGTTATTCAACATGGACTTACTTTTAGTTGCATGTCTCTATCTCAATAGAAGGAATATCATGTGAAGCTGTTTTTTGTTTTCTTTTCTTTTCCAATTTTGTAACTTTTGTGAAGATTATGCCATTATTAAGTGATGCTTCTTCTCTGCCTTTGTGCAGAGCAGGTATCCCCTTATCTGGGGAATATGTTTTTCTAGTTACCGATTTTATTTATACAGTAATACAAAAACTATGACCCCTATTTCATCTCTACCCCTATACCATCAAAAGCCATAGGTCTTATGATTTCAATCTGGACTTTGTGGGGGGAAAGGAGGGTTGGCGAGGATAGGGAGGGAGTGTAGGTAGGGGGAGAGTCAGGGAGCGGAGTCATTAAAATGCCATGTATGACAACAGCATAATTTAGAGGAGTATATTGGAACATTTATTCTGCTTCTCTCCCTTCCAAAATGATAAGAGTTAAATGTCTTTGTTCTGCATATTCTCATACACACACTTACATTGTTCTTCCTAAATGGGACATCTGATTTTCTTTGAGTTGGCCACGTGGGGAAGTGTTGGCAAGGTCTGGGTTTCAGATTGAATATCCCCACCTTCTTCAGTGCTCTGATGTCTGTTTGACTGAGACCCTGTTTTCATTCACCAAAAAGCTTGTCTGGTTATTGCCAGTCACTGGAAAGTGCTTCCTCATAGACATCACAACTGTGAAGATGAGCCATATTGATTAAGCAAAATGTAACCTTGTGACAGTTCTGGAATACTGCTTTGGAAGTTGTTGATTTGTTAAATAAAAACTGCAGCCTCATTTTGATGATCACCTAACTTGCAGAAATGAAAATCTTCATCCTGTGTCTACTTATCTCGCTCAATTTCACACAAGGTTTAGCTTTATGATAAAATCCTTAGGTTAAATCCTGTAAAAAAACTTCATTTTAAATCAAGTTATTTTGATGATTTCTGGTCCATCCCATTGTCTGCTTTATAAATCACAGTTTATCATTCTATGTGTAAAGTGGGCACTTCTAGGGCTTACTTTAAGAAATACAATTATAATCACTGAACAACAATGTGATTTTCAGCCATCTCTTTCAAGATATAGTTTTTACACACCCTGCATACATGTATATATGTGCAAAACTGGTCTTGTTTATGTTTAGCCCTACTTCTGCCCACCTATTTAAAAAGCTGTCCCAGGAAGTAAGTTAATAATGTCCAGTGGGAACAGGAGAAGAAACGCCACTTTAGACTGCAAGGACATGCACAAGCTAGATGTTAGGACAGTTTTCCTAATGGTAATGATAGTTAAGCACTGGAGTGGATTGCCAAGAGAAATCACTTCACTAGACATTTTCAAAAACAGGGTAGAAAATGTCTGTCAGGAATAATTTAGGTATTGCTGATCCTGCTCTAGGGTAATAAGAGGGACCAAATGACCTCATGAAATCCCCTCCAGACTGATCTTTCATGATTCTCTGTTTTTCTTAGGTTATTCAATATACACAGTATCACTGTTCTTACTTCCTTTCTTTAACTTATTTTTTAAATATAAAAATAAAACCCTCATCATGACCAAATTATTCCTGCAGGCCTGCTGTTGAATAGTAAATATAGATATCCCACCCACAGCAGTGCCTCACAATGCTTTAATGTATTTTAAATGTTATTTCATTGCTAGCATTTTGAAATTATGTTCTAAATGCTGCCAGCAATACCATGCTTGAATCTTGATATGTGATCTTGTACTATCTGGTTTAGTTTGCTAAGGGGAGCTCAGATGATGTATTAAACCTGCCATGCAGAAAATTCTCAGGCATAAAAAGAGATGTGCACTTGCACAAAATTCAGCATGGAATCCTTAATGTCCAACATAACAAGACAAGCAAGCAAACAACAATAATAAAGTCAATTATTCATGATAATTTTCTGTTCTGATCAGCTAGAAATGTGCTGTTCTTCCACTGTGAAATGCTGTAGCCCTTTTAGATTAAAAATAGAACAAGTTAAAATAGTGTATTTTGCTTTAGTTTTAATGTGCAATTACAAGACAAACAGTAGTGTATTTCTTCTCCAGACATGCTTTGGTATCTTCTGCCAACTTGCATCATGTTAGGGTGAGAAAGAGGGACATGGAAGTGAGTAATTGTTCTGCCCTTACAGATAGAAGAAACTATTAGTATCTAAGTCATGCTGATGCCCAGTCATTTGTTCCTTGCATTTTCTTGTGTTTTACTTGTTATACTGATAAGATGGAGCAACTTTTTTTTGTTGAAAGCACCTCTGCAGCAGCTTCCAAGTTCCTATAAGAGATTTCTGTGTTTGCATCTGTATCTGACTTCTGTGTGGCAATTTCCAGTTCTCCTCTGCTACCTGATCAGCCCGCACCATAGCTGCCCAGCAGCTTGGCCTGCAGCAATGCCAGGTCCTGCAGACAGCATTAACTTGTTCTGTCACCCACGAATGCCAGCAGCAACGTTCAGAGCACCCACATCTTTCCCTTTATTTCAGTGGCAGCCAAGCTTGGGTTGTGTCTGCATAGCTCTGCACTGTGACAGTGATGTATCATGCTGAAGGCAAGCTCAGGAGCTTTCAGGGCTAGTACATAAATCTCTCCTGTTTTAAATCTGACAATTGCGATTGCAAATCTGTGCTAAGCCTTTAGTACTTTTACACTTGAAAGGAAACCTTGAAAACCTTCAGAAGGCATTACTCATTGGGCCAGTCCCAAAAATATTTTGTTATTACTTATGACTTTATCACACTAAAAAAAGAAAATAGTAGAGTAAATAAAGAGAGGTTTATTAAAACTCTCTTGTAATAGTAAATATTTATTAATGTCCACATAACAAAATTTGAAAAATGTAAAATATAATGCAAAATTGTACAAGGTTCTCACTTCATTACTTACACTCTTTGCCTTTCAAAACTGAAAAATGCTACTTTATCTTAACCCCATTTAGAGAAATAATATGCTTCTAAACTTGGTGTAAATCTCAAAATCACAGATACATAATGAAGAAAGTTTAAAACCACTGTGGATAAAATGGTGTCAAACTGGGCCAAAACTTTATCTTATAGTAATTATTTTTGTAATGGTCATAGAAATTATATTTATAAAAGCTGGAATTTCATGGGGGAAGCTTTCAGTTTGGGGTTTTGAAAATGTCTTTTTTCTTTATTCGAGCGGAATGTAGCCAACATGTCATTCCACCATTCTCATGAAGTTGCAGACAAAGATGTTAGATATTTCAGAACTGTTGGCACTGTCTAGTCAGAAGGGCCCAATCTAAATGTTTAGCCATGGATTTGACTGATGCAGAATCCATTGGACTCATCTCAGTTGTGTGGCTGTAAGAGCTGTGAGACAACAGTGCTTTGGCAAAGATTTGTTGTTCAGACTTGTTTGAAATTCTGGTGAGTCAGGCTGTGCCACTGCAGTTTGTTCAGTCATCTACTGTTGGGTAGAATGTAATCTCTGGCATAGCACTAACTCTCTGCCTATTACTTTGCCCCCTCTAAGAGATTATTTGATTTAAGGCACAAATTGATTGCTGTTTACCTGTGATTAACAAAGAAATTTGAATTGAGAAGGAGTGGATGATGCCATATTCAAACAAGATGATAGACTGATAGGGGTTAGACATTTTTTTTTTAACTTTAATTTTAATTAATTTTAGTACTACGTCACTGTTTCTGTTGCCCCTTTCCTTTCTCTGTTCACTTCTCCCACTTTTTTCCCTTTTGAATAATTCCTTCATATTCTTAAATCATAATCCTAAGTACAGAGCTAAGCATCCTTCCTTATAAGCCAAGACGTTCATGAAGAATACCACATCTAGACTCCCTGTCCCTTCAACTATCAACTATTTCTATATCCCTCCCCACCATCACCACCACCTATTTCAAGCTTTAATGAATTTCAAACCTTTGCAAATAATGAGAGTGTAACATTCTCTTCTGCTTTCATTTATTACAGCCCTGGTCCTAACACACCCTCCTGCTATAACTTTCAACCCTGGCAACTTGATTATTAAACTTTTTCAATTGTCCTCTTAATAATACCATCACTGTGAGTTTTGCACAGGCCTTTTATCCCCATGTTCCCAGCCCTGGCTAGAGCTGCTCTTTTGCTAACACTCCTGCATCCTTCACTCTGCAAACTTTTGTCACCCAAAGGCATGAATTTGCACTGAAAAATGGTTCTGCCTGCTTTCATTTCGGGGCTCCACGGCCACCAACTGTACAGGCAGCGGTTAGTTGCACTCTATCAGCCATGCTTTGAGCTATCCTGGGAGTGATTTCTTGGGCAGCTGGGTTTGCTGCCCTTGCTACTGACCAACAGGCAGCCCTTGTACATGGACCCTGGTGCAAACATACATGAACTCCAGGCAGATTCTTTCCCATTATCTCTAATTGTCCTATCTCCAGAGAAGTTAATCAGATTCATTAGACCTCCATGAGGACTGTGGTATCTGCCTGTGTGCTTTGCCTCCAGCAGAGGATTGGCAAGCCCTCATTTTCTATTGAAATTTCATGTTACGACTATTTCTTGTCCCAGTTCTCACAATCAATATGTCCACATAATAATAGTTATTTAAAGCAACTAGTTCCCTTAAGGGCAACAGCCCAAAGAATGGCAAAATAATCAATTTCAAATTCATACAAACCGTGAATCACTTGAAAAGCTGTCTCTTTAAAAACAGGGCCGTAGTCTGATATTGATGTAGATTGTTCATCTCTTGCATTTGTTCTCAGATTATCTGTTTTACTCTATGTACCACCTTAGATGATGTAAGTAACAGAAAATAATGATAAATAATATATGAAGGTAGAATCTTTATTTTTAAGGAATATCTTGAAATAATAGGTGAAATAAAAATGATACTTAAGTGATATGCAAACTGCTGGTTTAGAACTTGATGCCTATTTACAGGTCTGTTTTAAAATATTTTTGATTATCAATATAAGAAACATAACTTTATCCCTTCCTATAAATAGCATGTTTATATTTCTGGAGAGGAAAAGTAAAATTAGTCTTTTTTTTTTTGTAGCCATGAACAGATAGCAGTTTGTTTCTGATCGGAGTATTACAATTTCTATTGTAGCACCTTAAATTTCACCATTACTCCCTCAGTATTTCTACCATGGGCAGTACTGAGGCCAGAATGGGAAGGTTAAATCTGATCCAGGGTAGACCAGAGATGAATTCCAGTCCTTTGCCTGGCTCCCTGGGCTGCCCACTGCCCCAACACAGGTGGAAGGCAAGGCTTGGGAGAACATCCCACGCTATGGCAGGGTGTGCACTGCACTCCAAATCTACACTGAGCTGATATTTATTTCTTTGTTTTAATTCTAAGTCATGGGACTTATTAGGGACAGAGCACAGAAAAATGATGGTGGGGCTATTTCTCTTGGGAATGCTAGGCAACTGGGATCTGGGTCCTCAGTACTGTATTCTGCAGTGTGCTGTTTATAAGTCTCAAGTGTGGCGTGTTTAAAAGCTGAGCTGTGGAGGGTGTGTTGGTTGGTTTTTGTGTGTGTGTGTGTTTGTTTTTTTCCTGACAAAGTACATGTGAAGTTTTAAATGTCATCCTCCTACCCAACACAATTGGATGATAACCTCTGCCATGAATTAATCAAGCTGCTTGTTAAAAACATTATCTTGCCAGTGTTCCTCCAAGTTCTTTTCAATTCAGGCAAATTTAACAGCTTTCTCTGCCATGAAATGATACACTAAGGTTAATTATAGCTCAGGAGCACTCTAAGGTATGATTTGGCTGCTCAGGTCCAAGAAGAGCGCAAGGGGTGCACCTGGAACAAGCATTTGGCTTGCTTTGTTCATGCAGGGGTGGGCAAGAACAACCGAGCAATTAAAACGAAGGACAAGATGCAGAACTCTTGGGTCTGATGCCCTTCTTTCAGCCAGAGGAGGGCAGGGGGGTGGCAGTGTCCAGCCCCTGCTCCTCCATGCCGTGCCACAGCAGCAGAGGAAGCAGTGCTGGGTGCCCAGCTGCTCCCTGCACATCCTCTTCCAGCTCCACGTGGGCAGGAATAAAAACATTCACCTCCTTCACATCAGGATGCCACTAGAAATGCGTTATTAGTCAGCACAGCAATTACAGAGCCTTCCAAAGAGGCTGCAGAAGCGCTCATGAAGTCACCATCAGTCATTACCCCATCGCCCTCAGCTCCAGATCACAGCAGCATCTCACTGCACTCATTGAGGTGCATGGGGAGAGCCTGTATGGTACGAGCAGGGAGGCAAGGCGTGGGGAAGAAGTTGTATCTTCCATGAATTTCCCCACTGGTGCTGCTAAGATGAGAGCTGAGTGAGCAAGCTCTTCTGCCAGCAGAGCTATGGGATGAAAGAGTCAGTTCTTGTCGATCCTTCTGAACTGTGCTCCTCACAACACGTCCTGCTGCCAGGCTGCTGTCTTCTGTCTTTCCACCTGCTGTATGTGTTTTTACTCTCCCCATGATGTGTGAAAGCCCAAAGGGGAGCATTTGTTGCTCCTAGGAGTAGCAGTACCTCATGTTGCATTTTGCTGCGTCTGTTGAAATCCACAGCTACAACCTTCCCGTTACTTGATGCATCTCCCCCTCTCTTCCCGCTGTGCAGCCCACACCCATCACTAACATACATCCCAGAGGTGGTTCAGATGCCTTCACAGGGGGTAAATGATAGATAGACGTGCTTCCCTCCAGCTAATCCTGCCTCTCCTCGACACTCTATGCCCTGCCCATGCACACTGACATACTGCTTCCTACTCACATCTCTATAAATTTTCTTTGTATTCGTTACCCTTCACACCATAGCAGAAGGAAATCTTAAAATGCTTTTATTTTTTTTTTCCCATAGGGAAGGCCGTCAGAGCTAGGAAAAGATGTTTTAATATATCCCAGAGACTAAGCTGACATGGAATAGGCTGTGCAGAGAAGCAAGCACACCACACAGGCTGACAATCGCAGTCTGGCTGTGTGGAGGGGGTTCCCACTGTATGTTTTGTGCAAACCTATTCCTGGAAAATCTGTGAATTTGCTGATGAAAAGCCGTTTGGAAGGCTGCAAAGAACACTCGTCTCTGTTATGGTCTCTTTATTTCTCCTCTTTGGAGAGGAGAGACAGCAGCACTGACAGCCCTGTACTGATAGCAACCCAACCCACCAAGAACACGGTGCTGTCAGGCCAAGAAAAACCTGCCAGAGCCTGCAGAGGAGCAGGTTCCTTCTTGGCACAAGACCTCGGTGAGAGACCTTAGTCAGACCTTAGAACTCACAAAAGAGAAGATTACCCCTGAGCTTGCCACAATCTTTTCATGAGGAGTATCCATTTTCTCCTGATGAGTAGTTGATCCATTTCCTCCTACTACTTTCTTTGCTATTTAGGCAGGTAGGACTGGGCTCGTTAATGTAGGCAGAATTTGTCTAAGTTGAGAAATAAATGCAACTCAGACTTTCCCCTTAATAGACCTTCAGGAAAACTTAAGATTTGATCCACCTAATCTGTAACAATTGCCTATCTAATTAATTCTTTGCCTCTCTCCAGACTATTCATTTTATTTAGCATCTTCCTGTTACTGAATAGCTCTCATCAGTGAATAGTGAATAGCTGTACATGCAAAAACCTGCCTTCACACATCTAAATTGCTTCCTTGCTGCTATAAACAAGTATTTATCATAGTTATCTGTAGTGAAACAAACAAAATTGGTATAATACAGCTATTGCAAGTGTATTACTGAGTTGGGCTTTTCTTTGTTTTCTTCTTTCAAAGAGCTTCACTCTTAAAGAATGTGGAAGTAATTTTTTAGCAGGTTGCCAGTTGTTCTAGAGAAGGACAATTCCTTTTTCAACTGCAGTGCTGACCTGTCCTTTCCAGCCACTAAGGAAAAGTACTTTCCTTCATGTAAAGCACATTAAAAAGTTTTAAATCCGACAGCTTTTGTAATGGTATAATGAATGCTGTGAAAGCAAATTGCTCTTTGAATCCTAATTAACTGAAAATCAGGTCCAAAATTCATCTGGGCTATAAAATAAGAATATATTCCAAGATGCATAATAGATGCATAGCATTTTATATATCCTTTCTGTTTCTTGAGCCCTTGAACTTTGTATACTTTCTTCACAAACTGTGAAAAATAGAGGGGTTTTTCCTTTCACTGAAGAGATTTTTCAAACCTCATGAGACAAGCTTTAAGGAAAAAAAACATTATACATTGCAAGAGCGTAATAAATTGCAATCATTGGCACTAGATTATTCCTCCCTCTAGTGGCTGGCTGGCTCCAGTGAGAATAACTGGAGCTCTTTATTAACATCTCATTGAATGATTCCATTAGTTTAACTACTGGGAACTTACGGTTTTCAGGCTCACATCCTCCAGCTCACTGCCTGCTTGGTAATCCTTCATTCCCTTGTGTATGCAGCCATGACCATGTGATGTGACCAGCCTTTCAAGGCCACCTCAAGCTTTGCCAGTCCCTTCTGTTAATCATATTACATGATTTCCATTAGCAGTCATGTAAAGAAGGTGACCCCACTTCTGATGCGTTTCTGTAGTTCCACACAGTACATTGCACCAAATCCAAGCAATTTAATGCGGCAGATCTCTGACATGTTAAACTGAAAAACTGATGTATTTGAAGCAGCTTAATTTGTCCAGTCATGGTTCAATACTGGGGACAGTTTGGGTATGAGTCTTTTGTCCATCTACCAGGATGCGTCCATGTATGTCTGTATACCAGTTATACCAGTGGACAGCTTGGACATATACACATCATTAAGATCAAACACATCCCCTCATGAATTGTTCAGGAAAACTGGAAGGTGTGGCAAGGCTGGAGAGCCCTACCTACTTAGTCAGAGGGACAAAATTTGGCAGGTTGACAAATTGGCCCTTACCTGGCACATCACAGGTGAAGCCAAAGTCTTGGAACACTGAGCAGACCCTCAAAGGTGGCCTTGTGAGTGCCACCTGCACACAAAAACATGCTGGTGCTCAAACACACAGACACATCTCTGCCCTGTCTTTTCTGACAACAAGAAATGGTTTAATACATGTATATTAACAAAAAGCTGTTGTTTTCCTAATCCAGGTGACAAAAATCTGAGCTGTAAAAATAGTTTTGCTGCGTATAAAACAAACATTTAAGGAAGAGGTCATCTGAGAAAGACAGCACTTATTCATCTGGTTCAATTAAGTTAAGTAACTTCAGGGCAAAATTGCAGCCCCCCTCATAAGAGCTGTGAGGCTCAAGAAAGTAATGTAGGTTCCATCATGCTTTGCTTAAAATGGGCATTTTAAACATTAAACCTTTCTGTAGCTTGCTGCAGTTTTTAGTAGGCTGGAGATATTTTCAGAGTGCTATGTTCCCTCAGCAAAAGCATTGACTTCAGATGAGAGTGTAAATCACCATACATAGTCAATAATGGTTTTAATCTAAAAATGCATTTCTTCTAAAGCACCTTTTGACCATCACACCAAACATTCTTTCCTCTTTATTGACCAGCTTCTTTGCTTTGCACAGAATATGTGTTTCTGGAGCTGAACTTTATTATTTCTTTCATTCTCTCACTTTTGCCTCCAGTAAAAATATGATGCTGCTATTCTTTTCCAACCAGGAACCTCAGTCACATTTGCTAACTTTAATTCAGCATCAGAAAATCACGTGAGAGGTGCTGTAGGGAACTATTAACATACCTGTTTGCTGAGCCCAAGAGTTTATACGACTTCTCTTCCAGGTCACAGCAATATTCTGTCAAAAATGAAATCCAAAACCCTGAGTCACAGGCCATTGCCCATGGTTTTAAATGCCAAGTAGAAGTTACTTATCTTGGAAATTTTAGAGTTTAGGATTTTTTGTTTGTTTGTTTTGTTGTTGTTTTCCTGTTACAGTGTTTAAAAAAAAATAGATATCCAGGTATTTTCATCTGAGTAGCAGAGGGCCGTCTTCAGCTTCACCATGTAACCTATCATAGAATCATTATGGTTGGAAGAGACCTTCAAGATCATCTGGTCCAACCATCACCCTACTATCAATGTCACCCACTAAACCAGGTCCCTAAGCGACAGATCCCCCCTTTCCTTGAACACCCCCAGGATAATTATATTATCCAATGAAGATTTTTTTTTCCTACCTCATTCACAAGTGATTGTCTGGCTTCTGATTTATACAGGATTAGCGCACTCTATTAATCAGTCCTCCGTGAAGAACTAGTTTTATTCCTTTCCCTATGCAAACAAAGATGTTTGGGCACTTTTTTTTTTCATTTTCATCTGACTTCAGTGGATTTTATTTAATTTTTCATTGGAAAAGAGCAGTATTCCAATTCAGTAAAGCACACATTTTAATTCTAAGATAATTAAATTCAAATAAGTATTTGGAAGTACTTAAGAACTCCTGCTATTACAGGTCAAGATGCCAGCTGACTTTTTCAGGTTTTAAAGGTTTTCTTCCTTGCTAATGAGGTACACAATCCCTCTGAAGATCCTCAGCCCTGAAAAGGATCCATGTTTCAGAAACTTTTTTTACTTTCTCACTGTCTCCATCTGAATCATTGCCCTTGACGCTAACAGCATGATAAATGGTTCTCCATTCCTTTAGTTCCAGACCCAAATAAATGTTTCAGGGTATTTATTTTTCATGTATTTAAAAGATAACTGTTTTAAATAAATTGCAGAAAAAAAAATCCCTTTCTGTTCCCAGCTGGATTTGTCATTATTATGCAAGCTTCTCAAGATATTTTTTTCCTTTGTTCTCTTGTACTCCAAAATATCATAAATTCTGTTTCATCAGGATGCATTGTGTAAAAGTGTGGCCAAAGGATAACCTATAACACATAAGTCATCTGGTTTTTATTTTTTTTTAATATATTAAAAAAAAAGAAGGAAGGAAGGAAGGAAGGAAGGAAGGAAGGAAGGAAGGAAGGAAGGAAGGAAGGAAGGAAGGAAGGAAGGAAGGAAGGAAGGAAGGAAGGAAGGAAGGAAGGAAAAGAAAATTGAAATGTGTCTTAAACAACATTTTAATTTTTTCGAGCATTCTAGTAATCAGAAAAGTTTTCACAATATAAATCAACTGCAGGCTTCCAGCTGAAGGTATTCAGTTTTTTGATCCTGTCTGTAAAAACACTGACAAACCAAACTGCATAGGCAATGATGCACATACCTGAAATAATGTTTTACCACTTCACGTTGTTTCTCAGTGCAGCAGTATGGTCTGTTTGTAACCTCTACAAAACAAAACAAAACTGTAATGACTTTGGAATGAAAAGAGAGAATTATAAAATATACATGGACAGCTGGATTTTTTTGAACTATCGGAGTTGCTTTCAAGGGATTTCTTTTGAAGTGAAAGCAGCTGAAGGGAAAATGGTAGCAGCTCCTTTTTTTTTTTTTTCTGAGGAATAGCTCTGGTAAAGTTACATGCAAGCAAAGTCTCCCTTCTCCTGCGGTATTGCTTTGGCTGTGCATGATCAGAGTTAAAAGGGAAAATCTCCTAGAGTAGGAAAGACTGCAGCCCAGACAATCAGCAGAGAATTTGTTAGAAACCCTAGTTCACACCATCTTTTTTTAATTTACTTATACTCTAGACATTAATTTACATAAAAGTATAGAATAAAAGTTATTATTTCCAGCTTCTCTGGTATGACAGGAGAGGTGGCAGTGTTTTTTTGTTATTCAGTGATAACTCCCATTTGAACAGTTTGCCCTGAAATACTATTTTAATAGCAAAAGACAGCTGCAGGTCACACCTGAGCTCTGAGCTGTGTTCATCCAGACACAGCTTGAGAAACTGTTGGTAAAGTTATCCAGGAGGTCACTGCTTTGTCTTCTCATCCCCCTCTCAAACCCTCCTGTCAGGAGCGGCTGGCATTCAAGCCAAATGTCAAGTTGACTTGACATTTCAAGTCAACACCTCCCAGGTGTCTGCACAGAAACAAAACATAGTAAGTCAAAAGTACATGCTTAGGAAATAATAAAAAGCAGTCTTCTTTTTAGACACTCTAAAATGCTTAGTGTTCTTCAAATAAAAAACAGCTAAAGTAGAGGATACTGAAATAACCACTTAGTGAGAGTGCACATATGATCTTCCAAAATAGCACCATCAAGGGAAAGGAGGCGACAAAATCCTCCACCAGCACATATTACAGTCCAATTTAGTAGTTTGCAAGTGTCATCAAGAAATAACTTGTAGCCACAGCAGGAGAGCATGTAGCACGCTTTTCCCTGTATTGCATCTTGCTTTCTCAAGCATCCTTTTGGAGGTAGTACCCCTTAGCTTAGTTAGATTTGGTATTTTTCTCTTTTCATTAGAGAGTTATTTGCCTACCCTCCTCATAGCTTTGAGATTGCTTTTCTGAGTTTTTCCAATAGTTCTGGTTTGTGTTGCACATCTGTATGGCTGGTGTTGAACCTGCTTTATTTTATTTATTTTTTTTTTTGGTAGATGTCTGAAACTTTTAAAATGGCAGAAGACTGAATAGAAATTGAGAAAAGCTGTCTATGTAAAATGCACTTCTGGAAAAACACAGGTGGCTGCTTATTCATATACAGGTTTTGGAGTAATGGTGTTGACTTGCAAAACTAAGAAGTGTTCCTGATCTCACTGGGAGATGTTTGTACAGATCTAGCCCAGATGTTTGGAAATCTCTTTCTGAGCTCGGTGCCTGTCAGATGCATGGTAGGGCCTGCAGGCTCAGGGCCATGCAGCATGTAGGTGACCATCACTTGGTTTCAGATTCACATGGAGCTGAGGACACTGGAGACTGAAAATGTTTGTGCAGCCTGTCAAGAAAAATTGCTCTGAAGTAAACACTACATTGACACTTATCAGTGAATACCATTTTAGTATTTACCTGGAAAACATAATTTGTAGGTAAATACTGACCGATACCACAGCTTGGTGTAGTACAGCAGAATGCTCAGTTACGGGAAGACTGCCCAGAAGATGCTTTTGAGCTGAGCATGCATGCGATCCTCCCACTCCTGGGAGCAAGCTGGTGCTTCTGCATAAACCGTGGTGATAAGCAGAGAGGGCTGGTTACACAGCTAGCTCAACAGAAGCCCGGGTGACATTCCTGAAAAGCAACAGCTCTCCTATTGTGGTTTGGCAGAGAGCTATAATTCTTGGGGTTTCCCACCAGCAGAATTAATCAAACTTTTAATGTATGCACAGGGGTGACCTGAAAATTTAATTTGGCAGGTAAGGTCTGGGCTTTTGGAGACAGTGATTTTTCTAGAATAGCACAACGGTTGAAACAGGCAATATCCTGGTCACAGACACCCTGAGGTTAAACAAACAAACAAACAAACAAAAAACAAAACAAAACAAAACAAACAAACAAAAAAAAACACCCTGGCTGTCAGTATTCCAACTAGGAGCAACCTAAACCAAACTAAGATACTCATTTTTTTCTCCTTGCCATGAATGCATCTGGAAGTGCAGATCTACAGGTGTGACAAAGGATGTTTTGAGTACGTTACCGAACACCTGAGAGGGGGAGAGAAATGACAGTGTCATTTGAGTCACTTGTGATAATAGCAGCAATTAGAAATGTAGTGGTGAAGTGGTTCGTGTCCGATGCCTAAGCTGTGCCTGAGCAGGCCTCGAGGCACCACCTTCCCTACTTCTTGTAGGGCTTGCTGCAGGCGTTTGGCTAGCAGAGCAAAGCTCTTGACTTACTGAAATGAGTTTCATCTGAGCAGACTGCGGATAACTTTTGAGTTTCCCCAGAGGGAAGCGGTGACACAAGTTACCAACAGCATGAAGTTATATGGGGTCACATGGGTGAGCTGAGAGGAGATAACAGAGAGCTTGCTGCAGGAGGGAGGGTTTGACATTTCTGTTAGCAAATTGAGAGAGAAGAGTTCATTAAATCAGTGCTGGAGATGTTTAATAGAGAGAGAGGCTGGGTTAATGCAGGGGATTTGGAAGAGTGGGCCCTGGTGCAGATGAAGGATCCCTCAGGAGCCCGCAGCAAACAAGACAGCTGCTGAGAGCAGCAAAGGATCTGTCTTCACCGTAGCAGGGGCCAAAGAGGTCCAGGCAGGGCTAATTACTCAGACCCTCATGCTCTTAGCCCAATATCTAATACATGCCAAGAGCTTTTCCGGCTTAGATAAACACATCTCTGCTGCTGAGTAGCGCTTGTTCCTGGGATTATGCCTGCCAGCCCAAAGGATGCTCACACTGAAAGAGGGAAGAGCCTTGTGTCATATTTGGTGAAGGTTCAGAGATCTTTTCCTCAGTCAAGGATCTCCAAAACCTGCTTGTATGTATACTTAGATTGATAATGGGGGATGATTAGATTGGTAACAGGGGATAATAAGGCCTGCAGCTTTCCTCTGAGAGGAAAGCTACTCTTCTCAAGGTAAGCACCCTCAAAAATGTTTTATCTTACCAGAGTAGGTATGACAAGAGAGGGTGGATTTCTTTTCCAGTGTATATAAAAATTGTGTGCCGTTATACAGTAACAGCTTACCCTAGCGTTACTGGGTTGAGCTGGTTCACCTGGGATGAGCAGTTTCTATGCTTCAGCATCTCTTTTCACTCTCCAGGGTGGAAGAGAAGAGCGCTCACAACTGTTCCCCCCACACACACCCCCACATGGGAATCAGCACCAGCATGTAAACCAGATTTCTGATTAAAGAGAATTGTATAATGTCTGCCTGCATCATCTTCCATCTGCTCTTGCCAACTCAATTGCATATGGCACGATGTGTCACTTCCGTGCTATGCTCTATTCTTTATGCGCTCTGTCTAGAAAGCATGGAGATGATTCAGCACGTCAGTGACAGGTGAAAGGATCCTTCAGTTCACCTAGGAGGATCTTTGAGATGAAGGGGGAGCCTTGCTTTAATGTGTGTGCTAATTTTTACGCAGTAGTCAGCTCTGTTTGATAACATTTTAGTAGTTAAAAAGGAGTAAATGTGGTCATGCAATATCAACTACCTCACCTTCAAAAAAAAAAGGAAAAAATCCCAACCCTGAGCTTCAGTGTCCTTTGACAGGTCCTTTTTCCCTCTCATAAAATCACAAATAACTGTTTTCATGTCTGAAAGCTGACAGTAGACCAACATGGGGAGTTTTAAAGGGGACTGTGCTTTTTTGAAGCAGTTGCTGGGGAAAAAAAAAAAAAAATGTCCATCCAGTTCCTGCTGGCCTCAGTGAAACAAACAGGAGCTCTCTGGCAGGATACCATGTGCTTACTCAAAAAGCTGCAACAGCTGGAGAAAGACACATTAGAGAGCTGCATGACACTAACCTGTGTAGACTTCTGGATCAATTGTTTTTTTAAGTACCTCTTCAGCCCTACCAGCGTCTGTAAAATCAAGCAGAGAAAAATACACAGCACCACAGTTTCTGCCTCTTCTCACCCTGTGCCACAGCAGGTGAGAGATTATTAATGCAGGCATGGTTTTGTGGTATGTGCTGGTTGGTCCATACAGCGAGGATGGTTTGAATTCTGATTAATGACATCTCTTATAATGCCAGTTTTGTGCTGATAACATTGAATTGCTCTTCAGCAGACGAGCTTTTCTGATTGTCTCCAAGTTTTAGATTTTTCTTTCTCATACTTGGCTCTGTAGTAACACACCAAGGACTTAAGGAGAGAGTTATTTATTTGTTTAGCTTCAAGGTAGGAAATTCCCATGAGGAGGTTCACTTGATTCTAAACAAAAGCAGAACTGGAGATCTTCAAAACCTGGAAAAATCCCTGGTGAGGGGAGAAATGCTCAAAACTGTTATGTACAGCCCTTATCTTTGTCAGTAGCATGACAGCTTTGTGTTCACCACACTGAAAAAGCAGCAGAACATAGGTGCCAACATGATCAAATTACCCCAGGCTGGTGACCCATGTCATGGCTAGAATCAGACAGATGCACTTGAATGACTTTGTTCTGTACATGATCTTCCCTGATGTCCTTCAGTGTTTACTCAATGTCAGACTGCAGTTATTCTTCCTTCCAGCAAAACCAAAATGCAAATAAAATTAAGCACAGAGATATATGTTGAATATACACATTAGCCAAGTGTATATGATGGAGCATTCAGCCTGTGGTAAACGAGCCCCTGGGAGCTAAGATGTCCATTACAGGATAGAAAAATGAGAGCAAGGATATTTAGCAATAGTGGTGGGTTGCAGGATTAGGGTTTTTTTCTTGTTGTTGGGTTTGGTTTGTTTCTGGGGACTTCTTATTTGTTCAAAACCTGTTTTTAGCATGCTCCTTTGCTGACTTCCAGAGGTATTCAGGACATGTCTCTGGACTTTCCCTTTATTCTGCTTTGTCATTTTGTGTTGGCATAGCACAGTATCCAACTGGCACAACCCTGTGCTTTGTGCTGTGAATCCAAATGCTAAACTTGCGGAAGACAACCCAGTCTTAGGAATATTTTTCATTACAACACTTCTTTCTGTTGTGTCTGGCCTAAGCAAGGGGGTAAGCAGCCATTGTTGGTCTAGTCTCTCCCTTTATTTCATTTAGACACAAAATGTAGTAAATGAAAGTGTTTTTCATAAAAAGCACATATATGCCAGCATGCATTGTGCTTTCCTAAATGAAAAGGAAATATTTAAAACTAAGCTTGTCTCTTCTTGTGAACAGGTACATCCTTCTTGTCTTCCTTTTCTTTGACATTTCAAAGCTATTTTGAAGGCAAAGAAACTCTTACAGAAATACATTCAAAGCTATTTCATTTTTAACGTTCTAACACTATATTTTATACCCTTTAATATGTGTGTGAATGAACTAAATTA
The DNA here is from genome assembly GCF_964035555.1 of Netta rufina. Lineage (NCBI taxonomy): Eukaryota > Metazoa > Chordata > Aves > Anseriformes > Anatidae > Netta > Netta rufina. The sequence continues at coordinate 107,951,148 of NC_140124.1, forward strand.
TGGACAGAATATGTAAGTCAGAAATGACAAAGCAGTATGTAAAGAGAATTCATGGCATTCCTTCCACCTTCATTCATCCTGGTGATCATCTGAGTTGGGCACCAGGCTAGGACTTGTTTCCTGCCTCTGTCCAACACCTCCCTTTACAAACCAGAACAAATCAGTTAGCTCTAGCACCTCCTCTCCTTACCTGTGTTGACCAGTTCCTCACTCTACAAATGGTCAGTTAAATACAATAGGGACCAAAACTTGTCTCCATCTGAATTAAAACTGTGTAAATACAAACACATCTGTAACAGTAGGTTGAAAGTACTTCTCAACATGGATGTCTTAGGGGTGATTACACGTGTGCCTTTTAAGCCTTTCATTTCTATTTTTGAATGAAAATGAAAGACTCAGCCTCAGTATATCTGACACGTATGCAAAGGCAGCTTAAAATTTTCCTTTGCACACCTACTTGATCCTCTGTTTTAGATGCTTCATTTAAACTTATTTTCTGCTTAAAAGAGCACCTTCCCTCTTGTAAGAACCCCTCACAGGCTTTCAATAGGGTTTTGCCCTCACAGGTGGGGTACCTCAAGCTTTCTTGAATACCATGTCAGTCAGAGACACTTGCCTTCCTTTACCCAGGGAAGCCCTTATTTCTCCACCAGGACCCTGAAAACTTCATTTTTCCACTCACCTCAACATGACTTCTGGTCAGCCCCCTCAGGCCCCACAGCTGTGTGTAAGACCCTGGGAAAGGGCTTGGGCTCTGAGTTCAGGACTGCCCTTGAGCACTTGTCCCATGTCACACAGGCAAGCAATGCAGCACAGAAATGATGTGGCACACTTGAGGAGCTCGTTGAAGATGTTTAATAATTCACATCCTCCTTCTTCCAATTAATACATCCAATGCAGTGAATAGAACTAATTGACCGTTTTATATTGGCACTAAGAGCTGTCCAAAGTCTTAGTCCCTTGTCTATTGTACTAAATTGTGGAAATTACAATGGCACAGACAAAAGTTTGGGTAATACACATGCAACATGACACAGAGTTGAACTCTTGAGGAAGAAAAGGTTATTTTCATTTGCTGTTTACAGGTAATAGTAACTTTGAAAAAATAAATTAAACATTCAGAATTTCCCCTGTTGTACATAGCCAGGTTTGTGCTTAACTTTAATAATTTCAAGATTTCCAGTGGCGTTCCAGCTGTTCATTGAAGTGTACTGTAGGAGATAGAGACAATTTATTACACAGCTATAAAGGTAGTAGTAATCATCATAAATGTGAACCTTCAGATGTTTCTTTGTCTGTGCTTTAAATTTTTATTTTTTCCCCATCACTACATCCAGTGAAGCAGTGATTGTAGCAATCAGTACACACAAAGCCACCTCTTCCAACAGCTGCCAATATCCTAGCCTGGTTTAAACAACAGATGGGAGATACGTGCAGGCTAGGATAAGTGGCCACCTGTAAAACATTGTTCTAGATATGTGCCAAACTGGCCAGTCATATATTCAGGAACAAGAGAAGTGAGAGAAAGAAGGCAGCTGTGCTGACCACCCACATCTGAAACAACAGAAAAACATTTACTCTCATGGATGGATGCCTTTGTTTTCTGCAGAGCTGGGAAAGTGTTCTTACACTACGCTAATGCATGCAGAAAATGAATTTCTGTACCTTTTGTGGTTGCCTTCCATGACACTGGGAGCATCTGTACCCTGGCTGCAACAGCAAAATCTTGCTGCCCAGGGTGCCTGCACCTCGACAGAGTGGTTCCAGTCTTTAAAGGGCACCTGCCTCAGCACTTGCAAATTTCTGTCTAGCACTATCTGTGCACTGAATTTTGCAATGTGTTGCAGTCTGTTCTTGCAAGGTCAGCTAATCAGTGAACAGCAACAGCCCCAGGTGACACGTTTGACTAACTGGCAGCTAATCAAGCATATTTGAATTTTGCATGTCACATATTGGCAGCAAACTGTTCAAAACATACTCCTAAAATACATTTTGAATTACTTTAAGAAATGCATTTCAGGCAATGCAGATCAGTTTACAGATCTGCAGGGTGGTGAAGTAGCTTGCATGCATCTGAAAAATTATGTCTGCTGAATTATTCATTCTATTTTTATTTTCTTTTTTCTTTATTTTTTATCAAATAATGGACAGGAATTTTTTAGTGCTAGTTATCAAAATGCTGCAGCTAGCTGTTATTAATGGTCACTTTTTCATTGTCTCTTCCTTTTTATGAGTCATTTGAAACATTAGTAATTACGATGTCTAAAAAGCTTCCTACTTTCAACATGTGAAATGGCTTAAGGAGTCAAAGTATATGAATATGAGTTGCTGTGTGCTGATTTTCACTGCACACCCAGTGAAAATGGCAAGCAAAGGATTTATCATAATCTTGTGACAGGAATACCTAGTAATTAGTAGAAGTTTACATATTTTTATTAGGTACATAATTAGCAGCTAGAGATGTGTATTGCAGAGATGGCCTAGATTTTATTCCTGTATTGTACCATTCAGCAGTAGACCCAATTTCTGAACTACTTAGGTGTACAATTACACAATGGAATTGTCCTCCTAAAATACATTGACAATTACCAGAATTTTGCATGCCACTGGGAAATTGCTCATACTAATTGCTATCATTAGCTAGTTGAATGCAAAATATCTGCAAATGCTTGAGGGATTAGACATGAAATGGATCCTCTTCTTTCAGGTCAACTGGGTATGTATTTCTAAAGGTTCAACGACCAAGATTAAACCTGTAATTAGGTTACAGATTTTTCTTCCATATACAAGCAAATGTCCACGTGAGATTTACATTTCAAAATGGAAGAAGTTGTTAATAATTAATTTGTTGGCTTTGTAATACTTGGAGAATATTGAAGACATTTCAATTAAAATATCAAGGAATCACCCTTTCAGTACATTATCTGACCATTAATCATTTTAAAAGAAGTATCCTGAAAACTAAGTGTCTTGTAAAGAAGTCATGACATGGATCACTTTTTTTGGTGACTCACATCTTTATAGGATGCCTTAGATTATGGAAAACATCTCACAGGTGGAAAATTGTATCTAGATGTTGTTACCCTTGCTGGTTGACTCTAAGCACATACATGTGTGTCAGGAGTACTGTTTGTGCCCATTACTTACAGGGTTTCTTTGTTTCTGACTACCTGTCCATCACCATCTGTCACTGGTATTGGAAAGGTGTGGAATGCTATCGCTTCAGAAACACAGTTGTGTTTTTTACACTTCTGATTTGACATCAAGTCATGTAAAGCTACTTACCCAGCCAACATTTTCTCAACTTGTCAGCACAATAAATGAGCTGACATTATCCTTATTTCATAAATACACAAGGATTGTGTGATGACTGTTTCAAGTCTTGCTGTCCCCATGAAAAACACCTATTATCCCTGCTCCTGGTGAGACCATTTGTGCTTGATGACATATAAATATATATAATTTTTTTTTTTCCCCAAAAATCTTTCAGGATATCCAGTGAACACTCGCCAAAGCTTCAGATCCGGAGCCACAGTTACCTGAGGGCAGTGAGCGAAGTCTCGATCAACAGGAGCTTGGACAGCTTGGACCCCGCGGGGCTGCTGACATCCCCTAAGTTCCGTTCCCGCAATGAGAGCTACATGAGAGCCATGAGCACCATCAGCCAGGTGGGGGCGGGCATGCATGGGCAGCATGGACAGGAAACACCAAGCCATGGAAAAGCTTGATTTCACTTTAAATAAAATCAGGCTGCTGTATGCTACATGCTTTCAAAACATCTTTTAAAAAAAATGTTTTCATACATTGCTGTTTGTGAGTATAATATTTGATAATGCCATAGCCTGCCTTTTACAAAAGGATGAGTGGACAACATGCAGTTTGTTTGAACAAACAGTTTAACCTTTCATTTTTCTTTTCCAAAAGCAGGTGCTCATCAACAGTGTCTTTAAACAGGGCTCTCTTAAGGATCTTGTGTGTAGTGCCTGAAATCAAACTCTTTGAATACCTCCAAAAAATCATTTGCAAGCTGATTGTGCCACTAAGGGAAAATTAAGCCTGCAGTATTTCACAATTTTTTAAGTATTTTATTAGATTAAATCTGTCCTAATGTATACATTTTTAACCCTGATAACCTCTAAACTTTTCACCTGTATAGTGCAAATATCACAGAATATACATAAAGAGCAAAGGTCTGTCCATAATATTAACCTGAAGTTCTGTTGGACTTCTTAGTAGTGCTAGCACTCCACAGGGCAGTGCACCAGTGGGTCATCTGCTAAATCTTTTAGCTTCTTGGTATGATTCTGGCTTGTTTGCGTAAATGGATCATTTAGATAAATCCCTTGTTTAAAAGTACTATGTTACACCAGTCCAGAAGTGTAGCAGACAGGTTTTGTGGTGCTGAATACTGGCCCCTTACCACTAACATGTCAAATCATTGAAATGTCAAAAAACTTGTGACGTTATTGATGCTAAGACTTCAGCTGTAACCATAACAAATACATGGGCCATTTAGAATGAAACTGTAGTTTGAGTTTCTGTGGTATTCTGTGTTTGGACATTGTAGCTTCAGGTTATTCAGCTGTGTGTTTTATAGGTGAGGCACTTCGCATAGGATATGAGCTGATGCTCTCAAAGTAGGATTAGGATATATCTAAGATAAGCAGCACTGAAATTCAAGTCCCAGAGGAAACCATAAGCACTAGGTTAGGTTAGCTTAGTTATTTAGCTTGACGTCTAACACTTAGAGCTGTCTGCCAAAGAGTTAGTATTGCTTGTCAATATAAATAAGAAAATAACAATCTAAAAAAAGTCTTACTTCATAGATGTTTATGCAGGAATATGGCTGTTCTCCACCACTGTAGAATTGTTAATATAATGTACTATCCAGCACTTTTCCATGCTCTTTTAGCAGTTTCCCTATGAAAAAATGTTTTAGAGATTTTCTATTTCCATTTTATGTATGAAAGTCATAATGTTTGCCTTACTAAAATTCATCCTGGAATAGAATATTTAATATTTTTTTGCATCAGCCTAATATAATCTGGTGTCTTCTGGTATCTAATACTTCTCCTGGTATCATGGCTTTTTACATGCGTAGAAAGTAGCAAAACCCTCAAGTGATAGTTTCTGTGTGCATGTTTCCTACAGCGATAATTATGATGCTTTAATACCAAGCTCAGGGCTCGACTCTGAATTTAGAAACATGAACATCCATTCCTTTATAAGCAGAGATAGGTGGTTTCCAGGTTTGCAAGATCTGCAGCAAAGCCACATGCTTTTAAATGTTCCTTAACCTGCGAGAGTGGAAGTCTTTGTCACCACCTAGTGTCTGCTCCACAAAGGGTCTAAGGTTTCCCTTGCACCTTTCAGCTCTCAGCCAGAGGGGTCGTCCAGGAGCTGTAGTTATACAAATATTATCCCCCTGCAGCAAAACTGTTTGCCTTACCAGCCTCCCCCTTTTCAACTCTTTGCTGGCACATCTGCACTTGGGCTTCCCAGCCCCTCAAATTTATCACTGCAGTTGCCTGTGGGTTGCATTGATTGTGTCCCAGGGTTAAGCTGACCTTTATTTTCTTACCGCCAAAGAAAGCATGATTCCAGTTTTTCAGTGTAATTAATGGTCATAATGGCTGGAGCTTCAGCCCCCCAGGGTGAGGTAAACCTCAGTTGCTACTGTGGGGACTCACAGCTTTCCACTGGTCTTGGCTGGAACCAAGAGCCTAAATACCAATCAATTTCTTCCTAAAGACTCTTTTTGTGTATATTTTTTTTCCTTAATAATTATTGCTTTGGAAAATGGGATGTGTTTTGTGCAATTCATCTGTTCTTCATGTGCAAAGCGGCCTTCTAATAGAACTGGCCATAGTGCCCCTGTTGCTTGAGGGTGTTCATGCAGGACGTGGTGGTGCAGGGGGCATGCTGAACCTGCCCGATCTTTGTCCACAGGTGAGCGAGATGGAGGTGAACGGCCAGTTTGAGTCCGTCTGCGAGTCGGTGTTCAGTGAGCTCGAGTCTCAGGCAGTGGAGGCGCTGGATCTGCCAATGCCCGGCTGCTTCCGCATGAGGAGCCACAGCTACGTGAGAGCCATCGAGAAGGGCTGCTCCCAGGACGATGAGTGCATCTCGCTGCGGTCCTCATCTCCCCCGCGTACAACCACTACGGTGAGGACCATCCAGAGCAGTACTGGTGAGTAACAAAATGGACGTCCAGAGGGGTGGCAGAAAGGGAAGGTACCTTTCTGTGTGGCTCCATCAGGTCATCCACGAGATCTCTGCCAGACATAAAGCCCATGAGAGAGTCTGTGTTTCAGCAGGGAGCTGGACAGAATAATCAGCTTAAAACTAGGCACAGACCCAGGCTGATGCAATTCTGTTGCCTCCTGTGTCCAAGCTAATTTATTCTGGGCTAAGAGCTCACAGAAGAGAAGTCCAAGGTCATATCTCCTCCTGCTCTCATCCCTAAAAGAGCAATCGCAATTTAGCAAAGCTGAATGAGAAGGCTCTGTGTTAGCAGCTTTGCTAACTCTTACCAGCAGTGGAGGGTCCCTCTGCCAAGTTTTGCTTTGTGAGGTGATCTTCTTTGTGCTTTCTGAAAGTTGGAAGTTATTGGGTGTGTTGATTAATGGCTCCAGGAGACTGGTACAGCTTTTTTGGCTGTATTTTTGTAATGGGAGTGAAGGAAAGAAGAAAAGGTCTGCAGGTCAAAACATGCGTGTTCACACCCTGTTGTTACTCCTTCTACAATTCAAACTACTCAAGCCTTGCAAGAGGGAGAAGTTTCGGTCTAAATACGAACCTTCTCTCTTCTAGAACCTCTTCTTTTAAGGTTGCTTTTCTTTTGGAAATAACCATGATGAATTCCAGATGCTACTGCCAAAGTTGGTGCTTAGGGGGAAGGAAAAGCAAGTCAAAAACCAAAAGGACAGCAAGAGGCAGGAACCATCATATGCGTGTGTATTTCACAGTGGGAAGATGAGGAAGGGCATTTTTCTCCTGATTTGTCTCCATCCATTCCTCTGTTTTACACAAGCTTCATTTACTATTCATGTACTGTTCATATTCATGACTAATATTTACTATTACAAGTATTTCACTGTGCCTAATACCTCTTTTCCAGGTTTTCTAATTTCTGTTTTCTGTATTCTAAACTTTTGCTTTTTTATGTATTATCTCCCAGGTACAGTTGTTTGTACGTTGTAAGTTCCTTATCTCTAACTCCAGTCTTTTTATAAAGCTGCTTGTCAATTGGTTTATGCCATCAAAGGATACTTTCAATCCTTTTAACCAAAAGTGTTCAGCTTAATTCATGATTTTTCTAAAAGTAACTAGTTTAAGCTCTGTTGGAAATACATTGGCAGTACATCACAAACATCAAAGCATTTTTAAGAAATGCTGCAGAGGAGTTCTCATCAAAATCAATAACCATTAAAAAATAGTATTCATATCACAAAATTCTCTGCTGTGAAAGTAGTATGTGTGTGCACAAAGGGTTCGTACCACAAAGACAGGATTTAAGTAAGGTGTGTGTTCCTTCATTGCAGGGCTTTAGCTTGTGTCAAAACATAACTGTGAGGCAAAAGCTGAAGGATGGACATTTTCAGGGATTTTTCAGTGTGCCTTTGCTTGTGTTGGATCACCGTGGACGTATCAGAGTGATTTTTCATTTATTTGAAAGTGGTTTTGTTAGCACTTTTTCTAAATAAAGTAACTAACCATTTATCCAGAAGGCAATAACTTTTATCTTTGCATAAGGGGTTGTTTCTGTCACTTAGAAAAACGGTGCCTCTCTTTGGGGATGTATGGGGGATATAAATGGGGTGTATAAACGGAGAAGGGGGCTATATGTATCAGCTAAAAGTATTTGGAAAACCCATAAGAGGAAAGTCTTTATTGTAAACTGTCTTTGGTCTACCCTCTTCTTTCGTAGTGCAATCACAAGCAGAGTCCTGGTCTCTTCTCTGGGCAGCTGGCTATATTAAAAAAAAAAAAAAAAATCATAGGAATAAGGTTATGTTATGGAAAAATGTAGTCCAGTGGGTCTGTCTCATGTTACTGCTTGTGTAGCCCCTTAAAATAGAGAGAGGAGTGATTTGCAGCCCTCTCCTTGTACATCCACAGAAGCATTTGAAGCCTGCTGTAGGTATCTATTTTCTGCTGTGGGAATTTTACTGAGTTATCTTTCTCATTTTTTAATTCTTGGACTCCCAAGGGCCCATCCCTTGCAGTGGTAGCATTTCAGACAACTTGTCTCTTTTATTACCTGACTTACATGCCTCTATCCATTTAATGGGGATTAGAGCTGAATTAATTCCATCCAAAAGTATCTGTATTGACTATCTTGTTGTTGCCTGTGGCTGGCTCATAGAAAGAAAACAATAACAGGAAAGACATCATTGATGGTTTCTCTTAATATCAGCCTCTATAAAATGGCACAGCAGTAAGGCAGATATGAAAAAAGAAGAAAAATATCTCAGACTTATCTCCACTAAGTGATGTTTCAAATGCTTTTGTGGGAGACAGAAGGGCAGTTATGATCTAAACTATGGATTTAACATCCCCAAATGAGAGAGCAATCCTTCCACTTCAGAAACACCTTTGCCTGTTCAACCAAGGAAGGTTCCTTTCATCAACATTAGATCTTTCTTCGGGGACTAATCTACAAAGCTCTGATCATACATCGACAGTGGGAATTTCATTGCTGGCAGCCCAGGAAAACACCAACTTGATGGTAATAGAAAAGACAAAAAGGTGCTATCTGTCCACTGGATTAAAAATTTTGCCTCCAGAGAAATGGCCCACAGCCTTTCAGGGCATCTGAATAAAAATATTAAGTAAGCAGTATGGACAAAACCATACCTCTGCCTGCTAGCATGTACTACAATGGTTGCTGCCTCAGGTTTTAATTTCCTTTTGCCTCATAGCATGGAGGTTTAGTTCTGAAAGCAGTAGTACATGTCTACCAGCGTAGCTGTTTGGATGTGCTCAACCTAATGATAAAGCCAGCACTAATATTCTGGCTGTGGGACAGAGCTCAGTGATGGCTGGGTGCCCAACTGGTGGTCTCTGCAGCCTGCTGTGGTCTTCCTGCAGCTGAGGCAACGCAGTGGGGTGACTGCATCTGGCTGAAACCTAGCCCGGGTGTGAAAATGAGGCTGTAGGCACAAAGCTCTTGTCATCACCAGAATGAAATGCTAGACTACAAGTGGGAAAAAATACCCTACCCTCACCAAAGTGAATGTTTCTGCATGTATGTGGGAGTCATGCACTTTGTTCTTGTAAGATGGTCTTGTAAGTGAAATGGTATTTTATCCTTGTATTCAAGTGAAGGGTTTTCAAATGAAGAAAAGAAAATACGAACTTATGACTTTATACAGACATAGAAACATTTGGGAAATGAGTGCCACATCACAACTTCATCATGCCTGGAAAGCTGGGAGGTTGAAGCAGACCAACAGCCTTGATATTTGCTCACTCCACATTAATCAGACCCATGGAGGGAGCTGACCCCACACCACTGAGCTGGCCCCCAGTGCTGGGCTCTGCAGGCTGGGAGCTCCAGCAGCCCTCAAGTGCTGGCATGCATTGTACATCGTACAGGATAGCCTGCACTAAAAGCTGCCACCCATGTCATCTGGTCTCTTCAGAGTTGTTTAATGAGGTGTGAGTTAGTACATAATTTGATCCCAGGTTATTTGCAGATGAAGCCATTGTAACTGAAACTCCTCAGCCAGCAGATTCAGTCACTAAATAGGCAGCCTTTTAAGAATTTAAAAAGTCTTTAAATCATTTCAATGTGCACAAAGAGCATGGCAATTAAGAAACAATGAAAATTTAAAGTAGTCTAAAGAACATCTTTCTCCCACATTGCTTGTATTTGACTTGTACGATGCAGAAGAATTTTGTAGGTCATGTTTCTACAGCATGCCTGTGCAGCCATGCTCACTCCTTTGCGGCACAGATAAACCTTACTATGTTGTGAGAGCTCAAGCATTAGCACATGTGGGTACAAATACATAACGGAGACTGGATATGTTTAAGTGGAAAATGTGTAGCTGAGCTCAAGCTGTAACATCAGGAAAAACTCTGCACTAGATTGCAATAGGTGTTTTCTCAATATCTAACTTCCGTACAGCCAGATAAACAGAAGTATCAAAATTATCTGCAGCAATGCCATCTGGTGATGCTCAGTAATATTGCACTTCTGATTAAAAGCAAAGCAAACAAAAATCCCAAGGAAATCGTGCTGTGTAGCCAGCAGGTTAGAGAAGGACTGAGAGTTATCACAGTGTATGCTAATTATGGTGCTTCAGCTGAGCAAGCTGTTCTCTTTCCGTTCTTCAGAACATCTGACCAAGAGGGGTCAGGTAGTTTGTGGAAAATCTCTAAGGGACTGACTGCCTAGCCAATGGGAAAAAAATGCAAACAACCTTAAAAATAGACTTATGCCAGGCAGAATTCAAAAATAAAACCAAAGCCTGTGGAGAAGGAGGCTGGAACTGACTGTATACCAGCTGTGTCCAAGCTCTCCAGGACTCCTCAGAGCTGTCCTTCCAAAGACCGTTCTGTTGAAAAAGAAATAAGGAATGAGGTTTTCAGATTTGATTTCCAAATGAAGCCAGGATTGGTTTTTGGACTTCTACCAAAATGAAGGTATCTCCACAGAAGATGCCTGAAGAAATATAATAATAGTTAAGGCCTTCCTGCAGATGTTGAACTTAAAATAGATTTGGAAAGTGTAGAAAGCTGTTTGACAAAGAATTTACACGGTTCATTTCCTCTGTTTCCCTGAGTAATTCTGAAATGCAGTCTGCCTTTGGATCCACTATCAAATTGCTTAAACCAGTGCTTAAAAATGTTTTTCTTTACTAATGAGGAGCTGACCCTGGAAGAGAACACTGTTTCTAATTTCAGAGGCATCTGACTGTAGATAGAGCAAGTTTCATCTTGTCTATTCCCAAAGTTAGCTTTGTGAATTTTAAGCTCCACATCACATACTCGCACAAACACACACATGCATACACACACACACACACACACACACACAAAAAAAAAAAAAAAAAAAAAAAAAAAAAAAACATGTTTATAAAGCTAGTGGAGGTTTTTAATGAGAAAAACTGAGAATACAGTTCTTGCTGGCAGATTTCTGACTGACCTGGACCATGATGCAGGCACTCATGGAAACTGCTCTGATGAAGAGTGAGAAAGGAGCAAGGCTAAGACAAGAGAGTCAGCCCTGGAAAGACTAGCTATACCCAAACACTTGGCAAGTTGCAGCAGGTTGGTTTGTATGTGGTGTATTTATGCCAAGGGCAGGAGTCAAAATAAGTTTGATAAACTCTCTTTTACCTTTTGGACATACAGAATTTTGTGAACTGGAAGGGATTGCTGGAGTATATATTACACAGGTCCCTACTTAGGGAATGCTTGGTAGCTACAGTTGGTTCACCATGTAAGCAATGTCAGACAGTGGAATGTGTTACACCAATTTTTCATCTTTCTCCCTGGCTCTGCCTCTTTTCTCTGTTTAATTATGAATATTAAATTTAATCTTTAAAACCCTGAGCTGTTTGGTCCTGTCTGAGATACTGCCAGGATTTGGAGAGACAGCCTTAAGCATTCAAAACTGTGATCTTAAAATGTTCTGAAGGACTGTGTTGGTCTTTGTAGACATCTCCAGAAGGACAGAAAAACTCTGATGTTTTTTTCAGATAACACTTGTATGTTTGACTTCTCTGGTTGTCCAAAGGGCTTGGATATCTCCAAGGATGAAAATTACGCAGTACTTCTGGACTGCCTCTTCCAGCACTTAACTGCAGTATGATTTTTATTTTTTATCATATAAACAACTGAAATTTCCCTTGTGCAACTTGTGCCCATTATCTCATGTCCTTTTTCATGCACATCTGACAAAAGCATGGCTCAGCCTTCTCTATAACCATCCACCCAGTAGCTCCCCCCACACCCTCCAGGCCCTACAGATCTACCTATCAACCCGTACGGGAACATCACAGTCGACCCCCCTACCTGTCTCAGTGCCCACTTTGTGCTGAGACTCTTGTGCTGGGGAGTGTCACACTGCTCACAGACCCCAGATGTGTTCTCGCCAGTACTCAGCCTCCCTCAGACTGCCAGCTCTGGTTTGCAGACTGCTTTGGCAGACTGCACAGCATGCTGCCAGATATCCACAGCACAAGGGCACACTGCTGAATGTCCTTCAGCCTGCTGTGCTGTGAGTCCCCACCAGCCTTTCCTGATGCTGAGAATAGGATGGCCCTGTGACTTGTAGGTTTGACGGTCTCCAGTGAAACAGGAAAATGTGTAATATTTGCAGAAGAAGGAGATCTGTAAGAGAAATCTATGTTATTCTATGAAAAAAACTTTTAAGGAGGTTGTCTAGTGGCGGCACAAACAAAGAGGATGCAGTGATTAGTAGCATCAAATGAAATGTTTTAGTATTTATTAGTGTTTAAGAGATTATTGTACCGCAATTAAAAGTACTACAGATGCCCTTTGCATATGTCTGTATGGAATGTGACTAAATGTATTCTGCAGCTAACTCATTTCCATTTATTATATTGCACACGCTAAAGTGATAATCATTTTGCATGACCAGACTTGCACAGCTCTTCCTGATGCAGTACAGATTGTGTAAAGGTTTGAGCTATGCTTTTGCCTCAAAAAAGCATAGCTCATTTGCCTGTGTGTTATCAAGTGCACCATTATGTGGAGATGGTTGTAGGAAGGTCCAGAGCCCCAGGTAGATGGCAACTTCCCAGTGTACAGCTCCAGTGAGACTGTCCTGGTCCCACCCCACTCCTGCTGGTGTACATGTACTGCAACTACCCTGTTGGAGCCTACAGGCATGCTTATCCAAATATATTACAATGCCTGAAAGTTCAGTGCTTAGCTGAAACAAAATACCACTTGATTTACCATAGCAAATACAGAGAAGGGTATTACAAGCAGTATAATAATTTGAAGGTTGCTGTGTTGACTGAGTACCACATGCCTGAAGTCTCATTAGGTGAGAATTAACTGTTTTTTATGCCTATAAACAAACATGAGACCTCAGTGATTCAGAGTCCAAGAAGCAGTGGTTAAATCAACTATCTTTACTGCTCATTTCCGCAAGACTTGTCTACCCTGAATCACAAAGCCTGAGCTTGCTGACAGGTCTCCCTCAGGCAGAGGCAGCAGTGTTGCTGGGGTCTGAGAGCAGTTTGCCTGGTGTCCCGCTGGAGAGATGCGGTGCAGGACCAGGCTGGTGCAACTTCATGGCAGGCAGGTCCAGCAGTAGATCTCACTTGGCAGCCTCATGTATCTGCATTTTGGGGGGCAATGTTTTCTGACTTGCAAGCAGGAGTAGGAAAACCCCCTTTGAAATATGGCTGGAATTGCATCGCAAGGAAGCAGGTTTCCCATAGCAGCGCCAGCTTGTAATTGCACACTAATAGGTAAAATGTGGAGCAGAATATAAAATAAACCCAGGGTCTGTTTCCACTTACAGATTGTGGGAGGATAGTGTAATCTTTATCCAAAATGCTGCGCTCAGGGGCTAGTCATCGCTCTGAACTAGAGAGACAACAGAACTTTGTGCATTAAGTATACATTGTCCCTTAGCTGAGATGCCAATAACAAATGAAGAGCAAATAATTCAATTTTCACTTAACAGAGGAGCACAACAAAGACCTGAATCTTTTCTTTGTTCTGGCTTACTTTAAATGCAGTGTTTTTGTGATGGCAGTGGCAGAAATGAGCTGAATCAGTAAGCTGAAGACATGGCCCAATTTATATAATGCAATCACATTTTCAGTAATAATTCCTACCGTTTTTCTAAAATAGACTAATGTGGTCACTTCTAACTACAGTTGTCTTTTGGGAAGCAAGACCTAGGCCTCTTTCCTGAAGGGGCTATGCTAAATTAATCTATCCATGGGATAAAAATAACTCGGGTTGTTCTTTTTAGCATGTGCCCAGCCCTCAGCAATGCCTTGCTAGTCTCCTGCAGTAAGTTTCATGTTGTTCCTTTAGGACAAACTTGAACATTTTTCATAGAATCATAACACAGAATGTCTCAGGATGGAAGGAACCTTAAAGATCACCTAACTCCAACCTCCTGCCCATGGGCAGGGACACCTCCCACCAGATCAGGTTGCCCAGGACCCCATCCAACCTCGTCTTGAACTCTTCCAGGCATGGGGCATCCACAACTTCTCTTGGCGACCTGTTCCAGTGCCTCACTACCCTTACAGTGAAGAATTTCCTCCTAATGTCTGGTCTAAATCTATCATTATCTACCCAAGTAAAGAGTCCTCTATCCTTTTTATGAGATTCCTTTAAGTACTGAAAGGCCGCAATGAGGTCTCCCTGGAGATAAGTTGTCTTCAGATATTAATTACAAAGCTCTCTTGGGCCATAGTGTATTCCAAGAAGTAATGAGAAAAGATAAGATATTTGATGATGATGAGCTTTTTAAAGTGACTGAGTGATTTTGGAATTTACAAAAAAAAAAAAAAAACTATTTTTAATAAGTGCATTTAATGAGTACAGCTCTGCAGGGCCCCTCTTATACTAGAGCAATTTTTTGACGCTGTTGTATCCCATCATGTAATTCCCATTTCAGAGCTCAGATATGATGTATTAGGTACCAGATCCAGTAAATAATTACACATTTTTGTGGTGCCTAAATATGTCTTTATGAAGCAGTCTAACAGTAATTGGTTCTCTGAAGCTATGGTGGACTATGGGGTGCATATATTATTAACTGCTTTTTGAAACAGACACTGCCTTTTTTCTTTAGTAATACCACAGATAAACCCAAAGGAAATGTGGCAGCAAAGAAATGTGTGCATTAAAAAAAATTACAGGAGCTGTGAAGTGTACATAGAGATATAATGTACTCTTTATTTCTTGCTGTTACACTGATCTCACTGCAGTGCTTCTTACAATGCTCAATTACAAAGCACAAAACGACTCAGTTCTGGAAAATACCTAATGTTATCTTGCAGAGGACAGTCTAGCTGCCATTACAGACTAATAGTCCCTTTTATCAAAGGCACACTGTAGGCAAATGCGGGTAATCTGTTCTAATGCCCCAACCTTTGTCTGGCCTCTGGGGGGGGAATCAGTGTGTTGGTTGTCGGAAATTGTTTTCCCTTGCTGAATTTGGCTTTGGTCAGATGGGAGAGCACTAAATTGCATTCCACTTAAAATGCAGTAAACCATCCGAGTAGAACAATTCCTAGTTGCTCTGATCAAGGATTTGAACTAAGCTATCAGAGGAGAAGAAAAATAAATAAATAAATAATATGAAAGTACTCTCTACTGTGACAGAGAGTCTCTACCTCTTGCTTGTTCTGTTGAGAATGATGCCTACTTTTCATCTCAGTACAGTCAAGACAGCGATGACTTGATAACCATTCTTTTTGCTCTAATGACTTTTCAAATAAATTCTATGTTTAACTAAAGTAAAACGTAGATCTGTATTCCTGTGGGAAGGTTTACATGGAAGTCAGAATGTTGTAATAGCATAACAAAATAAATGCTAGCAGGCTCTTTGTTTAAACAAGGCAGGCTATTGAAATTCCTTGCTCCCACTTTCCCTAAACTCTTAGCATAGAGTGTTATCTATAATCCTGAACTTTGCTAAGAGTCGAATACAATTAGGTGCATCTGTGACAGGAAAAAGGCACAGTCTTAGCAGACTAAAAATACATAAGCTATGGATAAACCGAAACCCATCCAGGAACTACTAGCCCTAATCTTCCTGCCTCAGGAAGTCCAGAGAAAATCTGCAGCTTTCCATTTTGCGTGAAGTGTAACTTACACCTAAGTGACAGTATTAGCTGGTGCCCAGTGCCGTGGCCTGTCTTATCTCTGTCTTATCACTGTCTTATCTCACACAGTTCCCTGAACTCGCATGTGACATTTTGCCATTTGCCCTTTAAAATAAAAAGGGAAAGCAGGGGAAGAAGGTATTCAGACAGATGGAAGTAGGGTGAGGGGATCTATTTTATCTGTTGGAAGCTCTGTGTTTTGGAAGGTTGCATGTGTTTTGGAAGGTTGCATGCTCTCACCTAGCTGAAGTCAGTTGTTGTCTTGCACCAACTTCCAAGGAAGCTGCCTCTGTCTTCATTCACATCTCTTTACACCGTCTCTCCCTTTTTGGGATGTTGCTATGGGTAAGCTAGATCATGTTAAAAGTTATGTTAGTGAACAGCTCAGGCTTATTCTCTTTTCAGAAAAAGAGAGACAAATTAGGGCAAGAAGTTGTCAGTTAAGATTTCCATTACCAACTTTTACCCTTCCCAAATCTTTCTCTCAGATTTTAACCATGGCTGAAGAGCTGTGTCGCATTAGCAGACAGTGTAGAGCATCATTCAGTATAAGAGGGCAGTTGTGTTTAACCTCACAGCAGTTATCTCTGGGCCATTGACATCTGTTTGGGTATAGTGTTCTTGCACATACCAGATTTGGTATTATAAAACAGAACATGCTGCCATCATCTGATTTGCCTCCCTAGCCATCCTCCTTTCTGAACATCATATACGTGCTGCTGTCCTGAAAGCCTTTTCCTGTTTCTGTCAATGCTTGCTGAGAATGGAAGCACGTATCTCCCTTATGGCAACTATTTGCAACAGAGAAGGCTCACACTAAGTGCAAAGGCTAGTCTCATTTCCTGTGAGGTCTGGTGGGATGGTCGAGTAATAGATGTAGGGTGAAGGGGTACTAATCCTGAAAGCATGTGTTTTTTGTGCTTTTTATTTATTTATTTATTAAAAAGAAATTAACTCTGAGTTAGCAAAGAGGTCTAGAATTGTTTTGTAAAATAGAAACATGTCCAGCACTTCAAAAATCACTCATTTCATCAACATGTAGAATCAATAACACCTTTTCCTGTATGAATAGTTGATGGTAAGAAATAGATGGGCAGGGCTTTCAGCCTGAGTGTTTACAAAATGCTTTGACTTCTCTTTATTCCCTCATCACATATGACTTGGTATGTGGACTAGATGCAGATGATGTGCTACCTAGCACACTATGTTGATGTCATTTGATCCACCAGCGTAGCCAGCAGTTGACACATTTTTAGGGCATATTTTCTGGTTGTGATGAGTCTCCGGTTTCCCCGCAGGCAGGGGATAGAGAGAGATATGAGATGGTCATCAAAGTAATGGCTTCCAGAATCCCTTTATTGCCTTTAAAAGGCTGGTGTAACTAGTGAATAGAAAATAATGAGCATGACAGATTAGAGTGGGCACTGGACAGAAAGCTTAAAGAGCTTTGGGAATTCATGGGACAGCAGAAGCAGTGTTGGAATTTCATCAAGTGAAGGGTAACTCTTTCTCCCATCTGTTTTGTAGATAGATTTTTTTAATATTTTAAGTACAATATTGCAGATCAGAGCAGTCTGTTACTCTTCAAAAGTGAGACAGATTTTTTTCCATTACAAACTTTGCTAATTGAGGATCTAATTGTAAAAGGTGCTGAGTGTCCTCAGCTGCCAGCATCATAGAATTAGCTCATAATTTCCATATGCTTGGTGTCACAGAAACATCTGGCTCCTCTATTTTCCTGCAGGTGCCTTTACAACCAGAAGAGTCTGGGTCAGGGGTATCAATCTGTTGGAATTCAGTTTATGATATTTTTAAAAATTATAAATGTAAATGTTTCTAGTCTTTTTCTGACAAAAGTTTAAATCTTGAACCAGATCCTAGGGAATAGTATAAAAATGAAAAACATAGGTTCTGGGCAATCATTTCAAATGCTGTTTTTGTGTTTTTTTTTTTCCATTATCCTGCTAGAAAAGACAGCATCCTGGGGAATGGCAGTGAGGTAAATATTTACCCTTTCTCTGTGCTATAGTAACAGACAAAGTTGTGGCACAAGAAAATGTCAAGATTGTTTCTGTTGCATTCATAAATGAAAGAGGTAGGAGGAGTGGCTCTCTCTCTCTTTCCACCCCCACAATTAGCAAAGAGATTGTGCTTAGTAGGATGAGATGGAGCAGTCCTGGGTACCTTGCATCTGATGTCTATAAAATCATATCATGAACTGACCACTGACACAATATTTCATATGCATGTGCTAAACAACTATACAAAAAGGCCACCCATTGCAAAACTAACAGGTGTCTATTAAAGAGATTATTTCTATTTGTACTGCAAGTAAGTGCACTTCCTGCTAGCCAGCCGTCTTCTCCTCCTCAGAATGTTCTTGGTACATGTATGCCCTTCACATCACCTTCAAAGAACTGGCAAAAACTGCATTTGCCAGCTACTGCTGATGAGGAAATGAAGCTTTACTGAATCTTCAGCCAGCTGCCTCTCCAGCATGTGTTGAGAGGAGTCAGGGACTCTTTCAATGAGGTATTCCGGCCAGCACGTATGCAGAAGCACAAAGAAAAAGGTCTTTTTTATCCTAAGCCATAACCTGTGTAACTACAAAATGTTGCCAGTTACTATCACTGATCTCCAGAAATAAACAGCATAGTTTTCAAACAACTTCAATGTAGTAATTCCAGACATGAAATTTAGCATAGGCATAGGATTAGGCATATCCACCTGGTCTAAGCTTACAGTTTCAAAACTGTACTTCTTTTTCTCACCTGCAAAGTGATATTCTATGAGCCTTGAGGCATTGTCAGCTTCTGACACTGAATTGCACTGGCTACATTGGCATCATCTGGCATCGTCTTTTACATCTAATTTTTCCTCTTGAAAAATCTATTATTGTTATTGGAGCATGACATTATTCTTCTTAGGAGAGAGAAAGAAGCCCAAGGAAATTACTAATTCAAGCTGTCAGCAATATCTAGCTCATTCATATTGTTATGAAAAACATTTTACTTTCAAAATAAAACTGGTGCATGCTTGCTTTTTGACAATGTAACAGAGAGAAGTGGGCATGTTTTTACTGGGGCAGTTGTAGAGATTTTGCAAAATCCAAATTAGCATACATCTTTCTCAAAGTGCAGAAAGTCACAAAGTGATGGGTTTTCATCAACTTGGGAGAAAGTGTTGCATTTCTCAAATTAACTTAAGTGAAAAGAGGCTTACATTGCAAAAGCAGTAATGTCAATTAAATCATTATGTAGAATGAGGGTTGCAAATGTTTCATGTGTCGCTGATGTGCCAGGCATCTGCCAGTCAGCTTTCCATTATGCACTATAGCTGTTTTGCTGATTCTTATCAGTTTGTCTGCTTAAAATGTGTTTCTGTAAAGAACTTTGGATTTCATGTACTTTGTCTTTACTCTCACTACAGCTTTCTCACTCTGTCACCACTGAATCCATACTTTAATACTTGGCTGATGTTGGAGGCAACTGGCATATCTTTTCCTAGACTTGTATTTACACTGTGGTTTCTCTGGCTCAGTCCGTGATGACTTCCTGCAGTAATCAAGCCTGAGCTGTTTGCCATGCTTGGCAGAAGTGGTTAGTTAATGAAGATTTGTTTGGGGACAAGCAGAAGCTAATGGGATAGCTCATTTACTTAATAAACACTGCTGTTTGGAAAACTATATCTGATGACCTCATGTCACTCTTGTCCATCACCACACTTCTCCTAGGTCTTTTATTCTAATTTTTACAACTAACAGTTCTCCAGCCATTCTAGAACACTCTTCTGGAGAAAACCTAGTGATGTATCCGTACATACTTTTATCACATAGTTTTCTATCTTTTGTTTTTTCCTGTCTACGAAAAATTCTGATGTCTTGTAGTTTATCAGACAGCAACACCTCAAGCAAACTGTCAGACAACAGACTTTTCCTAGAACTGGCCATATGTGATTGACATTTTCACAAAAAGCTGAGGGAATACCAAACAGCAATGCATAACTGTATATTCTGTGGCAAACTTAGAATACATGAGATCTGCCACTAATCTGCCTCTGTCTTAAAGAAGTAAACTGCAATATAAAAAATATATGACATAAAAGTTTTGCATCTTAACCTGTGGCATATACAGAAGAAATAGTTTTTTTTCCAAGGAAGAACTCCCAGGCAGTGTCCCAGATGCCCTTTTCCCCATCAGATATGGCATACAGATAGCTAGAACTGTTATTTTCACAAGGCATTTAATTTAATTTCCATGATTTGAATACAGACGCTTTCTCTGGATTCATATCTGTTATACTCATATTTTATATGATTATATACTTAATGCTAAATGCATTCTTGTATCATAATATTACTGGTCTGCATCTATCTGATGTTCACACACACTTTAATCAATCATGGCTGTAATAGTCCTTATTTCCTCTAAATTTTTCCTATACATTAATTTTCTGGTTTCACCCTTTTGATTAGCATGAAGGGGAGAGCTGTGCATTCACAGTCAAATTTGCAGTTGGACCCAGCAGGTAGGTGTCAATGCCAGCTGAAGAGTGTTACATGACAGGCTGCAGGGAGTAAAGGGGAGATTACAGAGCTACAGCTCTGCCAATTTGAGAGATGTTTCTGGGCCTAGAAAATCAGATTTTCTCTTTCCTTCTTTTCTATGTTTTAATTGTGATTGTTTTGTCATTTATAATAATGGTGAGGCCATCTCAGAAGACTGGTTATCTGTGGATTGTAGTAGTATCACAGGTAAGATCACCCATCCAGGCATGAACTGTAAGACCATCCTTATTTGCAGCATCTGTAATAAAAGAAATGGGGAGAATTAGCAGAGCAGACTGCATTTAAGGAAAAAGCATTGTTAATCTAGAGGCATGCTAAACACAGTGTTTTTTTTTTTTTGCTGTACTTTTTTGAACTGTATGTAGTTATCTTTCTGACAAGCTGTCCCTTTTCATAGGTTCTTGTTTTGTTTCTTTTTCCTTTGATTATGTTTCACATTGCTAGTCTGAGTAAACTACAGAACTGTTCCTGATTTTTTGAAACTAGAAGCACTGAGAAGTTTTACACTGAAAAACTTGTGTAGCTGTGCTTATGGTTGACTCTGGTACCTAATCCATGAGCCAGCAATGTAAACCTTTCACAATGTCTTTGTTGCTATTTCACTGTACTTGGTAGCATTAAGGTCAGTCTCCCATTCTCATTAGGCTATGTAGTCTGTTCCCTCTTTGAGTTAATGAGTCATTTGTATCTTCTCAGAATTATTATTTACCATAGTGGTACTACCTCCACTTGAAGCAGGACTGAAAAAGCTGCACTTCAAGTGACAAGTTCCTTGCAGAAACCAAAGTTCACAATCCAAGTCCTGTTTTATTAGTAAAAAGACAAGAATGCAGTTCACTGCAATGTAACTTCTCTGGCCCATTGGCAACAGGGCAGAGTTCAGGTCATGAGAGCAATGAACCATTAAAAAGAATCTGGCTCACAAGAATAGTACTTGAGATTCAGAGACTTTTTGCATTTCAGCTTGCAAAGGCCAAATGCATGTGTGAAATTTAGTGATTGCACTTACTGAAAATAAAAACTCTTAAACAGAAGTTGCTGGGCTATTGAAGAACTGCTAGCAAAGTGATCTCAATACCATCCACTGCCTGACCCATAAGGGGGGAAAATTAACGGGTTTATAGAACTTGATTATCCACGTCACCATTTTTCTTAACAGGAAAAATGTTTCTTCATTCTACACAGAAAGATTGAACTAGCAGATTATGCAAGAGATTATGCAATTCCTTCTTGCCACTTAAGGAATTTAACAGTGGAATAATAGCTAATTTCTCATCCTGCATATAATTACGGCAAATTCTGCTGAGAGGATCAATTTTTTCCAGTCTCCATTTTCTTTTTATCTAATCATACTCAGCAGAAAGCTCTGCCAGTAATCTGACTGGCTTAATTCCACTTCATGATTGTTCTTTTACAAAAATCTTTTTTTTTGAACAAGTTGTTAAAAATACAGTACAATTACAGTATATTGTGTTCTTCCAACTGGTAGATCAAAAACTCTAAAATTAATGGGTGAAAGTAAGGCCTGTATTTCACTCAGATGCATGGACTGTGTGGCACAGGGTCAAGTTTTTTAATAAGTGCGCATGGATGTGCTGATTTATCTCATTTTATTGCCTACAGAGATCCCTCATTTCATTAATGGGTCACAATTGGCCATAATCTAATCTGACACGAGGTACAAAACTGTTAAATAGGTTTAAACACAAATACAATTACCCTTAAAAAAAAAAAAGGTTGATAATAACAGTGGTAGTATGAATTAAGCCTAGTTCAGGCAATCTGAAGAGTTACAAGATAAATCCTTTTTTTTTTTTCTTTTTTTTTTTTTTTCTTTTTATGTATTCTGATGGAAATATTAATTCTTACTCTTACTGAACACTGAAGGCCATAGTGCTTCAGTAGGTGAAGTGAATTTTGCCCTGAAATAAAGATAACCTAGATCATCCTCTCTGGATATCAGAAGAAAAGACATTACTTTATGTCTTCTGAAGCTGAGCAGCTGAGGCTATCTGTGAAATCACAACAAAATTGTGCAGGTGTGCTTAGCGCTAGTTCCTTCAAAGCCTGAGTGCTTCACGGGCTGTGATGTGTAACTGTGTGATGCTGTAGCTTGCAGCAGCCAAGGCACAGCTCCGAATTTCACAGCTGCCTCAAGTGCCAAAGACAGACAGTCCCAAGGAGTGAAGTTCGTCTGGACACCTTTTGTCTTTCATGTTCTGGAACTCATGCAACTGCCATGATACCCTCTTTTGCTAACATGAAAACTGTTCTCACAGCTTTTAGAAAGCCAGAAAGACACACTTAGAAAGCAGCAAGTAGCAAGTAGCATTGAAAGCATAACAGAGGTCATTATCTGCTGTACCTCCTGCTTCCAAGGAGACTGATATCTGATTGTGGAAACAAGGAATGTGAAATGATATTTCTGATTTAGAAAGCTAATAAAATCCTTCAACAGGTGCTTTACTTCAAATGTGCCTCTTCTATTGCAGAGGTTTGCAACTTTATTATTAAGCAATGCTTATTTTCTTGAATGCTTCTGTTGTGTTCAGGTTTTGATAATTTTTAGTTGGTCAGATTTATTCAATCTTGGAAGATTTTTTTTCATGCATTCTCCTGTTTATATTACTTGTTTCAATAAATTCCACTGTTTTTACCCCTAATTTAGGGTACAAATTAGTTCCAGTCAGAAAAAGCCAGTCTGATTTGACATTCCTCTGAAGTATACATGCTTGTGGTTATGACGGAGAATCATTTCAAACTAAAAATTAATAAATTAAAACCCTCTAGAGAGTAAATGCAAATTTGGGTCATAGCTTTCCTAAAGACCAATGACCACAATGCATTCTTCATCCTCCAACATGATTGTTCTTCATTAGCATCAGCAGTAAGCCCTACAAAGCATTGCTGGAACTCTCTGCCTTTCACAATGACACAAGTGGAGATCAGTTTTGCAAGACCTAAGAACTAGATTTCCTTATGCATATATTCTCATGTAGAAACAAAGGGGATTGCATAAAGAAAATAGCTAACGATTTTTCCTGGAGAATTTCATTTAAGGTAAGATTGCCCTGGTTCCCTCAAAGTAAGCATTGTTTCACAATAAAGAGTCTGAAGCAGAATGCAAACATTTACTGTCTTCCACAGGCATCTTTAGAAAGGATAACAACATGTTCAACGAAATGGTTTTCTTGCAAAAGCTGAAGATATCTCACATGCTGAGGAAAAAACAAAAAATAAGCACCACACCATAACTATGTATTTTTCTAAGATAAAATAAAATAAAATAAAATAAAATAAAATAAAATAAAATAAAATAATAAAATAAAATAAAATAAAATAAAATAAAATAAAATAAAATAAAATAAAATAAAATAAAATAAAATAAAATAAAATAAAATAAAATAAAATGTTGACATTTTTGCCTGAAGCTCTGGAAGACAGATGTTCAAACCAAGGCCCAAGTTGTTGTCTGGGCAAACTGCCCTTGGGGAGCTGACGGAGGAGTAACAAAGCAGATGAGGTGACCTGTAAATTGTTGATGACTCTGAGATAGACGAGGAGACAGAATGGCACTGTTGGATTAACATTAGGAGGGTGGTGACTTGTCAAGGCAAGAAGACTGAGGTGGAAAGCCACAGGAGAAAATGTGTTAAACTGGGATCTCTAAGAGGACTCACCATGATCAGAGAGGAATTCAGCTGGGACTAGCTGGGACAGAACCTCAAGTCCATTGATGGTTTTTGAGGAAATAAATAAGCTTCAGCCTATTCCTTAGAATGAGTATCCCCAAAGGACCCAGAAAAACTTTTAACTCAAAAAACTTTAAACTCAAGACGATACATTTTACCTGTCAGTTTTACCTGTAGTCATTTTTAAAATACAGAAAGCTCAAAGTGACTAGACAAGACAGTACAGAAATAAAAAGTCTGATGAATGCATCTCCACCTGCCCAGGGTGTCCTTGCTTCCAGGCTCGCTTTGCCCAGCTCAGTGACTTTCTGAATTGCACAGAACTGCACTGAGCTGAATTGCTCAATCTGCTCTGCTTCTAGGCAGCTTTTCTTTCAGCCATCCTTGGTCCAGGCAGTGTCTGTTCCCTGCTCTCCTCAGCAGGCTGCATGCACAGCAGGATCCTACTGGAGCCTTCCTTCATCCCATCCCCTGCTGCAGTCACGCTCTGCTGGAAGGAGCACAGCGCACAAACCAGGAACAAGCGTATAAAGTGCCTGCTGTCCCTGCCAAGGGGAAGTGAGAGAGTGTGGATAAATCAGTCAGAGACAGAGGAGATGGGCGAGACAGACGGTGCCAAAGCTTTTGGTAGGCACAGCAGGAGTGCATGGGACAGGAGTGAGGAAGTGCTAAGAAGCCTGAGACCAGAAGCAGGGGATAACAGGGGGACTGTTGGAAGGAAGGCTGTGACTTAGAAGGCCAGGAAGTGTCCTGACTTGGGAGAGATGCCTGAGGAACAGCTGCTAGAACAGGAGGGTGAACCTGGGTTGCATGGAAGGGCTGGGGAAAGAGATGGAAATGAGAACAAATTGGAAGAGGCGGTGGAGAAAGGCTTGGTGAGGAGCAGTGGAAGTGTGTGTTCCCTCAAGGCACATTCTTTCAGAGCCTGACTCCTGTCCCTGAGGTTTCTCAACCTTCATCAGTAAATACACACAGGCACCTCATGTGTGTCCACCTTGAGCATGATGGCCATCTCCATCTGTTATTACCCCTGGTGCTTCAACCAGCAGTGAGGTGGATTTCAGTCTCATAATGATGCTCTTGATTTTCAATATAACATGGCACAATAGAAATTTCTCTTGTGCTGTTTTATCTTGTTGCTTTTTTTTTTTTGTAAAGTAACTAAATTATGCAACTGAAATTATTTTAGAAGACTGTTTTAGAAGATTGTTTTAGAAGACTGTTAAAGCCACAACATGAAGCATTCATAAAGTAGAAAAAGATAGACTTAAACTTACATATGCAGTCTTATTTTGGCTTCAATGTAGACCTTTTCAATTTCACAGACCTTGATTATGGTTCTTGTATCAAGCTTCCCAGAAGGTGCCTGCCTGCCTTCCAGACAGGAGACAGACTGGACTGTGCTCAGGAGATACTCAGGGGTTGTCAAGGGATAAGAAATAAAGGAAGCTGCTGTCCACTGAAGACAGAGCTCATTTGTTGCAGAAGTCAGAAGGTGTGTAACATGGGAGACTAGGGACTTGCAGTGATAAAAGAGATGGTCTTATAGCTGAATCCATGGAAAGCCATCTTAGAGAGCTGCATTCTGCCCTGCTTCTCACAGCCCTGCTGCTGTGAGATGTTAACCGTCATTTACCTCATGTCTGCCTGCTTTGAGTTCTTGTTTTATAGTTTTCTGGCCCGAGATGCAGACTTGATTTGTGGAGGTATTGAGGAAGAATGGGAGTCACAAGGAGCTCTTGCTTGTAGGTGATGATGCAATCTGGAAAATTAGTTAGCATCTCAGATGGGGCACTCAAAATTGTAGGTAATCTGAGATTTAACTGTTCTACTTCTCATTTCCCCATCTCTGAAATGAGAGCAATTAACTTCTTTTTCCTCAGAAGAGTGCCTTTAAAATACAGTAATTTTTTAAGAAGAAAAGATTAGCCACCAAGAAAAACAGTAATTCTGTCTTTTGAGTGTCATGTGAGCTGTGTTTAGTTGATCTGTGATGGGACTGCATGTTGAGCAAGCAGGAAAACCCAACAAATGACAGAGTTTCTGATCAGATTAGCATTGCTTATTCTGTGTACCAAAGCAGTAGCCATTTTGAGAGGAAATAGCCAAGGGGGCTAATTTTAGGCTTATGGAGGCTGTAATTTTTTTAGTGTTGAGTACAGGTCATTTATTGTTTTTCAAGCATCCTCTAGGAGGCCAATATATTATGTGCAGATGTGTGGCTGTGTAGATGATATGGAAAAATATACAATATACATTTTATACCTAATCTGTTCACTGATTTTTCTCCCACAAAATAGTTTAAAGTGTAGTTTATCCCCCTGTGTGTGCATTTGCCCTGGGGTCTTCTGTACATGGCTTTTATAAAAAGTCCTGTTCATAGTGGGAATTGCTGTATTCACCTTAAGTCATTTCAACAGTCATATGGAGTTATTTCATTGGCAGAAGATGCAAAAAGTGCTAAAGAGTGATGAGGGTCTTGCAGTACCTGCCAAGTCTGAGAGACCTTCCCCCAGTTTTTATACTCTTGCAGAATTCAGTGTTGGTATAAGTAAAGCACTTTTGTATGCAATATATAAAGGTCTACAGATCTGATGAATCATAATAATAAGTCTACCCCCCAAAAAAGCTATTATTAAAAGCAAATTGGCAGAGACTGAAAAGTGTCAGAACAAAGTGATCCTACAGGCTGCTATAATTTTGCCTTTGGGTTGTAAGATGTATTGCACATAAATGCACTGGAATATATTGTTAGCAAGGCTAAACATCAAAGATCTAAGAAAAGCTAAATGTATTGATAACAAATGTTTAAAAGGAAGATTTTTATTGTGGTGTTTTAAATGTTCAGTATTTCAAAGAGTTTCCAGCTTTAGCCTTAATAAACCCCCAAAATGTTTCCTCCATAACTTTGCCTTCAGCCCTAGAAATAATTCCTCTTCTTGAAACCCAAAACAGCAGTGACAGCTCTTCTGCATGTTAAGACGTCACTACTTAAAATCTGATATCTCATATCCCTGCAGGCTCAGAAACCGGAGCTTTTTATCACTGCAGAGGGCTGATCTCCAGCTGCCTAATTGTTCTGAGCAGCTGCTTCTTTCAAATCCTGTAAGGACTTGATGTATCAAAGTTGAAATTATCAATTTCTGGCATGAAAAGCTTTCATGAGTTTTATACATATATTTGTTTTTATGGTCTCAAAGCTTGAGCCTTATAGAGTTGGGCACATAACTGTACAAGAAATCAGTCTTTGAAAACTGAAACACTAGCATGTTTTTTAGAAGTTCTCATAATATGTCTTCATTTAGGAAAGATGCAGCTACAGAAGACTTGAGCTGTTGAAAACTTATTGACACTGACACTCGTGTACTTTTTGGAGTAGAATGTAACACAATACAGTGTTGGCTTCAAAATATGTTGTGTGGTTGTTTTTTTTTTGCACAGCTGCCCTTTGCATTCAATTACATGACTTCAATAATAATGAAAAATGCCCTATCCAAAGTAGGGTTTCATAACAGTAAACAGGATAATTTGATCTCAGAAACATTAGGATGGTCAATTAAACAGAAAGTCAAGCAACCAGCCACCTGTTAAAGCCCTTCACTGTCCCTCCATAATCTGAAAAGCTCTCCCTGCTCTCAGGCATGCCCAGTCTTTTAGAGAAGTGAGAAGGTCACCTCAGGGGGCTGCCAGGAGCAGAGGGAGGCAGGAAGCCCTGGAGCCATCCCAGAAAAGCATCCCTACCCTGTCCCACAGCAGACCCACCTAGAGCCAACCCAGCTACTGACAACCAAGTTGGTGCTCCTGCATTTACTGTCTGCTGAAGTTGTTGAGTTTTGATAGATCTGACAACACTAATCATGTGTTTGGTGTTAAAAGCTTGGGATTTGACATAATGATAGACCTACATGTCTTAACTAAAGGTTTTAAAGCTACTTTGAAATGACAAAGAATGACATTTTCAGAGATTTTATGACAGCCAAATGATATCATATGTTCTTCCTTGTTTTTCTGTGGAAATTAAGTATCTAGACCAAAGTCTGTCATTAAACTATTTTTCTTCAAATTGCTGTCATATTAGCCACAAATGCAATCAGTAAAGGGCTCATTTTCCACAGAATAGTGGCATATACTTATGGTATCATAGTGTTACCATTTTGATGCTATATGGGGTCTATACAAAGACAATCCAGATTTGAATCAGTCCAGACAGAAAAGGTGTATGACCATGCAGGTAAGTGTATCAGCATGCAAAATCCAATGGTTTTACAGTCTCTTAAAATTCTCTCATTTTGGCCACATCATCCCCTATATTGAACAGTAAACAGGTGGTTCCTTAGTTAAATCATAAAAAGCACTGATAAAACTCCATAGCAAATCACAATGTGCAGAGGTAGACCTTTGCACACACCTTGCCATAGGTTATCCATGTGGCATTCCTGATTCACTTAAATTGTCCCTCAAGGTTTTTTTAGAAACTAGAATAAGACCATTTCGAGTTTTTTTGTTTGGTTGTTGGTTTTTTGTTTGTTTGTTTGTTTTTTGAAGGATAAATAAATCAGTTCCAAGCCCTGCAAGCCAAGCAAGTGAATTTATATCAGAATGACTTCTGACTTGGTGCTTCATACAGAATTAGAAACGTATAACGTGAAATGGTTTGGAATTTCCATGTTTCAATCACAAATATAAATGTAGGACTTGGCTTTTGACTATGCTGGGAGGAAATCTGCTAATGTCCACTAAGTAACATTGTTTTGAATGATAAGCAGGTGTTTGTTGGTGTGAAGTTGTGCTGAGATGAGGAGTAATAAAGGTTCAAATTTTACAAAACACTTCCCTCCCTTTTTTATCGGTAGAGTGAGTCCTGAAAACCCTCTGTAGAGAAGAGGTAACTAGGTCATTTCCATGATGTGAAAAGGGGTATCAGACCAATACATGATGTATAGCAACAGACTTTGAAGGCAGTATAGCTGCTAAACCACTTAAGAAGCAATTGATTTTTACAAATTGCTGCAATTTGTAAAGTTTGTCATTTGTTTTGTTCTACTGACTTCTTGGAAAGATAATAACAAGCAGATTATGCTTGTCATGTATTACCTTAAATTCTGATGGATTAGTTTGCTGCCATTAATTTTAATATTCTAAGTAGATTTTTTCCTTCTGTAGTTAGTTATGCCACTGTAACATTTATGTTCTCCATGACTTCTCAAAGCAGGAGGGGTAATTAATTTTTTAATATACTTAAGTTATTAAACAGGACTTTGTAATTTCTTTTTTCATGTACCACTATGTGTTTTGAAATCCAATTAACTACAACATTTTGCTAATTCCCTACATCCATTCTTTTTCTGTACAACTATTCTTCTATAAAGTGAAAATCTTAGAGTCTACCCATACATACTCCAAAAGGTAGCTGTACCGGTAATCTCTTTAACTTTCAAGAATATTTCCAAAAACATTTTCAGAATGGGCCTCTTAACTGGAAATTGTGTACAGAAAATGTCATACAGTGATCTCTGAAATCTTTATTTTCTTGCCAGGGTAGAAAAAAAGATTAATTTCTTTCTTCGTCAGACCATTATTATTTACTGCTGAATTTACTGTTCAATATTTATGGTTTCAAATATCCTATTTATTTACTTTTATAATAAATCCTTGTGATTTCATTCACACTTTTAAAACTAGTTGTGATAATACTCAATATTAACATTGTATTTTTCATCCTCAAAACAATCCATGAATGAGAACAATAAGGATTATGAGCCCTGTATCACTGATGAGAAAGCTGAAATATAAAGAGAATTAGAGCTTGAATTTTAATCTGGACATTCTGATTCAAGTCTTGTAAGTGCTGATAGCCTTAAGCTTCTCATTTAAATATTAAAGTTTTCTTCTCCTCATATTAATAACATATATGAAGTGGGCTTACATTGCCTTCTATTTTAATTCTTGTTCATTTAATCTCTTAATTTCAATTAAGAATTAAGATGAAACAAAAATAGTATTAATTATAAGCATTAACTTTCACCTCAATAATTTGTTTTTCAATCAACAGACATTAAAATGGTGATTTAGGAATGATTATGTTGATTTTAAAAGTTCAAAAACTGTGTCAATATATTTCATAATTAAAAAGTTGAATTTTTCTAATCAATATACTACTAATGGATTTTTGCAGAGTTATTGCTTAATTAAGTTTTCTCAAGCAAAAGTTGATTCTTGACAAGTAGATGAAAGCTAAAGAACAAGTAAGCTCCCCATGACAGCTGGATATCTAATCCTTCTCAGAGAGGGGAATGGACAAACTGAGGTTATTTCATTTTGATATGCATGAGGCATCTGCATGAAAAATTTTGCTCAGCATCTTCCCAGGAGTCTTGCTTGTAACACTGGTGATTTACCTCACTTTTTTTCTGCTCACCAAATTAAAACTGGCTCATTTTAACAGGTGTTTTTTGCCTTTGGTGTTTAGAATGTAAAACTTCACGCAATCAGCCACATTACCCAAATGTTTCATATCTATCTGGACTTTCTGGTCTTTATGTGAGACAGGAAGATTAGCCCTTAGAGTTGATATTAACTGTATTTCCTAAAAATGGCTGAAATCATTGACTTTCTTATTTTTTGCAACACAAATGTTTGCACTCATGAGAAAATTCAGCTGACTTAATTTTGGCAAATCAAGGAAATAAATGGCAAAAACAGCTGTAAGGAAATTGATATTTGGATAGCTTGCTTGGAGTACAGTGAGAGTAGAGTTTCTCTCTGCTAGAACCATTAATTTTGCTGATTTACTGTAAACATTTGAAAAGACATGAGAGAGCCTAATTTCCTGTCTTTCTTTTAGAAATAGTACTGCCTGATTCCCACGTGCAGCACACTTCAGCTTGGAGTGTTTATCAGTACTATTTATCATTCCTGTTGTGCCTGGGTGGCAGTCTTTGAGCTATGGCACATGTGCTACCCCAGTTCACTGCAAAAAGGGACCTGCAGGTCTGCAGGGGATCCCTAAACCTCAAACCACATTCAAAGTTGTTGCAGCTAGGAGACCACCAAGACCCCTTCCCTAAAACTCTCAAAACTGGGGAGTTCACATTCAGGTTTGTGACTCAAGAGGTACAAATTATAATCTGAATGAAGTAAATAGAAGGCAATTTTGATTTTGTATGAGGATGAGAGCTTCACAGAACTTCAGCAGAAAACTTTAAGCCTTTTGTAGTCACAAGATTAATCGTTAATTCAGGATAGCATTTAGCTCAGGCATGTTTATCCAGCATCCCTAGTGAGTCAGCAGCTGACCCAGAGCCCACAGCTGATCTCTTGCTCTGCCTGATGACCAAGGCAAGGGGCAGACAATGTGGCTCTGCAGGACAGACCAACACAGAGGTGTTGCATATCGGTTGTCCCCAACAGTGGGGAACACCTCCCAACAAACATAGAATAGAATCACAGAATATCCTAAATTGGAAGGGACCCACAAAGGTCATTGAGCCCAACTCCTGGCTCCACACAGAACCGACCAAAAACGAGACCACATGTCTGAAGAGTATTGTCCAAACACTCCTTTAACTCTGTCTGACAGGCTCAGTGCCGTGACCACATCCCTGGGCAGCCTGTCCCAGTGCCCAACCACCCTCTGGGTGCAGACCCTTTCCCTAACCCCCAGCCTGACCCTCCCCTGTCCCAGCTCCATGCCGTTCCCTCGGATCCTGTCACTGTCCCCAGAGAGCAGAGCTCAGCGCCTGTCCCTCCGCTCCCCTCGTGAGGGAGCTGCAGGCCACCATGAGGCCTCCCCTCAGCCTGCTCTGCTCGGGGCTCAACCAACCAAGGGGCCTCAAGCACTCCATGTACATCTTGTCCTCTTTGTAGCCCTAAGTAAGGGCAAAAGGAATAAAATGTCCCTAGACCTCTGCATTGCATCCAGAATCTGCCCTGCTGGCAGTACAGCCTCTGTAAAAAGCAAATTTGCAGAAATTTCTGAGGTTGGACTTCCAGGGAGCAAGCAGCACAGGCTGACTTTGCTTGAACAGGCAAGATGAGACGGTGTGATCAGCAGGTTGTGCTGTTGTATCACTGGAAGCTGTACCTCAGAACTCCATCCAGCTTGCTGTAAATTGCTTATGGCAAAGTGCACATTTATAACCAAAGAAAAAGATCTTTTGAACACTTAGGCAAATATTCATCATGTCTTGCAATTAATGTAGCTTATGTCATATAAGATCTTATATTTGACCTGATGATATTCACATCATAGTCATCACCCACTTTCAAGATTAGATCATTTAAACAAACATGCTGCTCTGATGAAGTCATTGTGTTCTACTACCTCTGACTTAAGGTTGCAATATCTAAAAACGTTTCATCATACAACAATGAAACTTTGAGTAGCTGGTAGCATGCTTGTAAATGTCCAGGTTCCAGTGCTAAGGGTCTGGATTATTACTGCTGAGGTGAGAATTTTTCTTTTACTACCCTGTTTTAGTAGTCCAGAAGAAGATATTTTAAAATCGTTCTAGACAACTACATCCTTTTTTTTTTTTCCCCCTATTCCTCTGTTCTACAACCCAAATAGAAAATGTTGTTTCACTTGTTTCCTGTTAACTGTCCCAGAAATCTTATACATCTGTCTTGGCCAAACAAAAGGCAGGCATGCTACCATTCTGCCAGATGACTAGAAACTGTCTGTTCATCTTGCTGACCCAGTTCCAACCAAATAGTGAATTTGGAACATAAAAACATTCCACCTGCCTAGGTCCAAGACAGATGAAAGACATTTGGGTAGTATTTAGTTGGCAGTGCCCAGGAAAAAAAAAAAAAAAAAAAAAAAAAAAAAAAAAAAAGAGAGAGAGAGAGAAAAAAAAATAAAAAAAAAAAAAAAGGATATGAATAATTTCCAAAATAAAAGCTTTAAAGAACATATGTGATTTTGAGGATTACCATGTGCAAGAGGATTACTATCTGAGAGACAAAGAGAATAACAGATTACAGCACATTAAAGGGGAGTTGTTTTACATCAAAGGTGTAGTATGGTTACACATTTGATATAATACAAGGCCAGGGAGCCTTCTGTCACAGGGTTATTTGTAGCAAGGATCAGGGTGCCAGACAGTCAGGATTTAGCGTGAGCTTTCAAGATAGAGACTCTTAACTTTTCTGATTTCAGCTCTGTATACCAGTGTTTAAAATACACAAAGATATGTTTGCAGTCAGAACTGAATTAACAACAACAATAATCAGCTTACAGATTCCTGTTCAGTGATATGCTGAAGAAAAAAAAAAAAATCCCTCCAGAAATTTAGGTCAAATGTAAAAAGCCTACGTTTGGTTGGGGAGAACATCCAGCTGAATAATTACATGATTCTGTGGAAAGAATTTTTATTAAGCAGCCCAGCAAAATAGCCTCCTCTCCGTGGCAAAAGCCATATTTCAAATATTTATTTTCCTTCATCTTCTCTTGTAGATTTGTTTTCCTCAACTGATTACGGCAAAAATCTGGGGAAAAAAATACTGGATGTTTACTTTTAAATTATTGTGTGGTATATTTTTAACATTAAGAAATTATATTTTCTAGTAAATTTTGTATTAAAAAATAATGATCAACATTACTATGACAATGGATAGGTAAGGTCTAGCCCTAAGGACAGGAGCTTAATTCTCTTGCATCTTATTTTGCTTCCTCTGCCTGCAGATATAGCTTGTAACTCACTTGTTACAGCTTTGAGCCTTGAAGCTGTGACAGCATTCCTGTAAATAAGTTTGCAGCTGAATGGAAGTTCCACATTTTCTGTCCCAAGAGCACAGCACAGCAATTCATTAACTCTGAACTACCATCCAGCCACTTGACATAGCCCTGTATGTATCCCGACTCTCTTGGGACTGTGTCGGTAAGTTCCAGTAGTCATCAAATAAAGCATCCAGACATATTGCAGTAAGCCTACTGTTAGTGTAATTAAATAAATGCAGGGAGCATGCTAATAAGTCTTTGGCAGAGCAAGCCGTTCAGCAGCAGCGAAGGTTGGCAATCCACTTCTCAGTGTCCAGGTGATGTTCACCTGCAATGTAAGTGGCCCTTGGGGCGATGTTTGCCCAACATGCATGCACTGTCCTTCCTGTCCACAGTGTGCAATACCAAGGAAACAGTATTTATGGTACACACATAATCTAGCAGGGTTTCCTGGTGCTGTGCCTGAGGAAGTAACAATAGCAGGCAAACACCAGAGGGAGTTATTGTTCTACTACAGATCTGTGAAAGGGACGCCTCGGGATACAGTGCTTTTAAATAGCGTGACTATTTTCTAACCGAGTGAAGAGGCTCAGACGATACGGCTTTAGAAAAATGCAGATGGTGAAGCTATTTATTCTAGTGACGTTAGAAAGAGTTTGCATTCTTCACCTTTCTTCAGTGTTGACTCCAATGTACTGGTGCTTTGTACCAAGGAGTTGCTACACAGCGTCCACCTACGGTCTAATAACTTTTCAAGGTACGTTTGTAATACAAAGGGCTAACAGGTCAGTGTTCAGAGCCAGATGAGCAGGAAATAAGAAATAACCATTTTCAAATATTTATTAAATAAGTCTTTTCTCTTGGTTCATCCACACTTGCCCTATCCCATACTCCGTACCAGTGTCTATGGTGGTCAGGTCAATGGACTCTCAGAGTCCTGCTCCCAAGGAGTGCTGCATGCTGGAACAGGACCAGGATGCAACCATCTCCACAGGTGTCCCAGTTTTCTGTGGAAGCAAATCTGGGTACATAGGTGGGAAAGAAACCAGTAGGATACTCATAGGAATTTTGAGGTTTTGGGGACTTTATATATGAGGACCCTATATACTTCTATTAAGCCTCTCATATATTTCTACCAAGAAAAAAAAAAAAAAAAAAGATAAGAAAAAGTTGCAGGACTGTTCTCTGCAACACTACATCACAGGTCTCAATCCTGCAGCTAGATCTCAAACAGCTGAGGCACACCACTGTTCTGCTTCTGCAACTTTGTCCCCGTGACTGCAAAGGATCCTTACTTCAGTGCACCACGTGGTCTTGACCCAAAAGGCACAGTGCCAATACATATCTGCTCTGTGAGCCTCCAAGTGTTGTCAGCTTGCCCTGAGCTTCACCTGTAGCACACTATGGCTGTGCCTCTGCCCTTTCAGCAGCTAGACCTGTATTTTGACTCTGTGCCTGCTGAAAGCCAGAAACCCACAAAGCCTCAGATGGCGCACACCAGAAAAAGTCAGTCCCCTGTGCTCTTCATATAGAGGCTCTTGTAACCCCTCAATTTTCAGTAACTGATTGAAAGAAAATACACAGGCAGCCCCAAGGTGAATCTGTGCCAGTATTTTTTAGAAAAACATTTAAGCGAGCAAACTGACTCAACTGCATTATACTTTGCATAATGCTGGGACAGATGGTAAGCTTCTGCAGTTTGCAGCTGAAATTCCAGGACAATGGACTAAAACTGAGACTCGCTCACTGCTTTTTCCCCACATGAAATTAGTGCTTCTGCACTGACTGCTCTTAGTTTCTCTTATTTACATGATGTTTAACTTTCCACAGCCAGTACACTGGTTCACCTGTAGATTATGAAGGAAAGAGCATCTCATTACACAATCCAGCTGTCTTTTCAGCAGCAAAGACTTCAAAGTTCGGTTCTGAAAAGGGTATGCTGTAAAAATCATCTTTGATAAGACATTTACTTATTTACTTCATTTAGAAAAAGCAGAGTAAATCCAGGCAGAGCCCGATGTTAAATTATATACCCCTGACTTTTACTGTGCTGCCACCCTTAAGGATTCTGCAACAAAGCGCTTTTTTTTTTTTTTTTTTTTTAACATTCTTATTGCAGGTGTGTAGGTGTGTAAGCTGCAACAAAGACCAGCCTATTTCTTTTTCAGGTGCGTCAGCTTTCCAGAGCTTACCATCATAAAAAGAGGATCTTGGCATTGTTATAATGGTGAACAGAGAAGATGCTTAATACATTCAGGTTGTTGACACAGTCGAGATCTTTTTAAAAGATCTGGTTGTTATTAGAGGTTGGTGTTTAATTTTTGATTCATTAAAGCAGAAGCATACACAAATTATCAGGCAGTAAATCTTTTTCTTCCAATAAGTAAAAAGAACCCTGAGAGAAGTAGAAACAAATTCTCATCTTAATTATACCAACATAAATGTACAGAAGGAGAAATGTTTGTAAGTAATTGATGATGTGCATAGGTGCCTGGTAAACTTCACAGAAAGTCCTACACAGACCAAATGTTTAAGTAGGTTTGTTTATGTAAAGGTATTTAAATATCAATATTGCTGTGAATTCAGGCCTGATTCCCTAGCTAGAAGGTAATACATTGCTCCTAATTTTGAAGGTATAAATCAATTTACAGATTTCAAAGTACCCACAATATGAAGAGAAGTAAGGGTTACATATGAAGGCCAACTTCACCTTAGGAAAGCAAATTTTCCTCAGTTGTTTTCATAGCCAGTGAAAAGACAGGCACCTAATGTTAGGCTGTAGTGACAGCACGCTGTCTTCAGAAGCAGTACTGTCACACAGTGTCTGTGTCCCTGTTTCACAGCTTACTGCTCCCTCCAGCTCTGCTGATACAGCTGCTTTCTGGAGCTGTGCTGTGAATCTGGCTTTTAAAAAAATAGCCAAGGGAAAGGTAGAAAAGCCTGAATTTGAAAGATGAGATGTGAGTCATGTACCTGATCTGGTTGGCAGAACTCTCCAACAGCTGTGCTTTGGTACAAGTGGGGATGTAGCAATGCAGAAGTAGCAATGCACAAGTACCTGCATTAGTACTGCCATGGAAAACAGCTACCATCAAACCTTGACCTTAGTAAGTGCTCTGAAAGGAGCTGAAAGGAGCTACTGTGAACCTTCCCTTCATTGTGGACTTTTTCACCACAGACATTTAAACATTTCCATGTGACATTTCCATGTGAGGCTAAAACATTTCTGCGGGACTTGCCCAGAGCTCCCAAATAGTGCAGGTGTTTCTTCTGCAACAGACTTGTGGCACTGTGATGAAGAGAAATGATACTTTTTTGTAAAGTAGCTTTTATGATGAATCTTACTGGCTGGCCTGGAGAAAGTTGGCTTGCTAGGGAATACAGAGTATCTGCACAAGAGCTCATGGGTTTAACCAATGTCCTTCATTGAGTACTGATACCCCAAAGAAGCTGACAATAACATATTGTCATGACTCAAAACACAGAAACATGGTGAATATCCCTTAAGACCAAAGCTCAATTGCAAACACAGGAGCTCAGTCACTGATCTGTTGTGCTGTATCTATTCGTGCATGACAGAAAGAACAGAAACTCACATGGGTACATGAAAAAAAAAAAAAAAAAAAAAAAAAAAGCTAGATATAGCATAGAAAACCTCAGGGCATGACACCGGGGTGTGAGGGAGGGAGATATGAAGTGACTATTTTTGGTTAAGTTATGTGCTGACAGCAGCTTAGATTTGCAAGATAGAAATCTTTCTCCTACTCTTTCAGGCTTGAAGGAAGTCAGACTCCCTTTATTCTTTGTTAAAAAAAGGGTGTAGAGATTGATGCTTACTCCATCACTACAGTCCTTTCCCAGCAATAACAACCATCTAACACAAAAATGACTAGCATCTCAAGTCAAAAAGGAATAGCAGTACAGTGTTTTTGGATGAGGCAGACATGAAGGAAGGTGACATGCTTTTGAACGTAACGTTTACTAATCAGATAAACATACCTGTGGAAATGACAAGGCATCTAAATTGTTTGAACAATAGTATTTGTGTAAAACCAGGGCGCACTGCAAACAGTGTATTCAAAAGAAATCATTGTGATGTTACCTTAAAGCTCAGGTTTTGCCAGGTAAAGTGTATGGACAGCAGACAAGGCATTTGTAATGGGAAGAATCATTTCTTACTCGGATCTTTCACGATCTGTGTCTGTGAAAATAAATCCCACACCTGAGGGATAAGAACAAGGATAAAAAGGTCGGATTGCCCTTGGGAAAATATGGCTTGCAATACTCTTATAGTTCTTCTTCTTTAATAACACATTTTTAGAAACCCGTGTTTTTGAATGCCTACTTTGAACAGTGCCTACCCTTTGTGTCTCTTTCATAAGGCCTTATCCCCTACAGTAAAATGAACTTCAGTCACAGCAGCATGAGCCTGCAAATGTCAGACTGCAAAAGAGAAGCACTGGACAACAGTCCCAATGGCAACATGGAGACTGATTTCCAGGGGTGAAACTCTTGAATGACATTTGTCTCTATGACCAGCTTATTCATTTCCTTCATTTCTGTCTTATGTCTTTACATCAAGATATTGGGACACTTCATTTGATGTTTGTCATCTTTAGAAACTGTAGCCTTACCAAAAGTATATACCTCATCGATACGAAATACGGTGTCTCTTACACCACATTTACCCTAACTCAGCCATTTACAAGGTAGTGTGACATCTTATTTGAAAGAGTTTACATATCAGTTAGAAGCTCAGCACTCCTTTATGTCCCCTGACCAGTTTATTCCTCTAATTTTAATAAAGGATGTTTGGGTGGAAAGTTTGCCTGACTGGAGCCTGACTTAGAGCCTGATGTAATTTTATCACTGCTGGCCTGTCAGCCTTAGTCACTGAAGCATTTAATCAATACCTACCAATGCTGAGCTGTTAGGATGCTGTCATCCCTGTTACTAGACTCCTTAGTTTCTTTTTTTCTTTTCTTTTCTTTTCTTTTCTTTTCTTTTCTTTTCTTTTCTTTTCTTTTCTTTTCTTTTCTTTTCTTTTCTTTTCTTTTCTTTTCTTTTCTTTTCTTTTCTTTTCTTTTCTTTTCTTTTCTTCCAGCTGAATTTGCATCAGAAAAGTTACATAGGCATCAACCCAGGATTTGTGCAAGGCTGCTAACTGAAAGCATGTCCAGGTTAGCTGAGAGCAGCCCCAGAGGTGGTTCTGCTTTGTCTCTGCCATATCCTGTCTGATCTGTCACTCATTGGAACACAGATCCATGCTGGGTCATTTTGGGGACTCAAAATATATCTAGCCTTGTTTGCCAAATTGGAGAAGCCAAGGTCTAAGCAGTCCTTCTTGAATACAGTCCACTCTCCAGAATTTATTTCTCATCTGCTCTGGTGTGGGCTAGAGGAAAGAAAAAATGCAAGCAGAATGCACTTCTGAAAATAAGTGTGAGGGATATTTTCATGGTAAGGTGGTGGGACAGTGCATTAATGACCTCTGTTTCATTGTCTGTTTTCCTTCATCCCTACAATGACACACAAAACACCCACACTCAAGAACACTGCGTGATTCTTATTAAAGTCTGTCCTCAGCCAAGCCTCTACTTGACAGTTCTCATGTTTTGCAGGGATTATTTCAGGGGACAGCCAGGGCAAAAACAACAGTCTGAAGCTATTTGTATAGACACAGATGTATATTCCTGGGCTAGCATTTCCCTGCCTGACCTCAGGAAGACGTGATGAAACCCAGCACTAGCAGCTGAGCCAGTGAGGCTCTTTGAACCGATAACCGTGGCATGTTCTGTGATGTGGTTTGCCTGGAAACCTATTTGTTTCTTTTGAAAAGCTAAAATACCAGAATGACATCAGTTGTAGTGTGCGCTGAAAAGCCTAGGCTGAGATGGCAGACTGTTTTATTCTTAAATGATTGCAGATGTTTGGGTGACGGCTGCAAAACATGAGGCTTTTCGAATGTGTACATGTGGGGAATGAAACCAGGGACGTATATAAACATGAACATATTTGTTATATACTACAGCCAGTCAGCTGATCACATTTCAGATTGACAGTTATTGAAGATGTGCAAAAATCAGTGGAAACTATGATAGCTACAATACATCTGGTTTAGTGAGGTTTGGTTTTTTTGTCTTGTTCTGTTTTTTTTTGTATTTCAGAGTATATAGGTTTACCTCCCTTTGTCTGATGCCGGTTGCATATGAGACATACAGAACTGTTAGTAGTCTGAGGAGGAGGCTTAGGAGATATGCTGCTGCTGTTTTTTATTACCACCAGATTGCAAAAACATATATCCTGAGGTAGTTTTCTAGCAGGCTAACTCTCAGCTCTATATCCCAGGAGCCCACTATGCTAAGTTAGATCTGGCTGGTACCAATTTAGGAACTTTTCTAAGTGTGTGATGCCCTTTAAGTGACTGAGTAATTTGCCAGAGTCGTGGGCATGGGAAAAGTATAGGAAGAGTTACTAGCTGAAGAATTTATAGGCATTAAGTCTCCCTCCTGAACTCCAAATCTGGGCTGTTTGGATTTAATTCCAGAAGGAAGGTCCTTATACCTCCTGCTGGTGCCTTATCAACAGGGGGGGTGAGAGGGACTGTTGGAGGCTGTGGCCACCTTCTTCCCACCCATAGGAGAGTCCAAGTCATTGTGTGTCTTCAGCTTCAAAAGGCCAGTGGCAAGCAAAATCTGTCATGGTAAAATGGGTTTTGTGTCATCTCATTGGGCCAAATTCTAGCTTATTAATACCTTGTCACATTATAATTCTGACGTGTCCTCACACTGACTTGTCACAGCTTAACCCTCTATGCAGCTGTTGAGAGTGAGTGAAAAGGGGGTTGCTGCTGTATCCTTCCAGTTGTTCTTCAGTGCTATTGCTAGTTATGCTAGTGGTAATTTCCTTTAAACCCAGCTGACATTTCTGCAGCTTATGTGTTTATTACTGATGATAAAGCAAAAATGAAGCTTCAATTATTTACACAGCAGAAAATCTCATCTTTTAGTTCTCTTAAAAATTCAAGTGTCAACTACTTAATCAAAGCTATCCTTTTTAACAAACTTTTTTGCTTTTTTTTTTTTTTTGCAAAGTGCACAGCTAGAAGATGGAAAACGTATTTTGTGATCCATGTTGTTCTTTTCCATTTGACAAACATTTTATTTTATACAGTTTCCACATCTGCAAGTGTCTCCTTCTTACACCTCTGTCTTTGCATCAGTCAATGTCATCAGCAATAAGGCAAACAATTACAGGTAGGAAAAATGCAGTGAGGAAGTCATACAGATGGTATATTGATTTGTGTGCCAAGAAAACTGACATTGAATTGCACATGGCTAGGGAAGGATGTTCACTGTTTTTATGAAACACATGCAAAATTATTTAGATGTCTTGATGGTACTATATGGGTTCAAGAAGCAGCTGTGCAAAGGAGCAAAAGAAAAATCCACTAAGGGCTATCAATTCCAAAGGATACTGCATAAGACTACAGAAATTGCTAAGCTGGAGGTCACTGGAGCTGGGAGAGTGGCTGGGAGAGAGAGAACAGTGTTGCCTTGTTCTAGTAGCAAGCAGTCTTCTATTGCCCCTGTCAGAGATGGTGGTAGCGAGGTGGAGCTTGGGCTGCTCTTAGCGTCACAGTGAGCAAAACAGCTTCTTAAAATTGATGGTAATTCTTATTGTCAGCACGAGTTTACTCCAGCTATGAGTTCCCTCAATGCATGTTGACCTATTTTCAGGTAATTGCACACAAGTGAGACAGTGTCTCAAGTGAAAAAAAAAAATCAGGTTTCAGGTGCATTGGTTGAATAAGAACTCTGCAGAAGTGTGTGCTGGAAGGCAAAAATAACTGATAATTTCCAAACTTGTAGTTCTTACTCTGTGGTTTGTTCCTTTCTCAATTCACCCAATTTCATTAATGAGTTTGTGTTTAAAATGTTTTCTCAAATGTAGCAATATCTGATAGGTTCAGTAAAGCTTAGCAGTAGGAGGGAAAGCACAAAATCCTTGCAGGATGTGTTCATATGAAAAGCAGCAGGCAGCATCATGGGTTGAAATGGGTGCCCCAAGTGGCACCAGGGATTAAGGCCTTCATCCAGAGCAAGCTGAAGTCACTGTGATAATGGCTGGAGAGAGAACCTGACCCAAATATGAAGGCTCCAGCTGAGTTCAGCACAGCTGGACACAGTTAAAACAGCACACCTGGTGAGATGGCTTTTGCATCTCACGATGTTAAGCTGCGACCTGGGAAACAGAACTAATACAGAGCCAAAAAGTATATCTTGCTGGGGATCCTGCTTAAGAGAAGCTGCCACTACCGTGCAAATAATATTGATACAGAGCAGCAAGTACCTGATGGAAAGGTGGAAACATGACTGAGAGAACAGAAGTGCTTGGTTGCATTAACTTCATAAAACCATCCAGGCTCAAGCCTGTACTTTTGCCTGTCTTGCAAAGTGGCCTTCTCAGTATTGATGGTGAACACCAAAAGGAAGGGGAAGGGACAGTGTAAAAGCTGTTGTGTTTCAGAGGTGATAGAGTGGATCGTATAACATTATATAAAGTAAAAATATTTGATTCAGAATTATTAGAAATTGAATGTATCATGTTTCTGTGTTTAACGCAGTGAGATTTTCAAATCCTGGCTGAGGCTGGGGAAAAGATGTAGGTCTGGGTTACATCCAAGCAGAATTTACCTGCAGTGATGGAGGTAGTCACGTTGCGCTGGTAAGGACAAAAGCCCTGCTGGTTCTCAGGGAAACTGTATAGTCTGGTCATTCTGGTCAGAGAGCTAAGA